>NC_088655.1:5379836-5454836 GCF_964019385.1 Sycon ciliatum | reverse complement strand
CACTTATGGGCTCACCACACCTCAGTAAGTGGGTGAGGACAAGGTGCAGAAAAAGGATTGACGGCATCAGGTATCCGTCCCGGGATCCAACTGCAGTTACCCCTGCCCCCAGTGAAGGTAATATTTGCTACTAGTGTGAGTGGCTAAATCAGAGTGGATCTGATAAAAGCTTCACTAGCACCATTGATTACACAAGAGTTAATCTAGCCAGAAGCAGTCCATGGTTAACAGGTATGTATACTTCTAATAGAAAGTATATGAACCCTGGAACCAACAAAGGTGGCAGGTACAACATTACACCTTCAAGCAGCCGAGCCTGTTGGCAACAGACCCAACACAATCAGGCATAAGTGTACCTACCAACCGAACGAGCTGGCACACACACACACACACACACACACACACACACACACACACACACATACACACACACACACACACACACACACACACACACACACACACACAAACACACACACACACACACACACACACACACACACACACGCGCGCATACACACACACACACACACACACACAAACACACACACACACACACACACACACACGCACACACACACACACACACACACACACACACACACACATACACACACACACACACACACACGTACGCAGAGCTCAATTAAAAACATCACGGTCGCGCAAGACACGGTTTTCCGCATTCGTAGCAACACCACCATCCACCACGGATCTATAGGAACACCACCATCCCCCACGGATATCCACCACGGATCTATAGCAACACCACCATCCCCCACGGATATCCCCCACGGATCTATAGCCACACAACCATCCCCCACGGATATCCCCCACGGATATCCCCCACGGATCTAGCACAAAGCTCAATAAGACTCATTGAAAATCGGAACGCGCAAAGGTTTACAGCGGCAAGCCATACTGCCCCCCAATCCTTTTAAATCTCACCAATACACAAATTTACATGTACACTCTACATATGCAAACCGACTTACTCTGTTGTTGGAGTCAGTGCTACCAGTGTCTGCACTATTTGTTGCTGCGCTGGTGGAGCGACTTGGGGTCTGCATGGGTGTAATCATGGGCATGGCTGAGTCAAGATTCGTGACCGGAGCTTCGGCTTGCGGAGTGGTTGGAGGTGTTTGAGCCGGCTCTTCAATCACCTCCAGCAGGTCAAGGGAGGAATTCTGCGAAGCGCAATAAGAAACACATAAAAAGTACAGGACTGTAGGCTGTCGAAGAACGAACAGGCTAGAATTGCATCAAGCACAGCATACCAATGTATACGCGAGGGTGTACGGGATTCCATGTGATCCCTTTTACGATGTTTACGTGTAGTCGTTCGTTTACATGGCCGCAATCCGTTCATTCTGTTCATTCGAGAATTATAGAACCTGGGCCCAAATGTGTAATCGAAAGCGCCCATTATAGTGACCCTGACGTTTGTCTTCACACTGTTTAAAAAATCTAACCTTTTTGCATTCTTTTTACTCACTTAATGATTTATCCTATTCATTTACGTGTTCTATGGAAGTACAAGTTGTAGTTAGTTGTAATTCCCTAGAAGAGAAAAAATGTAAAAATGGTGGGAACCTTGATCTGAATGGTGATATTGTCTATGACACGACTTACGTTGTACGGTCCATTCCAGTAGCGGTGGAGTTAGGCGGAGGTTCCTCGAGGAACAACTGGGCTGTAGAATAGTACTTCATCACCAGAGTTATAGAGTCGCATAATCTCCATGTAGAGTTGTAGAGTGTAGACGCTCGTGTTAGATGATCGTATCAGTCTTTCTGGTGGATACCTGCCTGGGCATTTTGTTCATGAGCGATGTTGAAGGCAGAGAGTAATGACGATTTGAGCTTATGCACACACTGGGCGTGTGATGTTAGCTGCAGTGCTGACGGGAGATCATGAAGAGTATCCGCTGCTATGCTAGACTGTCGTCCATTCGTGAGGCGAAACGGGGTGAGGGTGGTGACTGAGTTTTTGGCTGGTTCTGAAGTCAAACAATACTGGTTGTAGATGGATATCCCAGTCCGCATGTTTGTCGACACAAGTGGACAGCATATTCTCTTATGTACGGTTCCGTGTTGGAGCGTTCAATAAGGCCATCAGATTGCGGGTGTTACGGCGTTGTCCGAGTATTGTGTATGTCCAGAAGCTTGCATAGATTTTGGAAGACATGTGATTCGAACTGTTGCCCTTTTTATTTTTTATTTTATATACTATGTGCACATCCCTACAAAGTAATAGGGGTAATAAAAGAGACAAAGACAACAAAGGAGTAGTAGGTGCTACAAGAGCTGTGCTGGTCAGGCGCAGTGCACTCCTCCGACCATTTCGGTCCTTGTGTAATGGGTAGCCGATTGGTAGGCGCGGTGAAATCAACAAGAATTACTTTTATTCTACTTCTTTCGGGCAGGGATACTACACCCTCCCTTCCTACAGATTATCACGCCCTCGTGATTTTCCAAAAAAATTAGTGAAGAGTTACGAACACAGCGTCAACCGGAAGATGGCAAATTATATCGGAAATGATAACGTTTAGAGTAGACAGAAGAAATGAACTGATAACAAATCATAAAGTAGTAGCACACCAGGTTCATACGATCTCTCGGGGTCAAAAGGGGAAAGAACTGTCCTCCAAATAGGACCTGAAAACTACAGCACTCTTGCTGCACAACGCTGGCACAACCCACCAGGAACATCGCAGTTCAAAAACCGAACTGAATACAATATAACTATAAGGGGCGTTGTCACACACATTGTCCCACGTAAGCTGGGTAAACCGTGGCTCACCATGATCAGACGCCTACCAAACTAAACTGGATTCACACACTCGCATAAAGGAAGACTGAAAAGAACAGGGAGACTGAAGGAAGAGAGGAAAGAAAATGCCATACCTAGAATCAGCGTTAGTAACCACGGCGGCGGCTGAAGCTACGGCGGAGGGCAAGCCAGGTTTTATCTTCATCTTGGTTGAGCCGGTCACTCAGAGCGGCTTGCTCGGCGTCAGACAAATGACCTGATTGACCTCCCTCCTCGTCTTGAATCGTGGTCTTCACATTGTCGATAGCATCGCTTTGCGCGACGTAAAGAGTGATGGTCTAGCCAGGAATAGTGTTGACGAAAATCTGCATCCCACCACGGAGGCGAAGTACCAAGTGAAGAGTGGGCTCCTGCTTCCGACTGCGTGCCGGCGAAAAATCAAACGCTGCTGGTCTTGGGGAACACCCTCCTCGTCTTGGGCAGAAGCCTGCCTGTTGTCGTCCTCATCAGCTTCGCCATCACCACCGGTAGTATACATGTAGGTAGCGGGTCGCTTGGAATCGCCATCGGAGTCTCCAGTGTGTGCCGTGCGGAGAGAAGGGTGATCCACGCTAGCACCCTGGCTGTGCGGCAAGCTAATAAGCAGGGCCAAGCCCAGAAAGGCAAGAAACATGATTCTCATCTTGATTCGTCGCAGGGAGCTGCAGCGGGTTGAGCCATGGGGGTCTGGGGTTGAATCACGTTGTTTTATTTAAAACTACACCGCTGCCACCAATGTAACAGGTAGCCGAGTGGTAGGCGCGGTGAAATCAACAAGAATTACTTTTATTCTACTTCTTTCAGGTACACACCTGAGATATAATTATTAGTGAAAGAAGAAGCGGCAAAACAACTGACTTTCTCTCCGGTGCACACCTGGAGGTTGAATATCTCGTTAGTATCAAAATCTCATCTTAACAGATGTGCGCAGCAGCTTTTATGAAGCAGACGCCGTACGCTTACATACGGAGATACACTAACTATACATCAGCCAAAGCTCCGTATTAGTTCCGTACTACTTCCGTATTGGTCGTGCAGGGATACTACACTTGGTCAGAGTGAATAGATAGAAAGACACCATGACGTCACATGCAATCGTCAACGAGGGTAGGTGGCAACTGTTGTTGGAAGAGTGTCAGGCATGCCGTAAGCTTCATACCATTTTGTGAAATAATCACCAACAGCGAGAATATGATATTATGTTACCTCCGGTAGTAACGGGAAGTGAAAACAAACATGATATCGATACCCACTCGTTGAACAGCGAAAGAGGACTGCTGTGACTTTAATGGAGAACGCGGGCGAAGTAAAGGAGCTTGGCGTTGTTGACACTGAGTGCAAGTCTTGACCCAGCCAGTAACATCGGTAGTCAATACTAGTCACCTTTGGCGTGCACAAGCTAGTGTGCGGGAGGTGCTAAGATGTCCGGAAACTGTTGAATCATGGATAGCGTGGAGTGCTTCATCGCGGAGAGATGTGGGTAGAATAAGCTGTAGAGGTGACGGTGTTGTCATCATTCACATAGCGATGGGGGAGGGGGGGGGGGGCAATTGTTATTAGGCTGGGGCCTGTTTTAGACTTCCCACTCTAAATAAAGAATACAAACAAACAAAACGGTGAGGCAGGCCATTGTGCATAAGCAGGTCATTAGACTGAGTCCATAGGCGAATAGTAGCCGAGCTGACATGTTGGAATCGGGCATTTCCTCTAGCCGGGATGTCATCTGTGGAAATCCAGAGGAGGACAAGGCTACTGTCGGGATCAGCAGTTTGGGCCGAGCACAACGCAGCTTAGTCCAAGACGGTATTCAAGACTCAGAGGGGGCAGGGCCAGGGATGACCACAGCGCAGGCCGGGTGAACAGCGGGAGGTGGAGAAGACAAGCAAGACAGATAATCTGCAGCAACATGAGCTTTTCCAGGGTGGTGCTTAGCTTCGTACTCAAAAGCAGCAAGTTTCTCAATCCATCTAGCAACAATGTCATCAGCATCCCTGAACTTAGAAACCCGAATGAGGGCCTGGTGGTCGGTTCACAAGAAGAAGTCTTGACCCAAGAGGTGATGCTTGAAATGGTGCGTGGAGTGGACAATGGCAAGCAGTTTGGTGTGGGTGACAGGGTGACGGGGATCAGCGCGAGCCAAAGTGCGCCCAGCAAAAGCAATAGCTATGGGGGCGGCCCAAGGACTGGAAATAATAATCTTTATTTCAGGATTACCAAAAGGCTGACGCCTATCGGGGGGATCCCCTATTTGCGTATACACAATGAACATTGGAGTTGGGAAAAAGAGAAAATGTGCAAAATGTGTTGGGAAACAGAGAGATGCGGTAGAAAGGATACAGTGAAAGAACAAGGAGTGTACATATAAATTAATGATTGCACATCAAAGGGATACCAGTGCAGTCAAACTGATACTTTGCAATGTAAATACGTAAATGACGCTTGAATTCTGTTAGGGAACCTAAAGTTGTCAATCGGGGTGGGAGACAATTCCAAAGTGCACCAGTTTTCTGTAGGAAGAGCCATGAGAAAATTCGCCCATGTGAGTTAAAAATGGGCTTTTTGGGCATACGGGCAGATGGAGTGATCATCTCAGATGCTAGAAGATCTTTCATGTGTTCTTCAACCGCTGGTGCCTGGTGAATTGGTAGGCGACGAGGAGATTTATGGATAGGGTGAGCACAACCAGTGTGGATGTCGGGTTTGACACTATCTGTGCGTCCAACGTCGGCTAGAGCAGTCGAAACACAATCAGCATATTCGTGGAGTATCGGAGATAGACGCGCTTGCATGGCAGGTGAGAGATGCGACAGATCAAAAGTCGCAGGCGGAGGTGCGCTAACCGTATCTGACTGAGGAACAGGGGCGCTGCATCGTGAGTGCGGCGTGCTTTCGATTGTGTAGGGATGCATAGTTGGCACAACAAGGCCGTATTTCGGTAGGTATCTCGGTGATGGTTGTGTGTTGAGGACCCGGAGCGGTACAGTTTTGCCAGATGATGGTGTGACGGCAGCCATAGCAAACACTACCTTCATCGTACGTATGCATGCAGTTTGGCTCGGACTCGACAACCAGAGTGTAACCACTATCGGGTAAGTCTGGGATGTCCGTTAGTCGGTCGGGCACGATCATCGGCGAGAGCGGAGGGTTGTGCTGTAAGCGCCGAGGGAAACCGTACTGGTAGCACTGGGGCGGAAGGCTCACTGACCTGGTAGGAGGGGTGGTTGTCATAGATATCGACAAGTTACCTATCATCAGGGTCTAGGCGGAGGCATTCACTATGGCCCGATTCGCAGTGAGAATGCCGAGACCCACTACCCACTACGACATCAGGCTGGATGTCGGCAATGATGAGATTGTGGCAGATAGTGGAAACATGACGAAATGATAATGGTGTAGTAGCTGTGCTAGTACTTGTTAGCAACAATCCGAAATAGCGCACACACTGCACTGCATTGCTTTGTACTGCATTCAAGACTGATTTCATGCGCTTTGTTTTGCTGCGTAATCACAAATGGCACCAGCCCATTTTGCTGAAAAGAAAAACAAATCTTGCTTGCCCTGTATAACTACCCAGCTAACCAGTATAACTACCCAGCTAACCAGTATAACTACCCAGCTAACCAGTATAACTACCCAGCTAACCAGTATAACTACCCAGCTAACCAGTATAACTACCCAGCTAACCAGTATAACTACGCTCATGACTCAATGCAGCCCAAGACATTTTGTCGTACAGGGCGAAACATCCATATTTGGATGTGCTCCGCGTGTGCTCCGATCCGCGTAGCTCGGGACCATGAGACACGTGTCCGTGGTCTTTGTTTTGCATGCAGTCTGTGTCATCAACATTGACAGACATGTCGACAACATAACCAGATAACCTGACCAGTCCACAGGCACAGACTGATGACAGAGCAGTTTCGACTTCAATTTTTGTCAGTCAAGGAGCTTTTTGGTCGAAGTCGATTATGAAGGGTTCAGGGAGAAAGGTTGTTGCAGAGCGACTAGGCCTTACCCGATACTGCGCCACAAGCTTAGGGCGCAATGTATGGATGCACGTCGAGCGGCAGAATATTTCTATCTCTACTGTCAAGAGGAAGGGGAGCTGAAAACTGGGTCTGGAGAAGTTCACTCGAGGAGGAGCACATACGTACATCAGTGCCTTTCCAAGGCCAGTGACCCCAAGTAAAATTGATACTGAATTGTGTCAGCACCTGATGGTGGTATGACCTATTCCTAAATTGGCCTACTTTTCCTGTTAGTGAACAGTGGAGCAGAACACTACCAATTCTGTCACAAGCTGTGGCAAGATATGGGATCGAACCATTGTGCTGAAGGTGTGCGAGCTGGGCTGCAAGGCGGTTGCTGCAGTAGATCGCGATGCGGCCCAAGTGAAAGCATGATTCACTGTCTGGATATCATGTTAGTGGATATGACTGCGCTGTTAGACATATTATTCTGACAGATATGCAGTAGGAAGCATCTAGCAATGATGAGACTATATGTGTGATGAATGTTTCGTGAGCATTGCTACCAAGTCCAGCCTCACAGTCAGCTTTGATAAAACAAAGTGCATGGTCATCAATGCTGATCTACTTTTTTTCCGAGTGCTTGGTGTTTTCAGATGCCGACATCTAAATTGTGAAAGAACTCACTTACCCAGGTAGCTGTATTGCTGGCGACGGTCTGTTGTCGGTTGAGGTGTCTTCATGTCTTGCCAAGGCTTCTCTGGTATTTGGTGCATTGCATTCTTCTATGTTTGGGTACAGCCACATATCCGTTCAAACCAAACACACGTTTGTTTTGCAGTTATGTCAACGTTGCTACAGTCATGGCCAGTCAAGGCAACTGGTACAGTTCGACTATCAGCATTCCACAACCGCTATGTTAGCTTCATATCAGAAGTTAGCACGTCGGAGCTACGGTATGAGCATCTCTCCACCATTGCCATCTTGGGTGAGTGGTTGCGCACCCAGTCGTGTTTAATAATAATAATAATAACAGTTCGCATATACCCCGTGGGTGAGATCACCCATGGGGCTAACGCATCTGTCGGCAAAAGAGTTAGAGAAAACGAGAAACACATGACATACACACCTTCTTCATTCTGTTATTGCAGGGAAAAACTACCTCGATTCCACCATGAGCCTAGGCATGAGGAATATAATATTAAGTACAGAATGTCCTGCTGTATGGAGCTGAGAGTTGGACTCTGCGGAAGACAGATGAACGACGAATACAGGCAGCAGAAATGTGGTGCTACCGACGTCTGCTCAGAGTATCCTGGATGGAGAAGCGCACAAATGACAGTATCCTGGTGGAGTTGGGAGTACAGAGACAGCTGCTAGCCAGGGTCAAGATACGCAAACTGACCTATTTCGGGCACACATGCCGCCCATCTGGCTGCGAGCTTGTACGTGACGTGATGTTTGGTGTCGTGGATGGTAAGAGAAAGCGTGGTCGTCCGAAGATTTCCTTTGCTGACAACATCGTTTCGTGGACTTGTATGTCTCTGCATGAGAATTGCCAGTTGGCATCTGACAGAGATGCCTGGCAGTCGCACTGTGCATCTACTGCTTACACAGCTGCATAATGCCGTTTATTGTTATTTTTTTAATTTTACTTTTATTATTTTTTCGGTAACGCAGATGATGATGATGATGATGACAGAATGTTATTTACCAAAAGGATATTCAAGTAAGCGCAGATATTTTTTAGCATGATAAGTTAGTACATTGATTCACAATGCCGAGCCAAGCTTCCCTGTCTTGGGAAATAGCTTCCGCTTCGGCAATGGAAACGTTTATTGTCTTTAAGTCATTCTTGATGTTGTCGATCCATCTGGTGACGGGGCGTCCCCTGCGCTTCTTGATGTCTTTGGTGTCGATTGAAAGTCTTAGAGCTTTGTAGGATGTCGAGTCACTGCCTTCTCTGATTACATGGTCGAACCATAACAAGCGCCGTTCACTGCATGTTCTGGTGATAGGCAATTGATTGGACAGCTTGTATAAGTTTTTATTCGATATTTTTTGGGGATACACTACGCCGAGAATGGATCGTAGTTTGCGGCGATGCCACGTGTCGAGCCTGTTGCCGAGTGCTGCTGTCAAGGTCCACAGGCCACAGTTGTATAGTAGAACCGGAAGGATAAGAGTGGTAAACATAAGCATTCTAGATAATAAAGTGTGTCTCTTCCAGGCTATAGTGCCAAACGCTCGGTTAGGCCTCGGTCACACTACGGCAAAAATGCTGCGTCAGCGTCAGAATCATGAGCTTTTCCATGGCAACTGACGCAACGCGGGAAGTTTGAGCGTCAGACGCTGCTGCGTCTGACGTGGGGAAATCGGCTGCGTTGCCGCTGGTGGGAGTGACGCTTGGCGGAAAAACAGTGTCTTTCAAGTAAACTAATTACTTAGTTTCAAGACATTTGTCTTTGCTTGAGTTGAGCAGTTATTCGACATTCGTCTGTTCAAGGTTTGTTTTGTTCCCTCTTTTTGTTCGAGATGAGTCAGTAGACCTACGAGGCCGAGGCTGCTCTGCTCCGAACCTGGCGGAAGAGCGAGGCGTTTTCTGAGAAGAAAATGATGTCGAGAAAGGACCAGTTGTTTGAGTGGGTCATCGGCCAACTGGAGCCTGTTGACTTGTGAGTGTTGTGTTGTCGTCAAGAGCCCCAAAAAGGACAACCAGTATGACGAAGTCAGGAGAAACACAGCTGCGATGCGGACTTTTCTTGCCTGATCAATGACACTACAACTGAAAATGGCTTCAAATTCGGAAAGAAACAACAACGATCGTGCACGCGTGGACCTACATGTAGTACCTTTCGTCTTCTTGTAATCAAAAATCAATGAAAAATTCGAAAACTTTGTCCGACAATTTTTTTGTATAATAAGCAAAAGGCCGGTTTCCGTGGGAATCCGTGTCGTCATTGAGTTTTCCTGGTGGTTTTGTGACGTAGACAAATGCGTCAAGCCGCGGCAGTCATGAGCTGCAAAAAAAACAAAACACTGTGTGACCCCACGTCTCCGTCAAGTGCTGCGGCTTGACGCTGCGTCCAGCTTCAAACTGCCGTAGTGTGACCGAGGCCTTAGCGGCATTGATACGGTTCTCGATGTGACTTCCAGATCCCAAGAGACTTCCAAGTAGTTTCGTCTTTCTCCATGTGTCATCATCCTGGGAAGGAGTTACAAATTGAGTTTTTGCTAGATTTAATCTCAGGTCGTCCTGGGCGAAAATTGGCTCACATTTCGCTGCAGCGGCCACCACAGCATCACGATCAGTGTCATGTATTGTGGTGTCATCTGCATACTGTGAGAAATGAGTAGGCAGGCATGAAGGGGAGGTGCAGGCTGCTCTCACCTGCCTCATCGCACCTTCTGCATAGACAATGAACATGGCCGGAGACATCGGGTCCCCCTGAACCACGCCGATATTGGTCGAGAAGGGAGCACTGAGCTGCCCAGCAATCTTCACCCTAGCTGTCGTATCGGAGACTAACAATTTCATCATTGAGGTGGGTGCACCTGAATCGGCCATTCGACCGAGCGCCTTGCCACGGTTCACTTTGTCGAATGCACCGCTGAAATCGAGTAATGCTGCCGAATAGTTCCAATTTCCGCTTCAAAGCTCTCTCACACAGAGACCGCACACAGAACACCCCATCAGCTGTTGAGCGACCTGGTCTGAAACCGGCTTGTGACTCATCCACAAACTGCTGAATATTGGTGCTAATTCTCTTTGTGATTATGGTTGTAAGGACTTTCCGGACCACTGACAATAGCATTTCTGGTCTGTAACTCTTCGGGGCTCCTTTCGGTTTGCCATTATTGGCACAATAATTCCAGTAGTCAGGTCTGCTGGGCAGTGCTGTAATTGGCGAGTGACATTGAAAAATGAGGACAGCCAACCAGCTAGAATGTCAGAACCTGCACGCAGCACCTCACTGCTAATTCCATCCTGACCGACTGCTCCGCCTACTTTTTGCTTCTGTATCGCTGCACGAACGTGTTCTGTTGAGAAAGTCTCGTCATCCCTGACACCAGTCGCCGGCTGATGAACTGGTTTGCACGGCATGCTGGAATCGTAGAAAATTGATGAATAATATTCACCGAATTTCTATAGGTTCCAACCAATGTCTGGGATGATCCTTCCATCAGCATCAGCCAGTTGGATGGGTGGTGTATTGTCACCCGCTCTCAGTTTGCGTACGTTGTTAATTGCCTGGAAGTAAGACCTTGGGTCAGGCCTAAGTGCATCGGTGTCCTTTGCCCGCTTTTGCCAGAGGAAGTCGCCTTCCTTCCGCAGGATGGAGCGCATTTCATGGAGAAGTTTCGATCTTTGAGTTTGCAAAGACGACCGCTTATCGATGTCTGTTGTAGCTTGAATTTGTATGTGCAATTCCTTCTGCTGCTTGGAAAGCTTGGCCACAATAGGGTTGGTACTTCAAACTGCCTTCTGTCCAGATGGTCTTATCCCAAAAGACTGTTTCGCTGCTGAGTGGACTGTGGACACAAACTCTCCCCATGTTGCATCTGCTTTCGAGCATGTCATATCAGCGGCTTTGAATTCTGGTATGGAGTCCAGCAGCAGGTCCCGAAACCTGCCAGCAGTTTCTGTTGATGGTGAATTGTACTTGATGAAGCAAGGCTCGGATGATTTCTTCCCAGCACGAACCGTATGAAAGGAGAGCTGGAAATCGACAATCACTGGCCGGTGATCCGAGCGCGTCATTAACCCACCATAATTATGACCTTGCATTTGTTATTGAGCAGATGCTTCTTTTCTTGATGATTACATTATCTATCATGTTCCTCACTGGTTCTCCGTTGGATCGGGTCAGTCCGTCCGCGAACCAAGTAGCTCTGTGATGGAGGCGGTGTTTGAATAGGGTGTTGCATAGCACTAGTTGGTGGTCCTTGCAAAACTCAAGAAGCCGCTCTCCATTTGAATTTGATACTAAGTGCTTGGCATAGCTACCAACGGGGCCCTGGGTCCCGTTTCTTGAGCTGGCAATTTTTGCATTCATATCTCCCAACACCCAAACTTCATCTCGCTTGCCCCGGGGTACGTCTTTCACAATACTACTCAATAGTGAATAGAAGTTCTCTGCCTCTGCGGGGTTTGACGTGGAACTCAGCAGAGTCGGTGCATAGCAGCATATCACTGTGATGGACCTGCTGTCACGGCGCGAGCAGAGCTTGATTCTGATTGACACGACTCGTTCCGAGTGGCACTGATACGAGGCAACATTGTTTACAATTCTCTTATTTACCAGAATTCCGACACCTGCCCGAGACGACGTCCCCCCTGCGCGATACAGGGTATGGCCGTTGTCTAGAACGTCGACTCCATCACCATTAAGCCATGTCTCGGTAAGCCCAAGCACGTCAAGACGATACCGTTCAAAGTCCTGGATAATATTGACTTTTTTTATTTGACTTCGGAGCGAGCGAACATTGTACGTTCCCGCTCTACACGAAGGTGCCGTTTGGCCTCGGCTCACAAAAACCGAAGCAGCTTTCCCTACTCTGTCTAACTGTATTCTCATTTCCAGTCTCTTCTACTCGCGGAACAAGAAAACCCTCGCCGAAGCGAGAGCTCACGGGAGTTCAGACCGCCATCCACTTTGTCCTTTTTCCAGCTGTGTTTGCCTGTTTCAAAATCCAGGACTGGAACTTGGTACCTGCATACTGGTACTCAACTGTTCTTATCATGGCAATTTGTTTTGTTGTGTGGATGTGAGGGAAGCAGAGGGGGTTGTTGTGTGGGTGTGAATGAGGCGGGGGGGGGGGGGGGTAGGTAGGTACCGTAAAGTACCGCGTGAGCGCCCCACCAACTCGTCCGTTCGTGGTCGTGCTGTAGAGGTGGTATGTAGGTCATGTAACACCTACCTTGTACACACATTGCACACTTTGATGTCAATTCGCACGCAGTCTACCATGGAACTCCACACATGGACATGCTGACCTTTAACACTACATTTCTCCCACCGTACTAACTTCAGTTGCACTCTGCCATACGATTTTCTTTTCCTTGGTTTTCCTTGGTTATAAATAAATATAAAATGAAGGCGGGGGGGGGGGGGGGCGCTCTCGCAGTACTATACAATACTAGTAAAACAGGTACTACTGGTAGACATTAAAGTCATGTTGAATATTAGATCATTGTAGGCGATCAGTATAGCTGCTCATGCACTACTACTATCTCGATAGTATGCTGATAGGACATATGAAATCACATTTCTATACTCGCAGCTCGATATTGATATGATTGTGCGTGTGTGTGTGTGTGTGAGTGGTGTGTGTGTGTGTGTGTGTGTGTGTGTTGTTTGTGTTGGTGTGCGTTGGCAGCTACTGGCAGACACTGACTGCGTACCCCATTAGCCGGTGGCAGTATGGCTGTGGTTGGAGTGCATCCGCAGAGGCTTACCCAGGTAGGAACAGACACGTGCAATGTCACGGTGGTTCTTTTTCTTTCTGCAGGCAAACTGGGATGGTGCAATACGATGACTGAACAACAGATTGCAGTAGGTTCACTGAGTCCTGCTTGCAAGCGGAATTGTTTTTCTGGCCATAGTGCGAGCCACAGTCAACCCTGTTACTTCGACCGTACGGATATATTTATTAGTCGGCTACTCGTGACCTGGCATGAGGGTCGCATGGAAACAGCTAATTTTATTATCCGCCATTCACAACTTGAGTGGGTCTGGTTAACCCAAACTTACAGCTGTAAGAACTTCAACCACACCTTGACCCCGGAGGGTAGTGGAATTTCTGCTCGCGCTGTAAAGTGTAAAGTCCCTCTGGCCAACTCTTACTTGTGCTGTGACTTTTACTTCATTGCCTACAGGATGAAGTTGAAACAAAAGTTCAACTGCTGCGCAAGTATTTTGTTGATGGTCCTGGAAAAGACAGTGGAATTACATTAATGTACTTACATTATGACATTAACAGGTAGGTGTCAGCACAGCCCGTGGTGTGTGTGTGTTTGTCTGTCTGTCTGTCTGTCTGTCTGTCTGTCTGTTTGTCTGGCTGTCTGTCTGTCTGTCTGTGTCTGACTGCATGTCTCTGTCTGTGTCTGTGTCCCATACAGCACAGTGGTTTATGTAGTTCAATCACGAGATCGCGAGTTTTAAGAATGAAATGACACTTTACAGTGAAGCGTTTCATGCTACAAGTCCCTGTCGACGTGTGGTAGTAGGGTGCACTCTCCCCTTTTCGGCAGAGGTTCACAAATTTGATGGGAATAAAAGATTAACGGATCGTTACAGCTTTCTTAGACCACCAACTTTTGACGCAGAGGCCAGAAGATTGCTAGTACACACAGTGACATTAGTGGCAAAGGTATGTGTCATGGTGGGTGTGCAGGTATGGGTGTGCTGGCCCAGCAGTTTATTGGGATTGTGTTTCCCCTTCTATTTTCTCCGTCTGATTCTTCTACCAGGTACCACAGAATGACATCACTAAGTCACTATTACCACGTGTTTGGAGACTCGGTATGTTGTTTGACATCTACTCACTGCCTTGTTGCTGTGCTCTATCTGTGCCAGTGCATTTCTTTGTGACTGCACAACGTCAGTATTGTGAAGTGATATAAGTTACAACAGTGCGGCTCAATGAAGTCTGATTGTGTGAATCAAAGTTGTGCCCTGCACCATTTAGTAGCCCTGTGTTCGCAGGTCTAGGGCTGTACAGCGATCAGAGCCTGGTGGCATTCGATAGCTTGATCGGATTTCGTTGAGCAGCACTGTAGAACGAGAACGTCCCTGTAGATGAAAAGCGTGTACTCCGTCTCCCTCCTTGAGTAGTTGTCCTATGTAATGCAGACCAAGTTTTGGCAGTGCCTCTTTTCCCTGACCACTGAGTCTAAGCACTCTCTCTCTCTCTCTCTCTCTCATATTATATTATATTATATTCTGTGTATTCGCTTGGTCTTGTGCTTTTGTACTTATAGCATCTACATGAGAAATTGCTTGGCCTGACGTACATAATATCGGCTGATGCCTTCTTCCAAGGTAATGACATGTATGCTGGCACTTGTTAACTGGCTATCGTCATTGCTGCTCTGTGCATTCATTGCATAGCCACGTTCATTGCATAGCCACGTTCATTGCATAGCCACGTTCATTGCATAGCCACGTTCATTGCATAGCCACGTTCATTGCAAACCCACGTTCATTGCATAGCCACGTTCATTGCATAGCCACGTTCATTGCATAGCAACATTCAGTGCATAGCCACGTTCAGTGCATGGCCACATTCAGTGCATAGCCACGTTCATTGCATAGCCACGTTCATTGCATAGCCACGTTCATTGCATAGCCATGTTCATTGCATAGCCACGTTCATTGCATAGCCACGTTCAGTGCATAGCCACGTTCGTTGCATAGCCACGTTCAGTGCATAGCCACGTTCATTGCAGAGCCACGTTCATTGCATAGCCACATTCAGTGTATAGCCACGTTCACCCCATAGCGACGTGCTCATACTCATAGTGCCAGAGCCATGCAGAGCCACTCAGAGCCATACAGCAACTGTTTTATCTGAGGTCAGATTTTCCTTTTCACCATTCACTGCAGGACCATATCTGCCTGGATTATACAGGATTGCAGAGTTTTGCCCTCCCTCTGACCAGATCGGTTTATTGGATTATTCTGCTTGAAAGATTCCGATTCTTGCCACATAATTAGTTTCCACGGCAAGTTGCAATGGGAGTACACAATTCTCTTCTTATACTGTCTGTTTGTACCTCGGTGTGTGTGTCTGTCTGTGTCTGTGTGTGTCTGTGTGTGTATCTATGTGTGTCGGTGTGTGTGTGTCTGTCTGTGTGTTAATGGGTGTGTGTGTTTGTGTGTATCTATGTGTGTGTGTGTGTGTTTGTGTGTGTGTGCATGTGTGTCTGTGTGTGTGTGCATGTGCATGTGTGTGTCTGTGTCTATTTGTGTGTTTGCACAGTAAACACCCTTGCCACTGAACGTCTGTACACATTAATCTGTGACTGGTGCGATGTCAACGAGGACTCTATTGTCTTGGGTAAGCTCCTATGGACCTTACCTGACCATGCACTGAAATTTCACACTTTACCCACTGCACTGAACAAGTCCACAATGACCTGGTAATCGAGTTCACAGACACTTGTGTTACCATATGCTGTCATAGGATCTCATGTGTATTTGCTCCCGTGCACATGGTATTGTGCTCTTGATGTCTGTCCACCTGGTCCACTGGGCAAGCTCCACAGCTGTAGCTCATAATAAAGACATAATTATAATAATATTATATCCCGCAGAAGTCTCCCCTATCCTGGATATGTTCAAGTCTACCATCCTGGCTATGTGTATGGGCTTTTTCTAGACCTCTGCGGTCTGCAGGGCTTTTCAACAGGGGGGGGGGGGGGGGGAGGGGGGGGGGGGGGTAGTGTGTTTGTTGTCTATGTTCACGCTGACGTGTGGATGCATTTATTGCCATCTTGTGCTGCACGTGTGGACCTGGTGCACCTCGTGTGTGTGCATGCGTGTGTGTGGATGCATGTGTGCATGTGTGTGTGCATGTGTGTGTGCATGTGTGTGTGTCTGTCTGTGTGTGTGTATGTGTGTATGTGTGTGTGTGTGCGTGTGCGTGTGAGTAGGTGTGTGTACATGATGTTTTTGTGCATGCTGGCAGGCATCACCAATGCTGAGTTTATCTGTGGCAAAGCAGAATTTTGTCATGGACGGGCTGATGAAACGATACGGCCGCAACCCCAACCTGGTCGTCGCTGTTGATCCACCAGACCACCACGAGCTGGCTTGCGTAAGTGTTTCATTTGAAAGTGTCACATTTCAATTGCATTGTACTCTTTAACTTCATCTACGGAGACTCCTTCGATTTAGGCTATAAAGGACTGTGGAGAATCCGTGAATACAAATTTTGTAAGTGTGAACACGAGCAGTATCGTAGATAGATTACTGCACTCTTGGTATGGTAGGAAGACTGCAGTATTGAGGTTCAACTGACGGAATGACAGTTTGCACTGCAAGCAAGTGCAGGACAAACAATCAAAAAGCAACTGTTGCACGCTAGTCACTACAGGCACGGGGCACTTGTTGACTCGTCGCAAATTGCACTCAATAGACACCCTTAGCAAAAAACGTTATGTTGTAACGGTATTACCGTAAGGGGGAAAATACCGTGATTTGGGTTCGACCTTTAGCAAGATGCACTCTATTTTGTTTAGTATGCTGTTACCACGAGAATAGCTTTTATTCCCGTAGCTATGCAGAAGACGTTACTTCAGTAACGTCTGGCGCTAGCCAGGGTCCACACAGCTTTAATTTGGTGTTTGTTTGTTTGTTTGTTTGTTTGTTTGTTTGTGTCACGCCTGGCGCTATCCCGTATCTGTCCCGTACCGTACCGTACCGTACCAGCCAAGACAGCTGGCCACAATATATTTTGGTTTGTTTGTGCCATCGGCATGCCTGGCGCTATCCCGTACCTGTCCCGTACCATCAAGAATACGGTACAATCAAGAGAATGAGTATATATGCGGAGTGTATCGGGGGAATGCATTCAGTGCAGTAACATTTTGTGTGGATTTGTGTGCGAGGCCGAGATCCCACTAGCAGGCTGGCTGGGCCGCCTGTCGACCAGCCCGGGAATCGCATGTAGGCCGATAGCATAATAATTATAACGTATATAGATGTATAGCAGGGAGTCGTATTATGTAAACGACTCCGTGCTGTCTAGGGAGATTTTCTTGAAAGAAATACGAAGTAGGGAGATGAAGAAATGCAATTAGAATGGACGTTAGTTGCCGAATATGTGACATGATGCGTCAGCTAAAACAACCTTTGGAAGAGAGATCCCGTCGTCTCCAAAATAATCCTGAACGGGCGAGTCAGCGCCAGTCACAGGAAACGTCGGAAGAGAGATCCCGTCGACTCCAGAACGTCCGTGATCGGCAGAGTCAGCGCCGGTAACAGGAAACGTCGGAAGAGAGATCCCGTCGACTCCAGAACATTCGTGATCGGCAGAGTCAGCCCCGGCCACAGGAAACGGCAGGACAGACATCGCGTCGACTCCAGAACGCCCGTGGTCGGCAGAGTCAGCGCCGGTCACTAGGGGTGTGCGGATAATGCTCGAAAAGGTGGCAGATTCTGCTCGAAAAGCAGTGAAATTGGCAGAACCATACAAACCTATGGCGGGCAATTCCACGAATTCTGCTCCATTTCTTTATCCACATACCAAACATGCAGGAAACTTACCAAAAAAGTACCGAATTTGCCAATTTTTGCCGGCATTATCCGCATATGCCTACCGTTCACAGGAACCGTAACAAAAAAATTAAAAATTAAAAATATACAAAAAATATTTACGCCGTAGTAGTGCAACAGACGTTACTTCAGTATCGTTTGGCGCTAGCCAGGGTTCACACGGCTTTGGCACGTCACATGCATGATGAGCAAGCAAAAAAGCATAGCGTAGGGCCCTGAGCTTCCAAGCTCCCTCGTTTCGTGCAGTACAACCATTTTTGTCACCCTATACGCGGTACAAGGTGAAATGCGTACGGACTATGCAATATTTGGCCAAAACACGTACCGTAGGTCACAACGATAAGTCAGCCCCCATAACGTTTTTACGCTGCAGCTTCGACGCTATTTGGATGATCAAGGTACGAGTACCGTAAAAAAAATAGCGTTACCGTTGTTTGCTAAGGCAGTAAGGGTGTGTACTACTAGTGTTGCACAGTAACAGTATCAATAGTGTCAGTAGTCTGAACTTACACACTTTCCAGGCATGCAATGATCGTGCGTAGACGCATACCACTAGCAATCTCTTATCGAGCACAATCGCTAACAATAACCCTAGCTGACGGACGAGTGCTCGAGTACTCAATACGATTCTTTGACATATCGGGCAGATCCTAATTTGTTTGTCTGTGCGTGCACGTGTGTGTGTACGTGTGTGCGTGTGTGTGTGTGTACGTGCATGTGTGTGTGCATGTGTTGTATATGTGTGCACGTATGTTTGTGTTCACATGCACACAACCAGACGTATCTAGATCCGGATGTGTGCCAGCTAATTCGCAAGACCTCTGCCCTGAAACGTCTTGTCTTCGTCGCCTGCAACCTCGATCAATTTAAGGACAACTTGTATTGTAGTAAGTTCTTGATCATGCTGATGTTGACAATGATATTGATATTGGCAAGAGTACATACTCCCCAAGAGTGTGCAACTGTCTGCACAACCTATATACAATACTCCCACAGCAGAACTTCACATCGCATATTATAAACATGGTTCAAACGGTTACGCTGGCAAACAGTGCAAAGTGAACACAAGAGAGTTGAACCCAAAGCTGTATCTGTCATACACGGGGTGCAAAGCATGTGTACAGGTTCATCACGTGATGTGAAGTTCTGCCCTTGCAGACCCCATAGCGGGAGTTGCACACTCTTGCTGTCTTGGGGTTTATATACTCTTGGTATTGGTGTGGAGTGTTCGCACAGTCAACGCAGTGGTGGTTTGTAGTGTATTTTGCAGTTTGAACTTTTCGACACCTGAACGTACATGAAGAGTCTTATAAGCCATATGCAAGTAGCGTTGTACAGATGCACGAAATCCCGTGCAATCTCGTAGAATCCCGTAGACCCGGTTGGGTGTTGAATTTGCAGGACCCTATTGTGTTTATTGCTATTTCCACTAAGAAATGTGCCCTGAAGGCATTTCAAAAGAAAAATTCTGACAAAGATCTAGCTAGTCATTAGTTCTAACCAAAGTGAAGAAGCAGGAAAAGTGATTGTTTGCCATTCATTATGAGGCTAAAATTGGTCAAATGCGCATGCATAGCACACGATGAACACCCAGCCATGCATAGCACACAATGAACACTGAACTGGGTATGTACACACCTACGGTCCCAGTACAGAACTCTGTACATCTGTACAACGTGCATAAGGTCTAGTAGCGGAGGCCTGCATGACTTGTACCGTATGGGGCACTATAGGCCGATCACGCTCACTGCTCGGGTCGCGTGACTGTCTTCAGCGGTCCATAGTTCTGAAAGTATCCTTGCGGTGTTGCATGCTTACTGTACTTGCTTTGCACAATGCAAGCATCTTCTGATGTGTGCTGGAAGTCAAGTTAGTCAGCACTTTACTTCCAGCAAATGCCTAGGCCGAAAATAGCCGAAAATAAATAAATAAATAAATATGCAGTCAAGTCGTTTGCTTCACTGCCCGAAGAGTGCTCAATGCTCAATACGCATGTAAGGCAGAGCCTTGTACACAAGAAACTTGCCTGATGATCGTAGTAATACGTGAAACTCAGAGTTGTAACAAAGCTTCCAATCTCTCTCTTGTAAATAAATATAAATATGCTGCGAATATGCGAATATTTGTTGACTTCAAAGTGCAGTGCATAATGCGTTGCTTGTTCTGTTTATCCATGTACACAGCCTATGCAAACATCCCAACAGTGCAATCAATACAATGTTTATCCATGTACACAGCCTATGCAAACATCCCAACAGTGCAATCAATACAATGTTTATCCATGTACACAGCCTATGCAAACATCCCAACAGGGCAATCAATACAATGTTTGTCCATGTACACAGCCTATGCAAACATCTCAACAGGGCAATCAATACAATGTTTGTCCATGTACACAGCCTATGCAAACATCCCAACAGTGCAATCAATACAATGTTTGTCCATGTACACAGCCTATGCAAACATCCCAACAGTGCAATCAATACAATGTTTATCCATGTACACAGCCTATGCAAACATCCCAACAGTGCAATCAATACAATGTTTGTCCATGTACACAGCCTATGCAAACATCCCAACAGTGCAATCAATACAATGTTTATCCATGTACACAGCCTATGCAAACATCCCAACAGTGCAATCAATACAATGTTTATCCATGTACATAGCCTATGCAAACATCCCAACAGAGCAATCAATACAATGTTTATCCATGTACACAGCCTATGCAAACATCCCAACAGTGCAATCAATACAATGTTTATCCATGTACACAGCCTATGCAAACATCCCAACAGTGCAATCAATAAAATGTTTGTCCATGTACACAGCCTATGCAAACATCCCAACAGTGCAATCAATAAAATGTTTATCCATGTACACAGCCTATGCAAACATCCCAACAGTGCAATCAATACAATGTTTATCCATGTACACAGCTTATGCAAACATCCCAACAGAGCAATCAATACAATGTTTGTCCATGTACACAGCCTATGCAAACATCCCAACAGAGCAATCAATACAATGTTTATCCATGTACACAGCCTATGCAAACATCCCAACAGTGCAATCAATACAATGTTTATCCATGTACACAGCCTATGCAAACATCCCAACAGTGCAATCAATAAAATGTTTGTCCATGTACACAGCCTATGCAAACATCCCAACAGTGCAATCAATACAATGTTTATCCATGTACACAGCCTATGCAAACATCCCAACAGGGCAATCAATACAATGTTTATCCATGTACGCAGCCTATGCAAACATCCTAACAGTGCAATCAATACAATGTTTGTCCATGTACACAGCCTATGCAAACATCCCAACAGTGCAATCAATACAATGTTTATCCATGTACACAGCCTATGCAAACATCCCAACAGTGCAATCAATACAATGTTTATCCATGTACACAGCCTATGCAAACATCCCAACAGTGCAATCAATACAATGTTTGTCCATGTACACAGCCTATGCAAACATTCCAACAGTGCAATCAATACAATGTTTGTCCATGTACACAGCCTATGCAAACATCCCAACAGTGCAATCAATACAATGTTTATCCATGTACACAGCCTATGCAAACATCCCAACAGTGCAATCAATACAATGTTTATCCATGTACACAGCCTATGCAAACATCCCAACAGTGCAATCAATACAATGTTTGTCCATGTACACAGCCTATGCAAACATCCCAACAGTGCAATCAATACAATGTTTGTCCATGTACACAGCCTATGCAAACATCCCAACAGGGCAATCAATACAATGTTTATCCATGTACACAGACTATACAAACATCCCAACAGTGCAATCAATACAATGTTTATCCATGTACACAGCCTATGCAAACATCCCAACAGGGCAATCAATACAATGTTTATCCATGTACACAGACTATACAAACATCCCAACAGTGCAATCAATACAATGTTTGTCCATGTACACAGCCTATGCAAACATCCCAACAGTGCAATCAATACAATTTTGTCCATGTACACAGCCTATGCAACCACCCCAACAGGGCAATCAATACAATGTTTATCCATGTACACAGCCTATGCAAACATCCCAACAGTGCAATCAATACAATGTTTATCCATGTACACAGTCTATGCAAACATCCCAACAGTGCAATCAATACAATGTTTATCCATGTACACAGCCTATGCAAACATCCCAACAGGGCAATCAATACAATGTTTATCCATGTACACAGACTATACAAACCTCCCAACAGTGCAATCAATACAATGTTTATCCATGTACACAGCCTATGCAAACATCCCAACAGTGCAATCAATACAATGTTTATCCATGTACACAGCGCATGAAAACATCCCAACAGGGCAATCAATACAATGTTTATCCATGTACACAGACTATACAAACATCCCAACAGTGCAATCAATACAATGTTTGTCCATGTACGCAGCCTATGCAAACATCCCAACAGTGCAATCAATACAATGTTTATCCATGTACACAGCCTATGCAAACATCCCAACAGTGCAATCAATACAATGTTTGTCCATGTACACAGCCTATGCAAACATCCCAACAGTGCAATCAATACAATGTTTATCCATGTACACAGCCTATGCAAACATCCCAACAGTGCAATCAATACAATGTTTATCCATGTACACAGCCTATGCAAACATCCCAACAGGGCAATCAATACAATGTTTATCCATGTACACAGCCTATGCAAACATCCCAACAGTGCAATCAATACAATGTTTATCCATGTACACAGCCTATGCAAACATCCCAACAGTGCAATCAATACAATGTTTATCCATGTACACAGCCTATACAAACATCCCAACAGTGCAATCAATACAATGTTTATCCATGTACACAGCCTATGCAAACATCCCAACAGTGCAATCAATACAATGTTTGTCCATGTACACAGCCTATGCAAACATCCCAACAGGGCAATCAATACAATGTTTATCCATGTAAACAGCCTATGCAAACATCCCAACAGGGCAATCAATACAATGTTTGTCCAAGTACACAGCCTATGCAAACATCCCAATGCAATCAATACAATGTTTATCCATGTACACAGCCTATGCAAACATCCCAACAGGGCAATCAATACAATGTTTGTCCATGTACACAGCCTATGCAAACATCCCAACAGTGCAATCAATACAATGTTTGTCCATGTACACAGCCTATGCAAACATCCCAACAGTGCAATCAATACAATGTTTATCCATGTACACAGCCTATGCAAACATCCCAACAGTGCAATCAATACAATGTTTGTCCATGTACACAGCCTATGCAAACATCCCAACAGTGCAATCAATACAATGTTTATCCATGTACACAGCCTATACAAACATCCCAACAGTGCAATCAATACAATGTTTATCCATGTACACAGCCTATGCAAACATCCCAACAGGGCAATCAATACAATGTTTGTCCATGTACACAGCCTATGCAAACATCCCAACAGTGCAATCAATACAATGTTTATCCATGTACACAGCCTATGCAAACATCCCAACAGTGCAATCAATACAATGTTTGTCCATGTACACAGCCTATGCAAACATCCCAACAGTGCAATCAATACAATGTTTATCCATGTACACAGCCTATGCAAACATCCCAACAGTGCAATCAATACAATGTTTATCCATGTACACAGCCTATGCAAACATCCCAACAGGGCAATCAATACAATGTTTGTCCATGTACACAGCCTATGCAAACATCCCAACAGTGCAATCAATACAATGTTTATCCATGTACACAGCCTATACAAACATCCCAACAGTGCAATCAATACAATGTTTATCCATGTACACAGCCTATGCAAACATCCCAACAGGGCAATCAATACAATGTTTGTCCATGTACACAGCCTATGCAAACATCCCAACAGTGCAATCAATACAATGTTTATCCATGTACACAGCCTATGCAAACATCCGAACAGTGCAATCAATACAATGTTTGTCCATGTACACAGCCTATGCAAACATCCCAACAGTGCAATCAATACAATGTTTATCCATGTACACAGCCTATGCAAACATCCCAACAGTGCAATCAATACAATGTTTGTCCATGTACACAGCCTATGCAAACATCCCAACAGGGCAATCAATACAATGTTTGTCCATGTACACAGCCTATGCAAACATCCCAACAGTGCAATCAATACAATGTTTATCCATGTACACAGCCTATGCAAACATCCCAACAGTGCAATCAATACAATGTTTATCCATGTACACAGCCTATGCAAACATCCCAACAGTGCAATCAATACAATGTTTATCCATGTACACAGCCTATGCAAACATCCCAACAGTGCAATCAATACAATGTTTATCCATGTACACAGCCTATGCAAACATCCCAACAGTGCAATCAATACAATGTTTATCCATGTACACAGCCTATACAAACATCCCAACAGTGCAATCAATACAATGTTTATCCATGTACACAGCCTATGCAAACATCCCAACAGGGCAATCAATACAATGTTTGTCCATGTACACAGCCTATGCAAACATCCCAACAGTGCAATCAATACAATGTTTATCCATGTACACAGCCTATGCAAACATCCCAACAGTGCAATCAATACAATGTTTGTCCATGTACACAGCCTATGCAAACATCCCAACAGTGCAATCAATACAATGTTTATCCATGTACACAGCCTATGCAAACATCCCAACAGTGCAATCAATACAATGTTTGTCCATGTACACAGCCTATGCAAACATCCCAACAGTGCAATCAATACAATGTTTATCCATGTACACAGCCTATGCAAACATCCCAACAGTGCAATCAATACAATGTTTATCCATGTACACAGCCTATGCAAACATCCCAACAGTGCAATCAATACAATGTTTATCCATGTACACAGCCTATGCAAACATCCCAACAGTGCAATCAATACAATGTTTATCCATGTACACAGCCTATGCAAACATCCCAACAGTGCAATCAATACAATGTTTATCCATGTACACAGCCTATGCAAACATCCCAACAGGGCAATCAATACAATGTTTGTCCATGTACACAGCCTATGCAAACATCCCAACAGTGCAATCAATACAATGTTTATCCATGTACACAGCCTATACAAACATCCCAACAGTGCAATCAATACAATGTTTATCCATGTACACAGCCTATGCAAACATCCCAACAGGGCAATCAATACAATGTTTGTCCATGTACACAGCCTATGCAAACATCCCAACAGTGCAATCAATACAATGTTTATCCATGTACACAGCCTATGCAAACATCCCAACAGTGCAATCAATACAATGTTTATCCATGTACACAGCCTATGCAAACATCCCAACAGTGCAATCAATACAATGTTTATCCATGTACACAGCCTATGCAAACATCCCAACAGGGCAATCAATACAATGTTTATCCATGTACACAGCCTATGCAAACATCCCAACAGTGCAATCAATACAATGTTTATCCATGTACACAGCCTATGCAAACATCCCAACAGTGCAATCAATACAATGTTTATCCATGTACACAGCCTATACAAACATCCCAACAGTGCAATCAATACAATGTTTATCCATGTACACAGCCTATGCAAACATCCCAACAGTGCAATCAATACAATGTTTGTCCATGTACACAGCCTATGCAAACATCCCAACAGGGCAATCAATACAATGTTTATCCATGTAAACAGCCTATGCAAACATCCCAACAGGGCAATCAATACAATGTTTGTCCAAGTACACAGCCTATGCAAACATCCCAATGCAATCAATACAATGTTTATCCATGTACACAGCCTATGCAAACATCCCAACAGGGCAATCAATACAATGTTTGTCCATGTACACAGCCTATGCAAACATCCCAACAGTGCAATCAATACAATGTTTGTCCATGTACACAGCCTATGCAAACATCCCAACAGTGCAATCAATACAATGTTTATCCATGTACACAGCCTATGCAAACATCCCAACAGTGCAATCAATACAATGTTTGTCCATGTACACAGCCTATGCAAACATCCCAACAGTGCAATCAATACAATGTTTATCCATGTACACAGCCTATACAAACATCCCAACAGTGCAATCAATACAATGTTTATCCATGTACACAGCCTATGCAAACATCCCAACAGGGCAATCAATACAATGTTTGTCCATGTACACAGCCTATGCAAACATCCCAACAGTGCAATCAATACAATGTTTATCCATGTACACAGCCTATGCAAACATCCCAACAGTGCAATCAATACAATGTTTGTCCATGTACACAGCCTATGCAAACATCCCAACAGTGCAATCAATACAATGTTTATCCATGTACACAGCCTATGCAAACATCCCAACAGTGCAATCAATACAATGTTTATCCATGTACACAGCCTATGCAAACATCCCAACAGGGCAATCAATACAATGTTTGTCCATGTACACAGCCTATGCAAACATCCCAACAGTGCAATCAATACAATGTTTATCCATGTACACAGCCTATACAAACATCCCAACAGTGCAATCAATACAATGTTTATCCATGTACACAGCCTATGCAAACATCCCAACAGGGCAATCAATACAATGTTTGTCCATGTACACAGCCTATGCAAACATCCCAACAGTGCAATCAATACAATGTTTATCCATGTACACAGCCTATGCAAACATCCGAACAGTGCAATCAATACAATGTTTGTCTATGTACACAGCCTATGCAAACATCCCAACAGTGCAATCAATACAATGTTTATCCATGTACACAGCCTATGCAAACATCCCAACAGTGCAATCAATACAATGTTTGTCCATGTACACAGCCTATGCAAACATCCCAACAGGGCAATCAATACAATGTTTGTCCATGTACACAGCCTATGCAAACATCCCAACAGTGCAATCAATACAATGTTTATCCATGTACACAGCCTATGCAAACATCCCAACAGTGCAATCAATACAATGTTTATCCATGTACACAGCCTATGCAAACATCCCAACAGTGCAATCAATACAATGTTTATCCATGTACACAGCCTATGCAAACATCCCAACAGTGCAATCAATACAATGTTTATCCATGTACACAGCCTATGCAAACATCCCAACAGTGCAATCAATACAATGTTTATCCATGTACACAGCCTATACAAACATCCCAACAGTGCAATCAATACAATGTTTATCCATGTACACAGCCTATTCAAACATCCCAACAGGGCAATCAATACAATGTTTGTCCATGTACACAGCCTATGCAAACATCCCAACAGTGCAATCAATACAATGTTTATCCATGTACACAGCCTATGCAAACATCCCAACAGTGCAATCAATACAATGTTTGTCCATGTACACAGCCTATGCAAACATCCCAACAGTGCAATCAATACAATGTTTATCCATGTACACAGCCTATGCAAACATCCCAACAGTGCAATCAATACAATGTTTGTCCATGTACACAGCCTATGCAAACATCCCAACAGTGCAATCAATACAATGTTTATCCATGTACACAGCCTATGCAAACATCCCAACAGTGCAATCAATACAATGTTTATCCATGTACACAGCCTATGCAAACATCCCAACAGTGCAATCAATACAATGTTTATCCATGTACACAGCCTATGCAAACATCCCAACAGTGCAATCAATACAATGTTTATCCATGTACACAGCCTATGCAAACATCCCAACAGTGCAATCAATACAATGTTTATCCATGTACACAGCCTATGCAAACATCCCAACAGGGCAATCAATACAATGTTTGTCCATGTACACAGCCTATGCAAACATCCCAACAGTGCAATCAATACAATGTTTATCCATGTACACAGCCTATACAAACATCCCAACAGTGCAATCAATACAATGTTTATCCATGTACACAGCCTATGCAAACATCCCAACAGGGCAATCAATACAATGTTTGTCCATGTACACAGCCTATGCAAACATCCCAACAGTGCAATCAATACAATGTTTATCCATGTACACAGCCTATGCAAACATCCCAACAGTGCAATCAATACAATGTTTATCCATGTACACAGCCTATGCAAACATCCCAACAGTGCAATCAATACAATGTTTATCCATGTACACAGCCTATGCAAACATCCCAACAGTGCAATCAATACAATGTTTATCCATGCACACAGCCTATGCAAACATCCCAACAGTGCAATCAATACAATGTTTATCCATGTACACAGCCTATGCAAACATCCCAACAGTGCAATCAATACAATGTTTATCCATGTACACAGCCTATGCAAACATCCCAACAGTGCAATCAATACAATGTTTATCCATGTACACAGCCTATGCAAACATCCCAACAGTGCAATCAATACAATGTTTATCCATGTACACAGCCTATGCAAACATCCCAACAGTGCAATCAATACAATGTTTATCCATGTACACAGCCTATGCAAACATCCCAACAGTGCAATCAATACAATGTTTATCCATGCACACAGCCTATGCAAACATCCCAACAGTGCAATCAATACAATGTTTGTCCATGTACACAGCCTATGCAAACATCCCAACAGTGCAATCAATACAATGTTTGTCCATGTACACAGCCTATGCAAACATCCCAACAGGGCAATCAATACAATGTTTATCCATGTACACAGCCTATGCAAACATCACAACAGTGCAATCAATACAATGTTTGTCCATGTACACAGCCTATGCAAACATCCCAACAGTGCAATCAATACAATGTTTGTCCATGTACACAGCCTATGCAAACATCCCAACAGTGCAATCAATACAATGTTTATCCATGTACACAGCCTATGCAAACATCCCAACAGTGCAATCAATACAATGTTTATCCATGCACACAGCCTATGCAAACATCCCAACAGTGCAATCAATACAATGTTTATCCATGTACACAGCCTATGCAAACATCCCAACAGTGCAATCAATACAATGTTTATCCATGTACACAGCCTATGCAAACATCCCAACAGTGCAATCAATACAATGTTTATCCATGTACACAGCCTATGCAAACATCCCAACAGTGCAATCAATACAATGTTTATCCATGTACACAGCCTATGCAAACATCCCAACAGTGCAATCAATACAATGTTTATCCATGTACACAGCCTATGCAAACATCCCAACAGTGCAATCAATACAATGTTTATCCATGCACAAAGCCTATGCAAACATCCCAACAGTGCAATCAATACAATGTTTGTCCATGTACACAGCCTATGCAAACATCCCAACAGTGCAATCAATACAATGTTTGTCCATGTACACAGCCTATGCAAACATCCCAACAGGGCAATCAATACAATGTTTATCCATGTACACAGCCTATGCAAACATCCCAACAGTGCAATCAATACAATGTTTATCCATGCACACAGCCTATGCAAACATCCCAACAGTGCAATCAATACAATGTTTGTCCATGTACACAGCCTATGCAAACATCCCAACAGTGCAATCAATACAATGTTTGTCCATGTACACAGCCTATGCAAACATCCCAACAGGGCAATCAATACAATGTTTGTCCATGTACACAGCCTATGCAAACATCCCAACAGGGCAATCAATACAATGTTTATCCATGTACACAGCCTATGCAAACATCCCAACAGTGCAATCAATACAATGTTTATCCATGTACACAGCCTATGCAAACATCCCAACAGTGCAATCAATACAATGTTTATCCATGTACACAGCCTATGCAAACATCCCAACAGTGCAATCAATACAATGTTTATCCATGTACACAGCCTATGCAAACATCCCAACAGTGCAATCAATACAATGTTTATCCATGTACACAGCCTATGCAAACATCCCAACAGTGCAATCAATACAATGTTTATCCATGTACACAGCCTATGCAAACATCCCAACAGTGCAATCAATACAATGTTTGTCCATGTACACAGCCTATGCAAACATCCCAACAGGGCAATCAATACAATGTTTATCCATGTACACAGCCTATGCAAACATCCCAACAGTGCAATCAATACAATGTTTGTCCATGTACACAGCCTATGCAAACATCCCAACAGGGCAATCAATACAATGTTTATCCATGTACACAGCCTATGCAAACATCCCAACAGGGCAATCAATACAATGTTTATCCATGTACACAGCCTATGCAAACATCCCAACAGGGCAATCAATACAATGTTTATCCATGTACACAGTAGTGTTTAAACCGAACACGGATTCTTCGAACGAATAATCTATCGAATAATTTCGCCCTCCATCGAACGAATAATCTATATTCTATCATACGCATGATGGCATTTTTCAACACTTTTTCAGCACTTTTTAAGTAGTTAAAAAATTTTTTTTTTGCTGAATATCGGATTTTTTTATGTGGAGGTGCCAAGAGTACATAACCCCCCCAGAGTGTGCAACGCCTGATCCAGCTCTGCATAGGGTCTTGGTCGAAAGTGGTCAAAGACCGGAAATCACATTCACTGCCATCCATGTTTCCCTCGTAATGGAAAGAACAGAAGTACATGTACATGTATTACTAGATACCGATATGAGATTAAAACTTGGAGGAGAAGAGATTGAGAAGAAATACTACGAGCAGATCTACGTAGTGCAAATATCAGTAGGGTGTCAGCACTGAGCATAGATCGTTTTTTTTTTTTCAATACAATGTTTGTCCATGTACCCAGCCTATGCAAACATCCCAACAGGGCAATCAATACTATGTTTGTCCATGTACCCAGCCTATGCAAACATCCCAACTGGGCAATCAATACAATGTTTGTCTATGTACACAGCCTATGCAAACATCCCAACAGGGCAATCAATACAATGTTTGTCCATGTACACAGCCTATGCAAACATCCCAACAGGGCAATCAATACAATGTTTGTCCATGTACACAGCCTATGCAAACATCCCAACAGTGCAATCAATACAATGTTTGTCTATGTACACAGCCTATGCAAACATCCCAACAGGGCAATCAATACAATGTTTGTCCATGTACCCAGCCTATGCAAACATCCCAACTGGGCAATCAATACAATGTTTGTCTATGTACACAGCCTATGCAAACATCCCAACAGTGCAATCAATACAATGTTTGTCTATGTACACAGCCTATGCAAACATCCCAACAGGGCAATCAATACAATGTTTGTCCATGTACCCAGCCTATGCAAACATCCCAACTGGGCAATCAATACAATGTTTGTCTATGTACACAGCCTATGCAAACATCCCAACAGGGCAATCAATACAATGTTTGTCCATGTACACAGGCTATGCAAACATCCCAACAGGGCAATCAATACAATGTTTGTCCATGTACACAGGCTATGCAAACATCCCAACAGGGCAATCAATACAATGTTTGTCCATGTACACAGCCTATGCAAACATCCCAACACTCAACAGGTCAATCAATACAATGTTTGTCCATGTACACAGCCTATGCAAACATCCCAACAGGGCAATCAATACAATGTTTGTCCATGTACACAGCCTATGCAAACATCCCAACAGTGCAATCAATACAATGTTTGTCTATGTACACAGCCTATGCAAACATCCCAACAGGGCAATCAATACAATGTTTGTCCATGTACCCAGCCTATGCAAACATCCCAACTGGGCAATCAATACAATGTTTGTCTATGTACACAGCCTATGCAAACATCCCAACAGGGCAATCAATACAATGTTTGTCCATGTACACAGCCTATGCAAACATCCCAACAGGGCAATCAATACAATGTTTATCCATGTACACAGCCTATGCAAACATCCCAACAGGGCAATCAATACAATGTTTGTCCATGAACACAGCCTATGCAAACATCCCAACAGTGCAATCAATACAATGTTTGTCCATGTACACAGCCTATGCAAACATCCCAGCAGGGCAATCAATACAATGTTTGTCCATGTACACAGCCTATGCAAACGTTCCAACAGGGCAATCAATACAATGTTTGTCCATGTACACAGCCTATGCAAACATCCCGACAGGGCAATCAATACAATGTTTGTCCATGTACACAGCCTATGCAAACATCCCAGCAGGGCAATCAATACAATGTTTGTCCATGTACACAGCCTATGCAAACATCCCAGCAGGGCAATCAATACAATGTTTGTCCATGTACACAGCCTATGCAAACATCCCAGCAGGGCAATCAATACAATGGGCTTCAGGCCACTCAACGCAGTCACTGTGAACATGTTTCCGCACACACCGCACTGTGAGGTCGCCATGCTGCTGGAGAGGGTACCATCTCCCAGGTAAGCTGGAGTTGCACTGGCCATGACTGTCAATGCTGTTTTTTAATTATTAGTGATGTCATCCTCATCGATTCGCTAAACCATTCGGGTTGCTGTGGCAACAATGCCGCGCCATTCCGTCCTTGTCTAGTGATATAACCCTAACACGTACTTTGAAGTGTCATATTTTCCGTTTGAGTATTTCTTAGCACGATCATGCCACAGATGCAGTGATCTTCAAACCTTCAAATTTGAATTTTCTATTCAAGTAATGTTGGGAGCACTTTTTAGATTGAATTAATTCGAATAATTGAATACTGTATTTCCTCTATTATAAGTCGCAACCCATTTTCAGGTCTGAGCCAATTTATTTCGATACATTCACATAAGTAAAAAGTCACACTCCATTGTAAGTCTTCTTTGCCCTTGAAGTTCAGTGTAAAAAGGTGCAACTTACATTCGGGAAATACGGTATTCGAATGTTTGTTACATTCCTAATACGGGTAGATGTCTTCACCTTTCAATCTACATATAGGTGTTCATTTGTTTCTAGTACTTCAAAGTAGGCTAGTAGAAGTCAGAAAGCGATAGAGCTGTGGGATTTTAGTGTGCGGGTAGCCAAAAGCTGAGCTGTTTCAACAAAATGGCAAAGACATAGGATAAACAGACTGCGAATCAAGGACCTGCCGAAGTCGGTAGATCTGCATTCTTGCACTTCCGTCCACCGCAGACAACTTTCCTTCAGCTGTGCTTGGCCTCAGTATAGCGGCTATTTGCTTACACCATCAGCTGAACCGCTTTGTGTGCAGTGTAAAAGCTCATCTCATTTATGCTGCATACGTAGCGCGAATCCACAGGCTGTCCACCATGGTCTCTTTTGCAATTTTGCACAACCCCTATTCCCTTGCCACGCTGTTCTTCTTGCTATGTAAGAACCTGTGGACAGTAGTCAGTTCCGCAGTTTGCAAGCCCGCTTGATCAAGCCCTGGCCGGACCAACTTGCTGGTCACCAACATGTGTTTGCTGCTGAGGAGGTCGTGTGTACTGTGTGTACTGTATGTATGTATGTATGTATGTATGTATGTATGTATGTATGTATGTATGTATAACTCTTAATCACAAGGTGATCGTAGAGGCATTAATCAGCGAGAGAATTGGGAATGATGTCTCTGAATCCAAATCTATCGTGTGCTGCATGAGAGAGAGCATGCAAGGGAAGACCCGTCCCACTTTTAACGTTAGAAATCCATGATGTCGCGGGCCTTCCTCTTGGTCGAGATCCAGTAGTTGATCCTTGCAGGAAGGGCTTGGAGAAAACGTCATGTCTCGAAACATGGCCAAACCACATCAACTTAAATTTCTTGACTTTGTTCGCTAGCCGCATCCTTGCTCCGATGATGTCATTGATTTCTTCCAGGATAGATTGGTTGGTACGTCGGTCGTGGTATGTTACTCCTAAGAGTCGGCGGAAGCATTTTATCTCGAAGGATGAAATTCTTCTCATTGATGAGGCAGAATGATAATGTCCAAGATTGGCATCCGTATAAAACAGTCGCTAGCACAATAGTACTTCGAAGTAATTATTTCAATGGTGAACGGTACTATTTGGCCAATAAAATGTAAAGAACATGTGGAATGTGGAGAATTGTAACTTCTCATTCTCACACTTTGCCCGTAATCTTGCGCCCATGTTTTGTAGTATAAATCTGACCATCTCCACCTGAACACACACCTTGTACACACTCTCTCTAACGGTCTCTAGGCTACACTGCAATTGATATACATTAGATCAAATTTTCGGGCAAGGCCCATCATCAGGATCCTGATGATGGGCCTTGCCCGAAAATTTGATCTAATGTATATCAATTTCAGTGTAGCCTAGAGACCGTTAGAGAGAGTGTGGACAAGGTGTGTGTACAGGATGTATGGATTCAAGTATTGGCTACAGTGGAGTCTCCAAACCTTGAGAAAAGTGTCTCCACCTGATATCATCCTATTCAATATCACCTTCTCTGATCAGCCTTATGAAGGCGAAACAGCTGTCAGGAGGAATTTCAGTATCTACCTGCAACCCTTCCTTGGTTGGTGTGTGTGTAATGGCTACTGAGGGTAGCAGTGAGTCGGCTGTGAGAGCGCATGGAGGAGAGGAGAGGAAGAGTTCTTTACGCTAGCACAATAGACCTAACAAAACGAAATTTAGTAGGCAAAGAAACTGATGGCGATTTCCAAATGAATTGAAGCTCAATGATCTTTTGCTTCCCTAGTGCTAAGCGTCTTCTTATCTCCACATCGGACTTGCCATCAGACGTGATTACGGCACCTAAGTATTTAAACTGGGATACCTCTTCTATTCGCTCAATGCCTACTTGAATGCACCCCAGATCACCACCGCCCTCCGGCGCTGCCATTGACTTGGTCTTGGAAGCATTGATCTGCATGCCTAGTCTTGTTGCACTCGTATCCACGCGCTCGGTCAGGTCCATCAGCTCTTCCACAGACGATGCAATTAGATCTATATCATCCGCAAAACGTAGGTTGGCCACGCATATGCCGCCGATACATACTGACCCATCAAACTCCTCCAAAGCGTCAGACATGATGTACTCCAGGAATACGTTGAACAGACAAGGCGAGAGTAAACAGCCCTGCCTGACACCCACTGACGTGGTGAACCAGTCGGTGATAGTGGATCCAACAACGATGGCAGCTTCAGTAGTAGCGTAAAGCGCTTCAATCAGGTCCACAATTCTTGCTTCGATGCTATGCCATGCTTCCATGCCACGCGCTCGCATAGTCATGTGTACTAGTACCCTCCATATCATACAGGAAAGACTATGGTATGGGCCAGATCAATCAAAAACTGCCTCCACTAGTCACGATGTTGTTCACTGCAACTGTTATATTTTTTACCCGTATACTTGCTTTTTCATTTGACTCGTTCTCTACACTTGCGATAATTTAGCAGCAATTCTAACGTTGTAGCGTTGTTCTCTTGTAATTTAGTGGAACCTGTATTGAGTAACTGAGTTTTATGTTTCGTTACATTGTCGACAGATCTCCTGTGTACCGGTTTTGTGGCACAATGATTATAGCCATTATATTTTGTCGTCCCCATTCTTGTGCAATCATGCATATGTAGGTAATGGTTGGTTCTCTTCATGTTATTGTGGCCAATTTCATAGATGTTGGTTGCCTTGTTGCTTTCTCTCCCCTCTCCTCTCACCCAAGCCATTCTGCATAAGCGAAGCTGTGGACGCAGCATACTGCTGCTACACTTCAACGCGGGAATGCGTATAATAATAATAATAATACTTGCTTCAGACTCGCCGACTTCAAGTCTGTGGGGGAGCCAACGGCAACCGACGCAACAGCTGACGCAACACAACAGCCAAACCGAGCTGCAGCTCGGGCAGAGTAAGGCAACCGCGCTTCTGTGCACCATTTGAGCAGCTCTGACTGGACGATTGTCGCACTGCTTGAGCATGCTGCAGAGGTAGTGCTGTTGAGCAGCTGACCGTCACGGTCATGACTCATGTGCTAAACAAGATGGTGTTTCAGCAGCCATTCTAAAGTGTGCATTCAATGGTGGTCAGGACTACGTCCTAAGGCAGCCCCGGAGCTGCTCCTGTTATCCCCTTTGCGCGTACTGTGAATCCCATTGGAGCGTACCGTCGTGATGTGACAAAACTGAATTATTTTGTCACACAACCCACATCACATTGTGGATCGTACAGCTCTCTGATATTTATTGTGCTTTTTTCATTGGCCTGAATTTAAATCCATCCCAAGAGTTATCAATCACAATCAAGGAGTAGTAAGCTTCTTCTTTTTTAGCACTTGCTGATCCAGAAAACACCCTGGTGGCCGGAGAAACCCCCAATCTAATCCATGCTACTACGGCTTTTACCATGAAGCGCAGGCTGTGATCTGGACGTGGTTGATGACTCGATCCAGATCCAAATCTCAGATCCGTCGTATCCTTCAGAATCAAACGATCACGGCCTTAATGCTTGGACTTGGTATCAAGGGCAAAATATTATTACCGCCTAAAATGTTACAACTAAAACTGTGGTTGCAATGAATACAAACTTAATCTGCAAACGCATTTTACTGAAAAGATATAGGCCAATTATCATTAAATTAATATTTTATCACCATTGTTCAGCAAAGTTTAGTGCAATATGGTGAAGTAATCAAACCCACTTCCCTAAGACTACCACGACCACGACCCAGCTGAATATGCCGGGGGAACGGACTATGAATTTACTTTGAAATGCTAACAATGCTGTAACTGTCATGGATCCAAGACATCAAGGCGAAGAATTGCAACAGCGCAAACCCCCTAATACTTCGTTAACTCTGTCCAATTTTAACTTACAAGCTTATTTTTATGCAGAGGAGCATGAGCATGTGACCAGTACATCTCAAGAGTCAAGAAAGATACTGCTGTTGTCACTGGTGTGTATCAAGCCATAGCATTCTCTACAGTAAACTTGTATTGAATGAAAACCGAGTCGATTGACTCGCCAGGAACGTTGACTACACCTTTAAAATTCATACAAGACCGAATAGTGGTTACTCACACTGGCAAGACGGAAATCCTTCAAAATACACCTGGGAGAAGGTCCTGACCATGTTCGCCTATGCTATCTAGTATCTAGCCAGACCTCTTCATTCGTTTTTGACGCGCTTGCACTCGAACCGCTATCAACTGCCGATCGTTGTCACGCGAGCGCTTGGCGTGTCTTCTTGCACGATATTCCAGCTGCCGTCCCTGAAGGTTTTGGTGCGCTTGGCTGACGTACACAACTGCATGTACGCTAACCACTGACTCTGTCCTGATGTACCACCACTAGACTGATGAAAGAGTGGGTGGACAAGCCGTTGATTATTCACTCTCATTGTAATATCAAAAAAGTATTCTTTCTAGACCAAAGAGTTGTATATTTGATAACATTGGAGAAGTATCGTAAATATAATAGCTACGAAAAGTATGAATGCCGCAGACATCACCACGCAATATGACAATTTGTTCAAGGTTTGGTTTTGTGTGTTTCCAAAATCGATTTTCACGCTCCGATCATCAGTGGAAATACGGAACTAAATAGATCAAGGGAAAAACAAAGGTTAAAAATCCAAAGATGTGTGACACATGACGGGTAACTTGTAGTAAGTATTACAAAAAGTGAGAACTAAAATAAAGAGTAAGTGTGACAAACGGGCATGAACAGTGCAGAAACAACTCATGAACACGGGGTGCAAACTCACGAAAATACCCTAAGTGCTAAAACATGTTCTTTTTGCCACCGGAGCCACCACCAGTGCCGTTGGTGGCTGGGGTTGGGGAGAAGTCGGTTACAACGACAGTACCGCCAATCACAGAAATTGATCCCATTTCTTTGACACAGTATCTGGCTGTGCGGACACCGCAGCACCCTCCGGCGCTTGATCCGTGGGTCCAGAGATCACGGAGGTCGACCGCCAATTATTCAACCGAAATATTATGCTAGGAATGGCCAAGGCCCACGCGGAGCATCGAAGGAGACCGGAAGCCGGGGCAAAACGGAACACAATCTCGGGACGTAGATGAGGTAAGGACAGTGGCACGGGACAGACGTAGGAAGGAGAACATGGATGGTATCAGACGACTGACTGGTGGTGAATATGAGTTGGGTGATGATGCGGCGGATGACGAGGATACAGATGACGACGAGGCGGATGACGGCGAGGATACAGATGACGACGAGGCGGGTGATGACGAGGCGGCGGATGACGACGGGGCGGATGATGATGAGACGGATGGTGGTGATGGTGATAAAACGGACGAGGAGGAGTCAGGTGGCAGGGAAGGTGATGGAGCTGATGAGGGCGAAATTCGTAAGAAGTCAGCTGTGTACTTGCATTTGTTATCTCGTCCCGATTTTTTGAGTGTTTATGATGATTCCCACATCTCTGTACTGTGTCGTGCCCGTTATGTCCAGTAGTTGAAGGTCCTTGAAGCTGTTTGTATTCGCACGCATAGGCCCGATTTGTGTAAGCAAAAAGAACATGTTTTAGCACTTAGGTCATTTTCGTGAGTTTGCACCCCGTGTTCATGAGTTGTTTCTGCACTGTTCATGCCCGTTTGTCACACTTACTCTTTATTTTAGTTCTCACTTTTTGTAATACTTACCACAAGTTACCCGTCATGTGTCACACTTCTTTGGATTCTTAACCTTTGTTTTTCCCTTGATCTCTTTAGTTCCGTATTTCCACTGATGATCGGAGCGTGAAAGTCGATTTTGGAAACACACAAAACCAAACCTTGAACAAATTGTCATGTTGCGTGGTAATGTCTGCGGAATTCATACTTTTCGTAGCTATTATTAAACTTTTATCTCCACGTAGATTATTTGTATCGTAAATATTTCTATCGTTATTAAATGTTATCGAATATACCACTTTTTGGTCTAGATAGAATACTTTTTTCATACTAGACTGACGCGCCACCACTATACTGATGCACCACCACTATACTGATGCACCACCACTATACTGATGCACCACCACTAGACTGATGCACCACCACTATACTGATGTACCACCACTAGACTGATGCACCACCACTATACTGATGCACCACCACTATACTGATGTACCACCACTATACTGATGCACCACCACTATACTGATGTACCACCACTATACTGATGCACCACCACTATACTGATGCACCACCACTATACTGATGCACCACCACTAGACTGATGCACCACCACTAGACTGATGCACCACCACTATACTGATGCACCACCACTATACTGATGCACCACCACTAGACTGATGCACCACCACTATACTGATGCACCACCACTATACTGATGCATCACCACTATACTGATGCACCACCACTAGACTGATGCACCACCACTATACTGATGCACCACCACTATACTGATGCACCACCACTATACTGATGCACCACCACTAGACTGATGCACCACCACTATACTGATGCACCACCACTATACTGATGCACCACCACTATACTGATGCACCACCACTAGACTGATGCACCACCACTATACTGATGCACCACCACTATACTGATGCACCACCACTATACTGATGCACCACCACTATACTGATGTACCACCACTATACTTATGCACCACCTCTATACTGATGCACCACCACTATACTGATGCACCACCACTATACTGATGCACCACCACTATACTGATGCACCACCACTATACTGATGCACCACCACTATACTGATGCACCACCACTATACTGATGCACCACCACTATACTGATGTACCACCACTATACTGATGCACCACCACTATACTGATGCACCACCACTATACTGATGCACCACCACTATACTGATGCACCACCACTATACTGATGCACCACCACTATACTGATGCACCACCACTATACTGATGCACCACCACTATACTGATGTACCACCACTATACTGATGCACCACCACTATACTGATGCACCACTACTATACTGTAAGCACAGTCAAACTCACTACAGCAATAGAAACAATAGACAAATTATGTTGCCCTGTTCCCTTGCAGATGTCCAGCATCGCCAACCTTTGAAGTAGCTTTGCACTCCAATAAGAAAATACCAGCAAGCCCATACAGTCGATCTACCCTTATAACGATAACCTCTATAACGATATTACCCTTATAACGATACCCTCTATAACGATATTACCCTTATAACGATATTTTTTTGCCAAACTAAATCACTCCATTGACTCGTTTATACATTGTCTTACCTCTATAACAATGTTACTATAACGATATTACCCCTATAACGATATTACCCCTACAACGATATAAAATAGGCTGACCAATCGACATTTTCCATTTTATAACAATATCTAGCAGGGAGACCACTATCCACGTAGGGCAAGCTTTGCAAACTTCACTTGATAAGTCGCTGGGACATGAGGAAATGCAATGGAGGCACCAGTGGTCACCTTACTGTGTACATAATATGCATGTACCGTATTATCTCTAATATAAGCACGGTCCTTTGTTTTTTCAATGTACCTCCGCCCCGTGCTATTAATGGAGACGTTCCTTTATTGGAGACTGTTCCATTATTATTTCAACCTCATTTCAGAGGCATGTTGCCATGCCAAATTCATGTATGACACACACATTTCAGGGTTTTTTTCGCCGGTACAGATAGTGAATTTACACAGTGTGCTTATAATGGAGACTGAGCACTTTATTTTTTGAATGCCGCCCCAAGGTTGAAGAAGGGCTGAGGTTTCCTGCAGCTTCATCTGTGAAAAGAATTCGGGTGGACACACCCATTCCCATAGCGCTGCATATCACATCCGAACCAGTTCCGTTATTTTTACAACGTTTCGGCACTTGGCCATCGTCAGGTAATAACAATGAATACCGTGGAAGCCACACAAGAGCAGTATATACGCAGAGTGTAGCGCCAAAAAAAGATGCGAATTATGTCACCTAGTATGACAGAGAGAGAGAAAAGGCGCAACTCGCACATCACGGAGGAGAAGCAGCAGAAGGTAGCGCGCATTGTGCTCTGTGAATGGCGTTACGCAGAGTGTAGCGCCAAAAAATAAAATGATGCGAGTTATGTCACCTCTATACAGAGGGGGGGGGAGAGAAGGTGCAACTGTGCACATCACGGAGAAGAAGAGCGCGCCGTTGTGCTCTACGAAGTGAGGTTACATGCCAAATAATTATGGTGTTGATTCTAGCACAGGAGGGGAGCACGGAGCCCCATGAGTCAATGCACTATGAGGTTAAACTTCCATGCCAAACTGTTACCACCAGGGACGCGACGAGGCATCAGGAATAGAAAAATCCAAAATCAAATCCATTCTATTCCTGATGCCTCGTCGCGTCCCTGGTGGTAACAGTTTGGCATGGAAGTTTAACCTCATAGTGCATTGACTCATGGGGCTCCGTGCTCCCCTCCTGTGCTAGAATCAACACCATAATTATGTGGCATGTAACCTCACTTCGTAGAGCACAACGGCGCGCTCTTCTTCTCCGTGATGTGCACAGTTGCACCTTCTCTCCCCCCCCCCCCCTCTCTGTATAGAGGTGACATAACTCGCATCATTTTATTTTTTGGAGCTACACTCTGCGTAACGCCATTCACAGAGCACAATGCGCGCTACCTTCTGCTGCTTCTCCTCCGTGATGTGCTAGTTGCGCCTTTTCTCTCTCTCTGTCATACTAGGTGACATAATTCGCATCTTTTTTGGCGCTACACTCTGCGTATATACTGCTCTTGTGTGGCTTCCACGGTATTCATTGTTATTACCTGACGATGGCCAAGTGCCGAAACGTTGTAAAAATAACGGAACTGGTTCGGATGTGATATGCAGCGCTATGGGAATGGGTGTGTCCACCCGAATTCTTTCCGCCCCAAGGTGTTCTATTATTGGAGACGTGCTTTTATTGGAGACTGTGCTTATATTAGAGATAATAGGGTACGTCAGTTAATATGCTATGAAGAGTGTAAAAATTTGAACGAAATCCATGCATTATGACGTATGTGTATGAAATGAGCCAGTTACCCCTATAACAATATTACCCTTCTAAAAATATTTCTTGGTCTGACGGAAATATTGTTATAAGGGTAGGTCGACTGTACTAGCACACGTCCGCTGACATTCACTACGCGGCTGGAGGTGCAAGTACCAATGAGGCAGGACTGCAGCAAGCGAAATCAACCCCGTGGATAAGCTACCATGCACCAGTGCTGGAAACACTGCGGTCCGTCCGACTGCACTTGGGAGGGGTGGGGGGGGGGGGCGCAATGCTGATCGGTTGCTGCAGGTCAGACTTGGGAGGGGGGGGGGGCACAATGCTGATCAGTTGCTGCAGGTCAGACTTGGGAGGGGGGGGGGGCACAATGCTGATCGGTTGCTGCAGGTCAGACATGACTAGCTGTGACTGTTGCTAGTACATACCCTGCAGAATTACAATAACAGTTACTAGTACATACCCTGCAGAATTACAATAACAGTTACTAGTACATACCCTGCAGAATTACAATACCAGTTACTAGTACATACCCTGCAGAATTACAATAACAGTTACTAGTACATACCCTGCAGAATTACAATAACAGTTACTAGTACATACCCTGCAGAATTACAATAACAGTTACTGGTACATACCCTGCAGAATTACAATAACAGTTACTAGTACATACCCTGCAGAATTACAATAACAGTTACTAGTACATACCCTGCAGAATTACAATAGCAGTTACTAGTACATACCCTGCAGAATTACAATAGCAGTTACTAGTACATACCCTGCAGAATTACAATAACAGTTGCTAGTACATACCCTGCAGAATTACAATACCAGTTACTAGTACATACCCTGCAGAATTACTATAACAGTTACTAGTACATACCCTGCAGAATTACTATAATAGTTAGTTGCATGGCACTCCATTGGTGGCAGATTTCCTCGGCGTACGCATGCACGTGCCAAGCACTTGTAACATGTTATAATCCTTAAAGTTGGCAGCTTCCAGCACAAATGCTCGTTCACCGGTGATGACTTGAAACGCATAACAGTGGCCGTGACCTGCTGGTTAGCCGTACACACCGCACACCGAATCCACAACACCATGACACAATCATGTCATAATAATGATGAAGACTTGCAAGCACAACGGGGAAAGGAGATGGAAGACCGAACTTGCACCATGACTTCATCTTCGTTACATTCATGTCATAGGGCAAAGGACACAACTATGAGCCACTCCCTATTTATGCTACTCACTTCCCAGTCTTGGTGGAAATAATATTATTATAAGATATAAGATGATGTCACATACATACATACATACATACATACATACATACATACATACATACATACATACATACATACATACATACATACATACATACATACATGCATACATGCATACATGTACATACATACATACATGCATGTGCGCGCACCCACACCCACACGCGTGCGCGCGCACACACACACACACACACACACACACATGAAGCAGCTGCCGAATCCGACCATGCAGTCTCCCAGGCATGCGTGCACGCGCACGCACACGAACCAGCTGCCGAATCCAACTATTTTATTTATTTATTTCAGCATCTCATAGCACAGTGATAACACCGGCCAATACAAAGAGAGAGGGTGTTAGCCAACCACGGCAAGGAAGGGAGAAGGGGAGGAGAAGAAAAAAGGAACCGCAATGATAAGTAGTGATTGCAACAAAATGAGAAACACAAAATCAAAGTCAAGGCGCGACAAGGCTCTTAAAAAGGCGGAGGGAAGAAAGGTCCTTAGCTTCTTGGGGAAGTGCCAGCCACGCAGAGTACGCAGTGAAAGGGGAGAGTGAAGTAGAAAGGAGGACTTGGGTTTCGGAAGGTAAAGGGAGTTTCTCGTGCTACGGGAAGAAAAACAGTTGAAACAGCGGAGGTGAGGTGGACACAGATTGAGTTTGAGAGAATGGATAAGGGTGACAAGATGTAAATTACGTCTCTTAGACAAAGGGGTAGTGTCAGCAAGGGCATAAAGGGTGGAAGATGGGAGCATGGGGGGTTTTCGGAGGAGGATTTTTAGAACTTTTTGTGCTGAATTTCGAGCTTGGCAGCACGGGTTGTGGAAATTCCAGCCCAAGCAGTATCTGCATAATCAAAAATGGGGCGTAGGTAAGCTGAGTAAAAGAGGAGTTTACAAGAGATTGGGAGATGGTAACAGTGAGAAGAGGGGATTCCTAAAGGTGAACTTGATCGTTTACATATGTAATCGATGTGGGGTTCCCATGAAAGATTAGAGTCAATGAAAATGCCAAGATGCTACTGGCTAGAGACTATGTCTATAGGCTGGGGGAAAGTGGGATGGAGGAGGGGCGGAACATCAGGCTGAGAAGGAAAGAGCATGATTTTAGTTTAAGAGAGCATGTCTGAGAAAACCAGAACATATGTGCAAGTCGATCTCTCAGATTTCGCTCAAATTTTGCAGGTAGGTTTGCTTTGGGGTGTAGATCGACATTCCAAAGCCCGCACAAAATCTTTTGAAGGGAACCATGAAATTGGTATACCCCTCAATATTGGCCCAATATTGGCACGATTTATGGGTCAACAAACGAGCCACGGCACAGCGTGCAAGAACAAGCTACGAACAAAACTCCATCAAGCCATCATTACCTCACCTTAGAAGAGTTCTTGGGGCAGCACTACTTAGCCACGCCAGCATCTCAGAAGACGAGGGCAATCATCCCTTGACGCCACAAATGATCGTCTTGAAAATAGCCAAATTACAAGCGCTGATAAAACAGCGAGCTACGTCCTCAATTAGCAAACACTATACACCGGCAGATAGTAGAACACCTCTTCTAGCACTGAGGACATGTCCCCCATCATCCTTTTGGGGTTTTCTTGAAATAAACAATTTTGAATTTTTCCACTCGACCATTCTGAAATACGTCCAAACTCATACCTGCGCAGGAAAGCTCGCCCCTCCGCGACGTCTAGTCAGCAATTTCTACTCCAACACCACTCCCAACGCTGCAGAACAAAGTGTATTGTTGACTTTGACAAGGAAAAGCAGCGGTGATCACTTGTCACTCCAAACGACAAGCTTCTCCTTGCGCCACCAACATTTTTCGTTGCAACAGTTGATGCAAAAGTGACTGAATTTTTGCGTGTAGTTTTTGGATTTTACTGCAAGAGGAATGAAGAAATCACGTGGATCGTGACGTAGAATAATGCTTTCTGGTACACGACACAATGCACACGATCACGATCGTTCCTGAGGCGCTATTGGAAACGGACCATGAGGGAGGAGGTAAGATGCATTATATTTCTTGCATGCTCTGCTCAAAACATGCAGAAACTATCGTTATAACGCTAGCAGTATTGCATTGGCAAGAATTCTTGGAGATATTTCCTCTTGCAGTAAGAACAGGGATGCATTTTTTCACACTAACCTCGCTCATCCCGAACATGGTTCAACAGGAACTACGGCTGGTTTACATGCTGATGATCCGATTTACACCCAAAACAGCGCAACCATAAACGGCGCGTGTTCATATTAGCACCCCCAGTACAGCGCGATCTAATGTGACACCGTGTCACTACAGCTCGTCTCATCCCTTGCACGCCCCATTTTGGCGCGACCAATTACGTTAATGTCCGAATATAAGCCAGCTCATTACACACGTGACCCATAATGTGCAGGCTCATGTTAGCAAGAGTACATAACCAGTGTTATGTACTCTTGATGTTAGTATTACCATGGTGGATATCAGGAGCAAACCCGTTCCTAAAAAAGATATGCAAAAAAGAGAAGAAACACATGAGAACGAGTTGTGCAGCAACTATCCACGACTGTAACAAGATGATAAACAGTCAGAAAGTGACTGTGCGATAATAGGGCACGAAACTGACAGGCTAACGTTACTGAGACATTCAGCGGCCCGAGACCTAGCTCTAACACATCTCCAGGGCGCAAACCAACCTTCCAACTTGGAAGGTTCGTGGTTACGTAGGACCGAAGAAGGGAAGATGAGCGAAGCGAAAATTCTGAATATTTACCTTGTTACAGTCGTGGGGGGGAGACTGTTGACTATATTCTGGCATGTTGCCCCCGTGTTGGCACGGACAGCGAGTTTGTTTCGGGGCCAGCAGAAGCACAATCACCTCTTGCAGCTGCGGTGACTTGTTAACGTCCAAGCCATTTCGTGACTCTGCCCACAATTTGTTCATGGATTCGCTCCAGGCAATATCCCCATTCAACGTCTTTTCTTTTCTCTATTCTCTTTACCAGGCGTGGGCCATCCCCTGGACTATCAAAAACTATCAAAATGGGTGCCTTATTATTTTTCTGTTTCAGTCCATCACAGATTACCATTTTCGGAAAACCAAAATATGTAATACTGAACTAGCGTTTTTTGAGACGATCATTGCTTTTTTTTGAGTTGATCATTGCTTTCTAGAGTTGATTACAACCTACATCTGGACTTGGTAACGTCCAAGCCATCTCGTGACTGCCCACAATTTGTTCATGGATTCGCTCCAGGCAATATCGCCATTTAATACTGAACTGCACTGTGTCCCCATTGTACATGTACATGTACTTCCTGTGAAATACCCGTCTTTTCTTTTCTCTATTTTTTTCTCTTTACCAGGCGTGGGCCATCCCCTGGACTATCAAAATGGGTGCCTTATTATTTTCTTTTTCGGTTTTAATGACAATCCATTGAAGATAACCATTTTCGGAAAACCAAAACATTTAACAGTGAACTGTTTTTTGAGACGATCATTGCTTGTTTTGAGTTGATCATTACCTTCTAGAGTTGACTACAACCTATTTGTATCTGGACCTGTTAACGTCCATCCAGGCAATATCGCCATTTAATACTGAACTGGTGTTTTTGAGTCGATAAATGCTTTTTTTAGTTCATGATTGCTTTCTAGAGTTGATTATAAATTGGGTCCAGGCAATATCGCCCTTCAATACTGAACTGGCCATTTCGAGTTGATCATGATTTGAGTCTTTGACAAGTCGAGTGTCCATCTTTTGGGTTTGAGTGTAAATGAGTCGACCTGTATTGAGCGTGCGCGCTGACGGGGTGGTCTGTTTTGGGGATGTCCAGTTATGGGGATGGGGCTTTTGGGGGGCGCTGAAGTCAACGGCGCTGTTTTGGGTCGCGCTCATGTGGGGGCATACCGATGATCCACGTAGATCTGCAACAGCAAGGAATGAGCGTGGTCCATGCCATCAAGGTCGCTTGGAGTTGACCAGCACGCGGTCAACACTGGTTGCATGAAGTATGTGGCGCGGCCACATGGCAGATTTCTTACGTCATGAACAACGTGATTTGACCCAACTCGCCCGTCTCTGTGCTGCATGTTGAGGGAAAGTCCCAACTGGAAGGCCTACAACACGACATGCGTGCTCTTGAGCTGGACATCAAGATGCACTTGATCCGATCTAGATCAACGGGTGATCCATGTAAGTGCAGGAGCGCTTGATCAAGGTGACTCGGAACAACTGCTGAACCGTGATCTACGAGACCTGGCATTCTTGTGTCACGAGGCACGTGATTTCATCATTCCTCTTGCAGTAAAATCCAAAAACTACACGCAAAAATTCAATCACTTTTTGCATCAACTGTTGCAACGAAAAATGTTGGTGGCGCAAGGAGAAGCTTGTCGTTTGGAGTGACAAGTGATCACCGCTGCTTTTCCTTGTCAGAGTCAACAATGCACTTTGTTCTGCAGCGTTGGGAGTGGTGTTGGAGTAGAAATTGCTGACTAGACGTCGCGGAGGGGCGAGCTTTCCTGCGCAGGTATGAGTTTGGACGTATTTCAGAATGGTCGAGTGGAAAAATTCAAAATTGTTTATTTCAAGAAAACCCCAAAAGGATGATGGGGGACATGTCCTCAGTGCTAGAAGAGGTGTTCTACTATCTGCCGGTGTATAGTGTTTGCTAATTGAGGACGTAGCTCGCTGTTTTATCAGCGCTTGTAATTTGGCTATTTTCAAGACGATCATTTGTGGCGTCAAGGGATGATTTCCCTCGTCTTCTGGGATGCTGGCGTGGCTAAGTGGTGCGGCCCCAAGAACTCTTCTAAGGTGAGGTAATGATGGCTTGATGGAGTTTTGTTCGTAGCTTGTTCTTGTACGCTGTGCCGTGGCTCGTTTGCAGACCCATAAATCGTGCCAATATTGGGCCAATATTGAGGGGTATGCCAATTTCATGGTTCCCTTCAAAAGATTTTGTGCGGGCTTTGGAATGTCGATCTACACCCCAAAGCAAACCTACCTGCAAAATTTGAGCGAAATCTGAGAGATCGGACTTGCACATATGTTCTGGTTTTCTCAGACATGCTCTCTTAAGACAGATTGGGCGATAACCGCCAAGACGACATCCAGGAAATACAGTCTCCCAGGCACGCTCGCACACAAACACACACACATACACACACACACACACATACACACACACACACACACACACACACACACACACATGAACCAGTTGCCGAATCCACACAAACATGTGCGCGTGCGCACACACACACACATGAACCAGCTTGCGAATCCGACTATGCAGTCTCCCAGGCACGCGCGCACAAACACGCGCTCACACACACATGAACCAGCTGCCGAATCCGACATGCAGTCTTCCAGGCATGCGCGCACAAACACGCTTGTGTGCGCACACATGAACCAGCTGTCCAATGAGACTATGCAGTCTCCCAGGCAAGCGTGCGCGTAGCGCCGGAGAAAGTAGCGCCGGAGAACGTAGAGTCGAAGAACGTAGTGCTGGAGAAGGAAGAACCGGAGAAAGTAGCACCGGAGAAAGTAGGACCGGAGAAAGTAGCACCGGAGAAAGTAGCGCCGGAAAAAGTAGCGCCGGAGAAAGTAGCGCCAGACAAAGTAGCGCCGGAGAAAGTAGCGCCGGAGAAAGTAGCGCCGGAGAAAGTAGAGCTGGAGAACGAAGCGCCGGAGAAATTAGCACCGGAGAAAGTAGCGCCGGAGAAAGTAGCGCCGGAGAAGTAGCGCCGGATCAAGTAGCGCCGGAGAAAGTAGCGCTGGAGAAAGTAGAGCCGGAGAAAGTAGCATGGGAGAAAGTAGCACCGGAGAAGGTAGGGCCGGAGAAAGTAGCGCCGGAAAAAGTAGCGCCGGAGAAAGTAAAGCTGGAGAAAGAAGCGCCGGAGAAAGTAGCACCGGAGAATGTAGCGCCGGAGAAAGTAGCGCCGGAGAAGTAGCGCCGGATCAAGTAGCGCCGGAGGAAGTAGGGCTGGAGAACGTAGCGTCGACGAACGTAGCGCTGGAGAAAGTAGAGCCGGAGAAAGTAGCACGGGAGAAAGTAGCGCCGGAGAACGTAGCGCCGGAGAACGTAGCGTCTAAGAACATTGCGCTGGAAAAAGTAGCGCCGGAGAAAGTAGAACTGGAGAAAGTAGCGCCGGAGAAAGTAGCACCGGAGAATGTAGCCCCGGAAAAATTAGCGCCGGAGAAAGTACCGCCGGTGAAAGTAGTGTCGAAGAAAGAAGCGCCGGAGAAAGTAGCGCCGGAGAACGTAGCATCGAAGAACGTAGCGCCTGAGAAAGTAGCGCCGGAGAAAGTAGCGCCGGAGAAAGTAGCGCCGGAGAAAGTAGCGTCGACGAAAATAGCGCCAGAGAAAGTAGCGCCGGAGAAAGTAGCAACGGAGAAAGTAGCGCCGGGGAAAGTAGCGCCGGAGAAAGTAGAGCCGGAGAAAGTAGCGCCGGAGAAAATAGCGCCGGAGAAAGTAGCGCCGGAGAACATAGCGCCGGAGAAAGTAGCGCCGAAGAACGAGCTGGCTAGGATTTCACCAAGCACAGCAAACTGATATATACGCCTGTAGCCCAACTGTGCATAGACTTGTAAATGAAAATTAGGAACGGCCAAGACTATGATTCTGACTAGGCCACCTAGAATTAATTCGTTGTTTCGGGTCACTTCACTCATCCGTACCAGGGTCGGTCGGTCGGGTTTATTTTCTATTTATTTATTTATTGTGGTTACTGCCATGTGCTTACATGTACTTCCAGTAATTTTTGTACATGACACAACTGTACATATCGAATATCCAAGGTTTAGTCCATCTAGTCAGTTAATTCAATCTGACTGTAGACGATCCAGCCCAGTCCCATTACGTCCAGGTCTCCTCCAGGACCAGATCTTGACCTCGCTGACAAATGAATCTGACGAGCAGCTCACACCAAAACCTCTGTCAAGGAGCGACGCGAAGACGACGTCATCACCAAGCGCTACATCTTTGGCTGCATTTGGCTGCTTCCGAGGTCGATGTCTGAACTGCTGAAAATCGATCGAGATCCGCAGATCAGGAATGATGTCCACTGAAATCGCTTCAGTCTAAAAGTTTTCGACGCGAAAGCTAGAGGCCCTCCCGTCGTGTTCCGTCCAACACAAAAGCACACATGCACACGGCACCGCTTTCAGAGCATGTACATTTGCATGCACAACAACAAACAAAAACCATTTTGCGGTCGGGTGAAAAAAGACAGTTGGTCGGGTGACCCGAAACAACAAATTAATTCTGGCCGGCACAATCCATTTCGCCTGCGCCCGCGAGTGCTGTGACTGGTTTGTCCTCTGTCTCAATAACGGATCTCAGTGACACTGACCTAACCATCCAGTAACGGATCTCAGTGACACTAACCTAACCATCCAGTAATGGATCTCAGTCACACTGACCTAACCATCCAGTAACGGATCTCAGTCACACTGACCTAACCACCCAGTAACGGATCTCAGTGACACTGACCTAACCATCCAGTAACGGATCTCAGTGACACAGACCTAACCATCCAATAACGGATCTCAGTCACACTGACCTAACCATCCAGTAACGGATGTCACTCACACTGACCTAACCATCAAGTAACAGATCTCAGTGACACTGACCTAACCATCCAATAACGGATCTCAGTCACACTGACCTAACCATCCAATAACGGATCTCAGTCACACTGACCTAACCATCCAGTAACGGATCTCAGTCACACTGACCTAACCATCCTGTAACGGATCTCAGTCACATTGACATAACCATCCAGTGACGGAGCTCAGTGACACTGACCTAACCATCCAGTAACGGATCTCAGTGACACTGAACTAACCATCCAGTAACGGATCTCAGTGACACTGACCTAACCATCCAGTAACGGATCTCAGTGGCACTGAACTAACCATCCAGTAACGGATCTCAGTCACCCTGACCAAACCATCCAGTAACGGATCTCAGTCACACTGACATAACCGACCAATAACGGATCTCAGTCATACTGACCTAACCATCCTGTAACGGATCTCAGTGACACAGACCTAACCATCCAATAAGGGACTCAGTCACACTGACCTAACGATCCAGTAACGGAGCTCAGTGACACTGACCTAACCATCCAATAACGGATCTCAGTCACACTGACCTAACCATCCAGTAACGGATCTCACTCACACTGACATAACCATCCAATAACGGATCTCAGTCATACTGACCTAACCATCCTGTAACGGATCTCAGTGACACTGACCTAACCATCCAATAACGGATCTCAGTCACACTGACCTAACCATCCAATAACGGATCTCAGTCACACTGACCTAACCATCCAATAACGGATCTCAGTCACACTGATCTAACCATCCAGTAACGGATCTCAGTGACACTGACCTAACCACACAATAACGGATCTCAGTCACACTGACCTAACCATCCAGTGACGGATCTCAGTCACATTGACCTAACCATCCAGAAACGGATCTCACTCACACTGATCTAACCACCCAGTAACGGATCTCAGTGACACTGACCTAACCATTCAGTAACGGATCTCAGTCACACTGACCTAGCCAATCAGTAACGGATCTCAGTCACACTGACCTAACCATCCAGTAACAGATCTCAGTGACACTGACCTTACCATCCAATAACGGATCTAAGTGACACTGAACTAACCATCCAGTAACGGATCTCAGTCACACTGACCTAACCATCCAGTAACAGATCTCAATGCCACTGACCTAACCATCCAGTAACGGATCTCAGTCACACTGACCTAACCATCCAGTAACGGATCTCAGTGACACTGACCTAACCATCCAATAACGGATCTCAGTGACACTGAACTAACCATCCAGTAACGGATCTCAGTCACACTGACCTAACCAGCCAGTAACGGATCTCAGTCACACTGACATAACCATCCAATAACGGATCTCATATATATACTTCTCGGCACCACACGATTATGCTTTTAAATGTCTCGAGAGGGGAGGGGGGGAGGGGGTTACGCTTTACAACTGTATGATATGTACATGTATGTACGATCCTGCAGTCCAAATATTATACAATTACATCAGAGTGCAGGAACCCATGTATCCCAGTCAGTATGTCTGCATTGGTCAGGCTGAGATCAGTGCAGGAACCCATGTATCCCAGTCTGTGGGTCTGCATTTGTCAGGCTGAGATCAGTGCAACACAGTTCTGTGGGGCACAGGAGAGAGTCACGGTCCGCATTTCGCATTTCACACGTGACCGCATTTTCAAGTGTTCGCGCATACTAAAATGTACCCACAATCAATAGGACTGTAATGGGCTGTCCTAACGTTCAAATCCACTGTAAGGTGTTTGCTTTCTCAGGTGTGTGAAAGGTGTTTGTTTTCTCAGGTGTGTGAAAGGTGTTTGTTTTCTCAGGTGTGTGAAAGGTGTTTGTTTTCTCAGGTGTGTGAAAGGTGTTTGCTTTCTCAGGTGTGTGAAAGGTGTTTGTTTTCTCAGGTGTATGAAAGGTGTTTGTTTTCTCAGGTGTGTGAAAGGTATTTGTTTTCTCAGGTGTGCGAAAGGTGTTTGCTTTCTCAGGTGTGTGAAAGGTGTTTGCTTTCTCAGGTGTGAGAAAGGTGTTTGCTTTCTCAGGTGTGTGAAAGGTGTTTGTTTTCTCAGGTGTGTGAAAGGTGGTTGCTTTCTCAGGTGTGTTAAAGGTGTTTGCTTTCTCAAGTGTGTGAAAGGTGTTTGTTTTCTCAGGTGTGTGAAAGCTGTTTGTTTTCTCAGGTGTGTGAAAGTTGTTTGTTTTCTCAGGTGTGTGAAAGGTGTTTGTTTTCTCAGGTGTGTGAAAGGTGTTTGTTTTCTCAGGTGTGTGAAAGGTGTTTGTTTTCTCAGGTGTGTGAAAGGTGTTTGTTTTCTCAGGTGTGTGAAAGGTGTTTGTTTTCTCAGGTGTGTGAAAGGTGTTTGTTTTCACAGGTGTGTGACAGGTGTTTGTTTTCTAAGGTGTGTGAAAGTACAGGTGTGACCGTATTAGTTTGTATGTGTATGTGTATGTCTACTGCTACACACGTCTGCAGTTACTGATCAACTTGCTCAGGTCATTACCAGGATCAACTCAGTAATGTTGGCCAACAACGCATGTACACTGCTGAGGAGGTTATTATATACCTACTCTGTCATATTAGTACACAAGTTAGGAAAGGCACAATGTAGACCTTCAGTCATCGCCAAAACAAAATCCGGCCAATGCCATGCTAAACTACAGGCAGCTGTACGGTGCATGGGCTGAGCTCGACTCGACTGCAGCAGCAGGCTGGGCAGAGTCACACAGCGCAGACTGTTCAGTCCTGTGCTGGTTGTCTGTATATGCATGCATGCCACCAAGGTACCATGTCATCCACTGACTGTATGAAGAACTGTCGGTGTGCCGGTGAACACGTACCATACCACTTACCAGTGCCACTACAGTCCATTCATTGGACACTGGCAACCTATTTTTTGGTGTCTCTCTCACATAGTTGTAGATATCGTGAAAACAACAGTACCTGCATTTTGTGACCAGTGCAATTACTCCTTTTATTTATTTATTTATTTATTACAACATCTCAAGACTCAGCGGAAACACCGGCCAATGTTACGAGAGTGGGTGATTGCCAACCACGGCGATAAATAGAAATAAGGGGAGGGAAAAAGAAAGAGTAGCAAAATGAACAGCAACAACAACTCCGTAAAGAAAGATAATGACAAATATAAACAGTGAAAAACACAGAGATGCAAAGGACATGTGGATAATGAGCTATGTATGTCGTAGTAAATAAGGGGCGGCACATATCTTAAACAGGCGGAGTGAGGTCAGGTCCTTAACTTCTCTGGGTAGAGTGAGCCAAACAGAATAAGCAATAAAGAGAGGGGAGCGCAAAAGAGTGGATGAGTTACACTTAGGGAGTAAGAGCGAGTTTCTAGTTCATAGAGAAGAGAACCAATTAAAACACATGAGATGAGGTGGGCACAACTCAAGCTTAATAGAATGGACAAGAGAAGCCAGGTGTGCACTGCGTCCAAGTGATAACGGGATTGTGTGAGCGATTTTATAAAGGGCGGATGATGAGAGCATGCGGGGTTGACGGAGGAGAATTTTAAGGATTTTCTTGTGATGTATTTCAAGCTTTGCAGCAGCGGAATAGGTTAACCCAACCCAAGACGTATCTGCATATTCAAATATTGGGCGAAGGTAGGCTATATAAAAAAGAAGCTTGCAAGAAAGTGGGAGGTAGGAGCAGTGGGGGGAGAGAATTCCTAAGGATTTACTTGGTTTTTTTTCAGATATATTCGATGTTAGGTACCCAGGAGAGTGCAGAGTCAATCACAATGCCAAGGTGTTTGTGAGAAGACACTATGTCAATTGGATTTGGAAGGTTGGCATGGATGAGGGTTGTGAACTCCGGCTGGGGCGGGAAGAGCATGATCTTTGTTTTTGATAGATTTGGGGACACCCTCCAGAACGACATCCAGGAAAGAACTTCCTGAATGCCAGCACGCAAGTTGCTTTTCAGGCCAGTGAGGGAAGCTGATGCGGTGAGAAGGGTCGTGTCGTCAGCAAACAGAGACGTTCCAGGGAAGACTGCAGGTAAGTCGTTTACGTAAATTATGAATAGTAGGGAACCAAGAATTGATCCTTGAGGAACGCCTGACAATACTGGCTCTGCTGCCGAGGATGTGCCAAGCATAGTTACGTACTGATAACGCCCAGAGAGATAAGATATCAGCCAGGAGAGTGGTTGTTTGCGTACCCTGAATGCATGCTCGAGCTTTGCCAAAAGTTCTCGATGCCAGACGGTATTAAAAGCCTTGGCCAAGTCAAAGAAGCAAATGCCAGCAAGCGCTCTGTTATCCCTATGCTGGCACACCTGCTGCACGATGCGGGTCAGTTGAAGGGAGGTGGATATTCCGGCTTTGCAAGAACATTGCTGAAGTGGCTTCGGGGTGCAGCAGCGAGATGTCCGCTTGCAGCAGGTTCCTCACGGTAAACAGCATCAGTAGGCAGTAGGAAATGACTGAGGATCTGTGCGTGGTCAGATGCACCAAGAGGAGCAACAGATGTAACAGAGAGTAGTAGGTGAGGATGATCCGTGAGTACAACGTCAATACACGATGTTGAGCCATGGGGGTAAAGTGTGTCGGGAATGTCACCATTTGCTCAAGGCCAAAACAAGAGAAGAGGTTACGGAACTCCTTTCCAGCACGATTCGTGGTGTCACTAGGAGACCAGTCAGAGTGGCGAGCATTCAAGTCTCCTGCAAGTACAATCGCCGAATTGGGGAGGCTAATATTGGACAGACAGTCCTCTAGGAGGTCACTAAATGCCTGGACTTGGGAGATGCCGTCTCCAGGGGGTCTGTTAACAGAGCAGATGATGAGGGGGAGTGAGGGAAGGATCACTGGCTGCAATTCGAGCCAAACCGCCTCCAGTCCACAGCGCTCAAGGTCGAAGCGGTGCTTCATGGACATGAACGATCTGTCAGCTACAAGAGTAGCAACACCGCCATAGCCTCTTGCTGGCAGGTTATCATTCTTCCTTGCCACATTTGAGGCCAGAAAAGTCCAAGAACAGGGAAATAGAAATTCAGCCAGGTTTTACAAAATTAGGGCAGGTATGCCATGACAAAATGTATGGAGAAGCAGATCCCAAACCCAGATTTTTGAGATTTAAAGTGGGTTTTTGATCCTCAATTCGGCCCAAATCTGACTTTCAAAAGCGAGAGGGCCAGTTTCCGATGAATGGACTGCAGTGCACTGTATCCATGGCATTGGCCGGATTGCTTTTGGTGACGACTGTATGAAAGACTAATCAAAGTATGAAAGGCCAACCTTTTTTTCGGTGATTTATATTTTCCTTTCCTGACTTTTCAGACTCCGTTTTGTTTTGTTTTTATCGCCCTCTGGTGTACCTTATCACTCCCTTAGTATTGACTCCCATTGATTTTCGCTATACCTAAGCAGTCAAATATTCCTGCATATTTCACTCCTTAGGGCTATATTGACTGCTTATATTTGACTGCTTAGGGGCTGCGCAGTTGAACGGTGCCTAGTGCAGCATTGTCACTGCACCAGTAGGTGGTGGTGCAACGGTTGTGCAATCATAAAACCGGGATTCATGAGGTTATCGTTCGGTAAATACGGACTGTTTGTCGTGATACATCTAATAATTTATTGACTTCGTACTTGGTCAGTATAGGAAATAAACCTCGTAAAAGACCTCCGCTTCGCCCCGGTCTTTTACTCGGCTTTCATTTCCTATATTGACCTCGTACTCTGTCAATATTAGATACATACTGTGGAATTTGCTGGCTAAAAACATAGGGAAACTATTATGACCGTGTGGCCTATAAACTGTATTATCACTCCCTTAGTATTGACTCACATAGATTTTTGCCGTACCTAAGCAGTCAAATATTCCTGCATATTTCACTCCTTCGGCCTATATTGACTGCTTATATTTGACTCCTTTTTAGCGATTGAACACATGCTTTGGTCAGTCGTGATAAATCTAATATTGACTTCGTACTTGGTCAGTATAGGAAATAAAAGACCTCGTAAAAGACCTCGGCTTCCCCTCAGTCTTTTACTCGGCTTTTATTTCCTATATTGACCTCGTACTCAGTCAATATTAGATACATAATGTACCTTTTGGGCAGTGGTGTCATTCCATATCTCTCCGTGCTACGACGGAGAAAAGGCGTAGCCACCCGTGCCCATTACCACTACCGGCATACGCAGCCCGGTGACTGCAGCGTTGCGGAGCGGAACTGACGACACCTCCGCAGCTACCGCTCTGCCGACGAACACCATGGACTCTGGGTGGGCATTATCGTGTGGCTCTCCTCCCAACTGTGAGTTTGACGTACCAAGGAGAATCAAAACGAGACAAAGGCAGTATGCAGAGGCCATGTTGCCAGCGACTATCACCAGATAAATTGGATAAAGTGCCACAAACACTCTACCAACGATTATGTGATATGTATGTACTAGTACTAGTAGTACGAAATGTCAGCAGAGAATTTTCTTTTAGTATTTTCATTTTCAGCTGCTTGATGACCAGGTCGGGTTACAACGACGTTAGGTGAATCTGAGACGATTTTTGTGACGCTTTTTTCTGCTTTTTTCTTTGGTGTGACGCTTTTTTCTTCTTTTCCGCTTTTCTGATCATGACAGCGCTAGCGTGGTGTGGCTTTTGGCTTGACTCGTGCAACATTTTTTTGCCGCTCTACTCATAATATTCTAAAGTATTGTAGTCAGTGCTGGCAACTGAAATCCGACGCCTGGGTGGTGCGCTCACATCGCCAAGATCTAACGCGGGATGGTAAAACTACGAAACAGAAACCGATAGAACGTGGACGCACCGCTATGGGGTCGGATTTCACTTGCCAGCACTGTAGCTCTTGCAAATAATGAAGTCACGTGCTAGAACCATGGGCTGAGCGGCACGCAGTGAGACTACTTGTCATGTATTTGTAGTCAGTAGACAGGCAATGATGAACATGAAGTCTTTGAAGACTTGAGGTCAACATAGGCGACAAAATCAGCCCGACAACACAATGTCATCACAAAATTAATTATCACTGAAAACACGGACTGGTCACGAAAAGCTGAGGAGAAGAGGCGAGGTGAGGGGACATCAAAAGTGACAACAAACAAAGCCTGAGCCAAAGGAGCCAATAAATGCACAATTCTACACAGTTGCGAGGGCAAGACGCTCTGATCTTGACCGAGGTCTGTGAGTGATCTTGTCCGAGGTTGAGACGCCCGAGGGCAAGATCACTAGGGACCGGCGGATTCTGCTCGAAAAGGTGGCAGATTCTGCTCGAAGAACAGTGAAATTGGCAGAACCATACAAACCTTATGGCGGCAATTCCTCGAATTCTGCTCCATTTCTTTATCCACATACCAAACATGCATGAAACTTACCAGAAAAAGTCCCGAATTCTGCCAATTTTTCTGCCGGTAGAATCTGCCGGACCCTAAAGATCACTCGCATGACCGAGGGCAAGATCAGAGCGGCTTGCCCGACGCAACTGTGTAGGATCGTTGTTCATACATGTACCACCTCCGGAACAACTAACTTCACTCGGCAAGTCACCTACGGCACACCCGACGAACAACAGCCCTTGTAGGAGTTGTACTGGTACGTGTCACCCTTGTGCGTCCTCATTACCGCATGACGTAACACTTACAAAGAACATGGCAGAGGTCATCTTTGGCGCATGTTTTTAGGTCCAATATCAAACTAGATTTCTTCATGAATGTTTCTAAAACAGACACCGAGATTTTCGTACTGTTCTTTGTACTCTTCGGCGTATGACCCGCTATCACGGAGTGTACATCGGCATCGGTCACGGATGCAAAACGTTTAGGGGCGGGTTCAGCCATTTTCCAAATCGTGTGTTGTACCGTGATGATCAGAATGATGATGGTTTCTCCGTATTGTCACGTGACAGAGGTGCGTTGCATTTGTCTGTGTTAGAAGCTTTTGTGTAATACATCATGTAGGTATGTAAAGAATGTGAGCTCCGTGTGCAAAAATGAAAATGAGTTGTTGTTACCCCTACAGAGGTGTAAACGATGATACGTCATAGTTTGCTCACTTTGTTGGTGTCATTTTTATTTTCATTTCTATTTAGACAAAATTTGTGTTTTCTCAACTTGATTAATTAGCACCATGTTACGAATGTTGTTTTCTTGATCTTTATCCTATTTCAGTGTTAGTCTTTCCAAATACTAATTGAGCCATTCCCTGTACAGTTGTATTATTCTTGATGAGAAGGAAGCGAAATATCCTTTGGCGGTTTATGCTCGGTAAAAGGCTGAATTATGCTTCCCATTATGCCCAAATTGTACCAGTGATTATGCTACATTATGCTGGAATTATGTCAATGATGGTGTTATACTATGCTGCGGTCCAATGTAATGGTATGGTGAACTCAGTGCAAACAGCCCTTGGAGGATTATGCTCGGTAAATTGCTGAATTATGCTTTCAATTATGCCAGTGATTATGCTACATTATGCTGGAATTATGCCAAGGATGGTGGCACACCGTACCCTTGTACTCTTGTTGCACTTTGCAACGTTACACGAAAGAAAGCGATGGCATGGCTGTAAGGCTCTGGCTGATTTTCTGACAGCAGACTAGCTACAATAAGTATAAAGCCGCCGCCACACGACTGGAACCTCACGATGCGGACATTACAGACTGAAACCTCCAGATGCGGACATTACAGCAAGAACACAATGATGTCTGCTTTACGGTCCTCACGTGCTCTCCACGATAACGCTCTTCTCATTCTCATGATTTCGATATACAGTGGGAAGAGGTGCAGCACTGTTTGACAACGCATGTGGGTTAAATACCCGTACATCGTAATGCCTCCCACAATCCGCAGCCACCGATATCTAGGTCAGCGTGGTCATCAGTAAATATAATAATCTGTTGTTGGCGACCGACGCGAAAACCGCTCCATGGACAGTGGCTGGAGGGACGGCTGAACGGACAGTGCAGGGAACAACATGAAATCTTTGGAGTGCAATTTGTTTGGATGAATGCAAAAATCTCTTATCATTGCACCAGCGAGTGTCAGTGCATTGCAAGTGTGATAACTGTTCAATGAAGATGGATCCTTGCTGTTGTACACCTAGTCCATCGGCCAAGTCTCAAAATCGAAAGTGGTGATGCACTGAGCTTCCAACTAAACGCGACCATACCCAGCACGTAGAGAATATATCAGAGAACACTATTCCGTTTGTTGGACGTGCCGAATTCAGTCCAGGGCGTCGATACGAAGCGTTCTTCGTCGCCGAGTTTTTTACTGTGCGCTCCATTTGAGAGTGCGCAGAGTTCTGATCGAGAGTTTTTTGAGCAGATTTTCAAATTTTTGAGGCTGTCAGCTGACAGCTGTCAACCCTAAATGGCACTTAGTATGTGACAGGCAATAGGTTTTGGTGCCTCCGTATGCCTCCAAATAAGTTCTATCTTCCTTCGTTTCACTTCGCTGCTTCGCCCACCACCTCAGGAGATGACAGCGTACCTGCACTAGTCAGCTCTCGCTAACCCTGTCTCTCTTTCTCCGTCTTAGCGCTCGTCATTCGTGTCCTTCTGCTGGGGCGAGCTTGATACTGTTGTGTCGTAGTTTTTAGGCAATAGTGGCTGTTGTTCGCGTGACGATCAGGATTTATGGAGAAAGACGACGACTCGCCAAGTTCCCATGCAGCCACAGACGGCGTAGCAATTATTACCGCCAACCCTTCGAGCAACGGAACCGGCCTGAGTTGGAAATCGTGTCTGTGTAATTGTGCCACGATACGGATGAAACACACAGGCTCACATGTGACGAGATGAAGATAATCTCAACAGGCTCAGTGGCGTGCACCGAGTCTTGAAAGGGGGGTTTCTAGAGTTGGTAGATTTTTTCTGGACCCACTGTATAATTATGTATTTATGCACAGGCGCATCCCCGAACATCCCGTCGGAGATAACGGCGAGGGCTAAGTAGGAGGCTGGGGGGGGGGGACTCAATATCAGGGGTGCAGGGCACCAATGAACACTGGTGGTGATGAGATGCGGGGCTCGTCCGACTGCTTTCATCAGATCATGCCGGCACAAACGCGTCAGAGAGGGAACCAGGTACAGGGGTAGAAAGGACAGAAATAAGAGTAATGAGGAATGGAGGGAGGAGACGATGTTACGTGGAAATTTTGGTACATGCATAACCGGTAGCAGGATAAAACTATTTGCAAAGAGGGTGCAGAAGTAAATGACTGTACTCATATACATGTTTGTCATATTGAACCTGCCGTAAAGCCTAAAGGTTTGATAGGCCTAGCCGCCCAGGCTACATGTATACACTACAGTCTATAACTTATAAGTACCTTACCACACTATATCAAGAACATTCATTGAGTTTTTGTAATCATTGCTGTCTGATGATCGCCACAGGCGTGAAACTCGGAGTCACAGCCAACCCAAGCTCCGCATACCATTCTATTCCTTTTGTTGTTGTTTTTTTTTTGTCTATGGTACTTCACTATTCCACACCATGCAGGCATGTTTGTTTTATCAAAACACTGCTTACATTCGACGTATCTTTCTTTCTGTTCTTATGACGAAGTTTTCGGCATGTATTGGCAACGTTCCACATGATTTCAATAAAGAGTTATGGACCTTGCTTCGATGGAAGCTCGCGGGAGAAAAGCGAAGCCCCGCGTCCTTGAGTCGCGGCCGGAGCACTGAGCGCAAGTGGATCATGGACGCACATTTTTACGTCTTCCAGTCGACACCGTTTTTGACGAACATCTCTGCTGCGCACATGAGCGAGAACGAAAGGCTGTCATCTCGATTTGAGTCAACAGTTTGGAAGGAGATATCGTCAATCATATCCTTGAACTGACTTGCATCGCGCGTGCTTGACTCAAATTTCGAGACAAAACGGCTTTCTTGGACGTCATCGCCAATCCAGGAGCGAACCAGAGCTAGAGATCGATCTCTTTGTGGCTACTCTCCACTAAAGAAAGAGAGAATAATGTATTTTGAACTGCATGCAAAGCAACTCTCTCTCTGACTTCGAAATAAGGACATAGTCACTGTACTGTAAACTGCCCGTCGAGTCGATAGACGCGTATGCAAGATGACCAATCCAGTACGATCGTAGGCACGCTTTTCCTTTGGCAAGATTGCCCGAAAAAAGGTGGTTTCCAGACACCAAAAAACTCATACGGTGCACGCGCCTGAGGCTGACGGAAATCCAACAGGCTCACGGGAACGCTGCAGTTATGGTCGGAGACGCGGAGTTATTTAGTCACTGGTAAATGTTGCATCGAGTGCTGTGTGCTCTAACACAATTGTAAAATCATGAAAAAGCGAAAATAATGCAATGGTGGGGCTGAGTGGTGTTCTGTGGAGGAGACGTCGCTGTTTCAGTATTCAACGCCGGACCCTGTATTTCAAGTCTGTGGTCATGCTTGATCATAAGTTCCTGTATGGCTCCAGTGCCTTCTCAGCATTGTTGGCGGGTAAGCACCTGGATCGTGTCCAAGTACTGCGGCTCTGGTGGCTTGAGGGATGTACGGGTGCTCGCCGTGCACCCCTGCCGGCAATCTGCTAGTGAAGCTTGGTACCTACTGTGTCCGGGAGATTTTCATCCAGAAGCTGATCTTCCTAGGCTGGAGCTGCTGCTACTCCTGTGCTAGCCCTCAACCACTGGCGCTCCTACTCGGCTCCAGTGTGGGCCATTAACCACCCTGCCCGATTTCGCACTGTTGCTATTCCACACCGTCAGCATTTAACTCTGAGGTCAGACCTTGATCCCTCCCACCATATGCTATCTGTCCGTCTGCCTCTCTCTCACACACAGATGTGCGCGCATACACACAAACACACATGCACACACACACATGCACACACAGTGACACAAACATACACATAGCCAACTTCTCCGTGTTTGGTGATCATCATCTGTTTTCTGATGTGCAAGCTCACCTCTGATGCCGATTACTTCCTTGCTTAGACCCGGTCTGCTATTAGACCAGTCTGCTCTCCCTTCACTCGCTTGTAAATCCTACTTGGAGCAGTAAAGTTGTGTCACTGCTCCTACTGATGTCATTGTTGTGAAAGCAATATCATCGCCATTGGTGGTTATTTTCCACCGTGCATGAATCATTAACAATCATCATCTATGTGTCACGGCCTAACCATCCTCGTAACTCCCCTCATCGTGACAAGTGCTGTACCGTTGAAACCTACTTTGCTTCAGTGTATATTCGCTCCAAAGCTCTTGTTTTGTTGCATAGTGATCTGACGCAGTGTGCTATAGCCTATCGGGTAATATGGATAAGATTAGTACAGTCGGCATCGCCTATCGAGTCACCAGGTACATGTATAAGGATACTAGTACATGTATACCGGCTTAATGATATCGGAACACAAATAGCACTATGTGTGCAATATTCCTTTCTAAGCTCACGCTGTGCGGTGCAGATAAGTCATGTGTCGTTGCCAACTTGCCGCATGTGCAGCAGGAAGGCACCACATGTCGACTACTACTTATACTGTACAGCATTGTGTGCTTACATGCATCTACGGCCTTGTGGATGCAATTGAGTCTCACATACATGTACATGAAATATTGCTTGTAGTGCGGCATCAGGTGTTAACATACAATGGCTAAATATTTTTCTCGCAATAATGACCGTATTCACCACAAGTGTGTTTATGTCCAGAGCCAACTCAAGTCCTGTATTATTTATGACCATGACAACAAGACTTCCGGGCTGAAATTCTTCTATGACAGGCATGAACACTTGCGTTACAATTGTTCGTGATTGTACGAAGTACATATTCGCTGTTGCATCAATTTTGCACCATTTACATTGTAGTGCCACTAGTGGTATCACCTGCATGCGTATTGAGTCAAACAAGGTTACCTCTGTATAATTATGCTTATCGTGGCTATCAAGAGCTTCGATGCAAATTCCCAGCTGACGAATGGTGTCCAGCTTGTGTTCAGCTCAGCTGGCACTCACAACTCATAATAATTGCGTTCTAGACGCCAGATGAGATGTTTCAGCTACAATGTAGACAAAACGTCCGTGTTCAAGAAAGCCGTCACTTCATCTTCTGTCCATCCTCAATAGCACGGTCAAGCAAATACGTCTGAAACACAGTAGCGACAATCCGACAGCGGCGACACGCCGTCTTCTCCGAATGAGCTTCTACCGTTCTAATTCAGATTCCCCCAAAAATGTCAAAATAAATAATAGATTTACACCAAGCTCGCTAGAATCTTGCGAACCGTCAACATGCAGGCATTTCAAGTGTTCGAGCGTGCGTAGATTCTGCTCAGCGGCTCAAGAACATTCGCCAAGCGAAAAAAAGTCGATGAGAAAGATGTAATGGTGGACGAAATTACGAAAATCGGAAGAAGGTATTCGACCCAGTTCGACTATCCTGGACTGGATTGGCAACGTCCAACAAACGGATTCGTGTTCTATGGGGTCTCATGAGCTAGTGTGCCAAAGGGCGTTTAGTTGGAGCTTCAGTGCATCACCTTCGCCGAAAGAGGCCCTTTCTGAGATTTGGCCGATGGACTAACCCTGCTGTACTGGAACTGGTTCTAGTCACACACATCGTGTCATTTAGTGATACATAGAGACGATCTGTTGGCCACTCTCTTGGTCTCCACCCAACGGGAACAGCCAACTTATCTGGACCCATCCCACAAGCTATTTCCCGGCGCTCTCTCGTGCTAACCTTTGAAATCTTTCATACATCATTGCTAGGGTTTGGTGCGATGCAAAAGAAAGCCACTTCCTTTCCTACATTGTCGGAATCGGTCTATGCACCAGTGTAACATGTACTTCAGTCCTGGCCAAAGAAATCACACCCGCATGTCGAACGTAGCTCAGCATTTGCACTCCAATGACTTCATGCACGTTCCCAAAACTGATTTTGAGGGCCGCAGCGGCCGCATAAGACTTGGCACTGCTTTCGGCACATGAGTTGGCCAATTGGATTTCTTTGGCCACGACTGCTCAGTCATCATGTATTGTATTGTATTGTGTAATATGGAATGACGGCAAGTAGTTATTTCTGTGACAAACTGTAGTGTGTAGTGTGTAAAATGCATGGTGCAGTGCAACACCTAAGTACACATGTACTGTACTGTGTAGTGTGTAAAATGCATGGTGCAGTGCAACACCTAAGTACACATGTACTGTACTGTGTAGTGTGTAAAATGCATGGTGCAGTGCAACACCTAAGTACACATGTACTGTACTGTGTAGTGTGTAAAATGCATGGTCCTAAGTACACATGTACTGTATTGTGTAGTGTGTAAAATGCATGGTGCAGTGCAACACCTAACTCCTAAGTACACATGTACTGTATTGTGTAGTGTGTAAAATGCATGGTGCAGTGCAACACCTAAGTACACATGTACTGTAGTGTGTAGTGTGTAAAATGCATAGTGCAGTGCAACACCTAAGTACACATGTACTGTACTGTGTAGTGTGTAAAATGCATGATGCAGTGCAACACCTAAGTACACATGTACTGTAGTGTGTAGTGTGTAAAATGCATGGTGCAGTGCAACACCTAAGTACACATGTACTGTACTGTGTAGTGTGTAAAATGCATGGTCCTAAGTACACATGTACTGTATTGTGTAGTGTGTAAAATGCATGGTGCAGTGCAACACCTAAGTACACATGTACTGTAGTGTGTAGTGTGTAAAATGCATAGTGCAGTGCAACACCTAAGTACACATGTACTGTACTGTGTAGTGTGTAAAATGCATGATGCAGTGCAACACCTAAGTACACATGTACTGTAGTGTGTAGTGTGTAAAATGCATGGTGCAGTGCAACACCTAAGTACACATGTACTGTACTGTGTAGTGTGTAAAATGCATGGTGCAGTGCAACACCTAAGTACACATGTACTGTAGTGTGTAGTGTGTAAAATGCATGGTGCAGTGCAACACCTAAGTACACATGTACTGTAGTGTGTAGTGTGTAAAATGCATGGTGCAGTGCAACACCTAAGTACACATGTACTGTATTGTGTAGTGTGTAAAATGCATGGTGCAGTGCAACACCTAAGTACACATGTACTGTAGTGTGTAGTGTGTAAAATGCATGGTGCAGTGCAACACCTAAGTACACATGTACTGTACTGTGTAGTGTGTAAAATGCATGGTGCAGTGCAACACCTAAGTACACATGTACTGTAGTGTGTAGTGTGTAAAATGCATGGTGCAGTGCAACACCTAAGTACACATGTACTGTACTGTGTAGTGTGTAAAATGCATGGTGCAGTGCAACACCTAAGTACACATGTACTGTACTGTGCAGTGTGTAAAATGCATGGTGCAGTGCAACACCTAAGTACACATGTACTGTACTGTGTAGTGTGTAAAATGCATGGTGCAGTGCAACACCTAAGTACACATGTACTGTACTGTGTATTGCGTAAAATGCATGGTGCAGTGCAACACCTAAGTACACATGTACTGTACTGTGTAGTGTGTAAAATGCATGGTGCAGTGCAACACCTAAGTACACATGTACTGTACTGTGTAGTGTGTAAAATGCATGGTGCAGTGCAACACCTAAGTACACATGTACTGTACTGTGCAGTGTGTAAAATGCATGGTGCAGTGCAACACCTAAGTACACATGTACTGTACTGTGTAGTGTGTAAAATGCATGGTGCAGTGCAACACCTAAGTACACATGTAATACAATCATCATATAGTTAGTACGGCCTTAAGGATAAGTCCTTGTTACCTGAGATTAGTTACCAGAACAACAGGCACTTCGTACATAACTACTCTCTCACACAGGCAGTCATCTTTAAACAATTATGCTCTATTTCTGATCCCTGCTATCATGAAGTATATAGTCAGCCATCTCTCTGTCCCCACGTCGTTTCTCCACTGACCAATTTTTTCATTATCAAATGTCAGCCTTCAGCATATCTCTGCTGTATTTGAGAGTGATGGAAAAACGGATTTACATAAGAATTAGCTGAACTATAGTCACCATCAGTGCACACAGAGTTGAAAACAGCTCAGTAACATACTTAACCGCACTCATACATTGCATCCAGCACAACACATTGAGCAGCAGACAGCACACAGGCACACTGTGAAGGTCGGGTCTCCGTATGGATAACAAAAACAAGACTTCCGAATAATGATGATGAAAAGAGCGAAAGTGCAGTGCACAGTATACTAACAAGCTGTGTACCGTAATGACGTAATGACGTAATGACGTAATGATCCGGCAAGGCAATTGCAGCAGTGGTACATGGTGTAAACCTTGGTAAAGTGTAAACGCATCATGTTGTGCAATGACAAGGAAAACAAGTGCAAGATCAGTGCAGACACACACACACACACACATTCTGTGCTGTAATTAAAAAAGAAGGCATGCAAAGTAAAGTGCAGTTCCGACAAAGTGTGTTCCTTACTGATACAGAAAACAAGATCAGAAAACAGCAGAGCATGAAAATACATTGCCGACTCCAACCATGTAGAATACTAGAAGCGAAAAGCAACAAACACAGCAACAAAAACGGCTGGCAGTGAAAAACAACGAAAACAGTTGGCAGTTAAAATGCAATGAAAACAGCTGGCAGAGAAAAAGCAACGAAAACAGCTGGCAGAGAAAAAGCAACGAAAACAGCTGGCAATGCAAAAGCAACGAAAACAGCAATGAAAACAGTGATGAGCTGCACAAAGACCACACTGTGATCTCACATCATGGATAAAAGTAATGAAGTGCATGATCAGTCCACACACCCACACACACACGTATTCTGGGCTGTAGTGATAAGAAATGATACAAGCGAAACTGCAGTGTACACAAACACACATCATGTTCTGTAGCTGTCACAGAAAACAAATGAAAACATCACTGCACACACACCCACGCAATCATATTGCAGGTCGGTGGTTATGTAGGCTGGCAAGGGAATAACAATGACAAAAAGGTCACTGGGGTCTGGAATGATGGGTAAAAAAGGCGGAAACTGTGGGTCGCACAAACAAATTCTGTGCTTTAGCGATGAGAAAAATAAGATGCGAAACTGCAGTGCTGTAGTTCATAAACATAGTAATTGTGTCATGTAAAAATAAAAGAGTAAAAAACAAGTGACATCGCAATGCACATACGCACACATACATTTCCATGATGTAATGATGAAGACAAGCAAGTGAAGCTGCAGTGACATGCACAAAGCATGTTGTGATCAGAAATGGACACATGGACATCATTGATGACGAAGAAGAGCAAGTGAAATGAAATTGCACACAAGCACATTGTGCTCCAAAAAAAGCTAGGCAAATTTCGCAGGCAGCAACAAGTGCACATGCACATACGAACACACACACACACACACACACACACACACACACACACACACACACTTACACACATACATTAATTTAAAAAAACTAAAAAAAGACGAGTGAAGGCCGTAGTGAACACAAACACAAATCCATAGTGCTCTTCAATACTGAGGCAAACAAGTGAAGGATTGGTATACATACATGCATGGCATATGCAAGTGAAGTAGTAAACAAAAAATTGCCACAATGACCAATTTCTAGCCAGCATGACTACTGATTGATAATGGAAAACATCAGACACTGTTCCGACTCTGTCCTCAGTGACCATGACAACGATGACCTGGTTAGAGAGTGTAGTCCCCTGTAACCTGTATGTGACACACGTACACAAATACATGATGTACACACCATTTATACACACAAACGTACACAAATACATGATGTACACATCATTTATACACACACACGTACACAAATACATGATGTACACATCATTTATACACACACACGTACACAAATACATGATGTACACATCATTTATACACACACACGTACACAAATACATGATGTACACATCATTTATACACACACACGTACACAAATACATGATGTACACATCATTTATACACACACACGTACACAAATACATGATGTACACATCATTTATACACACACACGTACACAAATACATGATGTACACATCATTTATACACACACACGTACACAAATACATGATGTACACATCATTTATACACACACACGTACACAAATACATGATGTACACACCATTTATACACACACACGTACACAAATACATACATGTACACATCATTTATACACACACACGTACACAAATACATACATGTACACATCATTTATACACACACACGTACACAAATACATGATGTACACATCATTTATACACACACACGTACACAAATACATGATGTACACATCATTTATACACACACACGTACACAAATACATGATGTACACATCATTTATACACACACACGTACACAAATACATGATGTACACATCATTTATACACACACACGTACACAAATACATGATGTACACATCATTTATACACACACACGTACACAAATACATGATGTACACATCATTTATACACACACACGTACACAAATACATGATGTACACATCATTTATACACACACACGTACACAAATACATGATGTACACATCATTTATACACACACACGTACACAAATACATGATGTACACACCATTTATACACACACACGTACACAAATACATACATGTACACATCATTTATACACACACACGTACACAAATACATACATGTACACATCATTTATACACACACACGTACACAAATACATGATGTACACATCATTTATACACACACACGTACACAAATACATGATGTACACATCATTTATACACACACACGTACACAAATACATGATGTACACATCATTTATACACACACACGTACACAAATACATGATGTACACACCATTTATACACACACACGTACACAAATACATACATGTACACATCATTTATACACACACGTACACAAATACATGATGTACACATCATTTATACACACACACGTACACAAATACATGATGTACACATCATTTATACACACACACGTACACAAATACATGATGTACACATCATTTATACACACACACGTACACAAATACATGATGTACACATCATTTATACACACACACGTACACAAATACATGATGTACACATCATTTATACACACACACGTACACAAATACATGATGTACACATCATTTATACACACACACGTACACAAATACATGATGTACACATCATTTATACACACACACGTACACAAATACATGATGTACACATCATTTATACACACACACGTACACAAATACATGATGTACACATCATTTATACACACACACGTACACAAATACATGATGTACACATCATTTATACACACACACGTACACAAATACATGATGTACACATCATTTATACACACACACGTACACAAATACATGATGTACACATCATTTATACACACACACGTACACAAATACATGATGTACACACCATTTATACACACACACGTACACAAATACATGATGTACACATCATTTATACACACACACGTACACAAATACATGATGTACACATCATTTATACACACACACGTACACAAATACATGATGTACACATCATTTATACACACACACGTACACAAATACATGATGTACACATCATTTATACACACACACGTACACAAATACATGATGTACACATCATTCATACACACACACGTACACAAATACATGATGTACACATCATTTATACACACACACGTACACAAATACATGATGTACACATCATTTATACACACACACGTACACAAATACATGATGTACACATCATTTATACACACACACGTACACAAATACATGATGTACACATCATTTATACACACACACACGTACACAAATACATGATGTACACATCATTTATACACACACACGTACACAAATACATGATGTACACATCATTTATACACACACACGTACACAAATACATGATGTACACACCATTTATACACACACACGTACACAAATACATGATGTACACATCATTTATACACACACACGTACACAAATACATGATGTACACATCATTTATACACACACACGTACACAAAATACATGATGTACACATCATTTATACACATACACGTACACAAATACATGATGTACACATCATTTATACACATACACGTACACAAATACATGATGTACACATCATTTATACACACACACGTACACAAATACATGATGTACACATCATTTATACACATACACGTACACAAATACATGATGAACACATCATTTATACACACACACGTACACAAATACATGATGTACACATCATTTATACACACACACGTACACAAATACATGATGTACACATCATTTATACACACACACGTACACAAATACATGATGTACACACCATTTATACACACACACGTACACAAATACATGATGTACACATCATTTATACACACACACGTACACAAATACATGATGTACACATCATTTATACACACACACGTACACAAATACATGATGTACACAACATTTATACACACACACGTACACAAATACATGATGTACACATCATTTATACACACACACGTACACAAATACATGATGTACACAACATTTATACACACACACGTACACAAATACATGATGTACACATCATTTATACACACACACGTACACAAATACATGATGTACACATCATGTATACACACACACGTACACAAATACATGATGTACACATCATTTATACACACACACGTACACAAATACATGATGTACACATCATTTATACACACACACATACACAAATACATGATGTACACATCATTTATACACACGTGTACACAAATACATGATGTACACATCATTTATACACACGTGTACACAAATACATGATGTACACATCATTTATACACACGTGTACACAAATACATAATGTACACATCATTTATACACACGTGTACACAAATACATGTACACATCATTTATACACACGTGTACACAAATACATGTACACATCATTTATACACACGTGTACACAAATACATGATGTACACATCATTTATACACACGTGTACACAAATACATGATGTACACATCATTTATACACACGTGTACACAAATACATGTACACATCATTTATACACACGTGTACACAAATACATGTACACATCATTTATACACACGTGTACACAAATACATGTACACATCATTTATACACACGTGTACACAAATACATGTACACATCATTTATACACACGTGTACACAAATACATGATGTACACATCATTTATACACACGTGTACACAAATACATGTACACATCATTTATACACACGTGTACACAAATACATGTATACATCATTTATACACACGTGTACACAAATACATGATGTACACATCATTTATACACACGTGTACACAAATACATGTACACATCATTTATACACACGTGTACACAAATACATGTACACATCATTTATACACACGTGTACACAAATACATGTACACATCTTTTATACACACGTGTACACAAATACATGTACACAAAAGAAACTAAGAAACAGCCTCTTGTACGGGCAAAAGCAACACAATGATGAGAAACCAGGGTATGATAGGAACTGATAATATTAAAAATACTACACAGATGTGGAAAATATGTCTCCGGAATGGCGAGAGTCACACTAAAACACAAAGTGGTTTTAGATCCGGCTTTCAACCACTGCCAGCTCCCTGAGCTCGTTAGCTGGACGATGGTATGCCGACACAAATGACAGCGGACCGGAGCATCGCGAAAGACAGCCTGCAGCGCACATATGCAACATGGTGTGCATAGGGTATGCTGGAATCAGCCCTGGCAAGCAAGCCACAGAGGCGCTTAAGGAACCGTTCACATTCAGGGGCGGCAACACCAGAAGTTGACAACACCAGCGGGCTGAATGTGCCACGATCCACATTGAAGATTCGCTCTCCGGACTGCAGCTTCTTCTGGCGCTCGTGCTGAAGCAGTAGGGCATCCAGTGGTTGGGCCGAGTAGGACGCCGCATCAGGATGGAAGACGAGTACGTCAAAGAAAGCATTCTGTGCTCGGGTCCAGAAGCCACGGGCACGGACATCAAAGCGGGTACCCTCGGCGGTGTTTTTCGATGCAGCCGTAAACACCTCTCCAGAGAGCGGGGCTAGCTGAGGCTCGATTGCCATTGCGTGGCAGACCTCCGTGAGTAGCTCCCCTACCATGTCACGGACTTCGTTATGGCGGATTGTAGGAAAGCCACCCCGGGGGCAACACATGGCATGAGCAGTGGAGAACAGAACTCCGCAGGCACACTTCGTGGGGACATCAAGGAGAGGCCAGTCATACCGCAATGCAAGGCCGTCCCTGAACTCCTGCTTCGAGAGGTGGAACCCATGTTCCTTGAGAGGAAGAGCAGTGAGCCAGGAAGAGGGGCCTTTGCGGGACAGCTCATCCATATGACGGCCCAAGGGGCGGTCCGCAGCTTCTCGGAGAGCAGCGAAAGAGGCAGCACTAGCTTTCTTGGAGGACTTGGCATCAAATGCTCTCTCACGGCGGGCTAGCTGATCCACAAAGTCGCAGGAATGATGCTGCCAGTCTCGGTCGTGCTGGTGGATGATCTCGTCAACCTGGCTGCTCGTGATGACTTGGGAAGCCTGCAGTTGGGAGGTAGCGATTTCTTTGAAGTATGGCAAACCGATTCCACCGAGCCGGCAAGGTAGCCGTAGAAGAGAGAGGTCATCCGCCGTGAATGTGCGTTTCCCTGTCAGAGCGGGAAGGAAGTGCTCCGTGACCGTGTCATCCAGGCGCTGCAGCTGTTCAGCTGAGAACTCCAGTGTACGGAGGAGATAATTATGTCCATCGACCACGCAATCCGTGTGTGAGGGCGGCATACGCCGCATGAGGTTCGGTAGTGGCAATCTAGGACAGTCGCATAAGCTCCTGCTGCCAGTCTTGTACTTTCCCAGCTGTATAGCCAATACATGTACACACCATTTATACACACGTGTACACAAATACATGTACACACCATTTATACACACACACACACACGCACTATGTACCATGTACCATGCATACGAGAAGAAGAAGAGAAGAACGAAAATATGCAAATGCACTGGATGTGCACCACAGATTTTCTCTTGTAGCAACGATAGCGAACAAGATCTGAATGAGACAGATCAAGACTTGCGCCAGATAACTGTCTAATCCACAAAACCGGCGAAGCCATGTGAATCGACCACCAATGCACACCTGGTCTACACCACACGGAGTACATCTGCATAAAACGGCAAAGACAGTTACCTTTGCCCACCCTACACTTGCTGGGCTAACCAGTATAGACAGCACGCTGCTTTGATAGAAGCAGACACTTAAAAATACACTGGTACCTTGAAGTGAAATTGGAGTTACTTTACAAACCAGCCCAACAGACATAACAACAGACAACAGACATACCAACACCCTCAGCCATGAAAGATATTATAGTAAGGACACACTGGATTGTGGAGCTGAAACTAGTCCAACTTCCAAATGCTTACACACACACAAACACACACACACACCTTTTGACCTTTTGACGCCCATTACTGGAGGCGATGATAGCAATGCTACCGCAGAAGCAATAGCAACTTGTGCTGGGATTGCACCATTCAAAAGCTTGCAAGACTGAAGAATTGACCGCCACTGCTCAGCCTGGTCTACACCATACAGCTATTTGAAGTGACTTTTTCTGGCCAGGGAATCCCTATTTTTAGTCTTTTCATTTCTTCCCCGCAAACACATTACACCACATACTCCGGCATGCACAGGCTGTTGGTAACCACCCAGGAGAATGAAAGAAAAGTCAGGAGTCTGAGAAAGAGAAGAAAGACGTGTATGACCATAATAGTCAGGAAACGAACCCGCAACCTACCAATTGGAAATCGCTGCACATACCACTGCACCATATGGGACACACACACACACACACACACACACACACACACACACACACCCACACACACACACACACACACACTACTATAATTATTCACAGCCGCCAGAAATGGCCACACTGCTCCCGAATGTGCGGTGTACTTCCAGTACACAGACCGCGCCCGCACGCACGCATGCCCACACACATACACATGCACTAAACACACATCAGTGCATACTTGGTCCGTCTTGTTAATTGGCGCTTATCTTCGCACTTGATAATAAGTTGATTTTTGGTGTTCTGCCATTGTTGTATGGCATGGAACCACCGATTCACCATCCTAACATAGCCATTGAG
>NC_088655.1:5249457-5374636 GCF_964019385.1 Sycon ciliatum | reverse complement strand
ACCTTATGGTTCAGCAGCTGCTGTGAAAAAGAGCTGCTGTTACCTCCTGCGCTGTCTCAGCAGCTGCTCATGCTCGTGCAGCTATTGTAGCTGAAGCCATTGCTGTAGGTTTCTACCGCCCCATCGGTGGGAGTGGAATCGACGCCCCTATAGTGCGATCCTCGCTGGTCCCCTGACCTTGCCGGTAAGGAAGAATTGGAAAAATCCACCAGTCTGTGTTTGTTGCAAATTGATGCATTTTGCAGCACTTGCTACCTCTGGGCATGTGGCTGATTGCAGACTGATTATGGCTTGATTATTGCTGAGCCCTAGGCCTTGCGAGTTCTCAGAAGAAACCTATGAATTAGCCTCTGGAATGTAGCTGGTGCTATTACCGCTCTTTAGAGATCGGAAAGCTCTAATTCTGCGATGACCATGCCCGGAATTTACCGAAAGCCTGATTGATTATCTTCCAAGCTCTGGGCGTCGAGACCCCCAACATAATGGTTCAAAACACAATGATCCCGAGGGACCCATTGGAACTTTATGAGCTGGAGGAGTATGCACCATGCCCTGGGAAATTGTCAGAGAAACCACCCAGGGGATTAACAGCAGAGCAGAAGAGTACGGTTTTTACCGCTCTTTAGCGACGAAATGGCTCTAGTCTAGTGCCCTTTTCTGCGGATTCTCAGTCTGTCGGAGAACTTACTCCAAGAGTTGTCATTATTAACGAAGAGCACAGCTTCAAGGCTGTGCTCCAAAATACGGGGGGTCGTTTGCATCCGCTTTTGTAGATTTTCCCGGGAACTGGAACCCTGGGGTTGAAGTCAGTATCTGCAAAACTTAGACTGCGGCAGAAAACAATAGCCTAATCTATGTGTTCTGTCTTCTTTGAACATGCGAGTGAGCGTGCGGACATGTTGGTGCCTGGAGCGGTGAATGGATGTCCATTGGACGCTGTGATTGATACAGGATCCGCCGCTACATTGTTGTCAGAGGATTTTGCCGACCGCCTACCCAAGGAGCTGGAAACGGAAACCTCTGACCAAGGCCCGAAGTTTATTGGTGCCAACAGACAACCACTAGAAGCCGTGGCGTCAGCAATTGTTCAGTTGGAACTCGGGGATGCAACCTGTTGATACCAGGTAAGAATTGTTAAGGGGTTGCCACGTGATTGTATTGTTGGCCGGGACGTATTATCCCACATTCCTTGCACCATTTCGTCGGGACAAGGGCGAATGTTCTTTTCTACCTCCCCGCCTCAATCAGTACTGTGGGTTTGGCTTAGGGAGTGTGGAAACTGCAATCCAAAGTGACAATGCCGAGCAAACATGAGATGATCGTTCCCGCCAGATTTAAACGATAAGGTCACGCAGAAAATCTATACACGTAGCGTTGGTGGAGGGGCTCCCTGGTCTATCAGACTCACATGATATCAATATAGCGAGTTCACTAGAAAAGCAACTAACAGAAAATCACGGAATCGTAGCGATTATAAGTCGCACCCCCATTTCCAGGTTTGAGCAATATTGTTTCGATATATTAACTTCAGTAGTAAGTCATGCTCGATTGTAAGTCGCACTCCCTTTTTCACCCTTGCTTTTTAGTGTAAAAAGGCGTGACCTATAATCGGGGAAATACGATATGTCTTGGAAAAAAATAGGAGAAATGAAAGATTTACCATGCTGTTTTGCCTAGGTCATCAAGGCAAACAAGCATAGCGTAGGGCCCTGAGCTTCCAAGCTCTCTCGTATGTCAGTATTAGGGGTCATCGGTAAATATCGATATCTATTTATAAACGAAAACTAGACAAAGTGTCTGTAGTCTTCGCTGCAAACAGTGCTCAATACCTCAAAAGGGCAGAGCTCACCACACAGGGCAGAGCTTACTACACAAGGCAGAACAACAGAGACCAAAAACCTTTCTCGTAACTCCGAGTTTCGTGTTTCAAAAAACACTCATCAGATGATAAAACATAATAATACTATTCGCTAGCTATATAGAGTAATTGTAATGTAGGCTAAGGCAGTGCTGCAACCGCGAAGCTTGAGGAGATAACATCAGCGCTGGAATACACTGTGCGTAATAAGAATGCAAGTGTCATGGCTGAGGTATATTGCTATAACCAAGATCGGAGATACATGTAGAGCCGACGTAGGAATTATGTAGGTTTCAGTGGGAGGTGTGTCACGCCAAAGGGCTGGGTAGTTTGTGTTACATAGCGGATACCAGTGTGGATAATGGCGCAATATGTGGTTTGGTGTGAGAGTGGACGAGTGAGGGTGTACATGTGGGTGCATGAGAGAGAGACATTGTGTGCATGCGTGCGTGCCTGCGTGCGCAAGTGTGAAAACACCGCTTATCTCATCCAGTGACCCCAGTGTAGTTTGCAAGCGAGAATTTGTTGGAATGTCTACACTTCGAGATGAGCTCGCTTCTATTGTTGAGGCATGTTTCTCTATCTGCGGTTATGATTCGGAACTTCTCCAAGAGGCAAAGTTGGCACCTCTTGCTGATGTTGCTGTAGGCTCGTGCTCGTTCTGAAATACTCCACTGGATCGAGTAGTCTTCCTGTCTCTCCGTCAATTTCCAGACATACTTGGATAGTTCGGTGCTCTTTCGTCTCTGCTTGTGGTTAAATGTGTACTTACGGCTTCCGTACCGGGTCTTGAACGTTGGCTCTGTCGCTCCGAAGTACACACGTGCTGGGTGAACATTACGGCTCGTCACTTCGGCACTGTCTGGCACTTTCCTCTCGTAGCGCAGTCAGGCTTCGCTCGGCAGTTGCATTTCTGAACCTAGTGGCAAAGCACTTCCCTGCGGCATCAAAGCTTCACAAGATCTTTAACAAGAACTCGGTGAAGGTGAGCTACAGTCTCTTACCGAATGTAGCCGCCATCATCCGCGGACACAGCAACAAGCTACTCATCCCACAACAGGAAGACCTGCCATGCTACTGCCGAGCCACGCCTTACTGCCCTATGAGAGGAAAGTAACAGATCCAGCAGCTGGTCCACAAAAGCCGAAGTGACAAGCCGTAATGTTAACCCAGCACATGTGTACTTCGGAGCGACAGAGCCAACGTTCAAGACCCAGTACGGAAACCACAAGGACGCATTTAACCACGAGCCGAGACGGAAGAGCACCGAACTATCCAAGTATGTCTGGAAATTGAAGGAGAGATGTGAAGACTACTCGATCCAGTGGAGTATTTCGGAACGAGCACGAGCCTACAGCAACATCAGCAAGAGGTGCCAACTTCGCCTTTCGGAGAAGTTCCGGATCATAACCGCTGATAGAGAAACATGCCTCAACAAGAGAAGCGAGCTCATCTCAAAGTGTAGACATGCCAGCAAATTCTCGCTTGCAAACTACACTGGGATCACATGATGGGATATGCGGTGTTTTCACACACACACACACACCCACACACACACACAAACACACACACACACACACACATATATATATATACACACACACACACATACACACACACACATATATGCACACACATACACACACACATATACACACATACACACACACACACACACACACACACACACACACACACACACACACACATATATATATATATATACAGACACACACACACATATATATATATACACACACACACACATACACACAATATAATCTCTCATGTACATCCTCAGTCGTCCACACTCACACCAAACCACATATTGCGTCATTATCCATTAAACCAAGATGAGGCTATTCGTCGCAACACCCATGGCCAAGCCACCCACCTTCTACAAGTACCTTTTATTCGCGGCCCTGCTGGGCGGTCGCAGATACAGTGTATGGGCAGCATTTACTGGAATATGCTTCCAGCTGACATTCGAAGCCTGGACGGCACTGAGAGCCTAAGGTTACATTTGAGACGGGACCATATTGATGTACTTTCTGTCACCAACTGACGTTTCTGTTTCATCTATTCTCCAACACCCCGTATTCTGCATGTAATATTCTACAAACTCAAAATTTCTCCTACTTTTTCACAAAACGCGGCATATTTTCTATCAATTCATAAAATGTATGTCTGTCATACCATGGATATTAGGTTAATCTTCATCATTAGCCATCCATGCAATTTCTTCATCACTTCTAGGAACTGGCCCCTGGCCGGTGAGAAGTCATCCTTGCCTGTAAATCGGATGAAGTAAAATAAAACATCAACAAGAACAATCTACACTGGTATCTGCTATGTAACACATACTACCCAGCCCTTTGGCGTGACACAACTTCCACTGAAACCTACTTAATTCCTGCGTCGGTTCTACATGTATCTCCCATCTTGCTTATAGCAATATACCTCAGCCATGACACTTGCATTCATATTACGCACAGTGTATTCTAGCGCTGATGTTATCTCCTCAAGCTTCGTGGTTGCAGCACTGCCTTAGCCTACATTACAATTACCCTATATAACTAGCGAATAGTATTATTATGTTTTATCGTCTGATGAGTGTTTTTTGAAACACGAAACTCGGAGTTGCGAGAAAGATTTTTGGTCTCTGTTGTTCTGCCCCGTGTAAACGAAAACTAGTCATTTATCTTAAACCCCCGTTCCCCCCTCCCCGAGAAACGAACACATACAAACGGGGCATTGTATCGATATTTTTTCTTTTTTTCTGGACGTGCCCACACATACAAGCTGTGCATCGATATTTATTGAGAACCGAACAGGTGTTCAACTCACTCCCTCTTAAACGACTAGTCGCTGGAGAAAGAGCCCAAAACGTTTGATCCGGCGAGCTGCTGCATATTTCATAGCTTGTTCCACTTCTCCTCGTCTTGAATCACGCTCAAAGGCAGTGTGTGCCTATCACCTTGCCGCTCAGAAGCTGAGCGAGACCGCCCGCGTGTTGGCTATAAGTGTTATCCCATTCGTCGCAATAATGCCATTCTTTGAGACAAAAAGGCAAAGCCATATCAATGTCCAGTTTTTCAAATCGCCTCTGAGTCTTACGCTTGTCGTACTCTACTCATCAGCACCCACGCCAGCCAATGGTGCTTGTAGATCTACATGCAGCGCAGTGATAACTTCCGCTTGATCGATGTAGCACCTGGGCGTATATCTACTGCACCTAACTTCCTCAATCAGTCACAACGCCTTGCACCATGGTACCAGTCTTTTCGGCTAGTTTCCTGAAAGTCCTTTCCACGAGCGTTTCCTCAGGACTTGGTGTACATCTTGATTAGCTCCCCTGCCCGGTCTTCTGTGAGCTTCAAAGTGTTTCTGCTGGATTGGTCTTACGTTCTGGAGATGTCGACATGAGCTGCAGTTTCTTCGTCAGCGATTTGCTGGTGATAACTCCTCACTAGGCACTGTACTGTGCGAGCACTGAAATGCAAGCTCGTGAAGCACTTTTCCAGCTTTTCTATAAGTCGCCGCGGTAAACCATCCTTGCCACCAGACAGCTGGAAGTAAGTAGAAACTGTATTCTCCTTCGCTCTGAAATGCGAACACCCCGACCTGTTTTACTCACTGGAGCGGTGATTGCAGCGTTTTCTGGCGCTGACGGAAGTGTTTGTTGGCGGCAACTCCAGTCAAAAAGACTCAAACGAACCGATCGCAACTTCTGTGATGGTTGTGTTGCCATGTCGTCGGAAGCAATGCCCAATGGTTATGTTAGGATGGTGAATTGGTGGTTCCATGCAATATAACACTGGCAGAACACCAAAAAAACAAACTATTATCAAATCCGAAGTAAGCGCCAATTTCAACCAGACGGACCAAGTATGCACTGAAGTGTGTTTAGTGCATGTGTATGTGTGTGTGTGTGCGTGTGTGCATGCGTAGTGCGTGTGTGTGCGTGTGTGTGCGCTTGTGTTTTGTTGTTATTGTTTTCGTCGTTAGTGTTGATGATAGTGGTGATGTCACTGCCACCATCACCAACCGTGTACTGAAGTACACCGAATATTCGGGAACAGTGTGGCCATTTCTGGCGGCTGTGTATCCAATTTAATGCAGTAGTGTAGTATCCCTGCCCGACCAATACGGAAGCAGTACGGAACTAATACGGAGCTTGCCTGATGTATATTTAGTGTATCTCCGTATGTAAGCGTACGTCGTCTGCTGCATAAAAGCGGCTGCGCATTTCTGTTTTGATGAAGATTAGAAGATTAGATTAGATTAGATAGCAATGAAAGCTAACTCGAAGAAGAAGGATTCAACCTCTAGGTGAGCACCGGAGAGATCTTGAATCTTATTTATTTTGCCGCTTCTTCTTTCACTAATAATTATATCTCAGGTGTGTACCTGAAAGTAGAATAAAAGTAATTCTTGTTGATTTCACCGTGCCTACCACTCGGCTACCCATTACATTGGTGGCAGCGGTGTAGTTTTAAATAAAACAACGTGATTCGACCCCAGACTCCAATGGCTCAACCCGCTACAGCTCCGTGCGACGAATCAAGATGAGAATCATGTTTCTTGCCTTCCTCGGCCTGGCACTGCTTATTAGCCTGCAGCTCAGTCAGGGTGCTAGCGTGGATCACCCTTCTCTCCGCACGGCACACACTGGAGACTCCGATGGCGATTCCAAGCGACCCGCTACCTATATGTATACTACCGGTGGTGATGGCGAAGCTGATGAGGACGACAACAGGCAGGCTGGTACCCAAGACAAGGAGTGTATTCCCCAAGACCAGCAACGAGACTACAGAAAACGGGAAGGAGCGAGAAGCATAGGCAGGTGCTCTCCTGTCCAGGACTTGCTGCAGCTGCACATGGTGCTGCTGGCCCGGAGGGGGTTGACTCCGGGTGCGCCAAGCTTCTACATGGTTGGCTGGAGGGGGATCATGGCGGTGAGCTGGGGTGGTCCTGGGATGCACTGGAGCTTGTACAGGTATACCAGCCCAGATACAATTCGGCGGTGGCACAGGCTTTGGAGGAGGGCACCAGGGCCAATAATGGCCATTGTATGTTTCTGTACACTGTCGAGTCGGGCGAGGTGGCTGGATGCAGCTCCCATCCACACAAGGGGAGCATACTCGAGGATGGGTCGCACAAATCCCCTGTACGCACAAGATTCGGACATGGACGACATCATCCGCTAGCGTCGGCTACGATGGCTTGGTCATATTTGCCGCATGGACGATGACCGCCTGCCCAAGTGTACCCTGTTTGGGGAGCTCTCTGAAACTTGACCGCAGCACGGCCCACGCAAGCGTTGGCGGGATGTGGTTGTGGACGACTTTAACCGCATTCATCCACCTGTCCCGGAGAAAGAATGGCTCGACACTGCCCAGAACCGCTCGGAGTGGAGGAAGGTCATCCACCATCGTCCTCAGCCTCGTGATGTCTCCGCCGAGCCAGAGTATCGTTGTGCTTGCGGGAAGACGTGTTGCCGCACCGGCGATCTCAAGCGCCACGAACTTTTCTGCCGGTTGCCGCCAAATTAGTCCTTTCGATATCATTGCCTACGGCAATGGGGAAGTTCAAGTTCCAGTGTGTGTGTGTGTGTGTGTGTGTGTGTGTGTGTTGAGCTCTGCTGGTTCACAAGTTTGGTTAGCTATAATATCCCCAGGGGTGGCCTAGGGCCACCCCTGGCTAGGTTGTGAGTATGGTGCGTGGAGACTTGGGAAGCAATGACGGGGCAACGCCTGATGTTGCCACTTGCAACCCGCCACGTACCCACAACACCTGCGACGGTTTTGCAAACCTCCAGGTAGACCCCCTTGCACGAAGTAGGAGACGGAGAAACGAAGCGTTTGTGTTGAAGTTTTGTACCTGGAACGTCAACAGCTTAGTGGAGAATGATGGAAGCATCGAGACAGCTCGTCACGAAAGAAGCTTGCCCGTCGCGGAAGACAAAAAAATTCAAATTGTTCTTCACCAAATTCAAAATTTGAATTTCTCAGTCGCAGGTCTTCAGGAGACGAAATGGTTCGGCGATCACGAGTATTTGATCAGTGGAGCGTCTGTTCTAAATGCAGGACGCCCCGTCCCAACAGAGCGAGGAATGCCCGCATATCGCGGCGAGGGAGTTGCAATCGTTCTTTTAGGTTTGGCCCAACGAGCGTGGAAAAACGGCGGGTGTCAGTGGCGAGCTGTCAGCTCGCGAGTTGTTGTGGCGAAACTGTTGTTTGGCGATCAGTGGCTGCATGTCATTTCCTGCTACGCTCCAACGTTCGCGAGGCCTCGCCATGAAAAGGAGAAATTTTATGGCGAACTTCGTGATTGTCTGTTATCCATCCCGGAGCGCGATTTGTACGTCGTACTTGGTGACTTCAACGCCCGTGTTGGCAGCAGCCCAGGTCATGAAGAGGACGCATGGAGGCAAGTCCGTGGTCCTTATGGCGTTGGTACCATGAATGAAGCTGGTGAGGAACTGTTGAGCTTTCTATCCATGTTCAACTCTCGACTCTGTAATACGTACTTCAAGAAAAAGGACATTCATAAAGTTACGTGGCAGCACCCACGTTCACAGCACTGGCACTGTATTGATTATGTGATCACTCGGCAGCGGGATTTTCAGCGCTGTACAGATTGTCGTGTGTACCGGTCTGCTGAGTGTGGGACCGATCACAAACTTGTTGGGCTAACGTTGTCACTTGGTTGCCGCCGGCGTTTCTACCCGCCAAAGAGCAAGGCCCCTGATCGCCGTCGCTTTGATGTATCCCAGCTCGGACCTGCTGACCCAACTGCATCAGAGGATGATGATTTAGTAAGGCAAGCAACTGTGGCGGAGTGGTACCATACCTCATCCGACTGTTTGCAAGACGCTGCACCAGGGACCTCAGTTCAGGATCAATGGAGTTCACTACGGGACGCCACAGTTAAAGCAGCTACATCTGTCCTAGGCAAGAGTCGCCGTCGTCAGCCAGATTGGTTCTCAGCCAGTTCCGCCACTCTCGAGCCTCTCCTTGCACATCGTAACACTCTATTCCAGAAATCTTTAGCAGATCCATCACCTCTGGTCCGGCGAGAGTTTGTCCGCGCGCGCTCAGCTGCAAGGGATGCTGTACGCAGTGCTAAGGAGGACTGGTTCCGTAAGACTGCGTCTGATGCCGAATCTAGGAAGTTTGGGTGTAAGGCTGTGTGGAACAGCATCCGGGATCTACAGACTGCCCGGCGCGGATTGATTCCCACTAAGTCGTGCCTGATCAAACAGACTGATGGCTCACCATGCTCGTCCGTTGAGGCACAGCAGAACCGCTGGTCTGAACATTTCGAAAACCTGCTGAACCTTCCAAGCGGCTTTGTCCGATCTGAAATTGACTTGGTCCAGCAGCGCAACATCATGGAACACCTGGCCACCCCACCCACTGCTGAAGAGGCCCAGCGCTGCCTTCGCTATCTTACGAACGGGAAAGCTGCTGGAAGCTCCGGCATTCTACCGGAAATGGTCAAATACAACTGCGACCTATTCTATGCCAATCTGTTTAAGCTCATTACCGCGGTTTGGGAGGAGGGCGTAGTACCGCAAGATTGGGTGAATGCTGAGATAATACCGATACCCAAGAAGGGTGACCTCACTAGCTGCGACAACTGGCGTGGCATCGCACTCCTCGACGTCATTGGCAAGCTGTTCGGACGCCTGCTGCAAAACCGATTGCAGAAAGTCGCCGAAAGTGTGCTGCCTGAATCACAGTGTGGTTTCCGGAAAGGTCGCTCCTGCACGGACATGACGTTTGTTGTTCGCCAGGTTGTGGAGAAGTGTCACGAGCACCAATCCAAGGGATTCCTGGTGTTTGTCGATTTGAGGAAGGCATACGATTCTGTTCCGCGTGCTGCACTGTGGATTGTCCTGCTGAAGCTGGGAGTCCCGGAGCAACTGGTCAGCCTTCTGAAGTCTTTTCACGACAACATGACAGCCACGATCATCGTTAATGGTTCCCCCACTGAAGGCTTCCCAGTGTGCAACGGATTGCGCCAAGGGTGTACAATGGCACCAGTCCTTTCCAACTTGTTTGCTGGTGCAGTGATGGAACGTTGGTGCGCACGCGTCCAAGAGCGTGGAGTGTCTGGTTTTCCACTCCGTACCTGTGCCGATGGTCAGCTTTTCAAGAGATCTAAGCGTGGTAATGATATGGTCATCACAGATGGTGAGTTTGCTGATGATGCAGCCTTGTTTGCACCCAGCCACTCGGATGCTCAGCGTATGCTTGAGATATTTGCGGAGGTCAGTGGAGCATTCGGGCTGTCTCTCAACATGGCAAAGACAGTGTTCATGGCTGTTGGGCATCAGATCAACGACAGTGACCGTACCCCGCTAAGCGTACAAGGCAACGCCATCCAGCATGTCAGCCAGTTCACATATCTCGGCTCAGTGGTAACACCAGACGGACGATGCCACACCGATGTGTCCAACCGCAAAGCTGCTGCATCTAAGGCCTTCGGCAGCCTCTACTCGTCAGTTTTTCGGAACACTTCACTAACATTCAAGACGAAACAACACACGTACACATGCTGTGTGTTGTCGGTGCTGTTGTACGGGGCTCAGAACTGGACACTGTTGCGTGCCGACATACGTCGCCTTGAACAATTCCACAACCGCTGCGTTCGTGTCATTCTCGGCATCTCGCGTTCCAAACAGTGGGAGGACCACCTGTCATCTGCCTCGCTGCATAGAATGTGCGCTACAGAGCCAGTTGCTGACATGGTTGCCCGTCGACGGCTGCAGTGGCTTGGACACATTGCCAGGATGGACGACCACCGGCTTCCAAAGACAGTGTTGTTCTCGTGGCTCCATACTCCACGCCCTGCTCATGGCCCCAGGCGTCGATGGCGTGATGTGGTACGCGATGACCTCAAGGCGTTGGGTCTATACACCGGTTGGTACGACCTCGCAGCTGAACGTGGCGAGTGGATCCAGTCCATCTCGGATGCTATTGTTGCACGGCGCTTACGCCTTGAAACGACAGCCAAGTCAGTGTGTTGTGCGATCTGTGAGCGACTCTTCGCCAGTGAAAGCGGACTTCGGCGGCACAAATGCAGGGAAGAGCGACTGAAGCCGATCCATGAACAGGCCGGTGCTTTGTTGTGCGAAACGTGCCATCGTTGGTTTGCTAGCCGAGGTGGATTCGCTGTGCACAGCTGCTCTCCCAGTCTTGGTGACGCTCCAGTTCCAGAGATTGTTGCACCTCGCCCACCTGATTGCAGCCAATGTCATTACCACTGCCACACCTGTGACCGCTGTTTCCGGAGCAAAGCTGGGCACCGCCGGCACAACTGCAACTCCAACCGCAGAACATGCAGCTCTGGCTCTGAGCGCCGCACCATCCCATGCCCGACCTGCTCTCGGAAGTTCACACGTCTCCAGTACCTGGCTCAACACAAATGCAAGAAGTAACTCTGCCCTCCTTGCCTCTTTGAGGCACTGCATCACCTTTAGGTGGCAGTTTCAAGGTTCAAGGTGTGTGTGTGCATGTGTGTGTATGTGTGTGTGTATGCGTGTGCATCAACGAATGGTATGACTTGGCCCAGGATAGACGGGAATGGAGGGCCGCTTGCAGTGTTCTGCCGCCGCCCGAACCCGTTTGTGAGCCCCTGCGGATACCTTGTGCCGAGTGTGGCCGTCTCTTCTCCAGGAGTGGTTTGCCTCGTCATAAATGCCTCGATGAGCGCCGCAAACCTGTATCAGAACAGAGAGGTAGCCGATAATGTTCTTCCTGCGAGCGCTGGTTCCGCAGTGCCGGAGGTTTGGCGGTCCACAAGTGCCCCAACTCCCGGATGCTCCCCGCGTCATCGTTTCGGGCTCCGTGCCGGGCGGCGGTGTCTACCATTGCTGCTCAGGTGACTCCTCCGCCGCAGCGTGTGCGGCTCGCTCTCTCATGCTGCAAGGCCCACTTTGGGGCCTGTGGCCGATGCTGCCGCTCTACTCGTGGATTCCAAATCCATAGCTGCCGGAGATGGCTCTCTCGTCGTGCCGATTGAACATGGTCCCTGATCTCTCGGCAGACTGCCGACTTTCTGCCGACGCGCGTCGTTTTCCATGTTGTCGGCCCCGCGAGGGGACACGTGACCGTAATGGCAGTGTTTACCAGGACCAGGACCAGGTATGCGTGTGTGTGTGTAAGCATTTGGAAGTTGTACTAGTTTCGCCTCCACAATCCAGTGTTTCCTCACTTTAATATCTTTCATGGCTGAGTTTGTTGGTATGTCTGTTGGCTCTGGGTTGCCAGTACTCAGTAGCCGAGTCTGGTTGGTAAAGTAACTCCAATTTCACTTCAAGGTACCAGTGCATCTAGTGTCTGCTTCTATCAAAGCAGCGTGCTGTATATACTGGTTACCTCAGCAAGTGCAGGGTGTGCATAGGAAACTGTCTTGGCCGTTTTATGCCGATGTACTCTGTGTGGTGTAGACCAGGTGTGCATTGGTGGTCGATTCACATGGCTTCGCCAGTTGTGTGGATTAGACAATTATCTGGCGCAAGTCTTGATCTGTCTCATTCAGATTTTGTTCCCTATCGTTGCTATAAGAGAACCTATGTGAGCGCACATCCAGTGCATTTGCATATGTTCGTGCTTCTCTTGTGACGGGCGTATACATGGTACATGGTGTGTGTGCGCGCACGTGTGTGTGTGTGTGTGTGTGTGTGTGTGTGTGTATACATGTATTTGTGTACACGTGTGTATAAATGGTGTGTACATGTATTTGTGTACACGTGTGTTGTGAAACCACAAGTTCTCAAGGGTGAGAGGCCTTCTCGCTTGTGACATTGTGTTCGTTTCAATGCAGTTGTATCCCGACTCCGCCGTACCGCTGATTGTGACGACGTGGTATACGCTACAGGCGCTATGTGCGGTTTGCTGTGTGCGCTGTAGTTGTATGTTGTATGTGTATGCTTTCTCATATATGCTGTCATTTTCACGCTATAACTACCTGGTGGTTTTAGTGTTAGTTTCATTCATTCATTCATTGTTCATTAGTATTAGTCGATGGAAGTGAAATATACTGTTGAGAATAAATAGTTGTCCTCGTGCCGTGTGGGGTCGTTCGTTCCTGACACTTTAGAGAACCAGAGGGTTCACAACATTTGGCGACCACGCCAGGATACGAAGCGAGCATGGCACAGGAACTATGGATCATTGAAGCCAGCTTTATCGCTAACGGAATTCGATATGGATTTGAAGGCGATAGGTTGAGAGAATACGTGGAGAAGAGGCTCCGACAGAGCGAGGGGTTTGAAGAGCGCAGTGCAAGACGGCAAGAGGGTGCGCTCCGCACCGAGTTTATCGAAAAGCTCAAGAAGATGGACGAGCGCATCGCCGTCAGTACATATGGTGAAGCAAAGCGAGATTTGCTTGCCTCGCCCGGAAGGACGCCGGACAAGGCGTGTAAGACTTTGCTTACAGATAAGCAGCGGTCAGAAGAGTATTTGAAGTCAGTGGGAGGATCGGATCCAAGGCCCACTGCGTCGGTGCAGTGCATGGCGACATCGATCGGAGACGCTCAGAAGCAGTTGGAGTCTCGGCCGAATGACGTAGAGGCGCAAGACGTAGAGGCGCAAGACGTAGAGGCGCAAGACGTAGAGGCGCAAGACGTAGAGGCGCAAGACGTAGAGGCGCAAGACGTAGAGGCGCAAGACGTAGAGGCGCAAGACGTAGAGGCGCAAGACGTAGAGGCGCAAGACGTAGAGGCGCAAGGCGTAGAGGCGCAAGACGTAGAGGCGCAAGACGTAGAGGCGCAAGACGTAGAGGCGCAAGACGTAGAGGCGCAAGACGTAGAGGCGCAAGACGTAGAGGCGCAAGACGTAGAGGCGCAAGACGTAGAGGCGCAAGACGTAGAGACGCAAGACGTAGAAGCGCAAGACGTAGAAGCGCAAGACGTAGAGGCGCAAGACGTAGAGGCGCAAGAGTTAGAGGCGCAAGAGTTAGAGGCGCAAGACGTAGAAGCGCAAGACTTAGAAGCGCAGGGCGTAGAAGCTGAGAAAATTTGAAGGGCGATACTGGTTAGCACAGAAGAAGGAAGCGGCGAGATTGTGTGGAACACGGAGATCGGATGTTGGTTATCTGGTCCAACGTCCGTCCCACGAGGCAGTGGCCCAGTGACTGTGTTGTGTGTGACAGCCCAGATCGGTAAGCTTGGTGTTGAGGATGTTGAGGTGAAGCCGTTCGGTGCGGAATCAACCCAACAGTGGATGGACAAGTTTGCTATCACGATCCTGGGTAGCTCCTCAGTCATTCCGGTATGTGCTCTGGTGAAGCCAACGTTAGAGCTTGATCTGAAGTGCTTGCGTCCGCAGACCATTGCTCAGTTGGCAGAAATGGTGAGCACTCGTAATATTCCACCTTGGCCACCGCCACAGCAGCGGATGACTCGTTCTCGGCGTGTAGTCAGAGCCCAGGTCGCTTTTGACTCGTGAGTTGTGGTACGGCGGTGAGAAGCCCTTTGGTGGGGAGAATGTTGTGAAACCACAAGTTCTCGAGAGTGAAAGGCCTTCTCGCTTGTGACATTGTGTTCGTTTCAATGCAGTTGTATCCCGATTCCGCCGTACCGCTGATAGTTACGACGTGGTATACGCTACAGGCGCTATGTGCGGTTTGCTGTGTGCGCTGTAGTTGTATGTTGTATGTGTATGCTTTCTCATATACGCTGTCATTTTCACGCTATATCTACCTGGTGGTTTTAGTGTTAGTTTCATTCATTCATTCATTGTTCATTAGTATTAGTCGATGGAAGTGAAATATACTGTTGAGAATAAATAGTTGTCCTCGTGCCGTGTGGGGTCGTTCGTTCCTGACACTTTAGAGAACCAGAGGGTTCACAGCAACGTGTGTATAAATGATGTGTACATGTATTTGGGTACCCGTGTGTATAAATGATGTGTACATGTATTTGTGTGTGTGTGTGTATAAATGATGTGTACATCATGTATTTGTTTGTTTGTCACATACAGGTTACAGGTGTCTACACTCTCTAACCAGGTTATCGTTGTCATGGTCACTGACGCCAGAGTCGGAACAGTGTCTGATGTTTTCCATTATCAATCACTAGTCATGCTGGCTAGAAATTGGCCATTGTGGCAATTTGTTGTTTACTACTTCACTTGCATATGCCATGCATGTATGTATACCAATCATTCACTTGTTTGCCTCAGTATTGAAGAGCACTATGGATTTGTGGTTGTGTTCACTACGGCCTTCACTCGTCTTTTTTTCTTTATTTTTTAATGAATGTATGTGTTTGTGAGCGAATGTGTATGTTGAATGTACATGTATGTGTGTGTGTGTGTGTGTGTATGTGTGTGTGTGTGTTTGCACTTCTTGCCGCCTGCAAAATTTGCCTAGCTATTTTTGTAGCACAAATTGCTTGTGTGTAATGCCATTTCACTTGCTCTTCTTCGTCATCAATGATGTCCATGTGTGTATTTGCCCTGAAGTTCCCGTTTGGCTTGCTTTTAGTACTACAACGTAACAGAATACACTGTCATGGTTGTTTGCATGTTGAACAGTTCGACTTGTTTTTATCCATCATTTCTGATCACAACACGCTTTGTGCATTTCACTGCAGCTTCACTTGCTAGTCTTCATCATTACCTCATGGAAATGTATGTGTGCGTGTGCGCATTGCGATGTCACTTGTTTTTTACTTTTATTTTTACATGACACAATTACTATGTTTATGAACTACAGCACTGCAGTTTCGCTTGTTATTTTTCTCATCATTACAGCACAGAATTTGTTTGTGTTACCCACAGTTTCCCTCTTTTTTACCCATCATTCCAGACCCCAGTGAGCTTTTTATCATTGTTATTCCCTTGCCAGCCTACATCACTACTGACCTGCAATATGATTGCGGGTGTGTATGTGTGCAGTGATATTTTCATTTGTTTTCTGTGGCAGTTACACAACATGTGTTTGTGTGCACTGCTGTTTCGCTTGTATCATTTCTTATCACTACAGCACAGAATACGTGTGTGGGTGATTGTGTGGACTGATCATGCACTTCATTACTTTTATCCATGATGTGAGATCACAGTGTGGTCTTTGTGCAGCTCATCACTGTTTTCATTGCTATTTTCGTTGCTTTTTCACTGCCAGCTGTTTTCGTTGCTTTTTCACTGCCAGCTGTTTTCGTTGCTTTTTCACTGCCAGCTGTTTTCGTTGCTTTTTCACTGCCAGCTGTTTTGGTTACTGTTTTTGTTGTTTTTCGCTTCTAGTATTCTACATGGTTGGAGTCGGCAAAGTATTTTCATGCTCTGCTGTTTTCTGACTTTGTTTTCTGAATCAGTAAGGAACACACTTTGTCGGAACTGCACTTTCCTTGGCATGCCTTCTTTTTTAATTACAGCACAGAATGTGTGTGTGTGTGTGTGTGTGTCTGCACTGATCTTGCACTTGCTTTCCTTATCATTGCACAACATGATGCTTTTGCACTTTACCAAGGTTTACACCATGTACCACTGCTGCAATTGCCTTGCCGGATCATTACGTCATTACGTCATTACGTCATTACGGTACACAACTTGCTAGTGTACTGTGCACTGCACTGTCGCTATTTTCATCATCATTATTCGAAAGTCTTGTTTTTGTTATCCATACGGAGACCCGACCTTCACAGTGTGCCTGTGTGCTGTCTGCTGCTCAATGTGTTTTGCTGGATGCAATGTATGAGTGCGGTGAAGCATGTTACTGAGCTGTTTTCACCTGTGTGTGTGCACTGATGGTGACTATAGTTCAGCTCATTCTTATGTAAATCCGTTTTTCCATCGCTCTCAAATAGAGTAGGGATATGCTGAAGGCTGACATTTGATAATGACAAAATTGGTCAGTGGAGAAACGACGTGGGACAGAGAGATGGCTGACTATGTACTTCATGATAACAGGAATCAAAAATAGAGCATAATTGTTTAAAAATGACTGCATGTGTGAGAGAGTAGTTATGTACGAAGTGCCTGTTGTCCTGGTAACTAATCTCAGGCAACAAGGACTTATCCTTAAGGCCGTACTAACTAATGATGATTGTATTACATGTATACTTAGGTGTTGCACTGCACCATGCATTTTACACACTACACAGTACAGTACATGTGTACTTAGGTGTTCTACTGCACCATGCATTTTACACACTACACAGTACAGTACATGTGTACTTAGGTGTTGCACTGCACCATGCATTTTACACACTACACAGTACAGTACATGTGTACTTAGGTGTTGCACTGCACCATGCATTTTACACACTACACAGTACAGTACATGTGTACTTAGGTGTTGCACTGCACCATGCATTTTACATACTACACAGTACAGTACATGTGTACTTAGGTGTTGCACTGCACCATGCATTTTACACACTACACAGTACAGTACATGTGTACTTAGGTGTTGCACTGCACCATGCATTTTACACACTACACAGTACAGTACATGTGTACTTAGGTGTTGCACTGCACCATGCATTTTACACACTACACAGTACAGTACATGTGACGATGTGTACTTAGGTGTTGCACTGCACCTTGCATTTTACACACTACACAGTACAGTACATGTGTACTTAGGTGTTGCACTGCACCATGCATTTTACACACTACACAGTACAGTACATGTGTACTTAGGTGTTGCACTGCACCATGCATTTTACACACTACACAGTACAGTACATGTGTACTTAGGTGTTGCACTGCACCATGCATTTTACACACTACACAGTACAGTACATGTGTACTTAGGTGTTGCACTGCACCATGCATTTACACACTACACAGTACAGTACATGTGTACTTAGGTGTTGCACTGCACCATGCATTTTACACACTACACAGTACAGTACATGTGTACTTAGGTGTTGCACTGCATCATGCATTTTACACACTACACAGTACAGTACATGTGTACTTAGGTGTTGCACTGCACAATGCATTTTACACACTACACAGTACAGTACATGTGTACTTAGGTGTTGCACTGCACCATGCATTTTACACACTACACAGTACAGTACATGTGACGATGTGTACTTAGGTGTTGCACTGCACCTTGCATTTTACACACTACACAGTACAGTACATGTGTACTTAGGTGTTGCACTGCACCATGCATTTTACACACTACACAGTACAGTACATGTGTACTTAGGTGTTGCACTGCACCATGCATTTTACACACTACACAGTACAGTACATGTGTACTTAGGTGTTGCACTGCACCATGCATTTTACACACTACACAGTACAGTACATGTGTACTTAGGTGTTGCACTGCACCATGCATTTACACACTACACAGTACAGTACATGTGTACTTAGGTGTTGCACTGCACCATGCATTTTACACACTACACAGTACAGTACATGTGTACTTAGGTGTTGCACTGCATCATGCATTTTACACACTACACAGTACAGTACATGTGTACTTAGGTGTTGCACTGCACCATGCATTTTACACACTACACAGTACAGTTTGTCACAGAACTAACTACTTGCCGTCATTCCATTATTATACAATACAATACATGATGACTGAATAGTCGTGGCCAAAGAAATCCAATTGGCCAACCCAAGTGCCGAAAGCAGCACCAAGGCTCATGCGGCCGCTGCGGCCCTCGAAATCAGGTTTGGGAACGTGCATGATGTCATTGGAGTGCAAACGCTGATCTTCGTTTACTTGCGGGTGGGATTTCTTTGGCCACGACTGAAGTACATGTCACGCTGGTGCATAGACCGATTCCGACAATGTAGGAAGGGAAGTGGCTTTTTTTACATCACACCAAGCCCTACCAATGATGTATGAAAGCTTTCAAAGGTTAGCACCAGAGAGCGCCGGGAAATAGCTAATGGGATGGGTAAAAGATAAGTTGGCTGTTCCCGTAGGGTGGAGACCAAGAGAGTAGCCAACAGATCTTCTCTATGTATCACTGAATGGCACGATGTGTGTGACTAGAACCAGTTCCAGTACAGCAGGGTGCGTAACAGCAAGGATCCATCATCATTGAACAGTTATCACACTTGCAATGCGCTGCCACTAGCTGGTGCAATGATGAGAGATTCTTGCATTCAATTTTATGGCATTCTCAACTCATCACAGCCGAACCATACAGACGCCAGCAAGGACACTTCCATTGAAAGATAATATTGTTCCACGCCTCTAGACAGCTGTTTCGCTCCCTGTCGGAGCTCATCAGTAGAGGATGATAATGATGATAATGGAGGAATGATCATTCTTATAAACCAGAAATGGCAAGTGCGCGTTTTCCACATAATTATAACAATGGCATATGCAAGCTGCTAAAATGGTAAAGTGTGAGAACAGCGGTAAATATTTTATAGTACGTGCTCATTGGTGGACGAACACACCACACAGGCGACGAATATCTAGCAGGTCTAGCAGCAACCACTGACAAACGAGATCAAACTGAACTGATCAAACTGAGCTGCGCTGCTGATACGAAGCGTCGACCAAGCAGCCCTGACTGGGGTGAATGCCCCAGCTGGCCTCTCGTTTGTCAGTGGTTGCTACTAGACCTGCTAGTATCACACTCACGTGACTACAAGTTTCCTTGTGCACATAAACATCGGCATCAATGGGGCCTCCCGCTGTCGATCCTGTTGATGGGCGGACAGGTCGGTGTGAATCCTGAACGGCAACCGAGCCTGTCGCGTTGTGGTATCTGGGCGGTGAGTGTGGCCTTGCCTGCACACATGAACATTACAACATCATAATAGTTAACACCATACGTGTACTGCATTATTCCGCCTAAGATTTACCTCGTCTGTGTGCTGTGTGAGGCTGAGAGCGCGTGGTTGTGAGGAGTTGCGAATGCAATAAGTATGTGGTATCGCATAGTTGCGAGGGCCTTATGGCATATTATTGCCCCTCGAGGATAGCCCTCGGGCCAACGGCCGTCGGGCTAACCTCTCGGGGCAATAATATGCCATAAGGCCCGCAGCAACCATGCGATAACAAATTTATCCCATGGCCCACAGAGCAGACCATTGGGCTGCTGTTGAAACTAGCCCAAATGCCAACACATTCATTTATTTATTTATTACAACATCTCAAGACTCGGTAGAACGACCGGCCAATGTTAAGAGAGTGGGTGATTGCCAACCACGGCGATAAATAAAAGTAAGGGGAGGGAAAAAGAAAGAACAGCAAAATGAACAGCAACAACAACTCCGTAAAGAAAGATAATGTCAAATGTAACTAAGTGTAACTCATCCACTCTTTTGCGCTCCCCTCTCTTTATTGCTTATTCTGTTTGGCTCACTCTACCCAGAGAAGTTAAGGACCTGACCTTACTCCGCCTGTTTAAGATCCGTGCCGCCCCTTATTTACTACGACATGCAGAGCTCATTATCCACATGTCCTTTGCGTCTCTGTGTTTTTCACTGCTTTTATTTGACATTATCTTTCTTTACGGAGTTGTTGTTGCTGTTCGTTTTGCTACTCTTTCTTTTTCCCTCCCCTTATTTCTATTTATCGCCGTGGTTGGCAATCACCCACTCTCGTAATATTGGCCGCTGTTTCCGCCGAGTCTTGAGATGTTGCAATAAATAATAATAATAATAATAAATAAAAACAGTTAGAAACACAGAGACGCAAAGGACATGTGGATAATGAGCTACTTATGTGGTAGTAAATAAGGGGCGGCACGGATCTTAAACAGGCGGAGTGAGGTCAGATCCTTTACTTCTCTGGGTAGAGTGAGCCAAACAGAATAAGCAATAAAGAGAGGGGAGAGCAAAATAGTGGATGATTTACACTTAGGGAGTAAGAGCGAGTTTCTAGTTCTTAGAGAAGAGAACCAATTAAAACACATGAGATGAGATGGGCACAACTCAAGCTTAATAGAATGAACAAGAGAAGCCAGGTGTGCACTGCGTCCACATTATGACCACAATGTATATTGATGTGCTATCATTATCAAAACAGGAAAAATGAAGATATGTCTCCTACACCATAACAAAAAGTCTGCTACAGGCCATCAGAGAGTATACAGTACTGAAAGACGGAGACAGAATAAAAGTGCCGGCACCGCATCGTCATAGCAATAGACATGGCAACCACAACAAAACACAGCAGAATCATAATTTTAGTTGAAAAATTAAGAGTACTACCACGAAGATTTTTTTCAAGTTAACATGTGTATGAGGAAGTTGTCAAATACAGTACTGCAAGTATTTGACGACTCCCTGGTGTGGAATTCTGAGGACAATGTTTCGACTTTTTTTTCAGCTCCAGATAGCTGTATTTTTAATTGCAAATTCCTGAATTGTTGTATTTGTCGTTCAAGCAAAGGACTCAGGACAGATGAGCCTTGTAAGAGTTTTGCGTGGCACAGGAAGACCACACACAGGCAGTGTCTTTGCGAGGATCTGAAACTGACCGCATGATGCTGAGTTGGACTGGTACGCTTTCCAACGGCCAAAGAGAGTTGGAAAGCTTGTGTCTTTGTGGGCAACCTGAACATTTGGGCTCATGCAAAATCGCACCGATTTTGGGATTTCCCCACAACTTTTTGCGTCCGCAAAAATGTTGTGCTGGACCGCATTCCTGTCACTTCGCAGTGGCTTTTCGTTGGTGCAGTTTGTATTTTGGAGTTCTATGACATTTTGGGTCTAACATGATCATGGAAGAGTGCTCTTTCGACGAGAACAGGGCTTCAACTGTAGCTTTACAGCAGGAAAGAAAATCGATGCTGATGGTCAGAGGGAAGACGTGATTGAACGATTTCTTGGCTGTTTTATGTTGGCAAGTCAAATATTCACCCTGCCGGGGCGTAGGCAGGTTAGTTTTTCTTCAGCTTCGGCCGTTTTTACCTCTGCTGCTGAACAGCTAGATCCCTGGACGTCAACTGCCGGCCAAGCATGTCATTGTTACGTACGGCCAGCCTGCTGCGAGTGTTCATCCAAATAATAGTGTGATCTACAGCGGGGCTGCCAAGTTTGTCCATTGATGCTGTCCAGCCAACTTTGTTGCTGCGTCTTATCAGCCAAATCCAGTGTCATCTGCTGCGAATATGCCAAATTTGGCCATTGCTACTACTTCTAGTCCGTCACATACAGTATTATCTGCGGAGAATCTGCCAAATGATTCGTCCAGTGCAGCTGGTCAGCCAACCATTGTGGCATCTGCTGCAAGCCTGGTGAATGTTGCTGTTTGTCAGTCAACATGTAAAACCATCGACCATGTATAAGTAATCACTCGTACATTGTTCACAATGCAGTATGTTGCTGGGCACCCATATTCGCCCCTCACAGCCAGTCAGCCACTAATTTTCCTGCTGGTGGTCATCCGTATATGCCAGCTTTGTCGGTCGGTCGGTACCCGTATGTCGCGTACTGCATTCAGTTGCGCATGTTGCCAGCTGCAACTAGCCAGCGAGTTATTTCACATCACGGTAATAATGGACGTACCTCACAGTGCTGCCCCTGCATGGGCTCTTTGGCCGTGTGAATGAGTGGAGAGATTTTCACAAAAAAATCCGGGGTTCCAGTAAGTAGCGGCAACACCCCAACCGCTCAGCAAGCAACTTCTGCACAAGCAGCAAGATGTTCGGGCGTAGTGTGAGAGCCGGCGTCAATCTAAGTCTGGAGGCCGTGGAGAATGATCAAACCATGATGGCAGAGATGCTGCAATATTTGAGTGGCGCGGAAGTGGATGGATTTGATGTGGCCGCCTCCTATTCTCAATAGCGGTATTGCAGCAGAGGAGGCTAGCCGAGTTCTTGGCAGCCACCAAGAAAAAGCTGGAATCGCCCACAGCGGCAATCTGACAAGTGAGACGCTTTACAGCCACACCTGTGCCGAGGGCATATAAATCCCCTCAGATACCACCTGGGCTGAATTATCCATCAGGCAAGTGTACATGATGATAAACAATGTCTGTTTTGGGCTTAAGGTATTCATTTTGCATTGAATGAGTGGTCAGGCCATGCAACGAGCTTCTTACAAGCGGATGAGTATAATGTAGGGGCCTGGTGGGTCATGCAATTTGTGTGCAAGGGATGTATTTACTCATAATTCTCGGTGCTTTGCCGCTAAACCAGTGATGAAACATCACTATGATCCATGGACATGAAAAACAGAATCCATTATAAGGTATATGGGTACCTACTAAAGCATGAATATGGAATAACGAGCATGAATGAGACAAGGGTACCTGTGGAAGCATGAATAAGGAGTAACGAGCATGAAGGAGACAAACACCGAAAAGTGTGAAATAGTTGTGTAGCCGATTACCGTATATCTGGTATCCTATTCTTACTTTGCCCTTGTCAATGAAGTGTAAGAGAGCCCCAGTGCGGCTCAGAAGTGTGAAGGGTGCGAATGCCTTCGGGCAATGAAGAGATAGAGAGAGAGAGAGAGAGAGAGAGAGAGAGAGAGAGAGAGAGAGAGAGAGAGAGAGAGAGAGAGAGAGAGAGAGAGAGAGAGAGAGAGAGAGAGAGAGAGAGAGAGAGAGAGAGAGAGAGAGAGAGAGAGAGAGAGAGAGAGAGAGAGAGAGAGAGAGAGAGAGAGAGCTAATGCCACAGTGGCACAATTTCGTGGGTGTGAATGTCTTCGGGCAATGAGAGAGAGAGAGCTAATGCCGCAGTGGCACAGTTTGGTGGGTGTGAATGCCTTCGGGCAATGAGAGAGAGAGAGAGAGAGAGAGAGAACGAATGCCGCGGTGGCACAGTTTGGTGGGTGTGAATGCCTTCGGGCAATGAGTGAGAGAGAGAGCTAATGCCGCGGTGGCACGGAGATATTGCCGAAGTGGCACAGTTTGGTGGGTGTGAATGCCTTCGGGCTATGAGTGAGAGAGAACTAATGCCGCAGTGGCACGGTTTGGTGGGTGTGAATGCCTTCGGGCAATGAGTGAGAGAGAGAGAGCTAATGCCGCGGTGGCACAGAGATATTGCCGAAGTGGCACAGTTTTGGTGGGTGTGAATGCTTTCGGGCAATGAGAGAGAGAGAACTAATGCCGCGGTGGCACCGAGACATTGCCGAAGTGGCACAGTTTGGTGGGTGCGAATGCCTTCGGGCTATGAGTGAGAGAGAGAGCTAATGCCGCGGTGGCACGGAGATATTGCCGAAGTGGCACAGTTTTGGTGGGTGTGAATGCTTTCGGGCAATGAGAGAGAGAGAGAACTAATGCCGCGGTGGCACCGAGATATTGCCGAAGTGGCACAGTTTGGTGGGTGTGAATGCCTTCGGGCAATGAGAGAGAGAGAACTAATGCCGCAGTGGCACGGTTTGGTGGGTGTGAATGCCTTCGGGCAGTGAGTGAGAGAGAGAGAGAGAGCTAATGCCGCAGTGGCACCGAGATATTGCCGAAGTGGCACAGTTTGGTGGGTGTGAATGCCTTCGGGCAAAGAGAGAGAGAGAACTAACGCCGCAATGGCACAGTTTGGTGGGTGTGAATGCCTTCGGGCAATGAGAGAGAGAGAGAGAGAGAGAGAGAGAGAGAGAGAGAGAGAGAGAGAGAGAGAGAGAGAGAGAGAGAGAGAGAGAGAGAGAGAGAGAGAGAGCTAATGCCACAGTGGCACAGTTTGGTCTGTGTGAATGCCTTCGGGTAATGAGAGAGAGAGAGAGAGCTAATGCTGCAGTGGCACAGTTTGGTCTGTGTGAATGCCTTCGGGTAATGCGAGAGAGAAGGAGAGAGAGAGAGAGAGAGAGAGAGAGAGAGAGAGAGAGAGAGAGAAAGAGAGGAAGAGAGAGCTGATGCCGCAGTTTCATGGGTGTGAATGCCTTCGGGAAACGAGTGGGAGAAATATTGCCAAAGTAGCACAGTTTGATGGGTGTGAGTACCGTCGGGGGAATTAGTGAGAAATACAGTACAGTACCTCTTTGGCCTGCAGTTGTGTGTTGTGTTTGTGCTTCGCTTCTGTGACTTGTATGTTTCCACAGGTGGAGGCGTTGGGCACGGAAGTGACATATCTTGTCTTAATCTTGCGCTCAGTTGTGTGGCTATCGCAGTGGTCTGAAGAGCACGAAGATGCCTGGGTTCAGGGGGGGCCATTTGGTACCTACCGAGTCAATGCCCTTACCGTACAGTATGGACTGTGGCCTATATACAGACGTTTTGGCATGATCACATCAGCAGCTGGGCCAGCCATCGTATGGCGAGACACATGCTTGGCATTTACCATGGCCTTTACATCTCTATGACGTATACCAGGGCCGAGAGCTGTTTTCTATAGATGCTGCGCGAGTAGAATGTTAATGAGAGTGTTGTTCAGGAACATGGATAGTGCAGTCTGCCTTACTGGACGAATCCAAACCTCGTATTGGCAAATATTGGGAATCTATGCAAGCGCTATGCAGCCGAATCGGATGACACAATTTGACAGGTAACACAGAGTATATGGCAAGGCATGTACCCAGGGCTATCCTTTTCTGTCGCCATTGCCGAGCCACCGTGCTCACAGCAGAGACTTCTGTGTGTGTTATTGTTGTGAAGTGGACCACAAAGACGGTACGCTTTCCAACGGCCAAAGAGAGTTGGAAAGCTTGTGTCTTTGTGGGCAACCTGAACATTTGGGCTCATGCAAAATCGCACCGATTTTGGGATTTCCCCACAACTTTTTGCGTCCGCAAAAATGTTGTGCTGGACCGCATTCCTGTCACTTCGCAGTGGCTTTTCGTTGGTGCAGTTTGTATCCCACCCTCCCACCCCTGACTTCTGGGTGTGTATTTATCGATATATTATCGTATTGGTTTTTCTTATTGGCCATGTGGCTGTTGCAGTTACGACTGCTTTTCTTTTTTAGTTAAAAAAAAAACGTAGGGGTGGTGTGTGCGTCGTGGGCCATTGTATGGTTACATACAGCTTCAGATTGTATGGCTAGTGACAGGGGGGTTGAGTCTGCAGGGGAAGAATACAGTGATTGAACTGAAGCTGGATGATGACCGTGTGGTGAGTGTGTGGGGGGTTCGAGATGCCGTCCTGGGGCAGGGATGTCGGTCCTTTAGCTTGGACGGGTGTTGTTACATTCATTGTAACATTTTGTCGTTTTCTGTGTGTTTTGCTGTGCGACTATATTAGCAGCAGTGTCTTGTGCTAATTTTTCTTATGATATCAGGCCCTATGCGTACAATTATTCGAAAAGAAAAAAAAAAAAGAAAAGAAAAAATATCAGGAAGGAGATATAATAATATCAATAATAAAGCCATTGCCGAGCCACCGTGCTCACAGCAGAGACTTCTGTGTGTGTTATTGTTGTGAAGTGGACCACAAAGACGGTGTTATTCCCGTAGCTGAGTTGAACTGGTGTTATTCCCGTAGCTGAGTTGAACTGGTGTTATTCCCGTAGCTGAGTTGAACTGGTGTTATTCCCGTAGCTGAGTTGAACTGGTGTTATTCCCGTAGCTGAGTTGAACTGGTGTTATTCCCGTAGCTGAGTTGAACTAGTGTTATTCCCATAGCTGAGTTGAACTGGTGTTATTCCCGTTGCTGAGTTGAACTGGTGTTACTCCCGTAGCTGAGTTGAACTGGTGTTATTCCCGTAGCTGAGTTGAACTGGTGTTATTCCCGTAGCTGAGTTGAACTGGTGTTATTCCCGTAGCTGAGTTGAACTGCTGTTATTACCGTAGCTATGCAGAAGACTTTAACGGTACTTCAGTAAATACATACCTAATCCTACACAGTTGCGAGGGAATGACGCTCTGATCAGGCCCGACGTCTGTGAGTGATCTTGCCCGAGGTCGCGACGCCAAAGGGGCGTAAGCTGTGTTCACAACTGGCGCGTGGACGCGGTACGCTTGCGGTTCATGCGTGGCCAAAAGCGCGCTCAGCCTTTCACAAAAAACAGCAATACGAGTCGTATCTAGCGCGTGCGACACCTTCGAGTTCTAATTTGTTGACCCCGCCAGTGAAAGTGACTGGCATGTACGCTGGTACGCGCTGAAACTTCCAATATGTTGGAATTTCCATTTTTTTAGATAGGCCTGCACCATTTTTTGTGTGTGTAGACATGTCATTTTACAGTTCACGCGCTAGATCCAACGGTACTCGTACCCGCGGGTGGCTTGGACTGCGTGTTTTCCAGCATTTGCACTGCCTGAAAAGCTTTCCCAGCACTTGATAAGCACGGCTTGGAAGTATGGAGTGTGACCATAACGTAAGTATCGGCATGATTATTTCACCGCTCATCTCTGCTGCTCACGTATAATTTTTGACGACAATGATGGCATTTGTTTGCACATCATGCTATCATGCTATCACACCTTGATGCGTAACAAACACTATTTTGACTTACTTGCATGCACCTACTATCACTAGCTTCTTCTAGGGGCAAAATACAATGCATTCACGTACTTCATACTGTTACTAGTTACTAGTAGTATCTATCGTCACCTACACCTAGGTGTTTGCGAAAACAAACTAGCAAGATGACATTGTGTAGTATTTGCCTACCTGGCACACATGCATGTAGTGCATGTAGGCCTCCTGGTCACCTGGTCACCCGGTCACCCAACGCAAACTAGGAGGGGAGGGGAGGGGGGGGGGGGGTGATGTGTACTGTACAGAGTTTGCCTATCGACAATAGGCAAACACCGTACACCACACATCAACCTACAAGTAGCCTAGTTTGTTTGGGAAGCACCTAGGTTAGGCAGGTAGTTTAGTTCAATACACATCATTACCATGACCTGTTGATGTTAGATATTCCTCACACACAACTCTATGGTCACCACGTAGCCTTTACTCATCCTTCCTTAGTTCTGTTTGCATCCAAACACTACTGGCAAACAACAAACGTCAGATAAGCAAGAGCCTAACACAACACTGCCTTGCATACTCTTCTATTATTCCAGTCTCCAACCTATAGTCTGTATAAACGAACACTTGTTCCCGATTGTCTTCAGATATCTAGTGTTCACCAATCTTGAAAAGAACTTTGAATTGACATTTGGATAGCCGGGAGTGAACTAGTTTCACCATTGAATTGTTTAAAGAAGCGAAGTTTGTGTAGAAGTAATCATGGATCGTGAGCGCCGAAGACAGGTTAGAATTGTTACTGCCTTTTTGGCACTGAATGTCCTGTCAAACAGCCTCATGGATGTGTGCGACATGGGCACTTCCACTACGACCGTCCAGCGAGGTAGTGGTTCACTGCATATTCCATCATCTATTCCAGCATGGATACCCATAGTTGTCAACCTCGGAGTTCGTACGTATGCAGACGCACTTCTGGGAAGAAAGAAATGGCGTCGCTTCTGGTCAGCGCTGAGGGGCCGAGGAGTCTGGGAGACTGATTTCCTCCGTAACTACCCGCTCATGACTATGCAGTATCGTGTTCTGGATTTCGAAAACGCGCAGTATATTAATCATTTGCGCATGGGCAAGGAGGAATTTTGGCGATTTCACGAGGAGTTCGGACGACTGCTGGCAAGAAAGGACACAAAATGGAGAGCGTCTATTCCTAGCCACAAGCGACTGGCCATCATGTTGCACTGGCTGGCACATGGGCCTACCTTCCGGGAACTGGCGAGACAGTACGCAATCGGCAAGTCCACCGCCGTCCACATCGTTCATTCAACCGTAGATATATTGTTTAAAGACATGGCATCACGGTCAATCCGCTTCCCAGAAGGGAACGAGATGAAGAAAACCATGCAAGAATTTAAAGATTTAGCAAAGCTTGAGAGATGCGGAGGAGCTGTGCACGGAACGTTTATGAAAATCAAAAAAGCCACCGGTGCAATTTGCAGACTGCTACTGGTGTTATAAGAAGTACTCTGCCATCATCACCCTAGGCATAGTTGATGCATGCGGCTTGTTCCTGGATGTGAACGCTGGGCGTGCTGGATCGGCCGGTGACGTTAGTGTTTACGCTTCATCTCGGCTGGCACCCAAGATTGGTGAGCGGAAGTGGCTTACGATCAAGGAGACTGGAACTGAAAAGTTCACGATCCAAGGCTCGTACATTCGCCCGTATCTTGTTGGCGATTCTGCGTTTCCTTTGTCTGCCACGCTCATGAAGTGCCATGATGACAATACGGCCCTGCTTCCCTGGCAGCGGACATTCAACCATCGACTAATCCGTACCAGGCGAGTGGTAGAGCAGGCGTTTGGGAGGCTGAAAGGGAGATTTAGGGTCCGGGCGCACAATAACTTGAATGACCCAGAGTTTTCCAGTCGTGTAGCTATTGTCTGCTGTGCCATTCATAATGTATGCGAGCGCTGGAGATGTCCAGTGGAAGCAACATGGCTCATCGACGATGCAACATACGACAGGTACCATGCTGGGCCGAACGATCAGCCCAATGCGGAGTTTGATCAGGCTGGCTTGAGCATTCGCAACAAGCTAGCTCAGTACACCCATCAGCAGGATCCCATCGCATGAGCAAACTTGGCTTTGTGTAAGTCAACAGCATGGAAGAATGCTATTACAGTGATCCAAAGCTTCCATTTATGAGCGATCCGTACTCCATCATTGGTACTCATTGTGATGATGTCAATAATACCTACAATGTACGTGCTAGTTGATACTTTATAAAATAGAGGAGTTTTGTCTTTAGTGCACACATCATTGCGTACATGCCATTGTAAACCCTAGCTCATCCATGCACTCCATGCATCATGCTACTACAATGTTATCACTGAATGTTCGCAATAGTTAAACCAGCTAACGCATATAGAAATCCACGACGAATACCTCCTTTTGAGACAATCATTTTGCTTTCTTAGTTCATGTTTCTTTACACCCTTACCACAGGCAGCTACCAGTACAGACGGGATAGACAGCAACAAGCTCTCTCGGAACGCTTTCCCCACTCGGCATGCAAATTCATTTTCTGCATTTAGCTAAAACTTGCTCCTTCCCACGCACTTGCACATTTAAAAACCTGGTTCAAAAATAGCTCGCCTACTAGATGTTCTCTCCAGTTCCCATTTGCCAGATCATCGATCATTTTATAATCCCCTATCTTCAAGTCCTATTTTCATTGGCCTCGGCTTACGCAGGAGGCAGTCTTGCGACACCTATGCTGCATTTTGTTCCATTCTGCACACGCCTACCTAAGTTGAATTGACAAGAGTTTCGTTGTTTTTCATTGCTAGCCTAATCTTCATACTGATTTCTCCAGGTTCCTTTAGTATTCCTTTTGTTTTGTTTTCAGTGTTATCTTTTCTCCTGTTTATTCTCAGTTTTCCCCACCATGGCTGGTTAAAATCGCTTGCATCACATGTTTATTGGCACTATGTCATCCTGATTGTGGAATTATTATTATCACTATTATACGCATTCCCGCGGCAACGTCAACCAAGCAGTTATGCTTGATCCACACGTTCGCTTATGCTGGACATTGAAACAAAGAAGATGTAGACAGATCCTAGAGAATGGGGCTCTACAATCCCAATGATCGAAGTTAGTCCTTCAGTAACATGGAGCGTCATAAAATTGGGCTCATTGGAAAAATGTCATTACTATTGTCTCCTCATGTAGCATAAAAGATTCAAATGGTATAAATTTCTATATAATTGTGGAATAATAATAATATAACAAACAGCTTGAGCTTTGGAATTAGAAAGAATCATATGCGTGCCGAAGATGTTGAGGGTCCACTGCATAGGCATTGAAAGAGCTGCATTCGGACATTGTATGTACAATCAGCTAGTCGTACATCCCATTGTGTATATTGTATAGGCATGTCAGCAAGAATGTAATTAACGCAGAGAGATTATTCGGAAATCAGTCACTGATTTGACCAATACATTAATCAGAGTCGCCACTGAGAAACGCAATTAGCACACCATTACCACCGGCAGCTACTAGTAGATACAGGCATGGCAGCAAGAACAAACAGCTGGAGCTTAGGAATTAGAAAGAATCATATGCGTGCCTAAGATGTTGAGTGTTCACAGCATAGGCATTGAAAGAGCTGCATTCGGACATATTATGTGCAATCAGCTAGTCGTACATTCCATCGTGTATAATTATTGTATAGCCATGTCAGCAAGAATGTAATGAACGCAGAGAGATTATTCTGAAATAAGTCACTGATGTGACCAACACATTTAATCAGAGTCGCTGCTGCTGGCGTGTCGTCTCCTCCTTCCAAAGTGGTTCTGCATCAGCGTACCTTGGAATGTCATCATGGATTGCTGCATAGTCATAACAAACTGCTGATGGCGCTCCTGTGCCCTGGCATCCTTGTCTTCATGCTGTTGACTCATCCGCTCCTCAAACTTCTGTTGCTGTTGCTGGAGCTGGGCCTGCAGTCATTCAAAAAAAGATGAAGAAAGTAAACTGTCGTATCCGTTCCCCAGGGACCTACCTCATGACAGCCACTAACACCCAATAATACAGCTGCAGATGCAGCGCCTAACAGTGACGAAGAACGTTACAAGAACGGAGCTACATTAATATCAGTCGTTAATGACTGATGCACCCCAAAGGGTTAAATTAAGTACCCTATTTCCAGAGTAAAAGCCGGGCTTAAACACTGGACATCAACCAAAAAAGGTTGGAGCGGCTTTATGGTGAAATGAACCGTGAAATGTATGGAAGTCATCTATATTTCATTATAAAAATCTGGGTCGGGCTTATGCTCCAGTGTGGTCTATACGCCATAAAATACGGTACACAGAAATTCAGGACACTGGGGAGTAGAGAAGTGTTCGGTTTTCAATGAAACATTCCAAACATTTACATACCTGTAGTTACTGCAGTGGATTAAAAAAAAGATATATTCGTGGGCACATTTTCAAAATTTAAACTCACCTGGATGGCTAAAGTTTGCTGCGCTTGACCGTTTAGAATTGCACCCATTCCATCAAGGAACTGCCGCTGTTGCTCCTGCTGGGGTGGTGTTACTGTTTGGGTACGTGCATGCACAATTCTTGTAGGTGGTGTGTTCGGTGTTGGGTGTTGCTGTGCGTCGCTCACTGCTACCTGTGCTTGAGCACCCCTTGCTGGTTGTTCGGACACGGCCTGTTCGTTATCTTCGTTGTCGTTGCTACTGGGTGGCACATCGCGCTCGCTTCCAGGTCCATCATCACCTACCCCGTAGTCTTCATCCAGTAGAACGGGAAGTGCTTCATCTACTTCATCGTCTTCCACTTGAACTTGGAGCACTAAACCAGCTGCACCAGCATTCGCATCAGCAGCAGCAGCACTCCTATCAGCACCGGTGTCACAATCCTCCTCCTCCTCGCTACTTCTAGCGGTGTCCGTGCCCAGGGCTATTCCCATGGTGGGGTGAGCATTGAACAGCTCATAATAGCGCTTGAGAAGAGGCCACTTGGCACGCTTTACAATATCCTCCCAGTCAAGATCGTTGTCGTCGTCGTCGTCGTCCACAGCTGCTCCTGTCCGCTCCTTTTCTCTATTTCGGACAAGAGGCAGTGTGATGTTGCAGGCCTCCTGGTTAACCCTAGAACAGCCAATGGTGTCATTTGACACCGCGCGAGTCAAACTTTTGGAATTACCGAAATATGGCTAATCAGAATAAGCTCAAATCTTGTGACTATTCCTAATTTTTCTTCCTCTTTCGTCTGCCATAAACCTTTGATTTGTAATTGATGAGATACCATAATGGCGAGTACGTATACCTAGAACGGCCAACCAGTGTCATTTGACACCTGCACTATAAAAAGCCATTATTGCAGCTAGATGGAAACAATATGAACACATTTCGAAGGTGTCGGCCATATCGAGTTGCTCGTATGCCAACCAGACAAAAGAAGAGTGCATGATCACCATATAACCGTCGGGTGAGAATCGCGAATTTGGGCGGGTAACCATTAGTGCACAGATTACACAAACACTCTTCAGCTAATGTCTTTGATACTGCTCATTCCCTTTCATTTTCCTGTAAATTGCCCCAGAGGAGCCATCGTGGTCTGACGGCCAAGGAAATACTGGAACGGATGTAGCCTATTACCATTCATGAATCTGATGACCATGAAAGCGAAATTGCCCATTTTATCTTCATTTGATGGGTGGTCAAGTGTAGTGACCTTGGCAGTGATGGATCTGTCCTGTCATATAAAGGCGAATCGTACGGTCACAACACCTGAGTACCACCTGTGGATTCAGAATGTGTTGAGGTTTACGAGCCTCCAGAGAGCGGACGAGGGTTGCGGGATAGTCCAGACAAGGAATTGTCAGAAACAGTTGCAGGAGTGGCGGAGACCCCGAAATGGATAGTGTTGAGGAAGAGGAATCGCAACTCTGCAACCTGGACATGGTACACCGCATTATCGCAAGGATGGTGCTGTGTAGATAATCCTTTCTAACTACTTGCCAAGCTAATAAGGCTCTTGAACCAAACCTCTTCCTCCTCCGCTTCAGGCTAAACGGGAAGGCAGCCACTGGGATGCCTCCTCTCTCTTTATTGGCCCCGGATGCTGCAGAAGGTGATTGCCAAGTCATAACTTATAACTTCATCATCAGTGCATTACTGGTCAAGAAACTGTTGGAGAATAACGAGTTGCAGTATGAACCACTTTGGTAAATTGAAGTGAACTACCTTCTAACTTCATCGCCAATAATCGCGGATTGCATTTTGTTTTTCAAGATTACATTGTAGGATGCAAAGATGGTAGACATAGAAGGTAGAAGTAGCAAGAATTATCAATGGTCCGCCTAGTGTAGACCACGTAGAGCCATATGTTTTACATGGTGAGAGTAGGAAGCCCCACATCGTCCAATTCTAGTAAAAGACGAGATATGTCCTTGACCGTTTCGATCGAATGTGGTGGATCTACTCAACAAAGACTATTCCAGAGGATGTCCCCCTGCAAGGCGGTCAGATAAATGAATAGATGTGACAGGAATCAACGCCTTCACAATAGCCCAGACCTTTGCTAGTTCATGCATATCCAGAAAACGCTCATTCCTGCACTGGTCAATAAACTTGTACATGTAGATAGTTATGGCATCTGGTTGCTAAGTGCCAGCCAAGGAGAAGAGAAGGGTATACCTCTTTGAAAGAGTCTAAAATGCAATCGTTACTAGCCTAAACCATCTCTTGCAGCATATGTGTCAGCTTGGTGAAAAAATGATGCTCATAGTCAGTCCATGTTTGTACTTGTTACTGTGTGTCATTCGTCGTGACGATCGAGTAATCGATTATGCCAAAGCACATATTCCCGAAAAACAGTTACTCATGTGCCCAGTGACGTTGACACATTGCTTGTTATTGTAAATCTGTGATTATAAGAAATTCCTATGCAAGTAATTGAAGTTTTGCCAGTAATTGAGTTTATTCAACGCAATTGCCGTTACGCGTACATTGTACTTTAGTTGCGTATAGCCAACAATAGTGTCTGGGTGAATCCTAAATTGTTGTGTACATCATAAATACCGATAGTGATAGCCAGCACTGAAAACAAAAACTATAATAACCTTTATCATAGGTCTTAGACATGGAAATGTATGCAGGTGTCAAATGACACCGTTTGGCCGTTCTAGTAGTACTGAAAGTGGTGGCCGTCCTAGGGTTAATACTGTACTATATTATAGTATTGTACTATTATAGTATATTGTACGATATTTATATGTGTATCTGTTTTGTTCCCTTTCTCTGTGCTTTATGTTCCTGGTTCTTGGTCTTTAGTTTTGTCTTTGTTAGTGCTTTGGTTTGACCAGTACTGTAATAATAATAATGTCCCAGAACATTACATTGGCGACGAAGATGAACTAGATTTAATAGTTATAGTCATATAGATGACCTGAGTAGGCCTCAGTGACAATGGCGCTCACAGGAGTAGGCCCGGCTTTGGAGCCGTTCGATCTCGAGGGTCCTGCCCATGAAGTTTCTGCAAGATGGCGCAGGTGGAAGAGATCATTCCAGTACTATGTGGATGGGCAGAACATAACATCCGCGAAGAGGCAGAGGAGTCTGTTGCTGTACTTGGCTGGTATGCCAGTACAGGAGAAATTCGAAACGCTAACAGAAGATGAGGATACCGACAATTTATTCGAGCGAGCTGTGAGTGCTTTGGACAAGGCTTTCGAGTTCGTGGCCAACAAGAGGTTCGAACGTTATAAGCTTCGTCAGATGTCACAACGGACTGGTGAAACAGTATCTCAGTTTTCGACCCGTTTGCTTGGGCAAGGCAAATACTGTGACTATGGCACCGACATGGAGGATCATGTATGCGACCAACTGCTCATAGGGATATCGGACAATCGCCTGAGAAAGAAATTAGGGACCTTTCGCACCCCGCGTACGGATACGAAACGAATGCTGATTCGTCACCTGGGTTCGAGGATTCGTCAGAGTAGCTGCGGAGAACTCGTTTTCACGAATGGAAGCCTCTTCATTCGTGGCACGCTCCGAATCCGTCAGGTACACATTTATTTGGATAGGTACACATGTTTGGCAAGGTACACATTTTTCCCTTGATTCCATGATCCATGCACGTGTGCGTGTAAAAACCCGTACGCCAAACTACCGGCGTCCGCGGCCGTATTCGTAGTTGCCATGCACATTTGCATGACGACTTGCGAAACCTGAAATCTGTTTTCAACGAAACGATTACGAGCCGAATCAAACTTTCGTTTCGCATTCGTTTCGTAGCAAATGCGAAAGGTCCCTATTGTTAGAAGTCGACGACCTCACTTTGGCGGTGGCCTTGAAAAAAGGTCGCGAGTATGAAACAACGGAGCAGCACGCACGTGATATGTCAACATCGACAAGTGCAAGTCACAGTGCAAGCCATGATGGGCATGGGTCCAGTTCGTACGGTACGGGTGAAGCTGCACCAGGAAGTGTGAATGCTGTGCACGGCGTACCCCAGCAAGAGTGTCACAACTGCGGAAAAGTTGGCCACTTCGCCCGCGACCGGAACTGTCCTGCACGTGGCCAAAGGTGTAGAAAGTGTGGCATAAACGGTCACTTCGCATCCAAATGCAACGGAGGTGACAAACAGCGTACAGGCAACACGCGTCACGCTCCCAAGTCGTCGGGAAAGGCAAGTTTGTACAGAAAAGAAAATCACTCGGCAAATCAAATTCAAGATGTAGACGATTTTGTGTTTGGAGTGCGAGGAAGTAATTTGACACAGGCCTCTATCGATGTCAGCCTCAATGGCGTGTCGACGCGAGTGCTAGTCGATTCTGGAGCATCATGCAACTTGTTGGGAGAATCGACTTTGGGCCAGCTGCAATTGCAAGGCCTCGGTGTCACTTTGACGAAGTGCACCAGGAAGCTTTTCGCGTATGGAGCACACCAGCTGAATGTCGTCGGCAAGTTTACTGCAATTTTCCAATGCGGCTCAGAGCGCACTGAGGACGAAGTGATCGTCGTCAGAGGAGATGGAGAGTTCTTGCTGGGACGTAGTACTGCACTCAAGTTGAAGGCTTTGGTGCTACCTGACGTGAATCAAGTTGGCAGCGCCACAGCTAGCCCCAGTATCAACGATGAAATCAAGAATGAGTATCCTGGTGTGTTCAGTGGTGTGGGCAAGTTAATTGGCTACCAAGCACGTCTTCATGTAGACTCTGAAGTTCCACCTGTGGTCCAACGCCAGCATAGGATACCATATGCGTATGAAACCAAGGTGGATGAAAAACTTCAGGAGTTACAGCAATCAGGAATTATTGAAGAAGCTGTGGGCCCGACGCCGTGGGTAAGCCCAATTGTGATAGCACCAAAGAAGCATGGCGACATCCATTTGTGCGTGGATTTACGCCGGGTCAATGAAGCCATCGTCCGAGAACGACATCCGATGCCAACAACAGAGGAGTTGCTGCATGAAGTCAATGGCAGCACGGTGTTTTCGAAGATTGACCTGAAGTGGGGATTTCACCAAGTAGAGTTGGAAGAAGAGTCCCGCTACCTGACAACTTTTGCTGCAAATGGGAAGTTGTACCGGTTTCGTCGACTGCCATTTGGTATAAGTTCAGCACCAGAGCTGTACCAGAAGATCATCAGCGATGTGATCAAGGATTTGGCCGGTTGCAGAAACGGAGCTGATGATATCTTGCTACATGCGGACTCACTGAACCAGCATGATGTGAGGGTTCATGCATTGATGAATCGCTTGCAGCAGGTCAACCTCACAGTCAACCCAGCAAAGTGTGAGTTCGCTAAGAGCTCCATTGAGTTCTTCGGCTTGCAGATATCTGACAAGGGCATACAACCAACTCCGGAAAGGATACGATCCTTGGCAGAAGCATCCAGGCCGAGCAATGCGTCGGAAGTAAGAAGCTTCCTCGGTACAGCCGGTTTCAGTGCAAAATTCATCCCTGATTTTGCTACAGTTGCTGAGCCACTGCGTCGCCTCACGGTCAAGGGAGCTCAGTTCAAGTGGACTACAGAGCAACAGCAAGCGTTCGACCACCTGAAGCGACTACTGGTGTCCAGCTCAACACTGGCATACTATGATGCTGAAGCGCCGATCGAGTTAGTGACGGATGCCAGTCCAGTTGGGCTCGGAGCTGTGCTTGTCCAGAAGCAGGATGGTGTTTGGCGGCCAGTTGCGTATGCGAGCAGATCACTGTCAGCGGTAGAGCGGAGGTACTCGCAGACCGAGCGAGAGGCTCTTGGTATTGTCTGGGCGTGTGAACGATTTCACACCTATCTGCTAGGCAGGGAGTTTACACTCTGCACCGACCACAAGCCGCTGGAAGTGATTTATTCGGCAAGATCCAAGCCCAGTGCCAGGATCGAGAGATGGGTCCTGCGCCTACAGCCGTACAGCTATCGAGTCAAGCACATTCCTGGAAAGACGAACATCGCTGACGCTTTTTCTCGCCTGCCCGTTGCAGCGGCGGATCCAGGAATCAGCAGTGATGAAGAGTCGGTTAGACTTATCACTCAGACAGCAGCACCCATCGCTATCGGTATCAGAACGATTGAACGTAGCTCAGCTGAAGATGAAGAGCTATCTGCTGTTCGCAAGTGCCTTCATGACGGATCTTGGGATGGTCTGCCAGCAGCATACCGTCAGGTCCGAGGAGAATTGACTGTTGTTGGCAAGGTGGTGCTCAGAGGTCAACGCATTGTTATCCCTACAGAGTTGCGACACCAGACCGTGCAGTTGGCACATGAGGGCCACCAGGGCATCGTGAAGACGAAAGAGCGTCTACGGTCCAAGGTTTGGTGGCCAGGCATGGATAGCGAGGCCGAGAAGCTCTGCAAGTCGTGTCATGCCTGCCAAGTGGTTGCAGCGCCAGCCAATGCACCGCCAGTCAAGTCCACTCCTCTTCCAGATGCGCCATGGCAGCATTTGGCTGTTGACTTGCTGGGTCCACTACCGTCTGGCGAGCACATTGTGGTGCTCGTGGATTACTACAGTCGATATTTCGAAGTAGATGTGGTCAAGTCAACATCAGCTGAAGCTGTGATTCCGATGATTGAAGCCCAGTTCAGCCGACACGGTATCCCGACGAGTTTGCGTACGGATAATGGCCCACCTTTCAACTCGGAAGGGTTTGCGAAGTTTCTACATGAGTGTGGTGTTCAACAGCTTCGTACTACACCACTGTGGCCGAGAGCTAACGGTGAAGTTGAGCGACAAAATCGATCCCTGATGAAAGTGATCCGTGCTGCATATGCGGAAGGAAAGACGTGGAAGCGGGAGGTTCAACGATTCTTGATGGCATACCGCTCAACGCCACATAGCACCACCGGAGTTGCTCCAGCTGAGTTATTGTTTGGGCGCAAAGTGCACTGCAAGTTACCAGCCCTCGGTGAACCAGCGACAAACGAGGCCGTCAGAGATCGTGACAGCGAGCGTAAGCAGAGTATGCGTGACTCTGCAGATGACGCCAACCATGCCACAAGCCAGTCAACGCAGATAGGTGACTCAGTACTGCTAAAGCGTTCGGAGACACGGTCGAAGGTCGACACACCATTCCATCACCAACCTCATGTGGTGGTTAGTCGGAATGGGGACCAAGTAGTGGTTCAGGCACCGGATGGGAAGCTTGTGCGGAGGAACGTACAGTTCACCAAACCATTCCGGCAGCAGCATCCAGCTGAACCTAGCCCCGAAGTGCAAGAGGCACCCCAGCATCGTGCGGAGCCCCGCAGGTCAGACAGGTTAAGCGTGAAATGCTAAGGAACCTGTCCGGCCCTTGTTCTGTTCGGCATTGACTAGGCTGTGTGACAGTTGTGTTTGACTGGTCGTTCGGCTAACAATGTATGAGCTCGCATTATACTGTATATTTACATATTTTATGACATGGATTGATAGAACGCTTTTGGTTATTCGTCGCGTTTTGGACAGCCTATTTTGGTTTATTTAGTTTGTTGAAATGCTACGTTGAAGTTTGCTATGGTCAGTATTTCTATGGACTGTAGTTGTAGACTTTCGAGAAAAGGAGGAATGTGATGTTGCAGGCCTCCTGGTTAATACTGTACTATATTATAGTATTGTACTATTATAGTATCTTGTACGATATTTATATGTGTATCTGTTTTGTTCCCTTTCTCTGTGCTTTATGTTCCTGGTTCTTGGTCTTTAGTTTTGTCTTTGTTAGTGCTTTGGTTTGACCAGTACTGTAATAATAATAATGTCCCAGAACATTACAGGCAGGACAAAGGTCTTCGTCTTCTGTGCAATCCACGTGAACTTATCAATATCCCTCTTCATCTTTTTATCAAACCTGGTTTTTACTTCGAAATACAGTAACAGCACTAGTTCTTTCAGCTCTAGAGTCTACAAACACTTCATGACCCCAGTACATGCAGGGAAGATCCCCAGGCAGTCTACACGCAAAGAGAGTACCAAACGACAACCAAACAACAACAGTAGCGACACACAAACACAGAATCAGTGACAGTAGCCTTCACTTTGCATAATATTATGCAGGTTCCGCCAAAGCTGATCCGCCAACGCGGAGGTTCCGCTCGCATTTTTCTGGCGTAGCGAAATCCAAGCTTTCCGCCAAAGCGTAACTACGCCTCTGCCGTAAGTTACGGTTTGGCGGCGCAGCCAAAAAAATTGCATGTGTGACCGCGGCCTTAGTAGAGTGTTTGTGGCACTTTACCCAGTTTATCTGGTGATAGTCGCTGGAAAAATGGCCTCTGCGTACTGCCTTTGTCTCGTTTTGATTCTCCTGGGTACGTCAAACTCACAGTTCGGAGCAGAGCCACACTAAAATGCCCACCCAGAGTCCATGGTGTTCGTCGGCATAGCGGTAGCTGCGGAGGTGTCGTCCGTTCCGCTCCCGAACGCTGCAGTCCCCGGGCTGCGTATGCCTGTAGTGGGAATCAGCACGGGTCGCTAAGCCTTTTCTCCGTGGCAGTACGGAGAGATATGGAATGACAGCACTGAACTGGCCAAAAGGTACATTATAACAGTTTATAGGCCACACTGTCACAACAGTTTACCTATGTTTTTAGCCAGCAAATTACACAGTATGGTACACTAGAGGGCGATGAAAACAAAACAAAAAAAGGAATCTGAAAAGTCAGGAAATGAAAAACGGAAATCACCGAAAAAAAGGTTGGCCTTTCATACCTTGATTAGTCTTTTATGCAGTCGGCACCAAAACAATCCGGCTAATACCGTGGATACAGTGCACTAGTCTCACTGGTAAGTGGTATGGTACGTGTTCACTGGCACACCAACAGTTCTTCATACAGTCAGCAGGTGACATGGTACCTTCGTGGCATGCATGTATTTACAGACTACCAGCACAGGACTGAGCAGTCTGCGCTGCGTGACTCTGCCCAGCCTGCTGCTGCAGTCGAGTCGAGCACGGCCCATGCACCGTACAGCTGCCCTTAGCTTAGCATAGCATTGGCCGGATTTTGTTTGGCGACGACAGTACATTGTGCCTTTCCTAACTTGTGCACTAGTATGACAGAGTAGGTATATAATAACCTCCTCAGCAGTGCACATGCATTGTTGGCCAACATTACTGAGTTGTTCCTGGTAATGACCTGGGCAAGTTGATCAGTGACTGCAGACGTGTGTAGCAGTAGACATACGCATATACATACAAACTGATACGGTCACACCTGTACTTTCACATACCTGAGAAAACAAACGTCTTTCACACACCTGAGAAAACAAACACCTTTCACACACCTGAGAAAACAAACACCTTTCACACACCTGAGAAAACAAACACCTTTCACACACCAGAGAAAACAAACACCTTTCATACACTTGAGAAAACAAACACCTTTCACACAGCCGAGAAAACAAACACCGTTCACACACATGAGAAAGCAAACACCTTTCACACACCTGAGAAAACAAACACCTTTCACACACCTCAGAAAAAAACACCTTTCACACACCTGAGAAAACACACACCTTTCACACACCTCAGAAAAGAACACCTCTCACACACCTCAGAAAACAAACACCTATATAAATGCGAGGACAGCCCATTGCGGTTTTATTGATTTTCGGTACATTTTACTATGCGCGAACACTTGAAAATGCGGTCACTTGTGAAATGCGAAATGGGGACACTCTCTCGAGTGCCCCACAGAACTGTGTGGCACTGATCTCAGCCTGACAAATGCAAACACACTGACTGGGATACATGGGTTCCTGCACTCTGATGTAATTGTATAATATCTGGACTGCAGTATCGTACATACATGTACATATCATACAGTCGTAAAGTGTAACCCCCCTCCCCTGAAGATATTTAAATGATGAGTGGGCGGGGGAGTGTGGGCAGGGAGTGTGGGCAGGGAGTGTGGGCAAGGAAGTGTGGGCAGGGGCAGTGTGGGCATGGGCAATGTGGGCAGGGGCAGCATGGGCAAAGTGTGCGGACAGGAGTGTGGGCAGGAGTTTGGGCGTTGGCAAGAGTGTGAGCAGAAATGCGCGCAGGAGTGCGGCCAGTAATGTGGGCATCTGCATGCGTGTGCAAGTATTGATTGTTATGTCATCAAAATAGTCAGTATGTTGCATGTTTGCTGGTTTTGAATGTGTGTGTGAGTTGTGTGTGTGTGTGTGTGTGTGTGTGTGTGTGTGTGTGTGTGTGTGTGTGTGTGTGTGTGTGTGTGTGTGTATCTTCAGCCATGCCATGTGGTCAACATACGAACGCATTGCAAACCTGTATGAGGAGGATGAAGCGGAGCTCCCGGGACAAACAGGTGCGTGATTCCTTTTAACAAAGCAATTCTCTCTTTATCCTGTTCTCATCTATCTGCACTCAACTGCCCTTCAATTTGCGTTTGAAATCTTTTATTCTCACGATGGCCTGTGGTCAATAAGAGAAAAATAATTACAGGCACGGGGATCAGATTCAGAGAGATCAAAGTATAGCTGCTTGCTGAGGCAGTAGCGATGGTAATAGGGAGTTTATCACAGAGGCTGGGCGCAATGGAGCTATAGATGTGCTGAGCAATGTGAGCAAGTACATACGGAAGAGATGACAAGTTGTAGGATGTTTGCTTTGAAATCTCGTCTGGGGTTGATATGCCGGAGGCTGAGTGGAATGCTATTTAAGAGATCAAGAGTGTGTGCTGTTACTATTGTTTTCTTAGTCTGTCTGTATGCTATATACATACTCAAAATACATACCTTCTTGCTCTTTATACACTGGATTATACTTCATTCCATACTCACCCACATGCAATTGGCCAGCTACATAAGTGGTGGATATTGCTAGATATTCACCACTTATATTCACCACTTTTTGATACTTACTGTAAAGAGAGCAGTACTCGGTGCTGCGCTTGATTTCTCTTCAATCAGCGCACCGGAGATGGCGAGTGCCGTAGAACATTTCTACACTAATTTACGCAAACAGGACTTTTCTGAGTACAAATGAAATCCGCATGTGACCAGGTGGTGACAAGTCATCAGCCAGCAAGCAAACAAAGTTTTGTACGCTCGGCATGTCGATGGATTGTAGGTCGAGCGACAAGCAAGGAATTTCGTTTGTACTCGGAAATGTTCTGTTTATGGACGTTGGCGTAGAACTTTTCTATGGCACACAACAGCTCCGCAGCGCTGCCTGAAAAGATAATAAGGGAGAGCAGAATTGCTTAGATTGCTGTCTATTCACCAACTCCCGAAAATGATGCTCACAGATTGGTCAAATCTTCTCATCAAAACCGACGATGATTGGCTCACGTAAAGCACCAGCGTGCTCTCCAAGGTGATTGGCTCGAGTGTGTTCTCCAAGGTGATTGGCTCGAGCGTGTTCTCCAAGGTCGTCGCGTCCCGTGCCACATGCACCAGTACGTGTCCACGATCTGTCCTAACAAACTTGAACAAGATTCTGTCAAGAACACAGTCATCGCTCTCCGATTCATTCAAGACGATACCAGTCGGTAGTGAAGTACAACGACTTACGTTAGTTCTGCGTACATGTACATGTATGACCAACATGACTCGTTTGTTGGGCTGTAGGGACGATAGGGTGAATATGGAGAGTTATAAGTCTATAAATATTACATATAGACAGACAAACAGAAAATAGTAACTGTTTCTGATGATCGCTTAGTGCGTGAAACTCAAGTTAAAACACTTTCTTTGTCCTCATATTGTCTGAACCGGCTCTGCCTCTCGGTGTTGAGCACTCTCTTGGACAGCCTGGAACATCTCTATTTTACAGACAGTCATATTCATAAATAGGAACAGCACACTAATTGAAGGACAGTTGACCGCAGATAGATGTGAACTGGATAACGAGAGAAGTCTAGAAATAGTGACTGAGAACAGAATGTTTTAAATAGAAAAAAGACGGTATGTAAGAGGATTACAAGAACGGGTCACAATGCAGACCAGCGCTGCTTCTTGAAGCACGTGGGACGGTCAGATTAATTTTCCTGGACCGCACCAGCCGGAGAAAATCCTTGCGCCAAAGCACGTAGTAGTGAGGTGGAAAACCCGGTGCATGTCCCCAATGGTGATTGTATGGCATCATGGAAGCAGGCAAAGCACATCATAGGAAAAGTTTGAAAAAGCAAGATGTATGTGCATAGAAATGAAGGTTGGAAGGGCAAGGACACTGATGAGATTCAAACCTGATTGAGGAAGCCAGGAAAAGAAACAACGGTTAAGAACACATCAGATGCCATAGTCGCAACAGAAAAATATTGCCCGAGAAACATTTTCTTGCCTACCTCGCTGCGCTTGCCTGTCCAGAACTTTAATGTCCTGCTCTCGAAAGTGCTTAGCTTATGTTGAGTGCATGAGTCACTGGAGCGTGACTTATCACAAGTCTGTTGATTAAACGTGTGTGACTAATCATGAGTAGACTGATCACCAATCTCATTGAACACCTATCCCATATGTGTATGCCTGGTGATGTAAAACAAACTGTATCATCCTGTCCTGAAATGTGCTGGAGAAAAGAAAAGCATTGCAAGCACCGTGAATGCAAATACCACGCCAGGAGCCTAGGTGTAGAAGTATTGAAGCAATCTCGTTATTGTCAGGTACCTAGGTGTAGAAGTGTTGAAGCAATCTCGTTATTGTCAGATGTGAAAACTGTGGCTTCATTCATAGCAAAGTCAACCAGAGTGTTCTGGCAGCTTGCATTATGAGGCGAATGCACAACTTAAAAACTTGATGTCGATAAAGACGCGTTTTCACTCACAAAGCGACTGTTCAGTACATGGGGTAGTGGTCTACCAGAGCAATCGCACTCACCACCGTGGTGGTTTTCCAGAAATGAGTAGAAGCAAAAAACCACACTCGCAGCCACATAATAGATAAATAGCCGAAAAATATCTAAATCCATCAAAGAACCGCCAGCAAGCGGGGAGAAAAAGCCGTGAAATCCAGTGAACAGCATGGCCAGTGGTGAGAATGGGTGACTGGACAGCAGGGGAGCGCCTGAAAAACAATGACTCCCTACATTCCTAGCCGCGACCGCTCAACCGGGCTAGAGGAAAAACACGCCTTTCGGCCAAAAAACCTTTCTATTTCATTAATTCCTGCCCCGCTGCCAATCGGACCCAAGAATAGATATAGCAAGAAATGGTATGTAATAACCGGTGTATGTCATAATCATAAGCCACACACATAGGTATAGATTGTCAAGAAGAACAGCGGACGACTCCCATGAAACCAGGGTGGGTGGGCGGGCAACTTCAACTATCACGCGGAAAAACAAAGACCACGATGGCAGGAGTTGCGCAGAACAAGAGCAAATGCACGAAAATATTTGTGAGTGAAAAATACGTTTTTTGCACTCTTTCGCTACTCTCAGCCGTGAAAAAACAAACCTTTTCACTCACAAAGCGACTGTTCAGTACATGGGGTAGTGGTCTACCAGAGCAATCACACTCACGATGTAAAGGATAGTGAGGCCGATAGGAGAGCAGCACACAAAGATTTGGACAAGGAAAACGAGCAGTGTGGCGCATGGCGCCAGTGTGCCAAAGTCTTGGGCACACCATCTGTGGCCAAATGTATAGGTACTATGAACATTATGGAGACCCGGCCAGACTTGCCCTGGGATGATCACTAGTAGGCCAGGTTGGGGCCGGCGGCAACCGGGCGAGCACACATCAGCCAGGATAACATGATCAGCAGAGCACTCCGAGCAGACAAAATCTCTGCGAAATGCCCGAAAGTTCCCCTGCTAGGTTGCGAGTGCTACATCATGGAGTAGTACTGCAGTAAATTCAATGTGAGGTCCTGTACTTCCGTGATTGGGCTGGACGTCCGTTCAGTTCCTGCAAGAGAAGGAATCCTGTATCGAATGCACATGTCCGCCCCTCACACACTTACTGCACACACATGCACCCTTACGCACACTCACTGTACACACACACACACTCACTGTACCCACTCGTACTGCACACACACATACTGTACACACACGTACTGCCCGTGCACGTACACTCCTCCGCGTGCCCCGACAAAAACGGGGTGAAAAGCCGGTTGCGAGACATAAAAAACCCACATACCTCTATGTAACTCTCACTCTAACTCTCTTTCCGTTTCAACATGTCTGTAATCATTCATAACCACATGATCGTTCATCAAGTCATACACCATCATGTGTCATCACTGCCCATCGGGCTTCTCTCTCAACATGGCATCAAGCCATACACAACCATGTGTCATCACTGCCCATCGGGCTTCTCCCTCATCATGGCATCAAGCCATACACAACCATGTGTCATCACTGCCCATCGGGCTTCTCCCTCATCATGGCATCAAGCCATACACAACCATGACTGTGTCATCACTGCCCATCGGGCTTCTCTCTCATCAAGGCATTAAGCCATACACAACCATGTGCCATCACTGCCCATCGGGCTTCTCCCTCATCATGGCATCAAGCCATACACAACCATGTGTCATCACTGCCCATCGGGCTTCTCCCTCATCATGGCACCAAGCCATACTCATCACTGCCCATCGGGCTTCTCCCTCCCCCTCATCATGGCATCTAGCCATACACAATCATGTGTCATCACCGCCCATCGGGCTTCTCCCTCATCATGGCATCAAGCCATACACAATCTTGTGTCCTCATTGCCCATTGGGCTTCTCCATGTTAATGGCATCAAGCCCTACGCAATCATGTGTCATCACTGCCCATCGGGCTTCTTACTCACTCTGTTATCACTCACATACACACTAAATAATGGCAAGCCGGGTTACCCATTTATACACCACACAAGGCCGTTCCCAATCGCTTGCATCATGTCCCGTCGTGGGTGATCCGGTGTCTGTTCCACGGCCTAGGTACTGGCTTGGTACTGAAAGGACAGCAAGAGGAAAAAATATAGAAATACTTCATTAAGATTCAACACCGAAAACATAAGGACGGCATGCACAGAGATCAAGATACGTAAAGCTTTAACCAGTTGACTTGGCCTGGCAGCTGACTGGGGTGTCTCGCACACCTTACACAATCAAAGTGGTGGCTTAACTTTTTTATGAATTGGTTTGGCGTTACAACAGTGGAGTTGTGCAGTGTGCCATCATGTTACCTCACCTCGCACATTGCAGACTGCAGCGACCGGGTGAGGACTACGCGCTACCTGCCGCTTTAGTTATCGCTCCGTCTGGAACGTACACTTTTATTGAGCGTGTTCGGTAACCCTAGTCTTACTCTCTGGACGAAGGAAACCTGGACAGTACTGCTTCCCACCCCTGGTCAACATCGCATGCCCCCCTGCGGTTGCTGTCCCATTATCTATTGTGTTGTCGCTTGCTGCAATAGCCCATGACTATTGTCGTACTTGTTTGCACTCATACAATCCCAGGCTGTACTTTGGAACTGTTTCCATTGCCCATGTACTCCTTATTCTTTGCTTGCTTTTATGCTGAGAGAACATATGCTGGCTCCCTGTACTGCTTAGCCGCGTACTCATTCGGTAGAAATGTGTGAATAATACTACTAATAATCTGACGTGAGTGAGGTGGATGGGCACCTCAGGAACACAAGTTTGAAGTCAGCAAGCAGTCAACTTTTGCGTGAATCTCTTCCGGAACCATGTCTGGTGGACCCCACCCGTGAAAGAACAAACAAACATTGGTCTCGTCCTGCCGGCCAATTGTCCCCCCTTGTGTGTCCGATGGCTGCGGACGTCGAAATCTGTTACACCCCGATTACACCTGGCCGGAAATCTACTAGCATTTTGCACGATGTTTGACATGGACAACATTTACTGCCATGCCATTGTTGCCCGATTTTTGTACTCAGACTGACAAACTATCTACTCTTGTTGTTCATGGTTGCCTCTACAAACACGATACAGTCATATATATCGCTCTGCACATCCATAACATTCTGATGGTCCCGTGACATTGATCATGCACCCTGTGTAGGGCCTAGGGCGGTACGGGCTTGGCGTTTGTTTGCTCCCTTGAATACGACGGCATGTGCACCCCTTTCGATCGTGTCAACTGCATGATTATGTACTTTGTAAATTATCGAAAAAACATCCACAATCTCAAGTACTGATACTTATCTTTTCTCTCCGGTCCATGTGCGGAAAACTGGCTGGCTGTCCCAGTGAACTCCGGTTGGTGTTGTCAACAGACAGCTACGACCTTGCTGCCCTTCGCCACGATATCAGACAACTACTTCAGTATGACTGCGGTGTCACCTCGGCCAGGAGCTTCGCCACCATTTGGGACACGATGTTGTGATCGACAGCGCTCATCACCGACTCCGTAGACTCTCGATCTCATCACTGCGCCCACGGAAAACTCTCAAGGACTCGCTCAAGCCTTTGAGGAGTATGGTTGCGGTACAGGTAGTGTCGACTCGACATGTCGGAACGGCGTGACCAATTGTTTTGTCAGCTAAATTTTACTTCCACAATCTTTGCTGGTCGTCCAAAACGTAGATCTACTGATTTGTGTAGCTGTCAAAGGTGACTCTGCTCCACCTGGTACCCGGGAACTATTACTTGCTGGTTTGTTTCGGATTACGCTCAGCTCGTTTTAGCTGTTTCCGCCTTTCGCAGATCGATCTGCCTCTCCCAAAAACGTGAGGTTACTGGTGCATCGGCTTGCAGGCCCAATCAGGCGATGTGGACCTTTTGTAGGCTGGACCGATTCATTATAGACGGTGCACGGCACTGTTGTTTCTTTCTCCTGGACTATTACACTGTAGATCTACTATGAAAAAATAATAAGTTGAGTTGTGGTGTTGTGTGGCTGCGAGTGGAAACTAAAAACTGGAGCACTTGAAAACTTCAACTACCACGAGGAAAAACAAAGACCACGATGGCAGGTTCAACGGAGTTGCGCAGAACAAGAGCAAATGCACGAAAATATTTGTGAGTGAAAAATACGTTTTTTGCACTCTTTCGCTACTCTCAGCCATGAAAAAACAAAACTTTAACCGATACAACAAGTCAAGAATAGTATAAGTGAGGCAGAGGTTACGAAACAAAAACAAAAAAGAATAATAATTATAATGAATCTAAATGCAAAATTTCCTAATCATTTTTCATGACACAGTCATCAGGGAAAGCTATTATCTCCTCGTCGCTTATTTAAAGTTGAATGTTCTCAATACACCATGTGTGCTCCTTGTATGCTACTGCTAGTTTACTTGTGTGCAAATGTCTACTTCACACTATCTTGCAACACAACTTGACCTATGGGCTTGCTCAGGTCTCAAAGAGAACTTCTGTTTGCATCGGATTCTATACGAAAAAAGAATAATTTTCTCTGTGCATAAAGAACACATGACTGGTTGGGTATGTGTGTTATGCTAACCTTTAGGATTTTATACCCATTCCTATAATCGAATATTTCTGCACAGAGACATGGCTAGTTTTTAATTTCACTTCTTCTACTGTTCAATCAGACTGGGCAGAGAGCGTTCCTTCGAGCAGCCAGTCACACTCTGATCAAGCCAGTCAGTCCACTGCCGCTCGCCAAGCTGATGCTGGTAAAGTTGAATGTGCTCGATACACCATGTGTGCTCCCTGTATGCTAGTGTTAGTTTACTTGTGTGCAAATGTCTACTTCACACTATCTTGCAACACAACTTGAGCCTCTAGATCGGAAAAGAGGCTTTTTCTATTTTTCTATTCTTGTATTGTATTATATTGATTTATTTGAATTGGGTATCTCAACAGTACAATAAGTACAACTTGGGAACATCCACGCTCATGTCGTTTCAGGCAGTACTGAGAAAAATGGCATTTAAAAGTTGTGTGTGTTTCCGCATAAAGTGATGTACATGTATAACTCACTTTTTGAAACATCTATAACTCTGTGAAACATAACAATTTTAGACCTAGGTGTTTTTACAAAGTGATCTGCTGGGATACAGCAATGCCAGGGTATAGATCACTCAAAATGCTCAAAAATGACATAAGCCGCCTTTTTGAATCTAGAGGCACATTTGATTTATGAGCTTGCTCAGGTCTCAAAGAGAACTTCAGTTTGCAGGAGATTCTGTACGAAAAAAAAGAGTCATTGTCTCTGTGGATAGTGAATACATGACTGGCTGGGAATGTGTGTTATGCTTACCTTTTATGAAATGAGTTTATAATTTATACCCATTCCGATAATCAAATTTGTCTGCACAGAGACATGGATAGTTTTTATATTCTGTTTTCTGTTCTTTCCTGTTGAATGTATCAGGCCATGAGCATCACGCTGCTGATGGAAGTTGTTGTACTTTCCTATCCACTTCACCACTGTAAGTTCTACTCATGCATTGCTCTACAATGAAGTATAGAACCGTTGAATCAGTCCTTGGTATAGTTCAGTGAAATGTACTGCACCATTTCGAACATAATGAGTCAGGCCGGCCCAGTGAGTGAGTTCTCAGACCATGATTGTGCAATGACAGGTATATGTATCATGATCAAGTCCTGACTTGAAGAGGATTGCTTCAACTGTGCTGTACACCACAGTGAGTTGGGAACACGAGTTGTGGAAAACAGGGCAACACTGATGCAGAAAATGGGTTTTCAACTTTGCCCATAAACTGTAATTGGTGAATCTGAGTTTTCCTCTCCATCCGTAAAGAAGCGGCATCTGACGCCTTTTCATGTTGTCTTTTCATGTTGTCCTCTTTCAGACTGAAAGTTTTGTCAGAAATTTCTGACTTTCGAAGGTTCAGCCGAAGCATGGAACGGTGCATCAGCCGCCTTAAACGTGGTAAGTATGTTGCTGCCTATCTATGTAGAATCGAAGACAAAACACGCACCATATTTTCCGGAGTATAATCCGCATCCAGATATCTGTGTCTCTAAATACATTACATTGTTTGTTGTTATTTTAGTTGTTCCTACTTGCTACTTGCTAAGTTCCTATCACCTCTTTACTGTAGCAAATAAAGACTTGGAACCGGACTATATACATTATAACGTAACTTGTAGTCCCTGTCCTTAGACTTGCTGTGGTGTGAGGCCATGAATTGGGAACGTGAATAGGCTACCGACATGTCTCTGAGAAATGCTGTATTTCTTTCTCTTCCCTCCTTGTTCTCCTGTGTGTCCAGAGGACTTTGCCCAAGCCGTTGCAATACTGATTGACCCAGAATACAGCAACGATTTCAAAGACGACATGCAAGACTTTATCGTGAGAAACGACCTTGGCACCACTAACATACCGGATAATATGCAAGGTGTTATCAGGTGGGCCGTGGACCAAGCTGCAACGCGTGAAATCACCCTGGCCGAGTTGAAGAAGATTGCGCTAGACCTGAATCCCGAAAAGAAGAAAAGGATTGAGAAAACATTCCAGTGAGTTAACCAAGAATGACTCATATCATTGTTATACGGTATTTTGGTGACATGGTCCGGGTCGGGGCTAGGGAGAAGGGATAGGGTGATGGGGGGGGGGGGGGGTTGTCACCGGTGGTCAAGTTTGTTTGAGAAAGTGATGAACGGTCTGTGCTGGGATCCTGCCTGCACCTTAGCTTGTCGTCTCAGCATTGAACCGCCTTTTTGTTATAGCCAGGTCAAAATAGTAGAGAGGAGGAGGGGGAGGGGGAGGGGGGGGGGCAGGGAAAACAGTTACCCCGTAACCGATTTTCCCATTTTCCAAATAACTGTCTTGCAACGCGAAATGTAACGTAAGAATCGAACGCCTGACTTCACCCCAGACAGATGTGCCTTTATGAACCCTGTACAAATGTAGTACTGACTATCGGCTGCATTTTCATTGAATGGCATGAAGAAACACAGAAATCGGATAATGAGGACGGGCAGCACTTTTTCACTGAAGCGTGAGCAAACAGAGTAGGCGGGGAGGGGGGGGGCTGTGTCCCCCTACCCCTCCCCCCTTTCACTACAACCCTGCGCTTCCGCGGGACCCCAACACCCGTGATCAGCGGTCAGATGCAGCTCCTCAACAGGGGGGAGGATAGATGAGAGCCACCAGAGGTCAAAGCCAAAATCCCATTTGCCAAAACCATGTTTTCTCAAGCCAGACCACAAGTTTCCAATTCACAGTGAGTCGCACCACGGCTGGGAAAAACTCTTCTGCTTCCAAGGATTACTTGAACTGGCAAAATTATAGATTTCGAATAGAGGGCGGGAACCTAATTTGGAGATGAAACCGTTTTCCCTTCTAAAATCCCCCCTCCCCCTCTGTCTCTGCCTGTCTTTTTATTGCAGAATACCATATCTGTCGGCCTGCTGGTGTGTCTGCGTGTCAATCTCTTACCCTCTCTGCTCCCTTCCCCCCCCCCCCCTCTCTCTCTCTCTTTCTCTCTCTCTCTTGTTATTTGTCCCTGGTACAGTGTTGAAACATGGTGAGGCGTCATCTTGAAGCTGCCCTGCCCAGCGGTGGCCTCTATTCGTTCCTGGCTTGACTGTCAACTGTCTATATTCTACTGGTAGTGAGTCGCTCGACAGCAGAACACCTCAAGCATCTGAAGACCATCTTCCATCACTTGGCAGAGTATGGTCTGGTGGTCATTGCAAGCAAGTGTGTCTTCATGCAGCCCTCCGTGACATTCCTGGGTCACAATGTCAAAGCCACTGCCCGCGGTGGCATTGAGACACTGGCAGAGAAGGTCAAGGCCATGGTGGACTACCCTGCTCCAGACACTCACTCTGCTCTCTACCTCGCTTTCTGGGTTTAGTAAATCTCTACCGACGCTTCATCCCGGATTGTGCATGCATTCTTGAGCCGCTCTCGGATTTGTTAGCAGGCCCTCAATCTCCCACGAATCTTTGTCGCGAACGTAGCAAAAAAATACATAAAAATAAATTCGGAATAACTCATTTCTATTTTGCATTACATGACGATGATTAACATTAGTGTTTTCGTATATACCCTGACAATGATTGTGCTCTCTTACTCTCTCTCTTACATTGTGGCTGATTCCACGCTTGGGTTAGCAGAATTCTGGTTCCCTATCTTCATTTCTAAGGATTGACTCCATTCCACTTCAAAGTAGCTTCGGAAGTAGTCTTCGTTTCTCTAGTCTTTGCATTTCGTTCTGAAACAAATTCTTCGTTATGTTTTCGTACCGTGAGTAAAGTCACGCGCTCTTGATTTGTTTTGCTCGAGCGTGACTTTCCTTTCTTTCTTTTTTTGTTATGCATGACCCTGATAACGTATTGGTATGATGTATATGTGCACGTGATCACTTGCCTCCGTGACTACGTGATCACTAACTACAGCCAGTACCAGGCTAGTGTACTTTAGCTGTAGGCTAGTGCACTTTAGCGATTTGCTCTCCTTACTGCTACTTCTTCTGCGTTTCTATTTTGTCGCTTCACTAGTTCCTTTTTCCACCATTCCACGTCAATGAAAGTTGTGGTCGCCATTTTAATGCATGATCTTTGTGCACAGATGCCTGTAGATGCAGCTGCCCTGTTTCCGTTCCATTTGGATCTTTATTGAGAAAGAAACTTTCCTAATCATAAATGAAGAAACGTTGTTTGTAAATTTGTTCCTTGGCTCACCGTCTGAGTTCTTAAAGCTATTATTCATTTTCTGCTGCCCCCGGTTATTTCTTTTATTAGTACTTTCTTTGCCTTCGCTTTCTTGTTATTGGGCAACTTGCCCGTTAGAATCTGCGAAGTAAAATAAACAACAACAACAAATTAATAGATAGGTTCCGGGTATGATTTTCCGTGCCAAACTCCGTATGGACGCTACGGATATTTTCCACGCGTACTTCAGACGATCGGCACGGAGAATCCATGTGGACTGGCTTTCATACGAAACATGGTACCATGTTTCGTATGGAGATTTTGCGTCATCGAATGCAGAAAGATTTTTGTGTACAAATTGGGCTCGAGAAACATCGATTTTCCGCGAGAAGTTTTGATTTCGGTACAAATTTTCAAATTAAAATGCAAAGAGTGGGGATATGACGTGTTTACTATCGTAACCTAGGCAATGCCGGCAAACACATAAGTTCCGTACTGCGGTGCGTTTTACTGCTCGAAAACGACTTATAAAAATTCCGTAGCGCCTCTACGAATTTTGACACGAAAAATCGTACTCTGGAACCTCTCTAATTTAGTTCATGTCCGTTGGTTGGAGATGCAATGATGTTGCGAGTCACGACATGAAAATTTGGTGCCAAAACCCCATTGCCTCGACGGAACGAGGAGCGTCTGGGTCAGTCAACGAAGAGTCAGACGCCAATAGTGATACTGGTAAGTTGAAAATGGATACGGTCACCCTACCGGTGCAACTGATTTCCGTGAGCTGCTCGCTTCTCGCTCCACATATACTGGCACATACACATAGACAGCAATGGCGACAACACACAAAATAATTAATTAAAGGTAGTTGGCCGCAGCCAGCTGTAAACCGGATAACGAGTGAGGTATGGAAGCAAGGACTGAGAACAGTGTGTCTCACATAGAATAGGTGTGTCAGTGGATAGCAGAAATAGGCCTTGGTCCAGAACCACTTGGGACCGTCAGATTAATTTTCCTGGACCGAGCCAGCTTGGAAAAAAACCTCTCCCAGACGGACGCAGTTGTGAGGGAAAAACACGGGTGTATATCCCCAATGGCGATTAGGCATAATGTAGGCATGGCAAGCACATCACGGCAAAAAGTGATAAAAAAGCCAGCAATGATAATATGCACAGAAATGAAGGGTGGGAGGGCAGAGACACTGGTGAGACTCAAAACTGCTGAAGAAGTCAGGAAAAGAAGCGACAATAAAGAACACACCAGATGCCATATTTGCAGCTGAAAATGTTTCGCGAGAAAACATTTCTCGCCTATCTCGCTGCGCTCGGCCGGCGAGAAATACAACTTCAATGCATATTGCGAAATCTGCAACATGAGCAGCACGATGCGGACCGGTTTATTGCCTGGCACATGCCCCCGAATGAGGTACAAGACTTCCTGGTAAGCTTCGAGTGCATTGTCGAACGATTAGAAATCAAAGGACAAAAATGTTACGAGTTATGACAAACTGTCCACCAACGTAACTAGATCTTATACAGTCAGCAAGTGCGACAAAATGGCACAAAACTGACAAGGAGTACTGAGACATTGGGCGACCTGACACCTAGCTCCAACACTTCTCCAAGGTGCAAACTAACAACCTACTGACTGTGTAAGATCTGGTTACGTTGGTTGAAAGTTTGTCATAACTCGTGTAACATTTTGTCCTTTACCTTTCTTTATCCTAACTATATTGGCTCACAAACCGAGTTCAAATTTGCACACCTGATGAGCCGTCATGACCTATACGCCGAAACGTATGTCGTGTGGAACTACTTGTTATTGTACATAACTAGTCCATCATACATGATATTGGAGTTAAGTAGGATGTTGGCGTTTCGGTTTGTCATAATTCGTCTTCGCTTAGCTTCCCCTTCTATGTTTATTACATAAACTTGAGCCTCCCAAGTTAGGTGGTATGTTGCTTTGCGTCATCGAGTTGTAGTAAGGCCGGTCTGTTCAATAGTCTTACTAGTTTCGTCATCATCCAGGAACTTTCGGCATTCTTTCTTGCCGTGATGCGTAACTCATGCTCTTCTTCGTTGCGCTTTCCTTCCCCTCTTGGACCTTTCCGAACCTGAGTCTTCCAAGTTGGAAGTTTGTAAGTTTGCACCTTGGAGAAATGTTGGAGCTAGGTGTCAGGTCGCCGAATGTCTCAGTACTCCTTGTCAGTTTTGTGCCATTTTGTCGCACTTGCTGACTGTATAAGATCTAATTACGTTGGTGGACAGTATGTCATAACTCGTAACATTTTTGTCCTTTTTACCTTTCTTTATCCTAACTATATTGGCTCACCAACCAAGTTCAGGTTAGAAATCAATACAGGGTTCCTCACTTCAAACTCTTCAACTACGGTCTCTTCGCTGCATAAGAACACCACCCACAACAAGTGAACTTATGCAGCGAAGAGACCGTAGTGGTAGAGTTTGAAGTGAGGTACCCTGTAATGTGTGAGTGGCTGAAATGGAGTCTGCGAGTGCTTAGAAAAATTTGAAATCAAATTGGATCAATTTTCAAAATGGTGTTGCTCAATTGCCCGCACTCACAAAGAGACAATGTGCCCAAGTGGAATCACTTACACTTGAGATCAATGCAATGACATTCTTAGTAGAATCAGTGGTCTGTAGAATACGAAAATTAAAACAAGTGGCAGTCAGACACAAGAAACAAATGGCAATGGCTAAATCCCAATTGCCAGCGGAGGATCCGGATGGAATTCTTTGTCAATCTGCAACACAAAACTACACAATATTTATCGGATGCCAACCACACACTTACCACAAATACTCCTGGGCGTTCCGACACACGACCCAAGGCGCATCACGAACGGTTACCAAACTCATCTGTACTTCAGTTTGCTGAAGACGTTAACATGTATGCAGCTGGTGACACTATTGAAGAAGTCGTGGACAAATTAAACGGTGATTTTATGACGTTATCGGATTATCTGAAAGGAAAGCGAATGAAACTATATTCTGCTCAACCGCAAGACCACCGAGGTCCCGATGTCTGCCTCTGCCACCGTTGATAGTGTCCATGTTCCCCGCACGCAGTGTGCTCGATATTTTGGTATTGTACTTGACAAAACCTTGACTTTAGGCCCACAAATAGACAACCTTGTGGGTTCTGTCAACGGACAACGTGGTGCATACCGCTTATCCCGCAATCTTCTGCCATACCATACTCGGCGTACCTTCTATTTAAGTGTCATTCAGTCAACCTTGGAGTATGCAAGCATCGCTTATATCCACTCTCTTTGTTCAGTCCACCTTTGAGTATGCAAGCAAGGCTTATCTCCATTCTCTTTGTTCTACTTCGAACTATGATAAGTATGTCCGTTTGTTCAATAGATCCCTCAGAATAGTATTGGGTTTTGATAAGTTCACCAGTGGTTCTCACATTCTTAGCCTTTTACAACCTTTATCATAATTTTCGGCGCGTCAATTTGAAACTGTTTATTCTTTTGTTCCGGTGCATCCATAGCGGAACCTGCAGCTCTTCGCTTCAAGCAATCTTTACCAGCCGCTGCTATTGCTCTCACACCACTAGGGTCCAACGGATAATGCCGGCATTATATTCGGCATTATACGACTATCCGAGCATCAGAGCATTAGAAAGGAACAAAACGAGAATTTTATGAGGTTTGAGCGGCATAACGAGTTTCATAGTGGATAATACATGTATCGGGAAATCCCAGGTTTTTGGCAACAATCGGCTACGATCATTATCATGAGATGTTGTCTGATGATGATTGGTTTTTGCCATGAAACTCTGAGTAACAACGAAACAGCCCTAATTTGCTACTTTTGTGTCCCTACGCTACGCCCATTCCGGGCATTTGAGCATTATGCATTGTACAGGCGCATGATTTTGTGATTGTGTAGACACGTAATACTTTTAGCACTAACGCTACATAACTATCGCTACATAAAAACGTTATGATTGTAGCGATGTGGTCAGGTAAATGTATACAAGCCAGTTAATTAATAAAACTTTTTTGTTCAGTGACGTGTGGTAAAGCTTTTTTTAGCTCTGAAAAATCTCGTGGTTGGGCATTTTAGCCCCACATATTTTAGCCCCACATATGCCCGTTCCGAGATCATGGAGGCCACTGATGTATGTCGGGAACCAGCTGAAGTCGACCCATGGCGGAAAGTAAGGGCCAGGGACCTGATAGCCCGAACTGTGATATTTCCAGCTCCAAAGGATGTGAAACTCGCCGAGTACGTGAGCTGCCTCGAGCAAACACGCAATTGGAGCCGAGCTCATCCTATCTTTCCAGGTCAGTTCGGTAGGCCAATGCAGATTAACGTTCCCAGATATCCAGCTTGCCCAGTTAGTTGTGAAGAACGGATTTCATATAAATGGACAACATATTCTTCCAAAATCCTTGACAGAAAACACTCATGTTCAGTTGCACATTCACGATGTTCCTGTGTGGGTGTCGGATGGCGCCATTACAGCCGCACTTGCTCCATACGGTACCGTGCAGGGCGCCATCCGCCACGGTAAACTTAATGTACGGGACAACATTGTCATTGCAACAGGAGTCCATTTTGCAACCTTCGTACTGGGGTAGAATAAAGCCGTACCTTCGACGAAGTTCGTTCGTGAAATCCAGAGACGGGAAAGGCACTTTCCGCGTATACTGTAGTGGCCAAAAGCCCATGTGTCAAATTTGCAGCAAGCCAGAGCACCTCGCCATGGACTGCCCTGAGGCCCGCTGTACCACTGCCAGTACGGGTAGTACACAGCAGTCACATCACTCACCGTCACCTACATGTACAGACACTGAACGCACATGTCAACTCCTATCTGATGTGGTGGCAAACCCAACCCAGACAGCCCAGCAAAGTAAAGCCCAATCACAAAGCCCAACATACATGTCTAAGCAGTCTGGTCTCCCAGCAGCTGACAAGAGCGACTCCAGCTCCTCTGAGTCGGAAGAGTTGCCTTTTCCTGCTGATACTGAATCATTGGTCGAAAATGAAAGCTTATCCAAGCCAGAGAACCAACAGCCGTCTAACTTGTCCTGCGACTCCCACAGAGAGGCCAAGAAGGCAAACAGCGATGCATGTACAGCCCTAGGCCCACAGCTGGGAGGCCACCACGACGATGATCCTGATTCTGGCGGGTTGGAAGTCAACTGATCCTAGCGCTCACGCCATAGCGTCACACCTGACCAGGACCAGAGTGCCACCACCACTGGATCCAAGCAAAGGAAAAAACGGAAACGAAAATCTCCTGAGAGTGGCCAACAAGTCCTGCGAAGTAAAATAAAAATCAACAACAACTGCAGTAAGTCACTTGAGAAACTTACCGCTTTGATACACATTATTTTACCTTTCATTTTTGCACCCATGCCTAGTTCTGCCATTCATCACAATACTGTTAAATGTTCACTCAGACTACTTTGCACCAATGCATTTAGCTTAGGTAACAAGCTACCTGAGTTCCAGCACACACTGCGCCAGCATAATCCCGACATAGCAGTAGTTACGGAAACAAAGTTTGCCCCTGACACTGTTCCACCATCTGACTCCACATTCCCTGGCTACACCACCTTCCGTCTGGATCAAACAGCACGCGGTGGCGGAGTGGCCGTATGGATCAGATCTACACACCCAGCCATGGTAATTGATGAGTTATTTTCTGCACAGCATGAACTCAATTGGCTGTCCGTTCAATTGTCCCCAGGACAAAAGATAGTGATGGGCGCTGCTTACAGGCCAGGTTCGACGCGGCCCAGTGACCTTATGCTCATTAACCATCTTGACGACATCCTTCCCTCTGCTCGAGCACTTGGTGCCAACCTAATACTCGCCAGTGATTTCAACGTGCATAACCGCAATTGGCTCCATAGCTCGAAGACCACACCTGCGGGGGAAGCCCTCGAAGACACACGCACTGCCCACTTTCTTACGCAGCATGTTCAGTGTCCTACTCGCGGGGATAAAACACTCGACCTGGTGATGTCCACGTTGAACTCTCCAGTGATCACGCAGATAATGCCCCCTATAGGTCGATCAGACCACGCTGTAATTCTTGTAATTAAACGCTGTAATTCTTTTTTCACAGGTGTTCTTCCCTCCCATGAACCAGCGGTGCAACGAACTGTCTGGCGCTATGAAAAGGCAGACTGGAACCGTCTCCGATCCTTTTCCGCCAGGTTGATTGGTCAACCGTGATTACTGCCAACCCAGAAACTTCGTGTCAGCAGGTTGCTGACACAATCACGAAAGCCGTTTCCCGGTTCGTTCCGTCCAAGACACTGACAGTAAAGTCAACGGATCCGAAATGGTGGACACCTGAGTGAGCAGCCGCAATGAAGAAGAAGGACAAACGCTGGCGCACTTGGAGGATACACCCGCATAACTAGATCTAGAGCTTCTAAAGAGAACAGCCTCAGACAAAGCTTGTCGAATGGGTCCCTGAAGGAGAAGGAATGTTGGACGAAGCTAAAGTGCGCTTGTGGCGAGGGTCGGAACACTGACATTCCCCTGCTTGTTGATAGTGAAGGTTGCGAGAGGGCCACAAGCTATGAGAAATCGGAGGCTTTCGCACGGTCCTTTTCGAAGAAATGCAGTGTACCAGGCCGCGACCTTACTTTAATGGATTTACCGGACACGGCATTCGCTGGTGCACCTGCACTAAGGACAGTTCACTTTCGCTCCGGTGCAGTCCATCGGCTTTTAGCTCGCCTGGATGCCTCAAAGGCGACTGGATCCTACGGTATTTCCGCTCGTGTCTTGAAGGAATGCGCCAGAGAACTTGCCAAGCCACTGTGTCAGCTCTTTGCCCTTTGCTTCCAGCACGGAGTCCAGCCACAAATGTGGAAGACTGCCAACGTGGTTCCAATCCACAAGCGATCTTTGCGATCCGCCTTGAAGAATTATCGTCCAGCTTCACTGCTTAGCATAATCTCTAAGATCATGGAGAGAGTTATCAATCGTCAACTCATGAATCACGTTGAACGTTACAAACTCCTGACACCCCACCAGTTTGGGTTTCGTCGCCGCCTCGGGACCTCAGATGCGCTACAGGCTCTACACCATACCTGGATCACAGCCGTCGGCCGAGGCGGTGCAGCACGTATTCTAGCCGTGGATATTGACGGAGCATTCGACCGTGTATCCCATACTGGCCTCCTCGACAAAGTCCACCATCTTGGCATTGGCGGCCCCCTGCATTCCTGGCTCTCTTCCTACCTAGGTGGACGGTCCATTCAATGCTTAGTGGGCGGCCAAACCTCATCGCTGTACACCATATCAGCAGGAGTTCCCCAAGGGAGCATACTGGGTCCCACACTCTTCCTGATTTACGTGAACGACGCCTCAGAGGCCCTCTCACACGGAGCCCACCTGGAGGCGTACGCCGACGATACTACCTTGTATAGCCTGATATTCCTCGACACATCCCCGCCGACGCAGCATCGAACCTCCAGACTTCTGTTGATCGCTTGCACCAGTGGGGCCGCAGATGGCGCACCTCCTTCGAACCGTCGAAGTCCTAAGCCATGACCGCCACTCTCCGCAGAACCCCCATCAATTTGCCTCGCATTGTCTTCGGCGGCACTCCTGTCCTTGAGGAGAAGGCTCTCTCTTTACTGGGAGTGACCTTTGACTCGAAGCTGTCATTCAGCACTCATCTACGGAAGGTTGCCGCTCGAGTCAAGCAACGCCTGGGCTTCCTGCGCCGTGCATCGCATATTCTCTCTCCAGCCGGCCGTGCTATAGTATACAAGGCATTTGTCCGACCGGTTATGGAGTTCCCCCCCCCCTCATCTGGATAAATGCTCCGCCCAGCTACCTGCAACGCCTGGATCATATCCAACGCTGTGCTCTGCGAATCATCGGTCCAGGTGCACTATTACCTAGCCTGGCCATCCGTCGCACTGTTGCCTCGCTTGCCTGCCTATACAAGCTGCATTACCTGCCTGGCCCTCCGCAGCTGATCTCTGTTTTGCCACCGCGCCATTTTCCCTCATCCAGCCCCAGAACTCACAGCGAGCATGGTAGCCCTTTACGATAGTTCTCCCTCTCTTCTCTCGAGAATGGCTCCACCCCCGACACACCAACCCAGGACCACACGCCTCACCCGCCAGGCTGTACGACTGTCCACCACGCATCCCCATCAGTTACAGAATGTTCTTCCTGCCAATTCCCGGAGCAATGTGAGCCGAGCCTTTCCCCACTCCGTCATCCCAATTTGGAACCAGCTGCCTTCCTCTATCATTCCCCACCCATTTCACCCAAAGAACATCCACAAGTTCAAGACAGCAGCTTATCACCACCTCCTCAGAACGAACTGGCACTGGAACATACATGTAATTTCTCCTCACACACAGTCTCCTCTTGAATTTAAAAGTCTAACAGCGTTCACATCAATAATCAACTTATTCTTTTGCTCACTGAGCAATACAATCTTTCCATTTTCTTTCTTCTGTTTTCTTTTTCAATTTAATCCTCCCTACCCAATCTCCCCTTGGTGAGTCCATGGAGCTATGAAGCCGAGACCTCTAGTCGGCGGAGCTTAATGAGCCCCACCACCACACTCCATTATTCACTCCAGTGTCTGGGGATATGTGGATTTTGCAGAGAAAAAAAAGTGTCATTGGCCATGACCACCAGCTCCAACACCAGCTGCTTGCATCTGTCCCACTGCCATTGAAGCGCTCGTTCCCACACTGCAGTATTAGTGACTGGAACTCCCTCCCCGCCGCTCTTCTGTCCCAGCCTCCCCACAGCAAGGGAATGCAAGCATTAAAATCCAAAGTTTTTCGCCATCTGCGAAGCACAAACTGGCTCTGGGCAGTCGACTAGCTATGATGATGCTCTCGCGCGTCTATCCCTATCTATGCACCACAACTGGCTCGGACAATCGACTCGCCATGATCAGCCATGATGATGCTCCGCTCATCCACAACCCTTGTAATGTGTTAACAGTCTCACAGTTTCTCCCGCTTTGCTGATTCGTACAGCTCAGAAGCCTATATCTTTTATTTTTGGTGCGTGTTTTTGGCCGTGATGCCGAGACCTCAGGTCGGCAGAGCCATCAATGCCCCACCATCACTGCTGTGTCTCGGTGCAGCCCCTGCACAATATTTGTCACGTTCGTCCTAGTCTCAGTACCATTGTCTTCCTTTACTATTTTCGAGCTGGGAATGTGAACATAGTAAAAAATAATAATAAAAAATTATACAATTGTGAAGCATGCCCAACCGAGGCCGAGGCAGTTCAAGTGACACAAATCTGGAGAAATTATGTACGAGGTTTTTTTACTTTTAGAATAATGGAGAGCTATGGAGGATACATACGTGAATATCAAACAGACGAAGAAGAGTTTTCTAGTTGTGACAGAGGCTCTGGCGATAGCATCTCTAGCGATACTGAAGTAGACACTGATGCATTGCTAAATTTGGACCAGGATGAAGGAGCGGCTCTAAACAGAAAGAGTTCGTTCCAAAACAACTGCCTTTGCCGAGTCCAGGTCAGGAGGCTCGAAAAGAACTAGAATTTCTCATGGACTCAGTACCAAGTAGGGACCGGCGGATTCTGTTCGAAAAGCAGTGAAGTTGGCAAAACAATACAAACCTTATGGCGGGTAATTGCTCGAATTCTGCTCCATTTTTTTATCCACATTCCAAACATGTGTTGTATCCATACTATTGACACGTTGCCTTTTTGGCCTCTACGTGACAAGTCTGCCTTATTTACAAGTCATGTCAAATTATTTATTTATCTCCCGTAAACGGATTCATAATCGCCTTTTATGTCTTCACACAAGGCCTGGGGCCTTCCTTATTTGGTATTTATTTATTTATTTATTTATTCAACATCTCCTGGCCCGTCCGAAGACTGCCAATAAACATGAGAGGTCAGGTGATAGCCAACCACGGCAAGCTAAAAGGGAAAAAAGAAAGAAAGATGCTGTCAGAGAGGGAAAGGAGATAGGGAGAGAAAAAGAAAGGGAGGCACATTAATAATACATGGGATCACTTCGGATGAGACAGTGTGGAAAGCTGGACTGTGAATTTCCTGATATCCTGGCATGTCTTGATGCTAGTAGGCAGGTTAGACCAAAGGGAGTATGCTGAGAAGAAAGGGGATTTCAAAAACAGAGAGGAACTAGCTCGGGGCAGTGATAAGGCATTGCGTGTTGGTCTAGTGGTAACAAACCAGTTGTACTTGGCAATATGTTTCGGGACTTGGGCTAGGAAGATTTTTTGCACAAGGATACAAAGATGCTGCTGATGTCGGGCAAGAAGAGGGTGCGTGGAAGCAAGTTTATAAAGACAAATGGAGGCAAATGTTTGGTCTTTTCGAAACAGAATTTTCAGAAGCAAGCGTTGATGTACCTCCAGTCTGTGGAGTAAAGTCTGAGACAACCCGCACCAAGCTATATCGCAATAGTCAAATATAGGCAAAATGTACGACTTAAAGAACAATTTTCTGCAGTTATCATTCAAGTGTTGGCAGTGGGGTTGTAGCATACCTAAGGACGCACTCGCACGCTTGCACACAGACTGGACTTGTGGAGACCAGGAGAGTTGGCGGTCGAGAATAACGCCCAGGTGCTTGTGCTCGTTAACAACTTTAATAGGTGTACTATTTAGACCAGGAAAATACAGAAGTTGAGTGGTGGGCGAGGGAGAGAAGAACATGGCCTCGGTTTTGGCGAGGTTAGGCTTCAGTTTCCAGGTTTCCATCCATGTTACTGTAGCGTTGACCCCGGACTGCATGGAGGCCGTGAGGTTGTCTGCCGAGCTGTCGGAGCACATCAGAGCAGTGTCGTCAGCAAAAAGACTTACATTTGGTACAAGGGCTGGCAAGTCATTAACGTACAGTAGAAATAGGAGCGGCCCAAGTATGGACCCCTGGGGTACCCCAGACACGACTAGTAATGGGTCTGATAGGGAGGTAGATACTCTGACAGTCTGGTGGCGGCAGGAAAGATAGGATGAGAGCCATTGCAGGGCTGGACCGTGTACCAAGAAGACGGACTCTAGCTTTGCAAGCAGACCACGATGCCAGACGGTGTCGAAAGCTTTCGCTAGGTCAAAGAACACGATGCCAACATGCCGCCTAAGGTTCCGCTGGGTGTAGATGTCTTGTACTAGACGTGTTAGTTGGAAAGTTGTGGAGTCTCCACGGCAGAAACCGGATTGAGATGGTGAAAGCGCTGGGGTGACGTGGCAGTACAGAGACTCAAAGAAAATACGTTCACAGACCTTGGACACAGCGGGAAGGAGAGAGATTGGTCTGTAGTTGCCAGCCTGAGAGCGTTGGCCTTTCTTTTAGATCGGGACGATAACAGCAGATTTCCAGACGGACGGAAATACTCCTGTACGATATGACATGTTAAAGAGCAGGCACAAGGGATAGGACAGAGATGGCGCAAGCCATTTGAGAACCTCATTGGGTATGCCATCTTCGCCAGGGGACTTACAATTCTTCAGGAGTTTGAGGTGCTTACAGACGGTAGCAGTCGTGGTAACGACGCGTGTGAGTGGTGCGCTAAGTTCAGGGGCTGGGGACAGCGATGGAATGACCCAATTCGGATCTTCCGGAATGCCGGATGAAACAAACTGCTTGTTCAGTGTGTCTGCAATCGCCTTCACATCGTGCTGGCGGTTGCCATGGGAGTCCGTCAGGTACTGGATTGGCGCGCGGGAGGTCCCGCGGCACTGGTTGCGAATGAATTGGTGGAGTGATGGGCGATCGGGGGAGGAGAGTGTTGCAGAAAGAGAGTTTAGAAAGGAGCGGTGTGAGGTACGAGAAAGGTGCTTGACGAAGTTGCGTTGAACTCGGTAAGCCTCCCGGTTAACCGGCGTTGGGAATTTCTTGTAGATGCTGAAAAGATCACCCTTGCGCTTCACTTCAGATACGAGGGACCGTGTCACCCATGGGGGACTAGATGTCGAGGATGTTGGGTTGGAATGTTTCCGGTTGTTGTAGCCGATAGCAAAGTTAGAGAGGTGCTGTTGGAACCCTCGTTCAAGGACGGCTGCAAAGTGATCTACCGCGGCGTCAACAGTTGGAGAGCCTTCTGGTTGCAGAAACGACCAGTCGTGGCAGGAGAAATCAGCGTTCATAGAGTCCCAGCACTGAGAGGGAACTCGACGGAAGCGATATGGGAACGGTTTGCGAGAAGGAAGTGGCAGGTCTGGATCCGAGGGCAATGAGACGGCGAACTGGCATGAAACCATGAGATGGTCCGAGGAGCCAAGAGCGCAAGCTGTGTGAACGTCCGTCGCCAGCAGGGGTTGGTTCGTGAAGACAAGGTCTAGACATGACTGTGTTCCGGAAGATGTTGTGTGCGTTGGACTCTGCACCAGCTGATCCAAACCGAAGCAGGTAAGGGTGCGAAAAAGTGCCGCCCCAGCAGGACACGTTAAATCCGATGGGCACCACCGTTTGTGCTTACTGTTGAAGTCCCCAGCCATTATGACATGGTACGATGACATGGGAACGGTTACCAAAGCACTAGCTAGCATATCACAGAAGTGGTCTATTTCCGTGGTTTTGACTGAGGGCGGACGGTAGGTACAGCAGACGAGGATGGGTGTCGGGGAGCCTAAGATTGGGTGAAGCTCAACCCATACGGATACCTTGTTATTTTCTTAGCTTGCTCCCGCTCTTTGTGATACAGTTTATACACATTAGAGACCTTTTGCATTTACGAATTTCGGAATATTTTTCGGAACCTGACTTTGACAGTCGAAAATGTAGGCGAACTTTCGGAAGTTTGGGGGCGAAAGTTCATTATTCGCGAAAGTAATTTTTCGGCTTTTTGATGTTCTTTCCCGCGCTCGGTGCTTGAACATTTTCAATGTCAAATTTGGAAGGCCTGCGTGCAGTTTGTTTTTCTACTTCAGGCATGTCGACATCGTCTTCTTCCCCATCTCCGCCCTCCTTGAAGCGCAGCGGGAGCATTGGCCTTGCATCGTCTGCTTCACCTCCCCCTCCGCCCGCAGCTACAGCCGTAGGATTTGTGCCCTCCCCATCTTCTGCTGGCCGTTCACAAGTCCGGTTTGACTTGCACATGGATTTGACTATGTGCAGGCAGCTTCTGTTTGTCATCAACCCCTTCGTTCGTGGCTCAACAGGATTTGAGGAAACTGCCACAGTGCTTGCCTCGTCTGACCCTAAATTTCGTAGCGTAACGAAAAATCCATCAGGGATCAAACCCTGCTACTGCTCGACCAACACTTCCGCCATTTTATCTCTGCATAACAACCCATGGGAACGGAACGATAGAAGTCGAAAACAACTTTCGGAATGCAAAACACTGAAAATGCCGTTTTTCGGCACGCACTTTGTTCGGAAAAGCACAGTCGAAAAACATTTCGAAATTCGGAATGCAAAAGGTCTCTATTATCAAGATCTTAAGAGTTCATAACCCCCAAGAGCGTGCAACTCCTGCTCAGTCCCTGTATGGAAGCCCGCTCGGCGGAATTCCTTCATTTCGTCATTTTTGGTGCAGTGCGATGAGTCACGCCGATGAATTCTTCTAAAATTTACAGTCAAACCAGGATGCTTCCCCAGGGTAAACTGCCTAAACTGCGATCCTAGTCTGAGTCGAGCCTCAAGACAAGAAGCAAAAGTGAAACAAAGTACACGATCCTAAAGACAAAATTATTTATTTTTTCGATGCAATGGTCACTCTTCATCGCCTTCTTCTTCTTCTTTCACCAGTGCAGTCAGTCTCTTCAAGAACAATTAAATTTTCTTCCCCAGGTCATCGGCATATTTCCGGTGCTTTCCTCGAAGATGATTTCAAATGGGTGAGGAACTTGAGAGAATACGTCGAAGGAGCATTTACGGCTGAGTTGAACAGTTATCAGAATGATTGTCCTCGACGGCAATGTAATATTTTTAACAGCGTCCTCACTTCTTCCTGTCGCGATGTCCATGGATTCTTGGAGAAAGAGTTTGTTTTTGAGAAAGTACGAGTCGACTTGACGTCCGAAATGTCTTCAAAAAAAGCTTCGAAAAGTCCAGGCTACAGCCTTGAGTTAGCAGCGGTTCAGGGTATAGTTTCCAGAAATCCCAAAGAACCTGAATTTACTTCGGATGACAAGCCGCGCATGACGTAATCTAAGAATTTCGCCGAGCGCTGGGTCTATGCCCGTTGCACACTCTTGGGGGTTATGAACTCTTGGTATATTTTTGCTAAGTTTTGGTACAATGCGGCATGCGGGTGCAACATGGGTCATTATTTGTCCTATAGTTCGTACGGGGGATCAGCCTCCTCTGCCCGTAGTTAGATGATTATGGCAATATCGCCTTTCTGTCTGTCTCTCTCTCTCTCTCTTGTTGTTGTTGTTGATTTTTATTTTACTTCGCAAGGCCAAACGGGCAATGGTGCCCAATTCTATGGAAGCGAATTTCAAAATGGAGAGAGCTACGAGGAGAGAGAGCGAGAGAGAGAGAGCTGATGGTGAGAATAGGTCCTGGAGAACACTGCTGGCTTTCCCACTCACACAGCGCCACACCAGGACGAGCCGCTTCTGGGCGTAGCACTCGCGAACTCTGTACAGGGACATCCGTTCGAGCAGAGGCTGGGCCGAGGTGTGAGGCGGCAAACCGTATACCGCTCTCGCCGCTCGGTTCTGCAGGACCTGAAGGCGATCAAGCTGCGAATCTCTTACCTTCCGCCTTCAGGCGGAAGCTTCGGATTTCGTCTGTCTTGCCTTGTGCTCTCAGTATCGTTTCTTGAACTAAGTTAGCTCCTTTGAAGATGTGAGTAAACCTGAACGCTGGTGTGAGTGTACGTGTCTGTATATGCCTGAGTGTGTGTGTGAGAGTATGTCTAGGTATATGTGCGTGCGTGCGTAAGAGTAATTCTGTTGGTGGGACTATCTCCAAGTGGCCACCACTGCACGGCCTTGTAATGTGAAGGTTATTAGTAAGTTAGTTCATGTCGAACCGCAGCCGTGGGGTCTAACCCCGGGCCGGCCTGATACGACATTTGGCACAGTGAACAGGATTCGACACCTTGTGTGCTGTCAACGAGAGAGACATTGATGATTATGACATTGTGATGCCCCGGTCGTTCGAATGGACGGGCAGTATGGATTTTCCGCTGCCCGATCCGCGAATGACCGGACTTGAACGAGATCTCAAGAATATCAAGAAGAAGGTAAGGTTGTTCTTGGGCTGTTTCTCGTGATCCTAAGTTTGACGACAATTCCACGTGGCGTCGCATATCCAATATTTTGGTTTGTGTCACTTGGTATGGACATTCGCATTCTGGAAACAGATGTGGAGCACCGCCAAGTCAAGGGTTTAATCATGGCGTCAATGGAGAATTTGACCTGTATGACGAAGCTGGCACAGTGGCAGCAGTTTTCCTGCTGTCTTTGTGGTTTGTGTTTGTTTTTGTGGTTTTGTGTTTGTGACCTTATGGTTCAGCAGGTGCTGTGAAAAAGAGCTGCTGTTACCTCCTGCGCTGTCTCAGCAGTTGCTCATGCTCGTGAAGCTATTGTAGCTGAAGCCATTGTTGTAGGGTTTCTACCGCCCCATCGGTGGGAGTGGAATCGACGCCCCTACAGTGCGATCCTCACTGGTCCCCTGACCTTGCCGGTGAGGAAAATTGGAAAAATACACCAGTCTGTATTTGTTGCAAATCGACGCATTTTGCAGCACTTGCTACCTCTGGGCATGTGGCTAATTGCAGACTGATTATTGCTTGATTATTGCTGAGCCCTAGGCCTTGCGAGTTCTCAGAAGAAACCTATGAATTAGCCTCTGGGATATAGTTTATGCTATTACCGCTCTTTAGAGATCGGATAGCTCTAATTCTGCGATGACTATGCCCGGAATTTACCGGAAGCCTGATTGATTATCTTCCAAGCTCTGGGCGTCGAGACCCCCAACATAATGGTTCAAAACACAATGATCCCGAGGGACCCATTGGAACTTTATGAGCTGGAGGAGTATGCACCATGTCCTGGGAAATTGTCAGAGAAACTACCCAGGGGATTAAGAGCAGAGCTGAAGAGCACGGTTTTTACCGCTCTTTAGCGACGAAATGGCTCTAGTCTAGTGCCCTTTTCTGAGGATTCTCAGTCTGTCGGAGTACTTACTCCAAGAGTTGTCATTATTAACAAAAAGCACAGCTTCAAGGTTGTGCTGCAAAGGACAGGAGGTCGTTTGCATGAGCTTTTGTAGATTTTCCCGGGAACTGGAACCCTGGGGTTGAAGTCAGTATCTGCAAAACTTAGACTGCGCCAGAAAACAATAGCCTAATCTATGTGTTCTGTCTTCTTTGAACATGCGAGTGAGCGTGCGGACATGTTAGTGCCTGGACTGGTGAATGGATGTCCAGTAAACGCTGTGATTGATACAGGATCCGCCGCTACATTGTTGTCAGAGGATTTTGCCGACCGCCTACCTAAGGAGCTGGAAAAGGAAACCTCTGACCAAGGCCCGAAAATGATTGGTGCCAACAGACAACCACTAGAAGCCGTGGCGTCAGCAGTTGTTCAGTTGGAACTTGGGGATGCAACCTGTTGATACCGGGTAAGAATTGTTAAGGGGTTGCCACGTGATTGTATTGTTGGCCGGGACGTATTTTCCCACATTCCTTGCACCATTTCGTCGGGACAAGGGCGAATGTTCTTTTCTACTTCCCCCGACTCAATCAGTACTGTGGGTTCGGATTATGGAGTGTTGAAACTGCCATCTAAAGTGTCAATCCCGAGCAAACATGAGATGATCGTTCCGGCCAGATTTAAACGATACGGTCATGCAGAAAATCAATACACGTAGCGTTGGTGGAGGGGATCCCTGGTCTATCAGATTCACAATATCAATACATGTATAGCGAGTTCACTAGAAAAGCAACCAACCGAAAATCACGGAATCATGGCGATTATAAGTCGCACCCCCATTTTCAGGTTTGAGCAATATTGTTTCGATATTATTAACTTCAGTAGTAAGTCATGCTCGATTGTAAGTCGCACCCCCTTTTCACCCTGAATTTTAGTGTAAAAAGGTGCGACCAATAATAGGGGAAATACGGTATGTCTTGGAAAAAAATAGGAGAAACGAAAAATGTACTATGCTGTTTTGCCTAGGTCATCAAGGCAAAAAAGCATAGCGTAGGGCCCTGAGCTTCCAAGCTCTCTCGTATGTCAGTATTAGGGGTCATCCGTAAATATCGATATCTATTTATAAACGAAAACTAGACAAAGTGTCTGTAGTCTTCGCTGCAAAAAGTGCTCAATACCTCAAAAAGGGCAGAGCTTACCACACAGGGCAGAACAACAGAGACCAAAAATCTTTCTCGCAACTCCGAGTTTCGTGTTTCAAAAAACACTCATCAGACGATAAAACATAATATTACTATTCGCTAGATATATAGGGTAATTGTAATGTAGGCCAAGGCAGTGCTGCAACCACGAAGCTTGAGGAGATAACATCAGCGCTGGAATACACTGTGCGTAATATGAATGCAAGTGTCATGGCTGAGGCATATTGCTATAACCAAGATGGGAGATACATGTAGAACCGACGCAGGAATTAAATAGGTTTCAGTGGGAAGTGTGTCACGTCAAAGGGCTAGGTAGTTTGTGTTACATAACAGAGTCTTACGCTTGTCGTACTCTACTCATCAGCACCCACGGGAGCCGCTGGTGCTTGTAGATCTACATGCAGCGCAGTGATATCTTCCGCTTGATTGATGTAGCACCTGGGCGTATATCTACTGCACCTAACTTCCTTAATCAGTCACAACGCCTAGCACCATGGTACCAGTCTTTTCAGCTAGTTTGAGCACTGCCTGTCATTACAGGACCTGCCATCATCTGCGGATGGGCATTATTGTATTGTGTGTGTGTGTGTGTGTGTGTGTGTGTGTGTGTGTGTGTGTGTGTTTCATTCAGAATCAGATCCGCTATCGTTGCTATAAGAGAAATTCTTTCGGTTCACATCCAGTGCATTTATAGATTTGCGTGCTTTTCTCGCCACGGGCGCATACATGGGACATTGTGTGTGTGTGTGTGTGTGTGTGTGTGTGTGTGTGTGTGTGTGTCTCTTGTATGGTCCACCAAGGCAAGCCACCTCCAGAAGCTAAACACGTTTCACCATCAGTGTGTTCGGTACATTGTGGGTATCGGTCGTCATCAACAGTGGGATGATCGGATCTCAGCGGCCACATTAGCAGCTACATTCGGTGTTGACCCTGATATCACTCGCATCATCCGTCGCCACCGGCTTCGTTGGCTGGGTCACGTCGGCAGGATGGACGACTCACGCGCACCGAAGCAATTGCTGTTTGGCGAGCTGCCTGCCCCCCCCCCCCCCCGTCCTCGTCACGGCCCGAAGAAGAGGTGGCGAGATGTGGTGTTGACTGACCTGGCGGACCTCGGCATGACCATGTGGCTTGAGAGTTGCCAAGATCGTCCCGGCTGGAGACGAGTTGCGAGTAGCACCCCACCGCCAAGGCCCGCTCCTGATCCTCTTCTATGTGTCTGTGGACGCCCATTTCGTCGACCAGGAGACCTGAAACGACATGCCAAGTTCTGCGCTCGTGTTCTCACTTGAACTTTCCGACATTCGCTATCATTGCGTACGCAATGGGCAAGATCAAGGTCAAGGTCAAGGTCAAGGTGTGTGTGTGTGTGTGTGTGTGTGTGTGTGTGTGTGTGTGTGTGTGTGTGTGTGTGTGTGTGTGTGTGTATGGGGATATTGTCTGTATCGGCTTTTGGTACTAAAGTTCAAGTTTGTCCTTGCATGTGTGAACATGAAATTGTTCGGTTCTGTGCATGATGTGTTGTATAATAATTATTGTATGTATGTGTGCATTTCCACGAACAGTGTAGATGAGCGTGGACAGTGCATTCATCCCTCATAAACTACTTCCCCCTTCAGACTTGGGCTTACGAGAGTTTTTTCTGCGTGCCTCTCCTTTTTGTTTGTTTCTCTCTGATACTGTATTGATGCCGGTACCTGTACCTCGATGTATTCCTCTATCTGCAGTCGCCTTTATCCTTCGGTCAAGTTAACGTTTATTGTGCTCTATTTATCGTGAGAATCAAAATAAACAATAAAAACACAAGTCATGCTAGAGTGACGACATGTGCGTGTAGTAGGGTTGATGCGATGGGACGTTATAATTATGTGGAACAGAACACACATTGGGCATCATGGATGGGCTCAGTCCAAACAGTGAACATAATAATTATCTCCAGTGACAGACTGTAGCGGCTAGCCTCTAATAGGTAGCTGGCACTAGTCGCTACTGCTTGTTTGACATGTGCCACCAAAACCCCTGTTGTGTCATGCTATAGATGCACATGCCCTATTCTGGGGCATACTGAGGTACCTTGATTTTGTTGACTGCATGTAGACAGCATCCAAAAGTAGTACTCATAGACATTGGCTCTTTGTAGGTCAACCACCATCGCATGGATCGATCGGTGACTATGCACTTGGAGGTTGGAATAGCCCGCGCTGAACAGATCTTGCCATGGCCCAGGGAGTAAACTCGCTTACTCGACTATCCCGGTTTTAGTCATCCAGCATGAGTGGCGCAATTTGTCCATACCATGTTGCGAGTTCACAGTTGTTTGGGACAGGTTTTGAGCTGCACCACGAAACAAAGCGAAATAAGCGCGACTGTAGAGCAAGGAAGCGGCGAGACGGCACTTCCAGGACGAGATGTGTTCACAGCATGAGAAACCTCTCAAACCCTCCCGGTACTTCACAGTTACAAGAAAATGTCGGACTGGACGAAAAGCCAATGCAAACCTGCTACATCCACCCAGGTAGATAGCTGCCAAACCAGGCCAATGTCGACCCACTGCATACGGGTATGTCAATGCCAAACAGATCCTGCAGGAGAAGACTGGGATATTGGCGTCCAGTGTACAGACACCAGTCACATTTCCTTTGTATTTTGCAGCGTACAGGATAGACTCATCACTATAGAATCCACTACTTCGTGATCTCTATTAAGTTGTAGAATACATGACAGGCGTTTTCAGTGTGAGTGTGCCTCGCAGGACTGCGAGATGCTGCAGAAGACCAGGTTCGACCTTTCTGGACTACCATTCACCGACGGTGGGCTACACGATGCTGGAGGAACTAGATTCCAGTGAAAACCCACGATTCCTTTGCTCCTGGACGCTCCGAGGTGTTGTGATATCTGCCAGGTGCGCAGTAACTAGTATTTTCATCGCTATGGCGAGGACGACGCCGATCGGCAAACTCTCGCTCACAGCCATCACCAGGTTATTAAAACCATCACTTGGCATCCCCCAGAGGTACAGGAGAAAGACAAAACAGCTCACAAAAAAACAAAAGCTAAGGACGATGGAAAGAGAGCATGTCAAAAAGAAGACGAACAGTATGAAGTTCAAATGGTTTTGAACACTCGTACCACCAACTATACCACTTTCAATAAATCGTGACGCCATTTTGTTTTAACACGCATACGGTCCACTCGGATGAAACGATCACTGAAAATTGGCTATCGGTTACTTATTTTATATGTTCGACCGAGTTGTTGGTTACAGCGAATATCTTCACCTGAATGGCTGCTACTTTCCTCTCTTTTGTGAGAAGTAATACAATGAAGTACATCAGAATAATGAGGTCACAGATACCAGAGCACTTGGAATGTGCGAGTGGCTTGAAGTGCCTGTTTCCAGCATTTGCACTGCCTGAAAAGCTTTCCCAGCACTTGATAAGCACGGCTTGCAAGTATCGAGTGCGACTATAACGTAAGTATAGGCATGATTGTTTCACCCCTAATCTCTGCTTCTCACGTATTAATTTTTGACGACAATGATGACATTTGTTTGCACGTACGCATCATGCTATCAGTAGAGAGGTTCCGGGGTACGATTTTCCGTGCCAAAATCCGTATGTGCGCTACGGATTTTTTCCAGGCGTGCTCCATACGATTTTTCGGCACGGAGAATCCGTGTGGACTGGCTTTCATACGAACCGTGTTTCCTATGGAGATTTTGCGTCATCGGGTGCAGAAAGATTTTTCGCGTCCAAATTTGGTACGAGAAACATCGATTTTCCGCGGGAAGTTTGGATTTCGGTACAAATTTTCAAAATATAAAGGCATAGCGCGGGAATGTGACGTGTTTGCGATCGTAACCTAGGCAATGACGGCAAACACATAAATTCCGTACCCCGGAACTTTTCACTGCTCGAAAACGACGTATAAAATATCCGTAGCGGCTCCACGGATTTTGGCACGAAAAATCGTACTCCGGAACCTCCCTATCATCACACCTTGATGCGTAACAAACACTATTTTGACTTTCTTGCATGCACCTACTATCACTAGCTTCTTCTAAGGGCAAAATACAATGCATTCACGTACTTCATACTGTTACTAGTTACTAGTAGTACCTATCGTCACCTACACCTAGGTGTTTGCGAAAACAAACTAGCAAGATGACATTGTGTAGTATTTGACTACCTGGCACACCTGCATGTACATGTAGGCCTCCTGGTCACCTGGTCACGGTTTACCAATGCTAACTAGGAGGGGGGTGACGTGTACTGTACGGTGTTTGCCTATTGACGATAGGCAAACACCACACATCAACCTACAAGTAGCCAAGTAGCCAAGTTTGTTTGGGAAGCACCTAGGTGAGGCAGGTAGTTTAGTTCAATACACATCATTACCATGACCTTTTGATGTTAGATATTCCTCACACACAACTCTATGGTCACCATGTAGCCTTTACTCATCCTTCCTTAGTTCTGTTTGCATCCAAACACTACTGGCAAACAACAAACGTCAGATAAGCAAGAGCCTAACACAACACTGCCTTGCATACTCTTCTATTATTCCAGTCTCCAGCCTATAGCCTATACAAACCAACACTTGTTCCTGATTGACTTCAGATATCTAGTGTTCACCAAACTTGAAAAGAGCTTTGAATTGACACTTGGATAGCCCGGAGTGAACTAGTTTCACCATTGAATTGTTTAAAGAAGCGAAGTTTGTGTAGAAGTAATCATGGATCGTGAGCGCCGAAGACAGGTTAGAATTGTTACTGCCTTTATGGCACTGAATGTCCTGTCAAACAGCCTCATGGATGTGTGCGACATGGGCACTTCCACTACGACCGTCCAGCGAAGTAGTCGTTCACTGCATATTCCATCATCTATTCCAGCTTGGATACCCATAGTTGCCAACCTCGGAGTTCGTACGTATGCAGACGCACTTCTGGGAAGAAAGAAATGGCGTCGCTTCTGGTCAGCGCTGAGGGGCCGAGGAGTCTGGGAGACTGATTTCCTCCGTAACTACCCGCTCATGACTATGCAGTATGGTGTTCTGGATTTCGAAAACGCGAAGTATATTAATCATTTGCGCATGGGCAAGGAGGAATTTTGGCGATTTCACAAGGAGTTCGGACGACTGCTGGCAAGAAAGGACACAAAATGGAGAGCGTCTATTCCTAGCCACAAGCGACTGGCCATCATGTTGCACTGGCTGGCACATGGGCCTACCTTCCGGGAGCTGGCGAGACAGTACGCAATCGGCAAGTTCATCGCCGTCCACATCGTTCATTCAACCGTAGATATCTTGTTAAAAGACATGGCAGCACGGTCAATCTGCTTCCCAGAAGGAAAAGAGCTGAAGAAAACCATGCAAGAATTTAAAGATTTAGCAAAGCTTGAGAGATGCGGAGGAGCTGTGGACGGAACGTTTATGAAAATCAAAAAGCCACAGGTGCAATTCGCAGACTGCTACTGGTGTTATAAGAAGTACTCTGCCATCATCACCCTAGGCAAAGTTGATGCATGCGGCTTGTTCCTGAATGTGAATGCTGGACATGCTGGGCATGCTGGGCATGCTGGGCATGCTGGACATGCTGGGCATGCTGGGCATGCTGGGCATGCTGGACATGCTGGACATGCTGGGCATGCTGGACATGCTGGGCGTGCTGGACATGCTGGACATGCTGGACATGCTGGGCATGCTTGACATGCTGGACATGCTGGGCATGCTGGACATGCTGGGCGTGCTGGGCATGCTGGACATGCTGGGCATGCTGGACATGCTGGGCGTACTGGACATGCTGGACATGCTGGACATGCTGGGCATGCTTGGCATGCTGGACATGCTGGGCATGCTTGACATGCATGACATGCTGGGCATGCTTGACATGCTGGACATGCTGGACATGCTGGGCATGCTGGACATGCTGGGCGTGCTGGGCATGCTGGGCATGCTGGACATGCTGGACATGCTGGACATGCTGGACATGCTGGGCATGCTGGACATGCCGGGCGTGCTGGACATGCTGGACATGCTGGACATGCTGGACATGCTGGACATGCTGGGCATGCTGGACATGCTGGACATGCTGGGCATGCTGGACATGCTGGACATGCTGGACATGTTGGGCATGCTGGACATGCTGAACATGCTGGGCATGCTGGGCATGCTGGACATACTTGACATGCTGGACGTGCTGGACATGCTGGACATGCTGGGCGTGCTGGGCATGCTTGACATCCTGGACATGCTGGACATGCTGGGCATGCTTGACATGCTGGGCATGCTGGACATGCTGGACATGCTGAACATGCTGGGCATGCCGGGCATCCTGGCATGCTGGACATGCTGGACACGCTGGACATGCTGGGCGTGCTGGACATGCTGGACATGCTGGATCGGCCGGTGGCGCTAGTGTTTATGCTTCATCTCGGCTGGCACGCAAGATTGGTGAGCGGAAGTGGCTTACGATCAAGGAGACTGGAACTGAAAAGTTCACGATCCAAGGCTCGTACATTCGCCCGTATCTTGTTGGCGATTCTGCGTTTCCTTTGTCTGCCACGCTCATGAAGTGCCATGATGACAATGTGGCCCTGCTTCCCTGGCAGCAGACGTTCAACTATCGACTAATCCGTACCAGGCGTGTGGTAGAGCAGGCGTTTGGGAGGCTGAAAGGGCGATTTAAGGTCTTGGTGCACAATAACTTGAATGACCCAGAGTTTGCCATTCGTGTACCTATGCCATTCATAATGTATGCGAGTACTTGAGGTGTCCAGCGGAAGCAACATGGCTCATCGACGATGCAACATACGACAAGTACCATGCTGGGCCGAACGATCAGCCCAATGCGGAGTTTGATCAGGCTGGATTGAGTAATCGCAACAAGCTATCTCAGTACACCCATCAGCAGGATCCCATCGCATGAGCAAACTTGGCTTTGTGTAAGTCAACAGCATGGAAGAATGCTATTACAGTGATCCAAAGCTTCCATTTATGAGCGATCCGTACTCCATCATTGGTACTCATTGTGATGATGTCAATAATACCTACAATGTACATGCTAGTTGATACGATATAAAATAGAGGAGTTTTTTGTCTTAAGTGCACATATCATGACGTACATGCCATTGTAAACCCTACCTCATCCATGCACTCCATGCATCATGGTACTACAATGTTATCACTGCATGTTCGCAGTAGTTAAACCAGCTAACGCATATAGAAATCCACGACGAATACCTCCTTTTGAGACAATCATTTTGCTTTCTTAGTTCATGTTTCTTTACACCATTACCACAGGCAGCTGCCAGTACAGACGGGGATAGACAGCAACAAGCTCTCTCGGAACGCTTTCCCCACTCGGCATGCAAATTCATTTTCTGCATTAAGCTAAAACTTGCTCCTCCGCAAGCACTTGCACATTTAAAAAGCTGGTTCAATAATAGCTCGCCTACTAGATGTTCTCTCCAGTTCCCATTTGCCAGATCATCGATCCTTTTATAATCCCCTATCTTTAAGTCCTATTTTCATTGGTCTCGGCAGTCTTGCGACAACTATGCTGCATTTTGTTCCATTCTGCACACGCCTACCTAAGTTGAATTGACAAGAGTTTCGTTGTTTTTCATTGCTAGCCTAATCTTCATACTGATTTCTCCAGGATCCTTTAGTATTCCTTTTGTTTTGTTTTCAGTGTTATCTTTTCTCCTGTTTATTCTCAGTTTTCCCCACCATGGCTGGTTAAAATCGCCTGCATCACATGTTTATTGGCACTATGTCATCGTGATTGTGGAATTATTATTATTACTATTATACGCATTCCCGCGGCAACGTCAACCAAGCAGTTATGCTTGATCCACACGTTCGCTTATGCTGGACATTGAAACAAAGAAGATGTAGACAGATCCTAGAGAATGGGGCTCTACAATCCCAATGATCGAAGTTAGTCCTTCAGTAACATGGAGCGTCATAAAATTGGGCTCATTGGAAAATGTCATTACTATTGTCTCCTCATGTAGCATAAAAGATTCAAATGGTATAAATTTCTATATAATTGAGGAATAATAATAATATAACAAACAGCTTGAGCTTTGAAATTAGAAAGAATCATATGCGTGCCGAAGATGTTGAGGGTCCACTGCATAGGCATTGAAAGAGCTGCATTCGGACATTGTATGTACAATCAGCTAGTCGTACATCCCATCGTGTATATTGTATAGGCATGTCAGCAAGAATGTAATTAAGGGGGTTCGGGACAGTTAGGCCCAAAAATTTAATTTCAACATCAGCCCAATCTGACATCAGGTTTGAATAGGTACAGCCTTATATTTTCGCTTAGTAACATCAGTTTTTCAATTGCCCGAATAGGTCTTGCCAAAAACACAATTTTCCTTGATGACACAAAATGACACAAAATCCCAAAATTGATGAGAAATCGTCCACAACATCAGTTAGGACAGAAAATATGACATAAAATTTTACAGACTGTTCGAGGTATTGACTAAGATGATATCAACACCGAAAAATGTACACTTTGGTTGACGATGGGATCCAGGTCGTCATTTCCTGGAGAAGAACAAAAAGACACAAAAAATGAAACTTTGAATATTTTTTGCAGCTTATTTTTGAGTTTGCCCCATATGTGGATACTTCAAACACGTTCTATAAGTGGTTTGGAACAGGTTTACCGCGGCGAAAATAGTTGTCACCGTGCATATTCTGAAGAAAAATCCAAAAAACTGTCAAAATTTGCCTAAAATGGGTAAATTAACGTATCTATATTGCTTGTACTTCTCTGCTGCTGCTTTGGTCATAACTTATTGGATTTTTGGCTGTTAGGTGTTGCATAAACTCACTAGAGCCCTCGGCGTTCAGAACAATACAAGGATGGAATAGCTGAACTAGAAAATTTGCCGGAAAACCCTGGGTGCACGCATTATCGATAGGTACTTTTCTCCATGATTACTCTCCTGTTGGCACTTGGTTGTGATACATGTACATGTAGCTATGATAGCGCTTAGCACTGCCCCATATCAAACTACAATGAAAGCTGACATGTTGGAACAAATCAGACAACATTGAGTCCTCTTGTTCTTCAACTATGCGAGCTAGAATGTGTCCCCACACTGGCAAAAATGATGGTATTTTACGGTGCGCACAAACAAGTGAAGCACTGTGTCACATGGCGTTCCTTACAGTTGGGTTGCTGCTGGTTCTTCGCTAGGTGTTCAGCCACCACTAACTTGATAATCTTCTTTGAGACTGTCACCCGCTTCTTACCCCCGACTTGCTCCTTCATCAGTCTGGAAATGGCTGGCTCACCACTTCGTTTGTAGGACAAGACAAAGTGCTTCATCACCAACCCACTGGCAGCTGCCCGCACTGCAACTGATTTAGAGAAGCACGTTGCTTGGACCAACGGTTGAAGGGTGGCCAGCCGCTTTTGCTGATATTCTGCAAACTCCATCGCTGAACATGCTGATGCAAAAGTGACAGAGTGCTACAGGATACTGGCATGAGGGCGAGCTTCGACAATTTCAGCTAGGGCCGCAACATCCGCAACAGCATCATGAGCAGCGAACTCATTCCCAACGATGAACTATAAATCAATCTGAGGCTGTAGCTTGGGAGCTCCGGTATCGCGGTTTAGGGATCAGAGTGTTCACCAATCACAAAATGCACACCATCGACACACACATCCTTGCACACATACACACACACACACACACACACACACACACACACACACACACAAACACACACACATGCATGCTCTCACACGCAATAGAACACACGCGCGCGTACACACACACATACATTCACGCACGTGTGCGTACCCACCCACATGCATGTGCACACTCATGTGCATGAGTGGAGATGCCCGCATACACATGTCACACCAACATGCCCTGGGAGCGGTCATGCACGTGTGTATAGTATGTGTGCGAGGGCACGTCCACATCAGCGCATATGCATGTGCATGTTCATACATGGGTATGGTGTACACATGCACAAACATGCAGGTCTATGCAAACACACAGACGCTCGCGGCCGCCGCGCATACAGTGTGCTCATACATTTCCATAGCCATAGGGTGGCAATGACTCGCAAATATCATGAATAAATCTTATGAGATTGAAAAACGCACTTACCCAAAGCAGCTTTGGTGTTTCTTGTGGAAGCACGGGGGCCAGGGTGTTGAGCAGTTACAGGGCTATCTGTATCTATAAAATTCTCCATCCCACACTGCTGACACGGAATGACAAGTACGCTGCCCAGGTCGTACCTCTTCTCTTCAACGCAATCAATGAGCGCCAGAGGTTTGCCACATCCAGGATTCTCATTTCTGGCACGCAGACAATCCCACAGCCAGATACCTGAGATGAACGATTCGTCGACCGTGAAGAGGGGCACTGAACGACCTCTTCGCGGGAGTCGAATCCAGTGGCGTTAGTGATGGAGATCGCTCTTTCCGTTTTTCAGGAACTCGATCGATCGTTTGAGTTTGCGAAGCGTCCCCCTCCTCGGCTTCTTGCATCGTCCAGTACACAGAATGAGAGGCCACGTCGTGGGTGACGGATTACTCTCCCGCGTCTTCATCTCCACGACACGTCGGCAGGAGAACCGAGCTATCCAAAAACCGCCAATGTCAAAACAAATCCGCAAGTCCACTAGTGGCTGAGCTTCTTCCTCAAATCTTGTCTCGACTCGAGCACGCGCTGCGAAGTCTAGTCATGGTCAAACTATTTTCTGTGCATGATCGATCGCGTCCCATTTTTCCACTCCGAAAGGCATTATTTTTCAGAAAAAAATTCGGAAATCCAATATGGCGCTAACCGTCGCGAACCTCCTTAACGCAGAGAGATTATTCGGAAATCAGTCACTGATTTGACCAATACATTAATCAGAGTCGCCACTGAGAAACGCAATTAGCACACCATTACCACCGGCAGCTACTAGTAGAGACAGGCATGGAAGCAACAACAAACAGCTGGAGCTTAGGAATTAGAAAGAATAATATGCGTGCCTAAGATGTTGAGTGTTCACAGCATAGGCATTGAAAGAGCTGCATTCGGACATATTATGTACAATCAGCTAGTCGTACATTCCATCGTGTATAATTATTGTATAGCCATGTCAGCAAGAATGTAATGAACGCAGAGAGATTATTCTGAAATAAGTCACTGATTTGACCAACACATTTCATCAGAGTCGCTGCTGCTGGCGTGTCGTCTCCTCCTTCCAAAGTGGTTCTGCATCAGCGTACCTTGGAATGTCATCATGGATTGCTGCATAGTCATAACAAACTGCTGATGGCGCTCCTGTGCCCTGGCATCCTTGTCTTCATGCTGTTGACTCATCCGCTCCTCAAACTGCTGTTGCTGTTGCTGGAGCTGGGCCTGCAGTCATTCAAAAAAAGATGAAGAAAGTAAACTGTCGTGTCCGTTCCCCAGGGACCTCATGACAGCCACAAACACCCAATAATACAGCTACAGATGCAGCGCCTAACAGTGACGAAGAACATTACAAGAACGGAGCTACATTAATATCAGTCGTTAATGACTGATGCACCCCAAAGGGTTAAATTAAGTACCCTATTTCCAGAGTAAAAGCCGGGCTTAAACACTGGACATCAACCAAAAAAGGTTGGAGCGGCTTTATGGTGAAATGAACCGTGAAATGTATGGAAGTCGTTTATATTTCGTCATAAAAATCTTGTTGGGGCTTATGCTCCAGTGTAGTCTATACGCCGTAAAATACGGTACACAGAAATTCAGGACACTGGGGAGTAGAGAAGTGTTCGGTTTTCAATGAAACATTCCAAACATTTACATACCTGTAGTTACTGCAGTGAATTAAAAAAAAGATATATTCGTGGGCACATTTTCAAAATTTAAACTCACCTGGATGGCTAAAGTTTGCTGCGCTTGACCGTCTAGAATTGCACCCATTCCATCAAGGAACTGCCGATGTTGCTCCTGCTGGGGTGGTGTTACTGTTTGGGTACGTGCACGCACAATTCGTGTAGGTGGTGTGTTGGGTGTTGGGTGTTGCTGTGCGTCGCTCACTGCTACCTGTGCTTGAGCACCCCTTGCTGGTTGCTCAGACACGGCCTGTTCGTTATCTTCGTTGTCGCTGCTACTGGGTGGCACATCGCGCTCGCTTCCAGGTCCATCATCACCTACCCCGTAGTCTTCATCCAGTAGAACGGGAAGTGCTTCATCTACTTCATCGTCTTCCCCTTGAACTTGGAGCACTAAACTAGCTGCACCAGCATTCGCATCAGCAGCAACAGCACTCCTATCAGCACCGGTGTCACAATCCTCCTGCTCCTCGCTACTTCTAGCGGTGTCCGTGCCCAGGGCTATTCCCATGGTGGGGTGAGCATTGAACAGCTCATAATAGCGCTTGAGAAGAGGCCACTTGGCACGCTTTACAATATCCTCCCAGTCAAGATCGTTGTCGTCGTCGTCGTCGTCCACTGCTGCTCCTGTCCGCTCCTTTTCTCTATCTCGGACAAGAGGCAGGACAAAGGTCTTCGTCTTCTGTGCAATCCACTTGAACTGATCAATATCCCTCTTCATCTTTTTATCAAACCGGGTTTTACTTCGAAATACAGTACCAGCAATAGTTCTTTCAGCTCTAGAGTCTACAAACACTTCATGACCCCAGTACATGCAGGGAAGATCCCCAGGCAGTCTACACGCAAAGAGAGTACCAAACGACAACCAAACAACAACAGTAGCGACACACAAACACAGAATCAGTGACAGTAGCCTTCACATTGCATAATATTATGCAGGTTCCGCCAAAGCTGATCCGCCAACGCGGAGGTTCCGCTCGCATTTTTCTGGCGTAGCGAAATCCAAGCTTTCCGCCAAAGCGTAACTACGCCTCCGCCCTAAGTTACGGTTTGGCGGCGCAGCCAAAAAAGTGCATGTGTGACCGCGGCCTTAGTAGAGTGTTTGTGGCACTTTACCCAGTTTATCTGGTGATAGTGGCTGGAAAAATGGCCTCTGCATACTGCCTTTGTCTCGTTTTGATTCTCCTGGGCACGTCAAACTCACAGTTCGGAGCAGAGCCACACTAAAATGCCCACCCAGAGTCCATGGTGTTCGTCGGCATAGCGGTAGCGGCGGAGGTGTCGTCCGTTCCGCTCCGGAACGCTGCAGTCCCCGGGCTGCGTATGCCTGTAGTGGGAATCAGCACGGGTGGCTAAGCCTTTTCTCCGTGGCAGTACGGAGAGATATGGAATGACAGCACTGAACTGGCCAAAAGGTACATTATAACAGTTTATAGGCCACACTGTCACAACAGTTTTCCTATGTTTTTAGCCAGCAAATTACACAGTATGGTACACTTGAGGGCGATAAAAAAAACAAAAAAAGGAATCTGAAAAGTCAGGAAATGAAAAACGGAAATCACCGAAAAAAAGGTTGGCCTTTCATACCTTGATTAGTCTTTTATGCAGTCGTCACCAAAACAATCCGGCTAATACCATGGATACAGTGCACTAGTCTCACTGGTAAGTGGTATGGAACGTGTTCACTGGCACACCAACAGTTCTTCATACAGTCAGCAGGTGACATGGTACCTTCGTGGCATGCATGTATTTAGACTACCAGCACAGGACTGAGCAGTCTGCGCTGCGTGACTCTGCCCAGCCTGCTGCTGCAGTCGAGTCGAGCACGGCCCATGCACCGTACAGCTGCCCTTAGCTTAGCATAGCATTGGCCGGATTTTGTTTGGCCACGACAGTACATTGTGCCTTTCCTAACTTGTGCACTAGTATGACAGAGTAGGTATATAATAACCTCCTCAGAAGTGCACATGCATTGTTGGCCAACACTACTGAGTTGTTCCTGGTAATGACCTGAGCAAGTTGATCAGTGACTGCAGACGTGTGTAGCACTAGACATACACATACACATACAAACTGATACGGTCACACCTGTACTTTCACACACCTGAGAAAACAAACACCTTTCATACACCTGAGAAAACAAACACCTTTCACACACCTGAGAAAACAAACACCTTTCGCACACCTGAGAAAACAAACACCTTTCACACAGCAGAGAAAACAAACACCTTTCACACACCTGAGAAAACAAACACCTTTCACACACCAGAGAAAACAAACACCTTTCACACACATGAGAAAGCAAACACCTTTCACACACCTGAGAAAACAAACACCTTTCACACACCTCAGAAAAAAAACACCTTTCACACACCTCAGAAAACACACACCTTTCACACACCTCAGAAAAGAACACCTCTCACACACCTCAGAAAACAAACACCTATATAAATGCGAGGACAGCCCATTGCGGTTTTATTGATTTTCGGTACATTTTACTATGCGCGAACACTTGAAAATGCGGTCACTTGTGAAATGCGAAATGGGGACACTCTCTCGAGTGCCTCACAGAACTGTGTGGCACTGATCTCAGCCTGACAAATGCAAACACACTGACTGGGATACATGGGTTCCTGCACTCTGATGTAATTGTATAATATTTGGACTGCAGGATCGTACATACATGTACATATCATACAGTCGTAAAGTGTAACCCCCCCCCCCTCAAGATATTTAAAAGAGTAAGAGTGTGGTGACGAGAAGCATAGAAAACTATTGCGTGTGGCCAAAGTTCAAAAGAAACTTTATTCAGTGTACAATGGACCTTATTTGGATGGTAAGGTCACTCTGACCGAGCTCCGCTATTGAGACAGAACATCAAACCACCCACAGCACTGTCGGACGCTGACGAAATGGCTTTTCAGAGTCATAGTCTAGTCCGTTCCTTAATTTTCATGTACAGATATAGGCACAGTCGGGTCACAATCGTTACAAAGGCAACAACACAACTTGTAAAATGGACGATCGATCGAAGCTCAATGAAAAAAATCCAAGACGCACTGGCTAAATGAGTCTGGCAGATTTCAGCCGTGCTTTATTGAGCTGGAAGATGCGCGGCAGAAAAGGAATGGGATTCAAAGGAAGCCATGGAAAAGGCGGAATTTTTCGGCATGTTTTCGGCTGTCTACGTAGGTGAAAGATGTGCAATGTGAGAGTGACATTATACTGGTCTAGGATTAGCAGGCTGTTTGTGCTTAGGAAAAGCCACTGTACTCTCAAGGGAGAGTGACATAGTGGAGATAAGGGGAAGACTTTGAGGCGAGATTCTCAGTATGCGTACATTATTATACTAAGGAAGTTGTATGTGCGTGGACAGCACATGTGCTTTAGCAGTTGTGTGTGTTCATGTGTGGTGTCATTCCCAGCATCATGGTGCACACTATAGATTTCATGTACTGGTACATGAAATCTATAGTGTGCAGCTGCTGACTATTTCTGCATGGGTGTCTGTCCGTGTCCAGTTTGCCTGGTACAGATGTGCCGGGTCCCAACTTCCCACTCACAACGTGCCGGGGTCCAACATTCCGGGGCCAAAGTGCCCGGTTCCCACTTACCCTGTCCCAACGAGCCCAGGTCCGACTTGCTCAGGTTCCACTTGGACGGGTCCAAAGGGCCCGGGTCCATTGTGCCCGGTCCCCACTTGCCTGAGTACAACGTGCCCGGAATAGGATACTGCAAAAGCAGAAATTTTCGGTAATGTTCTATTTTCGGTCGCTTCGGTGCCGACAATTTTTACTGAAAATAAAACGCACCGAAAATTTCGGTACTACCGGTACTGCATACATTTAGTACTTGTACACGTGCCTGGAAAACGGGTTTTACCGAAAATTTCCCTCCACCAAACCGCCGGTTTTGGAGAATACTGGAAATATTACACAACCGAAAATTTCTGCTTTTCCAGTAGTCCTAGTGTAGTATAGAAGATTTTTTCCAACCGTTTTGCTACCCGCAATCAGCTGAGAACTTGTGACTAGGCACATAGGATACAGTCGTAGACACGGGTTTTCGGGTTTACGGCACTTGTAGCAGTGGTGTTGACTTGTGAGACTTATCCCCTCGACCCCACTCTTAGGCACTGCATCTTCCACCAAACTTACCGAGCGTCAGCGTCTGTCGTGAGTTCCCTCTGGAACGTACACAATAATAGGTATTCAATGGGTTGAGGGAAAGATACAAACGGGAAAAAATCTGAAGAAAAACTCGAAGGACTTGAGGCAGGGACCTTCGATTCAGGCCAGAGATGCTCTAACCACTGATAATACATGTGTAGATACATCATCCGAAAACCGAAAACCAGGCCAGTGATGTCCAGCATTCGAGTGTCAAAATTATAGATACGTTTTTATGGATAAAGGGAGAAGGACGAAAGTCGTACGAGTGATGACTAAAAATCCACCAATGTAACCAGATCTTCTTGTCAGTTTTGTGCCATCCTGTCGCACTCACTGATGGTATAATTAGGATCTGGTTACGTTGGTGGACAGTTAGTCATAACTCGTACCATTATTGTCCTTCTCCTATTTTTCTATAATTAAATTGGCTCACCCTCCGAGTTATTGTTTTTCTGTGCTATGAACGCTGACTGCTTTTCTCGCTGTCTTCTCGCTCGCTGCAGGCTGTGCGTAAATGGATATACCTGGGTGACGTCGTATTGATGCCAGTTATAGCTATAGACCCGATTGGGGTTGGCAAGGCCATTGCTGCAGCTATTGCCGCCGGTGAAGTGACCCGGGAGGAGCTGTTTGTCGTGTCCAAGGTATGTTTGTGTGTGTGTGTGAGGGGGGGGGGTGCTGTGTGTGTGCTGTGCGCGCGTGTGTGTGTGTGTGTTTATGTCGTTACATCAGTCTCGTATTTCTTCAAGATGACATCATACTGTACTTGTGTCATTACATCATTGTGTTTGAATCGTTTGCAGACAAATCGCCTACACTCCACTATGCACTGGATGTCACGAAAATCCAGTATTTTATCAATATTTCAGCTACCGTCACCATCATCAGGAAAACATTGAGAATATACTAGATTTGTGTGCAATGCAGTGCATGCATGAGTGTAGGTCAGGTGCCTGCAATTGTTCTAGTTTCAGCAAGCTGCATGGGACATCCTTTATACATTCACATCACAGTCTATGCTGATTGCTTAGAAGCATACAGTACTTCCTACATTTACAATTATTCTTCCATGATCCTTGCATGGCGCCACTACACACTGGAGAGTAGCTAGACCAACACTAATTATCAGTAGTCTTCATTGTTTCCAATACAATACTGGTGTCGCTATGCTTCTTTTGCAATAGGTCCTTGTGCAGTTATATTGACTTATCTTCACTGCAATATCAGTTTCATGCTCCAATGCTTCCTTTACAGCACTGAGGTGTGCTGGGCTTAATCAATGGCATTTCCAGCTTGCTTGCTACACTTTCACATACTCTCTTTAGGTGTTTTGCTGCCTGCTGCTTGTTTCCCGAAATAGACACCAGCTGAAGCTTCCTAGCTGGCCCCCTTGCCAGAGTCCTTGTTAGATTCTGTATAAGTTCTCTAGTTTGTATCTCATACGTTGTTGATTGAGTAGAGGCCTTGCTAGAGAACAGTTAGGTATTGCTCTATGGTCATCCCTAGTTTTCTTTGCAGTTCAAACAGCTCAGATCTCTGTGTGAAGACTGTGTGTGAGAAAGGGGTATTTGTGAAAGGGTCGGGCTTGCGCCTTCCGAACAAAACTGGTAGCAGAGGATGGTTCGCGAGTAGATCCTAGACCTTTTGTTTCGTAGTCAACAGTGAGTACATTTTCGGCTGTGGGTTTGGACCCCATCAGTCCTTGTCAAGCAAAGGAGTCAACAACAGTCGACTTGGGTGGTGTACCCACCAATGACGAATAAAAAGACAACTACCTTTTGAGAAGGCGGTTGCAAAGCGAGGCGTTACCAGTCGACGGAAACGCCTGCGCGAGCATATCAACGAGATGTCGGCAGAGAGGGTTCATTCCACCACAGAACAACTTCGGCTGGAAGGGAACCAGGTATGTTCGATACTAGAAATGCTAGAAGAACTGTACACCAATGGAAAGGATCAGAACGGAGTCCGAGCGACTCAAGAAGAGATGAATGTATTAGAAGAGGAATTAAGAAGAGCTGAAGAAGAAGCTAACGAATTCATGGGATCATGTACTTTGAAAAGCGATTGCCAGGAGTTGCAACACATGCAACCGCATTATGGAAATCCTAATGATGCATCTGCGCAGGCTGAGTGATCGAGTGTGACCAGCGCAGGATTGTCAGGCACATGCTAAGCTAGTCCACATCCTAATACCAGCAATGCGCAGAGTAGTGTTGGCATGTCGGGTTTCTCCACCGAAATTGAAATGGAAAGTGCCACTTGGCCAATGCTACCACCACTGATTCATTCATCTATTTATACCACTCTATCAGTGGTCATCACCACTGAGCATAGTGTGACACAGGCAGGCCATGTAACAAATGTGTCACGAAGTACTAGCTGGACCTCTGCATACATGTACACTGACAGTGCTGTGGTACCCAATGCAGGTACTGGCTCTTCAACTGGGACTAATGAGTAATGGTGAAGTGCAGTCCAGTGATGGTAATGATCATGTAATGGTAACACCGTCAACAGAATGGATGCAACCAATGCCTACAATCAATGGTGCTGTTCAACAGCTGAGCCCCAGTATACAGGCCATAAGTCTGAACAATGGAAATAATGTCTATGGAAATCAAGTGGCACATCAATCGTCAGTGATCAACTTGCTGGAGGGGGTCACAAGGGAAGCTGAGTACAGAGCACTGGCAAGTGAGACCAGACAAGGTGTGAGCAAACCAAAACCACAGATGCCTCAGCAAGCAACAATGCGGCCTCAGACACCACCACGACAACATCTCAACAGGTGGGAGCCTCGACCAACCACAACACATGGCAGAACGTGTGTAGTAACGAACTCCACCAACAGACGGTGTTGGCCAGCATGCAATGACGACAAGCACAACGTTTGGGAGTGTGCAACGTTTAAAGAGATGAGCATCGCACAACGCTCGGTAATAGCGACCAACGAAAGGTTATGTTATGGGTGCCTGAACAAAGGCCACATGGTGACGCAATGTCAATGGCAGATCACGTGCAACAGAGATGGATGCAAGGAAGTACACCATCAAATGCTCCATGCTGATTCAACTAGCACTACCGCCTCAGAACCAGCACAGCCCGTGCCGAAGCACACAACTTGGAAACCCAAGCCAACACCCAGACGTCGTCGGAACAATCCAACAGTTGGCCTCACAGTCACATCGCACGATCCATGTGAAGAGGTGGCAAACTCCATGGAAGGGGAGCAAGATGCTTTCACAGTAGCCCATGCAATCAGTACAGCGATTGGGTTGCGAACTGTGCCAGTAATACTCAAGAATGGAATCAAAGAAATGCAAGTGAATGCCTTGCTTGATGATGGTAGTACTGGTACATTTCTCAACAGCAGCATGGCTTCGGAACTCGGGTGTAATGGTCCTCCAGACATATTGACAATCAACATGCAATCAACATGCTCAATGGTCAGCAATCCTCCTTCCCATCCATGCCAGTGAGGGTATCGATCAAAAGTTTGAATGGCAATGTTGAGGCCACAATAATGGCACAGACAGTGGACAATGTCGTAGGGCAAATGCCTATTGTCGACTGGAACCGCCACACTCACAGATGGAAGCACCTGCAGGGAGTCCAATTCCACATCATCAACCATAAGAAGCCGGTTGATCTTCTGATCGGCCTGGACAACGCACCGTATCACGTGGCAAAAGCAGAAATAATAGGCAACGAAGGAGAACCCATTGCTCGCCTAACAAAGCTTGGATGGACGTGCGTTGGCAATTCGAACCCAGGAACAACACCACGAATGAACACTGGCCAATCCTTCCTGATCAACGGCATCCGAGCATCGAGCAATCCAGACCATGAACTAAACGACTTAGTATGGAGGCTCTGGGAAATCCAAGAGGTGAGCCCTGCCAAGGCCCAACAGCTGGATGACGATAAACGGCAAGCCGTAACATCAGTACAGCAATCAATCAAGTCACCGTGATACAGATGATACAGATGATACAGATGATACAGATGATACAGATGATACTGATGATAAAGATGATACAGATGATACAGATGATACAGATGATACAGATGATACAGATGATACAGATGATACAGATGATACAGATGATACAGATGATACAGATGATACAGATGATACAGATGATACAGATGATACAGATGATACAGATGATACAGATGATACAGATGATACAGATGATACAGATGATACAGATGATACAGATGATACAGATGATACAGATGATACAGATGATACAGATGATACAGATGATACAGATGATACAGATGATACAGATGATACAGATGATACAGATGATACAGATGATACAGATGATACAGATGATACAGATGATACAGATGATACAGATGATACAGATGATACAGATGATACAGATGATACAGATGATACAGATGATACAGATGATACAGATGATACAGATGATACAGATGATACAGATGATACAGATGATACAGATGATACAGATGATACAGATGATACAGATGATACAGATGATACAGATGATACAGATGATACAGATGATACAGATGATACAGATGATACAGATGATACAGATGATACAGATGATACAGATGATACAGATGATACAGATGATACAGATGATACAGATGATACAGATGATACAGATGATACAGATGATACAGATGATACAGATGATACAGATGATACAGATGATACAGGTGATACAGATGATACAGATGATACAGATGATACAGATGATACAGATGATACAGATGATACAGATGATACAGATGATACTGATGATAAAGATGATACAGATGATACAGATGATACAGATGATACAGATGATACAGATGATACAGATGATACAGATGATACAGATGATACAGATGATACAGATGATACAGATGATACAGATGATACAGATGATACAGATGATACAGATGATACAGATGATACAGATGATACAGATGATACAGATGATACAGATGATACAGATGATACAGATGATACAGATGATACAGATGATACAGATGATACAGATGATACAGATGGGAAATACACTGTGGGTGTAACATGGAAATCTGACCCGGCAAAGCTACAGAGCAGCTACAACATGGCCTTAAGCGACTAGGTCCCACCGGGAAACGCTTGCTGAATGTCTGCAACACAGTACAGCAACACAATCAATCGCTACCGAAAACTTGGATGTATCTCAGAAGTAAAACCGGACGACAAGCAAACCGGATGGTATCTGCCGCACTTCCCAATTAAACAAATGGGCCGGGAAGCGACGAAAGTGAGAATTGTATTTGATGCTGCAGCACAAGTCTCAGGAGTATCACTAAACAGTGCCATCAGTCCCGTACCCAAGCTTCAACGCAACTTAACACAGGTACTTCTACGGTTTCGGAAGGAACCTGTGGCAGTGGTCTGTGATATTGCAGGAAGGTGTCTACAGATTGCCATTCCAGAGACGGATCGAGCATATCACCGATTCCTATGGCGAGAACCAGGATCAACACAACCGCTGACGGTATACGAATTCAACTGAGTGGTCTTTGTCAGCACCTCCATTTCTCGCACAGTACGTAACACAAGAGCATGCCAGGCAATGTGCTGATGATCTACCACTGGCTTCCGCAGTAGTTTTGAATTCGAACTACATGGATAATACCATGACTTCAGCCAGTGATTATGATGAAGGCAAGTTACTACACTCCCAACTATCAATATTGTGGTCATCTGCCGGAATGCACCCACGGAAATGGCTCACCAACTCCGTTAACGTCTTGGCTCAAGTTTTCCAAGAAGACAGAGCTTCTCAATTGGAACTTGACTCGGAGCAGTTACCAGCAGTGAAAACGCTTGGAATACTCTGGGAGGCAAAGCAAGATGAGTTCACCTTCAAGGTTTCAGAGGAGCAAGCTATGACCGAACGTCTGTTTCTTCGGAAAATCTCTAAGCTCTTTGACCCACTGGGCTTCCTCACTCCATTTGTGGTGCGAGCCAAAATGCTATTTCAACAGATGTGGCTCGACATGTATGACTGGGATGATCCCCTACCAGCTAATGTAGTTGCAACAGCCCAGCAGTGGTTTCGGGAACTGCCAGCGCTAGCCGCAGTTCGGATTCCGTGGTGCACCCAACAAGCATCATCCAAGTAGGCACTGAGTGCACACACTGAGTACACACACTGAGTACACACACTGAGTACATACACTTTTTGAGAGGACATTCCTTGATGTCCGGGTTTTCAACCCATTTGCCCCCTCAAACCAAAAGTCATCAATCCCGGTAGTGTACCACAAGCACGAAAAGGAAAAGAGAAGAAGTTATGAGAGAAGAGTCGTTGAGGTAGAGCACGGATCATTCATCCCGGTCATGCTCAACACCACAGGTGGTCATGGCAAGGCAGCTGGCAATCTCTACGCTCGGATTGCATCCATGTTGGCCGATAAGAGGTCCGAGCCTTTATCGTCATGGCATACATCCGCACTCAACTGTCTTTTGCGCTGGTCAATGCCGCAGTCACAGTCCTGAGAGGTCATCGGCACAAAGCGTCAAGAATCAACGGCTGCCCTTCGATCACGTTAGCAGTGGCAGAATGCAGCATGTAATGGTCAATCCTTGACTTAGTTTGGTAGTCGTTTTAGTACCTCGACCCCCGTGCTGAGTTTGATATGGTTTCTGGTATCTTGGCCATAGACTACTACGCATACTGCTTCTAGCGGTTTCTTTGCATTTTACTGATTGATTACTAGTACTAAAAAAGGGTTTGCTCCCCACACCGGAGCTCGCGCTATTCGGTGTGGGGAGCAAACCCTTTCTTACAAATCATCGCCGAAGTCGCAACCACTACTTTGATTACTAGTACTGTTTACTGTATTTATTTCACCATGGCTGGTTAAAATCGCCCGCATCACATGCTTATTGGCACTATGTCATTTTGATTGTGAAATAATAATAATAATTTAAAATACACACACTGAGTACATACACTGAGTACATACACTGAGTACATACATTGAGTACATACACTGAGTACACACACTGAGTACATACACTGAGTACACACACTAAGTACACACACTGAGTACATACACTGAGTACATACACTGAGTACACACACTGAGTACATACACTGAGTACACACACTAAGTACACACACTGAGTACATACACTGACTACATACACTGAGTTTTTTTCCCGACTGTCGACACTGCATTTATTCGCACAGCAGAAAAGCAACCAACAGAAAATCACGGAGTCATAGCAAACAAAACAAGATCATCGGATAATAAAAAGTGTGGCTAGACACGGCTACTCCGCAAGAGTCTCAGTCACGCAACTGACAGTCGTTGACTGCCAGCACAACAGGAGTGGCAGCATCCAAACGACTGCGGTAGGGAGAAGCACGGTGACCACGGAGGCTCATGTTGCAGGATCGAACCAAAGCAAAGGAGACAAGAGAGCGGATCCAGGACATGACGGAGGAGTAGAGTTCATGCCACTTCTCCCAAACCATATGGCCAAGACGCTTCAGGAAAGCGTGGGCTACCTTGCCGCACCCACCAGATGCACTGAATACCAGTGGGAGAAAGGAAGCATGCTCCACCTCCCTGACGCGTTCTTCGTAGGCCCTTCTCTTCTGCTGTTCGTGCTTGGCATAGGTGGACGCAGGAGTTGAGGAAGTGTTCGAGCGCGCATGAGGGTTAAAAACCCGAACATCACAGAACGTGCGCTCAAAACGACTTCCCCAGACACCAGATGCCGCCACATCAAGACGAGCACCATCTTCCAAGATGGCAGAGCGATACCGGAGCCTTTCACCCTCCAGGGGCTGCAGAGGAGGTTCTATCTTCACATCCGTTGCCACTTCACGCAGTAGGTCGGCTGTCAGGTCGCGGATCGTGTTATGGCGGAGAGCCGGGTATCCACCAGTTGGGCACGAAAGAGCATGGCTGGTGTTAAATGCCTTGCCACACACACAAGTGGATGGCAGGCGGGGAGGGACCCAGCCGAACCGCAGACAGAGTGCGTCTCTGAAGGCGCCTTTGTGGAGGACAAACCCGAACTGCTTCAGGGGCCGGTAAGTGAGCCAGTTGGACGCTCCTTTCTCGGCCGCCATCCCCAGGGTTCGCTGGGTGGGCGCATCACATGTGGCCAAGAGCTGACTGGCTTGGTTTCGAGCGGCTCTCCTGGTTGCTGCTGCTGCAGTTAGCTTGGCAGCATGGATGGTGGTGGGCACTTCGTCCATGTTGGTATCTTGGTCCAGTATCCGGCTCACGAGGATGTTGGTGACAGCGACAGACATATTGTATTGGTCCGTCAAAGACCTCGGGTCAATGAGACCAAGACCACCTTCTCGACACGGGAGGGACAGTATGGCGCGCTCTTCGTCACCAGGTGCGGGGCGACTGGTTAGAGCAGGGATGAACCGCTGTCGGATGGAGTGCTCCAGCGGGTCTAGCAGTCCGCTGATGCCTGGGACCGTCCGGGCCACAAACGACCACTTGTGGCGGAGGCCATGAATAAAAGCAGCGTATGCCGCTTGTGGCCGAGTGGTGGCGAAGTCAGCCAGTCGTCCAACCTCTAGCGCCCATGTCTCTACCTTCTCTGTGACATATTGCTTGCAGAATTCGGGAGACCCAAGTACCGCACCGAGATGCCGCCAGCCATCCGTGCGAATCTGGACTGCCGTGTCAGCAAACAGGGATTCTGCTTCCTGAAGATGCTCCGGCTTCACAACAAGAACCGACTTGGCATCATTGGGGAAGTACCCATATGCTGGGCCTCGTTGCTTAAGCAGTAACCACCAGTGATGCAGCTTTCGAATGGTGGAAGCGGCAGTGGAGTCGTCTGCATACCACGACTGGAGTGCTCCGCTCTGAGACACTTCCTGGATGAGAGGAACGGTTGCCAGGGCATACATAACCATGGCTAGTGGATCTCCCTGCGTGGTGCCTTCACAAGACAGGAGACATTCACCATCCACAAACAGCCGAGTCGGGCTGCGGTAGCTGTTGATCAGTGCCGGAGCAATGGTGGGGCAGGTGTGCTGGATATTGTGCAGTGAGACAGCACGGTTAAGGGAGTTAAATGCGTTTGACGCATCTGCAAACAGAACGCCTTCCGCCTCGTCTTCCTGAAATGCTGTTTGCATAGCATGTATTGCTGCTTCTATGCCACACTCTTGACCCGCACATAGCTGTAGGCAGCCAGCTGACTTTTGTATTGAAGATGAGGCGCATCGCAGGATGGCTTTCCCGATGATGCGACGGGCCACTTCTCCGATCCCAATCGGTCTGACACCCGGTTGTTTATCTAGTGGTATGAGGCGGCTGGCCAAGAAAGCTTCCAATGCTGTGGGGTCAACATAGGACGAGGCGATGCGGCGGGCACAGCTGGCCAGTGAATCGCAGAGGTCATCAGATGCTCCGTGAAAAGCTGTGCACATTCTGCGCCACGACGCAGCGTCTAGTCCAGAGGGTCCTGCAGCACCTTGTGTGTGGAGGGCTGCCTCGCGTATGGCCTCCCGGGTGATGCTGGAGTAGAGAACTGGATGCGGTGACGGAGGGACATCTCCTGTAATCATCGCCGTCGCATTTGCTGGTGCCGCGGGAGGGTGTTTGCTCTTGCGAATGTCCAGAACTGTCTGGCCATTGATGGTGGTGCCCACGGAGTGTACTCCGCCCTTCTGGTCTTCAGACAACGTGCGGATTGCAGCACTGGTTTTGCCTGTGGTGATGAGGTTGGCAAAGGTACGAGCTTGGTCCTGCGGCTGAGCCTTGCCTTGGAAGGCTGTGGAAGATTGCACTAGAGATTGGATAGTCCGGACTTCTATCATCAGTTCGTTGATGTTGCCTTCCTCCCAGAGTAGCATGCGGCGCTGTAGACAGGTGATGTGCTCCTGTCTGGTTGCAGAGCGGTGCGGACATTGCAGGAGCAGCTGAGTGGCCACTGCAGCTGCTTTCAGAGACTTGCCTTCACCTGCACATTTGTCACCAAACTGTTTGTAGAGTGTTGCAAGGAGCTTCACAAACTTTGATCCGACTGACCCGGAAGGGAGGAAAAGTAGGTTAGGCCTAAAATGCACCACTTCTTCATATACAGCATCTACAATTTGTGCAGACGAGTTTGAATCGTGGGTCCCAACTGTGATGTTGCAATTTGCTTCCAGATATGGGGGGAGCTGGGCTGGATCCGGTGCTTGGGGCTCCTCAGTAACAGATTGGCTTTGTGCTAGGTTGGCCAGCAACTCTGCATCATGCCCTAGGGTGTCGTCATTACTGTCAACTCGATATGTGGCACTGATGCTTGCTGCATGCTGCTGGTCCAGTATGTCCCATGCTAGTTGTTGAGAGCTCGACACAGGCATGGCATGCAGGTCAACCCTATTGACGTCACTGGAGGTGGTGGCAGCTACCTGACCAGGTTGTGAGCATGGTGCCGTTGGTGGTCCTGTGGATGTCGGGTTTCGGCATTCCGTGAGCAGGGCTTCAGTGAGTGCAGCAGCTACCAGCTCTTCCGGGGTGGCTACTGAGGATGACGGTTGGTTGTCGGTGCATGTGCTTGTATCTGTCACTGCTACGGGTACGGGTGACGGTTGGGATGTCGAGGGGCTGTTGTTTCGGCATCTGCTTTTTTTTTCCTGGGAGACAATTCTGACACTCGCGGCCCTCCTTCTTGCATTCACACCGAACGCAGGTGCCAATAGACATCCTTAGCAAAAGTACGATAACGCTAACCTTTACGGTACTCACTCCCAGCCGTGACAAAAGACGTTATCGGATAACGGAAAAACGTTACAGAGCTCAAAATAACGGGCCGACGTTCGTTATGGAAATTCTGCAAAAAAATGCAAAAACTCGCATTGTTTTGTAACTGGCGGGAGATGAAAAGCACGTCGTGCAGATCGAGATGAGATCGAGAGTCGAGATTGCTTCCTCTTGTGACATTTAGCTTTTTTGGGGAGTTTTGCCTTTCAGTTGACAATTTCTGCGTCCTCTGCTTCGTGCCTTTCCCCTCTATCCCATCTGGGAAACAAAGGACCAGTTCCACGGCACTCCTGAGGAAGAAATTCATCGGCCTCTCCCAGACGTGCTGGAGCTGGAGAACCCTTACAGTCTTCGGTGCTGCGTTTAGGAAAGGGTTTCCAAGGACCTGGGAACAGCGAAAACTCATTTTCGCCGTGCTTTTGCTATTCCAGAGTAAAAGACCTCGCCAAGGTATTCTTTCAGAACGAGAGCAAACTAATCCCTGGTTCAAAATTTTGAATTTCCCGCATCTGTTTCCACGAAAATTCATATCGCCATGGTTGTCACGACTACTTCGTCTCAACTATAACGTACTTTGTGCTAAGGGAAAAGTCAGCTTGAACGATCCGAAGTACGGAAAGTTTTGCGTTTACGTTAGCGTTTTTTTAGCTAAGGATATCTATTGCCGTTGCACCGGCAACAAGTGGCACTCTGCATCAGTGGGCTTGCACGAGAGACGCGCTGAGGCCTGAAAATCCACAGAAAACTACAGAGCTCGAAAACATACACTGAGTACATACACTGATTACATACACTGAGTACATACACTGAGTACACACACTGAGTACATACACTGAGTACATACACTGAGTACACACACTGAGTACATACACTGAGTACACACACTGAGTACACACACTGAGTACATACACTGAGTACATACACTGAGTACATACACTGAGTACATACACTGAGTACATACACTTTTTTTTTACGGGGTAACGGCCTCTTTTACGGGCAAAATAAAGTCATGTAGACGTGAAAAAAATTGAGATACCATGAAAGTTAAAATAGAATTTTATTCGAGTACAATACATTGGGAAACTCCAAGAAATTCCACGTAAAACAGACGGAATTCAGTTTTCAATAGCCAATGCCTACCCCAGCACCATCCTGCGTCGACAGGCCTGTCAGGCGCCTTCTAGACCCGCGTAGCCGGAGGTCGACTGCATGGATCACTGCAAATTGGCTGCGAACTCGCACCCAAGCCATGATGATTGAAAATGGCTTGTCCCACTTGAGGGCGAGGCGACCAGCAAGTCGCTTCTGATAGCTGGCGTATTCGCGATGTAGCACCCCATCCGTGGAACAAACCAGTGGTGTGAACGACCCACGGAGGTCCTCGGAGGCCTGACGATACTTCTTTTTCTTCGCGTTAGCAGCGCGGTTGGAAGTAGCTTCCCAGGATGAATGGGAGTAACTGGGTGCGTTGGCATCAATGATGCGATTATCAAAAAACGCCACCCTGTTATCCTCCCACACACCCCGGGCAAGCCAATCTGCCCGAAGAGCAGGCTGCCCCGTCCGATCACCCTCCGGCACCATGATCGGCTCGACGACAACACCACCGAATGCCATATCAGCTAGCTTTGCATCGCTATCACGCAGATCATTGTGGACTCGCTTGATAAGTCCACCTTTCGGGCAGTCAAGGCCGTGCTGGAGAGAGAAAGGCTTCCCGCAACCCTCACATTGCGCTGGCAGGGCAAGCGGCTGCCGACCATAGCGGATAGCAAGTTGATCGCGGAATTCTGTACTCGACAGATCATACCCCTCGCGCTTCAGGGGCAACACCGTAAGCCATCCGGAGGCATTTCCCCGTACGATGCGGGAGAGGGTGCGCTCCTCGAGCTGTGGCAGGTCACTGAGAATTGATTGAAGTACATACACTGAGTACATACACTGAGTACATACACTGAGTACATACACTGAGTACACACACTGAGTACATACACTGACTACATACACTGAGTACACACACTGAGTACACACACTGAGTACATACACTGAGTACATACACTGAGTACACACACTGAGTACACACACTGAGTACACACACTGAGTACATACACTGACTACATACACTGAGTACATACACTGAGTACACACACTGAGTACACACACTGAGTACATACACTGAGTACATACACTGAGTACACACACTGAGTGAACACACTGAGTACATACACTGAGTACATACACTGAGTACACACACTGAGTACACACACTGGGTACACACACTGAGTACACACACTGAGTACACACACTGAGTACATACACTGAGTACACACACTGAGTACACACACTGAGTACTTACACTGAGTACATACACTGAGTACACACACTGAGTTTTTTTTGTTTTTTTTTAGTAGTAGTAAAAGCCTCTTTTACGGGCGAACAAAACACAATTTGCCATGGCGGAGGATTGAAAACAAATCACATAATGATGACGTCGCATGTGATCAGACAGCAAGAGAAGCATAGCATAGTCCGCACAATCACGGGGCAAGGCTCAACGGGACACCCTAGCCTCCACGACAGCCAGGGAGGCACAGCCATCCATTGGAGGCTGCCAAACTCGGCGAGCCCCACGCAGACACATGACACTCGAGCGCAGCAGGGCAGGTGGGCAATTAGCACAGAATACGCCTCCCTCCCACGTAGCGACTGGAGATGTGCAATCCGGCTCACCAGTGCAGCGGCACCCTTGCCGCATCCTCCGGTGGAAGAGAGCACAAAGGGGAGAAAAGTGGATCGCTCCACTTCTCGGACTCTCCAATCATATCGACGCCGTTCCTCTTGCTCATGGTGCCGGTAGCAGCCAGAGAGAGAGGAGGTGCGGTTCGAAGACGCATAAGGGTTGAACACCCGTATATCAATAAAAGTGCGTTCGAACCGACCCCCCCAAACTCCACTGGCCACCACATCCAAACGAGCTTGATCCTCGGTTGATGATGACCGGAGCTGAAACGGCTCCCCAGTCAGGGGTTGGAGATGTGGCTCCACTGCGACGTTGTGGGCGACACCCTTCAATGAGCTTGCCAGTATGTCGCGCACCTCGTTGTGGCGGATCGAGGGGAACCCACCGAAAGGACAGGACAAGGCGTGAGCAGTGGTGAATGCCTTCTCGCAAACACAGGTGGTGGGCAGGCGAGCAGGCGTCCAACCGTAACGGAGGCAGAGGCCATCCCGGAATTCCCCCTTCGACAAAGCGAAGCCGTGGCGAGCGATGGGTCGGCAGGTAAGCCAGCTTGATGCTCCCTTCTCCTCTGCCAGACTGATAGCGAGATCGAGTTCGCTGTGTTCGGTGCGGAACGTATCGGCAGCTATCTTCATTGCCTTTCTGGCCTCAGAGCGAGCCTGACTCTTGGCCCTGCGGACACAGGCAAGAGCATCATCGAGGTGCTCTTCTTGCGCCATGATCTTGTCGTACAGCGCAGTGGTGATTAGCCTGGAGGTGCCGTACTGTGAGCCAAAAGTGGCAGGGTTGGCCACGCCGAGGCCTCCATGCCGGCAGGGGAAAGTGAGCAAAATGCGTTCAGCTTCACTGGGCGCCGTCCGTCCACTAATGGCAGGGATTAGGCGGCGGTGGATGATGTCCTCCAGGGGTGCCAGCTGTTCTGCAGCACCATCGAGAACCCGACACAGGAAGGACCACCGGTGTTGGAGGCTGTTCACCAGTGCAGAGTAAGCTGCTTGAGGCTGTGACCGGGCGAAATCTGTCAGCTTGCACAGCTCCTGCGACCAGGTGGCCACCTTGGAAGCCACAAACTCCTGCACAAACTGATCAGTTCCGATGGCTGATCCAAGGTGACGGCACCCGTCAGTGGTGATAGACACACCCGTGCCGGCGAAGATGGTGTCGGCTGCCTCTAGCTTGTCCCGCTTGACGACGAGGACGGACTTGCTGGGGTTAATGAAATACCCGAACGCCGGCCCATCCCCGACGAGTCGGTCCCACCACTGGCGGAGAGGGTTGAGCCCGCCATCCGCGGACGAGTCATCCGCATACCAGCTCTGGCGTGTTCCTGGGCTTGCCACTCTGCGCACCAGGGGGAGTACCCCCAAAGCGTACATCGGCATAGCAAGAGGATCTCCCTGCGTTGTGCCTTCTCGCGATAGGAGGCACTCCCCGTCCACGAATAGGCGGGCCGGCTGACGGTAGCAGTTTACGATAGCGGATGTGATGGCTGGACAGAGGTGCGCTACGTTGCGCATACATGCTTCTCTGTTAAGGCGATTGAACGCATTGGATGCATCCGCCATAAGCACAGCGTCAACATCTTCTTCATGGAACGTGTCGTGCATGGCGTGAATGGCCGCCTCAATGCCACATTCCTGGCCTCCGCACATCTGCAGTGACCCTGTCGCCTCACGAACAGAGTCCCCCGCCACGCTCAGAATAGCCTTGCCGATGATACGACGGACGGTTTCACCGATGCCTATTGGGCGCACACCCGGTTTCTTATCTAGAGGGATAAGCCGGCATGCCGTGTAGGCTTCCATCGATGCTGGGTTGACGTACTGAGTGGCGATTCGCCGGGCACAGCTGGCGAGAGCATCACATAGGTCGTCTGAAATGTCCCCAAACGCTGTGCTGAGTACACACACTGAGTACACACACTGAGTACACACACTGAGTACACACGCTGAGTACACACACTGAGTACACACACTGAGTACATACACTGAGTACACACACTGAGTACACACACTGAGTACATACACTGAGTACATACACTGAGTACATACACTGAGTACACACACTGAGTACATACACTGAGTACACACACTGAGTACATACACTGAGTACACACACTGAGTACACACACTGAGTACACACACTGAGTACATACACTGAGTACATACACTGAGTACATACACTGAGTACACACACTGAGTACACACACTGAGTACATACACTGAGTACACACACTGAGTACACACACTGAGTACACACACTGAGTACACACACTGAGTACATACACTGAGTACATACACTGACTACATAGGTGCATATCTTCGCCGATGTCTCACAGGATGCCTAAGGAGCAGTAGCATACTGTACTATCGAGTGATGAACAGAGACGAGACAGTGTCATGCCGACCCATAATGTCAAGGAGCAGAGTCGCGCCAACCACCGCCACCAGCATTCCAAGATTGGAGTGGCTCGCCGCAGTAGCTGGTGTAGACCTAGTGAAACCAATCATCAAAGCACTCAGTCACTCCACATCAGTCGTCTTCTGGACCGACAGCCAGGACGTCCTACATTGGATACGTGGAGCAAGTCGAAAACTGAAGACCTTCGTGGGAAATCGTGTTGCGTACATTCAGGAATCCACCCATCCATCACAGTGGCGTTATGTACCCACTGCAGAAAATCCAGCAGATCATTAATTTTGACACGGGGACACTCAGCCAAATTCCTGGCACAACACTCGCAATGGTGGGAAGCACCGAGTTTCCTTCAGCTGATGGAGTCTGAGGGGCCGGCAACAGTTCTACCCGGGAAGAGCAGCACTGCAGTCGACCAAGAGACACGGAAGTCGACCAAATTCGATTCAGCAGCAATACGATGTGTGAAGAAACAGACTGACACTGAAACAGCTAAGCCAGCAGCTAATGCACAAGCCCAGTCAGTTGTGCTAGCAACGCAAAATTCAGCGGAGAACAACAGCAGTGGTTGGCGACTTGATCCCAGTCGTTACTCTAAATGGCTAGTATTGGTCCGACAGGCGGCATGGGTTATTCGTTTTGCGAACAATTGTCGCACTCCAGCAGCAGTGAGAGTTATGACTGGTCAAACAACGGACCCGGGGAAATAGTAGACGCTGAGAAGACAGTCATTAAAAGCTGCTAAAAATGGAAGCATTTCCAGCAGAGTACGAGTTAGTCCGGAAAGGAAAAGCGGTCCCAACAGGCAGCAAGTTGGCGGGTCTCTCCCCATTCCTGGACGAATTGGGCCTACAAAATACGCAATTCCTGTCGTATGATGCTCAACATCCAAAGATCATGGCTCGGAACGGACATGCCATGCAACTTCTAGTCCGACATTATCACGGGAAGGCAGGACAGAGCAGTGGCGTCAAGGAAACCATGACACAACTGCAGGAACGTTTCTGGGTTATAGCAGCAAGAGAGGTGATCCCGGCCACAAAGGTAGAGGCAGCCTGCAATTATTGTAAGCGAAAGAAAGCTAGGCCAGCAAAACAAGTGATGGCACCACTGCCGAAGAGCCGACTGTCAGAACCGTTGGAAGCCTTCGCAAGAACATCTGTTGACTACGCTGGCCCCTTCGAGACAAAGCAAGGTCGTGGTCAGCGTCGGGCTAAGCGGTATCTCTGTCTGTTCACGTGTATGACCAGTCGTGCAGTGCATCTAGAAATGGCTACTTCACTATCAACAGACTGCTTCCTGAACGCATTCGAGCGTTTCTGCAGCAGAAGAGGAGTGCCAACACATGTGCGGTCGGACAATGGTACGAATTTCGTCGGTGCACAGCGGGAACTACAAGAGTTGATCGACCAGTTTGACGAAGAGAAGATCGCTAAGAAAGCAGCCAACAATGGTATCCACTGGTCCTTCCATCCTCCACTTGCACCACATTTTGGAGGTGTTCACGAAGCTATGGTAAAATCGGCAAAACGAGCCCTTCGTGCCGTCCTCCAGAATGCAGATGTGACAGATGAAGAATTCCAGACAGCGTTTGTCGGAGTAGAAGGTTTGCTCAACTCTCGTCCACTCTCGTACGTGTCGTCTGATCCACGTGACGACATCCCACTGACACCAAACCACTTCCTCATAGGCATGGCTGGTGGAAGCTTTGCCCCAGATGTGGATGCGTATGATTTCAGCCCCACTCGTTTGCTTTAGCATTTTATCGCTCTACAGGTACCCTCAGTCTCAGGTACTCTCATTTGTGCAATTGTTAATTTTGCTTCTGAATTGTCCTCCCTTTTGCTTTGCTACCGTCCTCCTCCTTCCTCCACCCTTTTTCTTAATTAACCTCATTATCACATTCGCTTCCATGTAATTGGGCTCGTAGCCCGTGTGTACTTGCGAATTCAAATAAAAACACACATACATACATACTCGTCCATCCTCGGCCATGTGCTGAGGATGAGTGAGCAGTCACCCCCTTGCCTTGCGATGTCCTGCTATTTTCAAGCGGGGTCACGTGGACGAAGGGGCCGTCCCGCGGCTACTCAACCTACCACCATCATGAAGGACCTGACAGGGCACGACATCCATTTGAAGAATGCCAGCGACCTAGAAGGAGCACGAGCATTTGCTGCAGACAAGTCGAAATGGAGATCAGACATTGTTTATGGATGAGTTTTTGTTGACTGGAGACGGAAGCGGACTTGGCTTAATTTCAGTTTATTCCCATTCCACTGTTCTCTGTCCTTTGCACACGTACTGTGGTATTATTATTATTATGCGTGCTGTGGTATTATTGTGCGTGCTGTGGTATTATTATTATGCATACTTGTATTATACATACTCGTCGGTGGCGATACGTGCAGTACCTGATAAAGAACATCTGGCAACGGTGGATGAAGGAACTCGTGCCAGCTCTGAATTCCAGACAGCAGTGGCGGACACAACAGAAGAATACGAAGATTGGCGATGCTGTCGTTGTTGTCGCTTCAGCCACGCCACGCGGCCAGTGGCCCATCGGTCGCATTGTGGAGGTCATGCCAGGACCGGATGGCAATGTTAGAGTTGTGCGTGTCCAAGTGGGCTCCAAAGTCTTCACCCGACCTATCACGAGAGTTTGCCCGATCGTAGAGGAAGAATCACTGTAAGCACTGTAATGACTGAAATGTTTTGCTCAGTGCTAGTAGTAGTAGTAGTAGTAGTAGTAGTAGTAGTAGTGCTAGTAGTGCTAGTAGTAGTAGTAGTAGTAGTAGTAGTAGTAGTAGTGCTAGTAGTAGTGCTAGTAGTAGTAGATTATACAATCTCACAGCACAATGTCATTGCTTGTTGCAACAACAACTTACAGTATGTACAGTATCATAATAGCAGTTAGCAGCGTAGAGGTTGATTAACGGCGGGTTAATCAAAGAAGGGGAGGATGTTTAGAAAGAATACAGTACTTCCTACATTTACGATTATTCTTCCATGATCCTTGCATGGCGCCACTACACACTGGAGAGTACTTATACCACCACTAATTATATGTAGTCTTCATTGTTTCCAGAATACAATACTGGTGCCGCTATGCTTCATTTGCAATAGGTCCTTGTGCAGTTGTATGGACTTATCTTCACTGCAATATCAGTTTCATGCTCCAATGCTTCCTTTACAGCAGTGAGGTGTGCTGCGATTAATCAATGGCATTTCCAGCTTGCTTGCTACACTTTCACATACTCTCTTTAGCTGTTTTGCTGCCTGCTGCTTGTTTCAATAGATACCAGCTGAAGCTTCCTAGCTGGCCCCCTTGCCCTTGTTAGATTCTCTATAAGTTCTTTAGTTTGTATCTCATACGTTGTTGATTGAGTAGAGGCCTGGCTAGAGAACAGTTAGGTTTTGCTCTATGTTCATCGCTAGTTTTGTTTCGAGTTCAAACAGCTCAGATCTATGTGTGTAGACTGTGTGTGAGAACGGGGAACTAGTATTTGTGAAAGGATCGGGCTTGCGCCTTCGGAACACTGATCGTTGGTGGTAAGTGGCGTGGTGTGTACAACTGACCTGCAGGTGCTGTCATGCCGTAGAAGACCTGCTTAAATACTGCTTCTACACACTGTCATCAGTAAAGGATGTATCCAGGATTTTGTATGAATCTCAAGCGACCCCTTATACCACCCAGCCACTGTGCTGCAGATGCTGAACTCTGTTGTTCTTACAGTCTTGTACCCAAAATAGGCAACATCCTATGTACATTATAGTACAAATGCTATACTAAAAAGGTTAAAATAGCTCCTAAAGGTTCAAATTTTGGGGTTATGGCAAAGGAATCGTGATAAATAAGATAATTGACCTCGACGTCGGTCTATATGGGAAATATAGGCCTCGTAAAAGACCTCGGCTGACCTTGGTCTTTTACTCGGCCTATATTTCCCATATAGACCTCGTCTTGGTCAATACCCTATACATATCACATGATATTGTCACATGATCCATATCACATGATAATTTATGGTCACATGATCCATATCACGTGATAACTATGGTGGCTTTGTATCATAATAATACTTGTAATTATATCTCTCTGGCAAGAAAAACTTGGAATGCGCCATAGGACTCACTTATCTGGTAAAATTTCCTATTGTATTTCCCCTAAGCAATTATATGTCGCACCAATACCCCCATTTTTTTCTCGGCCACATTGTTTCAATGTGTATAGATTATTGACCAATTAGGAGGTCTTTGCGTGCTTTATAGACTGAGTATAGACCGAGGTCTCCTAGGCTTAGGTCTGGGCAGTGGCGGATAATGCTCGAAAAGGTGGCAGATTCTGCTCGACAAGGAGTGAAATTGACAAAACCATACAAACCTTATGGCGGGCAATTCCTCGAATTCTGCTCCATTTCTTTATCCACATACCAAACATGCATGAAACGTACCAGAAAAAGTACCGAATTCTGCCAATTTTTCTGCTGCCGCCATTATCCGCATATGCTTACTTAGGTCACTTACGAGGTCATTATAGCATATCTAGACCGATTATAAGGTCTTCTCCAAAAGGCATCATAGAAGCAGTCAAATCTTTTGCATATTTGACTATTAAATCGAGATTCCCGGGCGTGACCCGTGTGCTGCAGGTGAATCTTCAATTTTTATTAGTAAATTTTACTATGTGTGTATGCATTGCATTCTGGATTTTGTTTAGAGTACTTCCGGTGACGACTTTGCTGGTGGTCTGATCTACTCACCTCCCATCACTTTAGGAACTGCATCTACGCCTTAGATATTTGCAGAGTGGTGATGTTCCTATGGATGCTGAAAACTCAGTCTAATTGGGTCTGAAGCGAACCGTGACATTTCTTTCTGGTCCGTTTAAAAACAACCTTGCCTCGCATACAATAGGTAGTCGGTTTACCTGTACAATGTTCTCATACATAAAATATTACTAAATAAAATACCCTTGCATATGCAGGCTTATAATTGGTTCTCCGAAACACGGAATACCCGGAACTCATTCAGTCTCCCACGCGCTGCCTCCACCCTATTCACAAGATTCCCGATCTTTGCTGGCTAGTGGTTATGTGTTTTGGGCAACATTACCAAGACAAGCACGTCGATGGATAATTTTGTTGCTAAAATCTCTGCTCAATTGTAGGTTTCATGTATATCCTGCTGGTTTGTCTTCTCCTTTGCCTTCTTTGTCTTTTATTTGAATTCCTTTATCTGTTTTACTGCTGTGGTTGGCTTTCACCCTTGTCTCAGTTTTACTGGCCGTCATCATGATGTGCCATGAGATAATGATATAAATACAAAAAAATGTATGTGATATTTCAGTCAACGACGACCCTGAGCGTGAGTAGTACATATCAGTGAGTTGTACAGGCCCTGAGCGTGAGTAGTACTTATCGCACCCCACGTGAGTGTCTCCATGGTTTGAGCCAATCAGCGGCCTTACTGAGCGTGCATTATCACTCCCTTAGTATTGACTCACATAGATTTTTGCCATACCTAAGCAGTCAAATATACCTGCATATTTCACTCCTTAGGGCTATATTGACTGCTTATATTTGACTGCTTAGGGGTTGCGCAGTTGAACGGTGCCCAGTGCGCAGTGCAGCATTGTCAACAGCATTGTCATTGTGCAACGGTTGTGCAATCATAAAACCGGGATTCATGAGGTTATCGTTTTGGAATTTGAAATACGGACTGTTTGTCGTGATAAATCTAATATTGACTTCGTACTTGGTCAGTATAGGAAATAAAAACCTCGTAAAAGACCTCAGCTTCGCCTCGGTCTTTTACTCGGCTTTTATTTCCTATATTGACCTCGTACTCAGTCAATATTAGATACATATTCCCCAGTACACCGCCAGCCAATGTGGATGCACTGCAGTGCGATATTGCACCCCGGCGAGTGAGCGTGCAAATAACCTATATTTGCACGCTCACTTCGAAGCGAGCGTGCAAATATAGGTTATTTGCACGCTCGCTTCGAAGTGAGCGTGCAGATAATTATAGGTTATTTGCACGCTCACTCGCCGGGGTTCAATATCGCACTGCAGTGCATCCACATAGTCATTGGCTGGCGGTGTACTGGGGGGAGTCGCTCCGCCAGGGAGTTGCTGCTGACTTGCTGCAGCACACCAAAATTAATGTGGAAGAGAAAAATACATATGGATATGAGTTAAGAGTAACTCTCCATCACTGTAACATGATACTATATACAGTCAGAAAGTGCAATAACTAGGCACAAAACTGACAGAGTACTGAAACATTCGACGTCCTGACACCTAGCTTTAACGCATCTCCGTAGCGCTAACCGACAGCCTTCCAACTTGGAAGGTTCAAGGTTATGGAAAAGACCAAAGAGGGGAAGGCAAGCGCAACGAAAACGAGCAAAAGCCACAGTCCCAACGGAACAAAGAATGTCGATTGTTACTGGACGATGACGAGACCAGTACGATATTTGACAAAGCGGTCTAACTACAATTCGAAGCAGCAAAGCAGCACACCACCCAACTTGGGTGGGTCATAAATATCAAAGATAAGTAAAGAAAGGGAAGCTTTGCGAAAACGAATTGTACAAGCCGAAAGCCAAACTCCTACAGTACTCCTCATGCATGACATTGTGATGGACTAGTTGACTACAAAACAAGTTGTTTCACACGACGTACGTTTCGCCGTATGGTTCGTGACGGCTCATCAGGTGTGCAATTTGAAACTCGGATGTTGAGCCATAAATAAATGTGGAAGAGAAAAATACATATGGACTTTCTGACTGTATATAGTATCATGTTACAGTGATGGAGAGTTACTCTTAACTCGTATCCATATGTATTTTTCTCTTCCACATTTATTTATGGCTCAACATCCGAGTACCAAAATTAATAATAGTATTATTGGTCGAGGACGCTGTCGCGGAAGCGAATGTGGACCCGGCTTGCGTCCGCCAAGTCAACTTCACGAGCTCCGCGAGAGTCGAGACAGCAGACGCCCAAGTATTGGAGAAGACTGTCGACAGCCGATTTGAGAAACTGTCCGACGCCGCCATCGAACAGCCTCGTTTCTGAGCAGAAAAACAAAAACACAGAGAAGGCAACTGACAAATGGCTCCGCTTATTCCACGAGTATTGTAAAGACACAGGACGTTGCTGTGACCTGAGTACGGTTCCGGCAAGCGACCTAGCTTACATTCTGCGACATGCATACGTCGAATTGCGTCCGAAGAAAGCTGGAGTGAAGTTCTACTCTGCAGATCTGCATCAATCTTGCCTCGGTTTCCGTTCCGCAATACAAGCTAGTCGAGTTGAAGCGGCCCATGAACGTCCACAGTGACCCAGCGTTCAAGGACGCAAACATTGCATTGAAGGCCTTCCTCATGAAGCCAAAGAAAGCGGGAGAAGTCAAAGCGGTGGAGCACAAACACCCCGTCAACGACGACGACATTAGCAAGCTGTCCCGCTACTTCCAGGATCTCCCGTATAGACAGCAGCTGCTCGAAAGAAGTGTTCCTCTAAAAATGAAAGCGACTGGTTGTGGTGTGTTGTATGACTGTGAAATAATAGCAGGGTTGCATGCAGCATGCTAGGGTTGCACCAGACTGCGTCAAGTGTATGTGGTGACAGACTGTGTGGTGGCAGGGGTGCGATAAATGTATTACTGCACTCGGACGCGTGCAATACCGGCGTCGATATCTGCACTTACGGCTTCGCCGTTCGTGCAGATATCGGCCGGTATTGCACTGGTCCTTGTGCAGTAATACATACATATCCGTGAGTTGTACAGGCCCTGAGCGTGAGTAGTTCATATCAGTGAGTTGTACAGGCCCTGAGCTGCGTGAGTAGTACATATCAGTGAGTTGTACAGGCCCTGAGCGTGAGTAGTACATATCAGTGAGTTGTACAGGCCCGGGGATTGTGAGATTTCGTTTAAAGGGGAAGTCCGGTGAAAAATTTAAATTTCTCAGTCCGTAGAGTTCGGGGCGCTGAGTCGAATGGTCTTTGTCCGAGGAGGCTGCGGCTTATGGTTCGTCAGATACGCCCAATCGAACATGTGCGAATTTGAGCGCGCATCACCCAGATCCAGGTGATGACGTCACAGCGTGCAGCCAGGTAGCCACACCATCTAGTTCTGTACAAAAATGGCCATATTCGGAGCGCGTTCGATTGGGGAACCGTTTATCGCAGCTTCTTCGGACCAAGACCATTCGATTCAGTGTTACAAACACTACGTACCCTGTGATTTTCGGTAAACCTCGAGGTTATACCGTATTTTAGCCGTTTCCGAGTTGGACTTTTCCGTTAGCCCGTCTACATGGTCTATGCGCTCTGCGCTGCGTGCATGCAGTGCGTGCAGTGTGTTATCTAGCTGTAGTGCAGTCAACAAACTCATGTCACAACTGACACAAGACTCAGAAAACTAGTCAACACACGGACTTGTCATGTACTACACTCGTATCAGTCGTATTGTACAGTCATGTAGTCAGAGAACGTGCGTTTCTCCTTGCCGGTGCCGGTGGTTGTGCTTTGAGAAAGAAAATTTTAGTTTTCCGCACCCGCGGCGCCTCATTATTTTATGCTACAGCGATGAGTGCACAACCGTGACAAGTGACAAAACAGCGAACAGCTCTCGGACCTAGAACTTTCAGATTCCATAGCGTTGCAAGCGAAGAGTCGTGCCCGTGGTTCAAAGAGCCTGCACTGTTCTCCAATTGAGTAGTCCGAAATATGCCAAGTTCGCACCAAAACATCACCATGTGGCAGTCTAAGCGAATCTAATCGGTATGGAACAACATTTAGAGCACTCGCATCACTCTTCTCCATTTTGGCGACCCTGCTCTCCAGCGATCTGATAATTACATCAGCCTCGTCTGCAATAGCTGCTGCTTCTTCATCAGTCGGAAACTCAGTAGCGCTCACTCTTGACCGGCCCGCGCGGCCATTCCTTCAGCTGACTACCGAGGTTCTCAGCCCCAGACCGAACTCATGAAGGTCAGCCATGGCTGCATCCTCACTCTCACAAGGAGTTACATGTCTTCGGGGTCGCTTGCACCACCTAATATCAGTCGCCAAATCATTTGAAATAGCACTGACACTATTGCTTTCACGCACTCCTTTTGACCCAGCTGCACGCTATGACGTTGCAGAGGGTGTGGCGCGGCCGCATGACGTCATGGCGCAGCCCCCGAAACTCAGTTTTTCAAACGGAAATATCTCGAGAACGCTTTGTTGGAGACAGGTGGGACCAACACCATTCGACTCAGCGGCCGAAACTCTACCGACCCTGAAATTTAAATTTTTCACCGGACTTCCCCTTTAATCTACCAGTCACATGATCATTACTGTACAAGTACATGAACGGTTTAAAAAATTCACTTCAGCTCCGTTTTGGTGCAGGTGAGCCGGGCAGTCTTGATATTTTGGTTTCGCCTTAGGTATAAGGGAGATTAGTGGGTTCAAGTATTTAGGCGATAAACTCACAGCCTTACATACGACTTAGTATAGAATGTCACTAGCTAGATTGTCAGTCATCCCCCTTCTTCGCCATTGAAGTTCGGTGAAAAGTGCAACTCTATTTGGGGAAATACCATAATATTTCCAATTCTGTGTTGGGAATGAGTTGTATAGACCTTCCCACTGTGTGTACTTTCCTTCGGTCAGTTTCCTTCTTTCTGATTTCGTTCCTCACCTGTACTATCCTGGAGAACAGTACGGGTAGAGTATAACCTGACCTAACCGGATACCCTTGCTGCAGCCCAAACTAACCGGATACCCTTGCTGCAGCCCAAACTAACCGGATACCCTTGCTGCAGCCCAAACTAACCGGATACCCTTGCTGCAGCCCAAACTAACCGGATACCCTTGCTGCAGCCCAAACTAACCGGATACCCTTGCTGCAGCCCAAACTAACCGGATACCCTTGCTGCCGCCCAAACTAACCGGATACCCTTGCTGCAGCCCAAACTAACCGGATACCCTTGCTGCAGCCCAAACTAACCGGATACCCTTGCTGCAGCCCAAACTAACCGGATACCCTTGCTGCAGCCCAAACTAACCGGATACCCTTGCTGCAGCGAAAACTCTCCTCATCTGAAAGGATATACTGGATTGTGCTCTGCCCAAACTGCTGATCCCGACATTAGCCGTGTCCGCCTCTGGATTTCCACAAATGCCATCCCGGCTAGAGGAAATGCCTGATTCCAACACGTCAGCTCGGCTACTATTCGCCTATGAACTCAGTCTAATCACCTGCTTATGCACAATGGCCCGCTCCACCGTTTTGTTTGTTTGTATTCTTTATTTAGATTGGGAAGTCCAAAACACGCCCTAGCCTAATAACAATGGTCCCCCCCCGTGGCTATGTGAATGATGACAACACCGTCACTTTACAGCTTATTCTATTCGCATCTCTCCGCGATGAAGCACTCCACGCTATCCATGATTCAACATTTTCCGGACATCTTGGCACCTCCCGCACACTAGCTTAAGCGCTTGTGCACGCCAAAGGTACTACTGACTGATGTGTATCTATATTCATTACGTCATAGTTGTACTGCATGCACGCACACACACGGATTAGTTGAGTGTGCTTCTTTTTCCTGTTGTTCTTTCTCATGACATGTTTTGTTTCCGTTCCCAAGTCTTCACGAATAAATAGTAACGTATCATGGCGCAGTGAACTTGTTCTTTCCTGTGTCCGTGCCTTGTGTCCGCACCTTGTAGTGTTTGCACGGGCCCAGTTGTTTTTTCCGTATGAAGTAGTAGTTTCCGCGATCGAAACTCTGTCTCAGTTGAATTATTTTAGTAGTGTATTTGTTCGTACTCGTGGACGAGTGACTAATCGTAATGGAACAATCACAGGACGATACCGGATTTGACCTGTCCTCCGCGACCGAGCGACAGCAGGAATCTCAAATGGGTGTCCTGATGAAATTTATGGAGCAGCAGATGCGTGCAGCTGAGGCTCGTGATAAGGCGATGCAAGATCTGTTCAAGAATGTTCAGAGCAGGTCGCTATCACCATCGCAGCCTCAGTTCACTCCGCAGCCCTCAGCACCAGTTCAGTCCACCTCGCAGACCTCAGCACCACGGCCAGTGAACAGTGTTTCCTGCCCACACTTATTGTCGTCTGCGACGCTGGCTGATTTTCACTCCTTCGTTGAAAGCTGGAGAGATTTTAGTGTGTGCCAGCATTTGGCCAGCCAGGCTCGTGAGGCCAGAGTGGCAACACTCCGTCAGTGTTTCGATGAGGAGCTGCGACGTTTTATCCGAGAGGATATTATCTGCATACCAGCTTCAGCTGACGTCGACCTGATGCTGGAGCGCATTCAGGCGTATATCAGACGGCAACGTAATCCACTGTTGGACCGCATAGAGTTTTACCAGCGTGTCCAGCAAGCTGGAGAATCATTTGATGCGTTTTACACAGCCCTGTGTGAACTACAAAGTGCATGCGACTTCTTGTCACACAGCCTATGTGGAACGTGTGATGCTCGCTGCTGTGCGCAGTGCAAAGGCCTCGGCCGTACCCTCAAGGAGGAATCTCTGCGCGACCGCGTCGTAATTGGTGTGCGGAACGATGAGACGCGACACAAGTTGCTCGCAACTCATGGTCTCACGCTCGACCAGGCTGTCACCCTCTGCCGGACGGAGGAAGCAGCATACCACACCAAGGCGCACATGCCCAGTCCTGGCCTCCAGGCAAGTGCTGCCAAGCAGTCGGCGTACAAGCAGCAGAAACGTCACAAGCCAGCTGACTCTAAGCCAAGGGAGACATCAAGTGCGGCCAAGTCCACTTGTCCAAATTGTGGTCGTTCTGACCACACGAAATCTGTATGTCCTGCCAAGGGCAAGAAGTGCAACTCCTGTCATGGCATTGGGCATTTTCAGCGAATGTGCAAGAGCCAGAAACAGCCGAAGACTAGCTCTGCTGCCAAGCTTGGACAGCTGAAGCTACAGCGTGCGTCTCGCGTGGACCGTCGCACAGTACCTGTTTCGACCATGCTGCAAACAGAGGATCAGCCATCCCAACTGTCCTGGACACCAGACACAGGCAGTGACGTTGATGCCATTGGCGAGGAGCACCTCACGCAGATCGGTGGGTTCGTCGAGAACTTAGATGACGACCACGACTGTGTGCAGGCTGTGACCGGTGAGCCGCTACGCAACCTGGGCAAAATACGTGCGACTCTACGAGTCGGTGAGACGCAGCATGAAACCGTCATCCATGTGTACAAGGGTCTACACGATGCCCTGCTCTCTCATACCTCATTGCGTGCGCTGAAGTTTCTCCCACCTGATTGGCCAGTCCAATTCACCGCTGAACACGAGGGTGCATCTTCACCCAAGATCTGTGCAGCTGTTTCGTCATGCGCTCATCCTAGTGATGCTGAGTTAGCGCGGACACGTGAGCAGCTCCTGCAAGAGTTCGCTGACGTTTTCTCGGATTCCGGTCTGAAGCCAATGGAAGGTCCGCCAATGGAAATTGAGCTACAGCATGATTCTAAGCCTTCCTGTGTGCACACTGCTCGACCAATACCGTATGCATTCCGTGACCAGATCAAGACTCAGCTCGACGGCATGGTCAGCGACGGGATTATTGAACCAGTGACGGAGCCCAGTGAATGGTGCCATCCGATTGTCATAGTAGACAAGAAGGGCAGCACTGAGAAGCGCCTCACAGTTGACTTCAAGCGGCTGAACGACCAAGTCCGTCGTCCCGCGCATCCCGTACATACGGCACGTGACGTTGTCTCTGGAGTTGGCTCTGCTAAGTTCTTTACGAAGCTCGATGCAAGGCACGGCTACTGGCAGATTCCTCTCAGTGACACTGCTCAGGAATTCACCACGTTTATCACCCCGTACGGCAGATATCGTTATCTACGGAACCCGCAGGGTCTAATATCTGCTGGGGATGAGTTCAACCGGCGCACTGATGCTGCGTTCTCTGCTATCCCGCGTCTCGGCAAGGTAGTCGATGATTGCCTAGCGTACGACGACGACTTTCTGTCGCATGTCAGCCACGTGCGCGAGATTCTGCTCTGCGCCAGGGAGCATGGTATCACGTTCAGCCCCGCCAAGTTTGTGTTCGGTACGCAACGTATCCATTTCTGCGGCTACAACGTCACGCCTGATGGCTGGGTCGTCGACGATGATAAGACGTCCGGTATTCGCCAGTTTCCAGTACCCGCCAACAGAACCGATCTCCGTTCGTTCCTCGGTCTAGTGAATCAATGTGGCGAGTTCACTCCACATCTAGCCGAGTTGACCAATCCTCTGCGTGGCCTGCTCAAGACCTCCCGTGAGTTCATGTGGGACGCTAGCCACACTGCAGCGTTTGAACGGACGCAGGAAGCTCTCTTGTCCCCTCCGGTTCTCGCTTTCTATCAAGTTGGTCAAGACCTCCGGCTTGAAACCGATGCATCCGCTCTAAGAGGTCTCGGATTCGTGCTTTGGCAAAAGCAGAATGATCAGTGGCGTATTATTCAGTGTGGATCCCGCTACCTGTCTGATGCTGAAACACGTTATGCTGTCATCGAGTTGGAAATGCTCGCTGTAGTATGGGCCGTGCGCAAATGCCGCATCTACCTGTCTGGTGCGCCATTTGAAGTAGTCACCGACCACAAGCCCCTGATTCCGATCATCAACTCATATTCGTTGGATCAGATCGAGAACCCGCGTCTTCTACGATTACGCCTCAAGCTCCAAGCCTATCAGCTGCAGGCATCTTGGCGAAAAGGTTCTGAAAATGCCTTCGCCGATGCGCTGTCCCGGAATCCTGTTGGCATTCCTTCCACCACTGATGAGCTTGGTGAAGCCCCGTCGCTTCATTGCCGCAGCATTCAGATCTGCATGGTGCACTCGGACACTGAGCCGAATGCGAATCTCAAGGTTGCAGAGCTGCGGGAAGCTGCAGGTGCAGATGCCACGTACCAGTCATTGATTGAGTGTATCTTGACTGGATTCCCTGATCGCCAGCAGAAGTTGCCTGCTCCGTTACGTGCGTACTGGAATGGACGTGAGCATCTCTCCGTCGACCATGGCATTGTGTTGAAGGGCAACCGCATTGTTGTTCCTGAATCATTGCGTGCTCAGGTATTGCACAACCTCCACGCTTCACACCAAGGCCTAGTGCGTACTAAGTCTCGTGCGCGTCAGCTTGTATACTGGTCCGGTATCACCAAGGACATTGATACACTCGTTCGTTCTTGTCCTGCTTGCCGCGCACAACAGTCGTCCCAGCCAGCTGAGCCCCTGCTGAACGACCGCACCCCGACACTACCGTTTGAATGTGCATCTGCCGATTTGTTCACTTGTCAGGGTCACGACTTCCTTGTGTATGCAGATCGTTTGACCGGTTGGCCCTGTGTCGCGCGTACTGGCCGCACCACCTCATCGCATGACGTGATACTCGCATTCCGTCGCTGGTTCTCTGATGTTGGTGTTCCTGCTGTGCTGTGTACAGATGGTGGTCCCCAGTTCTCCTCGCATAAGTTTGCTGAGTTTTGTAAGCGCTGGCAGGTAAACCATGTCATGTCCTCTCCCCACTACCCGCAGAGTAATGGGCACGCCGAAGCTGCTGTCAAAGCCATGAAGCGTCTTATCACCAAGACAACCGTGAATGGCAATCTTGACACAGATGACTTCCGCCGAGGGCTACTGGAATGGCGAAACACACCTGGCTCCTCTGGTCAGAGCCCCGCTGAGCTCCTATATGGCCGCTCTCTCCAGTCATTCGTCATTGCACATTGGAAGGAGTTTGATTCATCCTGGCTCTCCAAAGCGACGACACGTGATGAGACTGCCATGCCATCCGACGATGCCGTCACAGACAAGTCGTCAACTCGTCGCTCGTTGCCGCAGCTCCGCCTCGGCACCCACGTGGATGTTCAGCATCCGCGCACCAAGCAGTGGTCTATTCGTGGGGTCATTGTTGCTGTCGGTAATCATCGGGACTACCTAGTGAAGTTGCCGAGTGGTCGCATTTATTGGCGGAACCGCAGATTCCTGCGTCCGTATCGCCCACTTGTGCCTGCACCGCTCGTTGTCCAACCGGCTGCTGCTGACGCCTCTTCCCCGCCGCCGCCGTCCCGCCGCAGCGCACGTCAGCGCAAGCCACCCCAGCGTTTAAACATTGGTTCGCATCATGGACAGTCCTATGATTGACACTCTTGATCACTAATGTCAATTTCTGCTGTCTCTGCTTTGTTGTTTTCATTCTTCATTTTGTTTTATTTATGATAGATGTTGCTGTCACAAGTTTCGCAACATCTCGAAGGGGCGTGATGTGTATCTATATTCATTACGTCATAGTTGTACTGCATGCACGCACACACACGGATTAGTTGAGTGTGCTTCTTTTTCCTGTTGTTCTTTCTCATGACATGTTTTGTTTCCGTTCCCAAGTCTTCACGAATAAATAGTAACGTATCACTGACCACACATGACTAGTATTGACTACCGATGTTACTGGCTGGGTCAAGACGTTCACTCAGTGTCAACAACGCCAAGCTCTTATACTTCGACCGCGTGCTCAATTAAAGTCACACCAGTCCTCTTTCCCTCTTCAACGAGACGGTATCGATATCATGGGTCCACTTCCCATTACTGCCACAGGTAACATAATATCATATTCTCGCTGTTGGTGATTATTTTTCACAAAAAGTATGAAGTGCTTGGAGTAGGTGAGGTCAGGTTGTGTTTTTAGAGCTCCGTAGTCTTTGTAGATTTCCAGTAGCCCAGCCGGCATCAGGCCGGTCTGGAGCATAGTAGCGGGTAGTAGTAGTTGGTAGGCATGGACTCTGACGCGTCGGAGGCCCAGGGGATCCAGGACTTAGCTTTGCTGGGATTCGACGACCTGCGGAAACTGGCTACAAAACACAGCATAGAGGGCGTGAGTAAGCTGTCCCGTTCTGAGCTGGTGGAGAGCCTCCGGGCATTTGGTGTGGATGCACGAGCCGGAACGTATGTATCCAGGCTAGAGAATGCATTATTATCTTTGACGACCTGTATTGAAAACCTGAGCATTGAAATCGTGGCACTGAAGGTTGGCCAAAAAGCCGAAATTTCAGCCCTCCACGCCGAAATTGAAGTTCTGAAGAGAGAAATTGGCAGTTCGGAATTCAAAAAGGTTACACCCGCACCTGACGCACCCGTACTTAGCGTACCCGTAGCAGAAGTCTCTCCTGAGCTGGATGCAGCAGCACAGGCACGGAATACGCACTCTGGAGTCAACCCGTACTCGTACAGTGCAAAAGTAGTATCTGCACGTCCTAAAGCTCACTTCCCATCGCATTCCCCCATGACACAGTCAGCTACCTCCAATACGGGGACACATACTGATCAAGCCCTCCGGACAAACGTCATTTCATACTACCAGCGCCCACCCCGCAAACATGAGCAACTGCGCAGGGCCCATCGTACCAAATGCAAAGCTGTTCATGTTGGAAGAATTCACCCTGGTTGCTCTGCTTCCTCCATCGCAAAATGGTGCGAAAACAAGCAAGTGACTGTACTGAAATGCTCCGTCTCTGAGACAAAGTACTTTGGCCTAGCGTACGCGCACGTAGTCGTCACAGAAGATGACTGGGAAGCTGTGCAAAACACTGACTTTTGGCCTGACGGAGTGACAGCTCGAGAATGGCGATTCAAGGCTGACAGAATAAGTACAGCTGACAACACAACCGTCGATCAGTCTGCACAATAATGAACCTCAACCCCCCGATACTTCCTCACTGTTCCCCAAAAATTACTACTTACAGCACACTTAATCCATTGGCTCAGCCTTTTTACCCACTTTCGCAGCCAACCGCAGGATCACAGCCTATAATGTGCATCAATGCCAGGTCCATTAAGAACAAGACTGCCGAGCTGGCTCACATTTGTTCCACAGTTAAACTCCTCATTGTTTGCATAACGGAAACATGGCTCTCTCCACAGTCGTCTTTCACGGTCCCTGGATATGACTGTTTTCGCCGAGATCGTCCGCCAGATGAAAACAGGTCAGCTACCGATGCCACCCATGCATATGGCGGCGTCTGTATCATAGTACGGTCTGGGATGCTTCCAAAGGTCACCCATCGATCTGACCTCAGTATCCCTCTCCTGGAAGCCACATGGGTGGAAATAGCCCTGTCATCTGCTAACATACATTTCCCAGAGGCGCCTCATGTGAAGAAGTTGGTTATTGGTGCAGTATATCGACCCCCAGCACCTTCTGCAATTCCCTCCAGCACTGTCTAAGCACTCTTAAGAACCGAACAACATCTATCATGTTGATGGGAGACTTTAATGCTAAGTCATGTCATTGGCATGGAACTACCACTGATGCCGCTGGTCGCCAGCTTCACAGTCTTTTCGGCATGTTCTCTCTCACGCAGCTCGTAAATTTTCCAACACATGAGTCATTGTCTGGCATGGGGGCAGCTCTCGACCTAGTTGTCACTGATATACCGGACTCTATATCCTGCCTCCGTGCTACAGCACCACTTGGTCAATCCGATCATTCTATCGTGGTTGGCCACATCCGTACTGTACCCTGCCAAGAAATGCCCACATATCGTTCTCGTGATGCTCGTTCGACTCCCCTGGATGTCCCTGATTTTAGTGTATTTTCTTTGGATTCTCTAGACAGCAACACTGTCGCGAGTATGAATGCTGCCATGTCCCACATTCATTGGCCAGCAGCTTTGAGCCTGGAGAGGCGCGATCCTGACATATCTGTGGACAAATTTTACTCTATCTTCCATAACATCTGTGCAAGATTTCTGCCCAGGCGGAAGCCGCCGGCTGTCAAGCGTTTCCATATGAACCCCCCCTGGCTGACCAGTACCCTCCGACATCAAATAAAGGAAAAACGAGATTCGTATAGTGTTTACCGAAAGTTTCCCTCCGCTGACAACTTCGCTATTTACAGACGAGAGCGAAACGTTACTCGCAATATGTCTCGAACTGCCCATCGACTGCACATCTCATCCCTAAGTGCATCCACGGCAAGACCCGCATCACCAAGTTTATTCCAGTTTGTCCGGAAGCTTCGATCTCCCCAAGGCAACAGCAGAACGACTGTAACTCAGCTCTCAGTCGCTGGTACTCTATATTCTGACCCTGTGGATGTGGCAGATGCTTTGAACGAACAGTTTATTGGTTTTGGAACACAAGATGATCCTTCATGGAATGTGCCAGACTTCAAGCCACCCGACGCCCCATCACGTGGAAGAACTACACCTACGTTGCAAGATGTCACTACCACGCCTTTTGCTGTGGCAAAGCAAATCCGCAACCTTAAGACCCGAAAGGCTGCGGGAGCGGACGGTATTTCTCATGAACTCCTGAAACTATTTTGTTCCAGTATTGCATACCCTATCAGCCTCATCTTTAACCTCACTTTTGCAACTGGTGCTTTCCCTGCTATTTGGAAACACGCAATTGTAACTCCGGTCTTTAAGAACAAGGGAAGTCAGCTCGATGCATCGAATTACCGCCCGATTTCGTTATTTTCAACAATCTCCAAGCTGTGTGAACGTTTTATGTACAACCACTTATACACTTACCTGTCTCCTGTTCTACATCCGTCCCAGTCTGGATTCCGAAAAGGCGACTCTACGTCCTCGCAGCTTCTCAGACTTGTTCAATCGATGTCTTCTGTTCGTGAGAACGGCCATTACAGCATGCTATGTTTCTTTGATCTAAGCAAGGCCTTCGACACAGTATGGACACGCGGGCTCCTATACAAGCTGTCACGCCATGGAATCCATGGTACTTGCTTCACGTGGCTCAGTACTTACCTGACGGGCAGACAGCAAAGGGTGCGTGTCGGCTCTGCTCTGTCTGCCAAAGGGCATGTACGGTCTGGAGTTCCTCAGGGATCAATCCTGGGGCCTCTCCTCTTTCTTATATATGTAAACGATCTGGCAGAAATGGAACACACATCACTATTATTATGCTGATGATACAGCACTACTTGTGACAGCACCCACTCTCCCCGAGGCTAGTGCCAAGTTACAGTCCAACATAGATGGCGTTATTCATTGGATGGAAAAATGGAAATTGCAGCCCAACTCTTCGAAAACTGCTGTAATGTGTATCCTCCCCAGTTGTTCCTGTGACCTATCTTCATAAGTAACCAGTCCCTTCACCTTTCCAGGCACCACAACCCCGCTCTGCATCGTTGAAAAACACAAGCATCTTGGCGTCATTATTGACCAACACTTAACCTGGAAATCCCAGATCGAAAATTTAGACAGCCGTGTTAGCTCAGTAATGGGATTTCTCTCGTCACACATCACCCACCTCCACACCGACTGTCGCCATGTTATCTACACATCTTACATTCTGCCTATTTTTGATTACTGCTGCATAATTTGGGCTGGCATTTCTAAAACACTGATTGCTCGACTCGAAGTTATGCATAGGCGTCTTTTGAAAATATTATTTCGGCTTCCTCGCCTGACTCCAAGCGCAGACTTATACCGCCTTGCTTCTGCTGTGCCGCTCTCGGTCCGCGTGCGTTTTTTGGCATGCCAGACAATTCATAAAATTAAGCTGTGCATTGCTCCTCTTCATGCTCTCTCCTGATAAGCTGGTTTGCTCAATCTCAAGACATGCGCACCAGAAACTCTCTCCGCTTCCCTATTGCGCGGTCTGCCTCTATGCAAACATCTCCTCTCTTCCTTGCTTACCGCCATTGGTCTCTCCTCCCACAACATCTAAAATCCTGCCAATGTTACAATACATTCACACAGCTACTGCAGAATGCAACATACTAGTTGATATCCAGCCCTGCCCTAGCTTCTCCTGCTTTTCAGTTCCCCTTTCATTCTTTTTCTTTCTCCCCTCTAGCTCTATTACCGCCATGGCTGGCTATCGCCCACATCACCATTTCATTGGCTAGTGCCACGTGATTGTGAATAAATAAATAAATAAATAAATAATAAAGCTTACGGCATGCCTGACACTCTCCCAACAACAGTCGCCACCCACCCTCGTTGACGGTTGCATCTGGCGTCATGGTGTCCTTGTATCTATTCACTCTGACCAATCACAATCACATGTCTTCCAACATCTATGCAAGCTCCTGGACATACACAAGACTCGGACAATGCCATAACACCCGCAATCTGATGGTCTTATTGAACGCTCCAACACGGAACCGTACATTGCAGAATATGCTGTCCACATGTGTGGACAAACATGCGGACTGGGATCTCCATCCATAACGAGTATTAGACGAGAGAGGGATCTGACTCACAGAGATAATAACGAATAATCTTTACTTCAGGATGAGACACTAGTAAAGCAACTGAACTACACGAGAGGAATAACTGCAAGCTGTAACTGACTGAAACAACGAAAAGAACACAACTCGGTGTAGTCTCCAGTCCAAACAACAAGACGCCGACTCAACTAATTATGCACAGAAACTACAAGCCGCGAAGTCGGTTTCACGCGCGCGCGCGGGAAACGGCACATGCGACATGCATAACAACACAACACGATGCACTACTAGTATACTGCTACTACATACATCATGAATAGCATGAAAGAACAGCCAGGAATAATTATTATGATTAGACTGGTCCATACAGGAACAATAAATGTATCACCTCTACGCGTGCACACAGCATAACTGACACCAAAGAAGGGCACGTTGATTCGGGCATGCATTGGAATTACCATGAACGTATTGACACCCAAAGGCTAGCGGCAGTGATTTGCCATAACACCATACTTAGACTACTGAAAGAGGTTCACCTTCTACTCATTCCACCCTCCTTGATACGACTACCGGTAAGTATCAACGTTGATACAACAAAATATGAACTATCAGAAAAGAAAACGAAACGTAACGAGCTATAATCTAGCTGTACAGAAACATAAATGGCTGCAGAACTGGACGACTGTTGTACTGTTAGGGCAATTCAATCCATAGTGTCGTCCATAAAAGTCGACTTCAACACCGCCTCCGCAGTACGTGGGACATCTTCTTTTAGCTGCTCAGCAGGCTTCTGAGACACCATTTGTGCTAGGAATGGGGACGAATTCACGCCAAACACCACCCGTTGGTACTGGTAGGCGACTGGCTCCTTTGACGCATCCAAGTCCCGCCACAGAAAACGATGAAATTTCTGATCATCTTCAGACAGCTCGATCTGGAGGTACATCTCTGCTACATCGGCCACGATAGCAACTGGCTTTGCCCTGAATCGCAGCAATATGTGCGGTAGCTCTCTCTGCAGCTTCGGTCCGGGGTGGAGGTAGTCGTTCAGGCTTGCTCCTTTGCATTTGGCTGATGCGTCAAAGACCACCATCACTTTAGTTGTTGTTGCATCTGGTCTGGTGACTGGAAAGTGCGGGAGGTACCAACCACCTGTTGACTCGAGCTTTACTGCAGTCACGTATCCAGCGGTCACATGATGCTGCAGTACACGGCAGTACTCCTTTGCTACTTCTGGTTCCTTGTGGAGGCGTTTCTCCGTCGAGCGCAGTCTCTTCAGTGCCATCTCGTAGCTACCGTTCTCCTCTGGCGGGCTTCTCTTCCAAGGCAGCTTGACGGTGTACCTGCCGTTGCAGTACTTTGTTGCTGCCTCTGCATCTGCAAGAGTTTGTCGGTCATTTGCTGCATGCGGGCTCTGTCGGCGAGGCTCTTCCACCTCCCACATACGCCGGACCAGCATCTCCAGATTACCGTCATCGACTCTGCTGAAGTGAGTGCGGTGATGATCTGAGCTTTCACTCACAGGTCCAACGCAGGTCCAACCTAGCGCGGTTCTCCTCGCCACCGGTTCTCCCTGATCACCCCTCACCTCCTCCAGAGAGTAGTGAAGCTCGGCATGATCCAGGCCAATCAGCATATCAATCTGGCGAGTTGCTGGCTGTTCGAAGGGTATGTCCAGCAGATGATGGTACTGACTTGACTCGACGGTCCAATCGTACGGTTTCAGTGTGCCTGTGACGTGACTAGTTGTGATGGCTGAGAACGGACTGATGAACTTGCCATCTACACTCTCTACCAGCAGATCCACTGGCATTGACTCGAAAGACTCCACTGCTCCGTTGAGGGTGCTGATCGAAACCCGTTTCATGGGTCCCTGCAAGTTGAGCTGGTCCGCTACCTCTGTGTTCACATAACTTTGGGTGCTCCCATCATCCAACAGCGCATTCACCCTGAGGTTGCGGTCACCGTTTCGTAAAACGACCGGCAAGGTTCTCAGTGACAACGGTCTGGCGCCTGCTCCGATGTTAGCAGTGGTTGTAGTTCTGGCTGTCTCACTGGTGCGACCCCTTTCCGTGCCATTGCTGGCTCTAGACGTGTCAATGGCTACTGCCCTGTGAAGTAGATAGTTGTGGGTATCGCTGCACTTGTCTACGCCACACTTTCTCTTCCGCTGGCAGTCAGCACCTCGGTGGCCCTTGCCCAGACAGCGATAGCAGAGCCGATGTGTTTTCGCCACTTTCCAACGCTTGTCCACATCCATTTCCTTGAAATCTTTGCATGTCCACACTTGATGGTCCTGGGAGCATACTGGACACGCTGCCGGTGTCGGATTGGGTGACTCTGCTGCATGGAATGAGTGGCCTCGGGCTGCTGGGCGCTCTCGGCCATGTCTATGGCGACCAGGTGCTAGGCCTGCGATGGCTTCATTGGCGGTAATGTGAAAGTCGGCCTCGAGATTGACCCACTCGAGCAACGCCTCCACCCCTTCTGGGCGCTGATGCTCATAGAGCCACCTATGGTATCTTGTCAGCAGGTCTTCTGGCAGCTTCTGCTGGATTCGCGCGTACAGAGTGCCCACCTCTAGCTCCGATTGGCGACCCGCTGCTTTCAA
>NC_088655.1:5201957-5244457 GCF_964019385.1 Sycon ciliatum | reverse complement strand
CAATTTTCCTTGATGACATAAAATAACACAAAATGATGAGAAATCGTCCATAACATCAGTTAGGACAGAAAATATGACATAAAATTTTACGAACTGTTCGTTGGTATTGACTAAGATGATATCAACACCGAAAAATTTACACTTTGGTTGACGATGGGATCCAGGTCGTCATTTCCTGGAGAAGAACAAAAAGACGCAAAAAATGAAACTTTGAATATTTTTTGCAGCATATTTTTGAGTCTGCCCCATATGTGGACACTTCAAATACGTTCTATAATCGGGTTGGAACAGGTTTACCGCGGCGAAAATAGGGGTCACCGTGCATATTCTGGAGAAAAATCCAAAAATGTGTCAAAATGTGCCTAAAATTGGTAAATTTACGTATCTTTATTGCTTGTACTTCTCTGCTGCTGCTTTGATCATAACTTATTGGATTTTTCGCGGTTAGGTGTTGCATAAACTCACTAGAGTACTCGGCGTTCAGAACAATACAAGGATGGAATAGCTGAACTAGTAAATTAAATTATTTGCCGGAAAACCCTGGGTGCACGCATTATCTATAGGTACCTTTCTCCATGATTACTCTTCTGTTGGTAAGTTGGTTTTGATACATGTACATGTAGCTATGATAGCGCTTAGCACAGCCCCATATCAAACTACAATGAAAGCTGACATGTTGGAACGAATCAGACAACATTGAGTCCTCTTGTTCTTCAACTATGCGAGCTAGAACGTGTCCCCACACTGGCAAAAATGATGGTATTTTACGGTGCGCACAAACAAGTGAAGCACTGTGCAACAGGGCGTTCCTTACAGTTGGGTTGCTGCTGGTTCTTCGCTAGGTGTTCAGCCACCGCTAATATAATCTTCCTTGAGACTGTTCGTGACCCGCTTCTTACCTCCGACTTGCTCCTTCATCAGTCTGGAAATGGCTGGCTCACCACTTCGTTTGTAGGACAAGACAAAGTGCTTCATCACCAACCCACTGGCAGCTGCCCGCACTGCAACTGATTTAGAGAAGTACGTTGCTTGGACCAACGGTTGAAGGGTGGCCAGCCGCTTTTGCTGATGTTCTGCAAACTCCATCGCCGAACATGCTGATGCAAAAGTGACAGAGCGCTACAGGATACTGGCATCAGGGCGAGCTTCGACAATTTCAGCTAGGGCCGCAACATCCGCAACAGCATCATGAGCAGCGAACTCATTCCCAACGATGAACTATAAATCAATCTGAGGCTGTAGCTTGGGAGCTCCGGTATCGCGGTTTAGGGATCAGAGTGTTCACCCAGCACAAAATGCACACCATCGACACACACATCCGTGCACACATACACACACACACACACACACACACACACACACACACACGCACACACACACATGCATGCTCTCACACGCAATAGAACACACGCGCGCGTACACACACATACATTCACGCACGTGTGCGTACCCACCCACATGCATGTGCACACTCATGTGCATGAGTGGAGATGCCCGCATACACATGTCACACCAACATGCCCTGGGAGCGGTCATGCACGTGTGTATAGTATATGTGCGAGGGCACGTCCACATAAGCGCATACGCATGTGCATGTTCATACTTGCGTATGGTGCACACATGCACAAACATGCAGGTCTATGCAAACACACACACGCTCGCGGCCGCCGCGCATACAGTGTGCTCATACATTTCCATAGCCATAGGGTGGCAATGACTCGCAAATATCATGAATAAATCTTATGAGATTGAAAAACGCACTTACCCAAAGCAGCTTTGGTGTTGCTTGTGGAAGCACGGGGGCCAGGGTGTTGAGCAGTTACAGGGCTATCTGTATCTATAAAATTCTCCATCCCACACTGCTGACACGGAATGACAAGTACGCTGCCCAGGTCGTACCTCTTCTCTTCAACGCAATCAATGAGCGCCAGAGGTTTGCCACATCCAGGATTCTGGCATGCAGACAATCCCACAGCCAGATACCTGAGATAAACGATTCGTCGACCGTGAAGAGGGGCACTGAACGACCTCTTCGCGGGAGTCGAATCCAGTGGCGTTAGTGGTGGAGATCGCCCTTTCCGTTTTTCAGGAACTCGATCGATCGTTTGAGTTGGCGAAGCGTCCCCCTCCTCGGCTTCTTGCATCGTCCAGTACGCAGAATGAGAGGCCGCGTCGTGGGTGACGGATTACTCTCCCGCGTCTTCATCTCCACGACACGTCGGCAGGAGAACTGAGCTATCCAAAAACCGCCAATGTCAAAACAAATCCGCAAGTCCACTAGTGACAGTAGTGGCTGAGCTTCTTCCTCAAATCTTGTCTCGACTCGAGCACGCGCTGCGAACTCATGGTCAAACTATTATATTTACTGTGCATGATTGCGTCCCATTTTTCCACTCCGAAAGGCATTATTTTTCAGAAAAAAATTCGGAAATCCAACATGGCGCTAACCGTCGCGAACCTCCTTAAACTTTCACACAAAGCTCGGTGCAGCACCAATCACGGCAGGGGAACCCGACCCTCCACCATCGCCAACTCACGAATTGAATTGACCGAAATGTGTGTAACGGAACAAGCCCAATGATTAGTGTGGAGGGTGTAAGAAGACACCTTCTAAACAGATGATATCCTCAACAAACTCCAATAACAACTTGTAGTGTGTCAACACTGGCCAACACTCAGATGCACTTCTTCTTCACACAGTTGAATGTTGCCCAGTGTTGTCACAATACGTGTATGTTGTTATAAAGACGCTGCGTAAAGCGTAGTTCCGAATTTATAACACTCCAATAATTCGAATTGGTAGTAGCGACTTCGGCAATGGTTTGTTAGGAAAGGCTTTGCTCCCCACACTGGAGCTCGCGCTTTTCCGCCGACTTAAAGGGGAAGTTAAGGCAAAAAATATAATTTCACCAGTTGTAGTCTTCGGGGTGCTGAGTCGAATGGTCTTGGTCCGATAAAGCTTAGACGCTACCTTCCTACTTGAATCCCAATCAAACTCGCGCACTTCCACCGAAACTGGGTGACTGCGCCTTACTAGATGGGGATTTGTATGCAAAATGTCACTAAAAGCGCCATTTCTAGGCCTTGACGGATTATGCTAATACTTTCGTGAAATTATGCTTTTCGCATTGCTGAAAAAATTGCAGAATTATGCTATTTTTATGCTAAAAGTTATCATATTATGCCGCATTATGCTCACATATGCTGCTAAGGGCCTGGTCAGACTGCGGCAAATTTTGGTTGCCTGACGAAAAAAGAACAGCGTCCAGAATTTGAATCGCGATCACACTACACATGTGGGGAGAGTGAAAATTCAATCTTCATTTCGAGCGTCAAGTGGTAATCTCCACGAACGACGTCAAATAATTTAATTCCTTCACCTTGGGGATCGCCAACACCTTCAGTGCAATCCTTGCAACCATCCTTATGAGTTTTGTTGTTGTCCGTGGCCAATTAGCTCCTCGATTTCGAGATGAAAAAATCAGTGATTATCAGCGTCAATGGCGTATCAGCGTCAAATCCTGTTTGGAGCGGAAAAGCGTGGTCCGTTCTTGCTTTTTTTGGAGCGTCCACTCTCGCTTTTGCCGCTCTGGCGGCAAGTTACTATGGAGATTCGGATTATAATCCTAGGATTATTTCGATTTTGCCGCAGTCTGACCAGGCCCTAAATGCCTAATGCATAATGGTTCTGTGCAAAATAACAGGGGGATTTTTTTTGTAGAGGGCGTTGCATTTGCTGTAGCAGCAAAGGTTCAACGGGGTCAACGCACCGTCCGACCTAGCTACAACCATCACTGATTGTAGTGGACTGGTCATGTTATCAAGGGAGTCGTAAACCTACAACTTCCTAGTGCATCTACTTGTACTTGTACTTGTAGAACATGTACAACTGTATGGAATTTGATACGAACAGGCGGATTATTACAATTTTATGCGATTCGTATGCAATTTGCCTCGAATTATGCGATTATTCGATTTTTGTAGGAATTATGCGAAAAATTATGCTAGCATAATCCGTCAAGGCCTTGTAGAGGGCGTTGCATGTGCTGTAGCAGCAAAAGTTCAACGGGGTCAACGCACCGTCCGACCTAGCTACAACCATCACTGATTGTAGTGGACTGGTCATGTTATCAAGGGAGTCGTAAACCTACAACTTCCTAGTGCATCTACTTGTACTTGTACTTGTAGAACATGTACAACTGTATGGAATGTGATGCGAACAGGCGGATTATTACAATTTTATGCGATTCGTATGCAATTTGCCTCGAATTATGCGATTATTCGATTTTGGTAGGAATTATGCGAAAAATTATGCTAGCATAATCCGTCAAGGCCTAGCCATTTCGTTCTTATAAAAGCATGGATGACCGCAAATGGCCCATATGTTGTACTCTTTTGGACGCTGAGTCAAATGGTTTTGGTCCGAAAAGGCTGCGATGCAGCGTTCCTCCTTTATTTCCAGTCGAACATTGTTGAACAAACGGTCACGTGCTCCTGGGTGCCCAAATCACCTGGTCACCGCGCCAGCAGGCGACAACTTTCACACCAAGGTTCAACTCGAGTGACAGGACCAGGGAGTAGTACAATACCGGGAGATGACATGGGCACACATCCGGGATTACGAGCTTTGCCTCACAAAAAAAAATACAAACCACGAGAAAATTCAAATTTTTGGTCTTTTGACAGCGCTGAGAAATCTTCAAATAGTGACGAGTAGACCAGACGTATCCCTTCGTGACAAACTGCCACTTGTTCTTTTCAGCTCGAGCCTTTTTTGGGAGCTAGTCTGGTACATCCAAATCTCGACTCCCCAAAGTGGATGGAAGTGACGAATATGGAGGACGCTATCCTAGGTAAGTAACGTGATGGAAATTTCTCATCTTGACATGGTGTAACACGAACCTGAATTTCTCTTTTGGACTCACTCGGACACCTCACCAAGTTGGGATATTTCGAAACTATACCTATTTGTCTACCATTCTACTTCTCAACGTGTTAGAGACTGTAACACTTTAGAAAACACGTTCCGAAAATTTCAAAACTTAATTAGTTGTATAGATTTGAACATAATGTTCAAGATCACTTGTTTTCAGCACTGAATGAGGCCAGGGCTGGTTGCTTTGTTGCTTTTTTAACTCCCAAAACTCATGGACAGAAGAGGAAGAGCGACGACTTGGGTGTGGCTGCGAAGTAGGCCTTGACGGATTATGCTAATATTTTCGTGAAATTATGCTTTTCGCATTGCTGAAAAAATTGCAGAATTATGCTATTTTTATGCTAAAAGTTATCATTTTATGCCGCATTATGCTCACATAAATAATGCTTCTAATGTACATGTATATGATGGTTCTGTGCAAAATAACAAGGGAATTGTTTTGTAGAGGGCGTTATTCTGTAGTAGCAAAAGTTCAATGGGGTCAACGCACCGTCTGACCTAGCTACGACCGTCACTGATTGCAGTGGAATGGACATGTTATCACGGGAGTCATCAACCTACGACTTCCTGGTGCATCTACTTGTACAATGTACTTGTACAACATGTACAACTGTATGGAATTTGATGCGAACAGGCGGATTATGCGATTACTATGCAATTTGCCTCGAATTTTGCGATTATTCGATTTTGGTAGGAATTATGCGAAAAATTATGCTAGCATAATCCGTCAAGGCCTACTGCGAAGTCTGCCTGCCCAACGCCAATTGCAGTTACACCCACACATATACACACACCGTCTTGTACTTGTACACCACACACGCGCGCGCACGTGTGCATACATAAAACTATTCGTCTTTATCCTTTTGTCTTTGACATGATCACCTTTTGTACTACTCCCTGGTGATTATTTGAATAACATGAATGGCACAGGGATGACTTTTGGCATTGCACGCTGTACACGATTCCACTGTGCCATAAAAGTAACATTGGTTATAATCATGGATTATACCATGGTACGTTACGGAGGGCCTGTTTTCAGCCAATCAGCGCTCACCTAGCCATGGTTACATTGGCCAGTATAAATCCCGCGCGTGATTTATACTGGCCAATATTACAGTCCATTCATCGGAAACTGGCCCGCTGGCTTTTGAAAGTCGGATTTGGGCCGAATTGAGGATCAAAAACCCACTTTAAATCTCAAAAATCTGGGTTTTGGATCTGCTTCTCCATACATTTTGCCATGGCATACCTGTCCTAATTTTGTAAAACTTGGCCGAATTTCTATTTCCCTGTTCTTGGACTTTTCTGGCCTCAAATGTGGCAAGGAGTAATTGCATGGGTCACACAATGCAGGATGTACTGTTGTTTTCACGATATCTACAACTATGTGACAGAGACACTAAAAAGTTAGGGTGCCAGTTTCCAATGAATGGACTGTAGGGCCGATTCCCACTACGGTAACGTGAGTGCCGTGCCGACGATTTGGGTAGGTCACGTGTACCCCACGGTACGAGCTTGAAGCTGAGAGTGATTTACACCTGCGCACAGTCATTCCGTGCATTCCGTCGGCAGGCCGGATCACCTTTTTGTTTTTATCAATTTCTGACTTTGGTCCTGAGGGAAAATAGCAGGGGCCGGGGAGATGACTGGAGAAAGCTCAAGAAGTAACCAATCGAAAAGCCAAGAAAAAACTTCGCACCACAAATACAAAAGAAAGAAAAAACTTCCTTTCAGGGAGTAGTAAAATAGCAACTACTAACTGCATTCGACCTCGCGGAATACCACGGCATGCCATTTCCACCCCCCCCCCCCCCCCCCCACCCCAGAGGCCCTCAGCACCGGGATGTCCACGGCGCGGTACAGCAGGAGCCACGGAATGAACTCGCGCCAAAACTGCCCCTCACGTGAGCGAATCACCATGGGTACTCACGGCATGGCACTCACTGTACCGTAGTGGGAATCGGCCCTAAATCCCGGTGCACGGTACCTACGTTAGGGCACTGACGCCGTACAAGGTCACTGTCTGAAAGGCAGTGAACTTGTACGGCGGCAGTACTCCAGCGCGTGGACCATTCACAACAGACACCACATGCACGTGTACACTCCACACAGAACGGCACACTGACGAGGAACAGTACACAATGGAAAAGAAGAATGACCTGGAATTCGTCTACTTCAAAGTTCAGAGTATTCTATTATACTGAATCTGAGGATAAAGAACGTCGAATAACCACGAAGTACCCCAAATGGGTCAGCAATGTTCATTGTACTTCAAAGAGTTGAAGATCATCAACAGACTGTCTCCTTCGTAACTAAGTTTATAATACAGAGTGTATAGTGGTGGTGCATCAGTACAGTGTACTTAGGTTATTTTCGTGAGTTTGCACCCCGTGTTCATGAGTTGTTTCTGCACTGTTCATGCCCGTTTGTCACACTTACTCCTTATTTTAGTTCTCACTTTTTGTAATACCTACTACAAGTTACCCGTCATGTGTCACACTTCTTTGGATTTTTAACCTTTGTTCTTCCCTTGATCTCTTTAGTTCCGTTTTTCAACTGATGATCGGAGCGTGAAAATCGATTTTGGAAACACACGAAACCAAACCTTGAACAAATTGTCATATTGCGTGGTGATGTCTGCGGCATTCATACTTTTCGTAGCTATTATATTTACGATACTTCTCCAATGTTATCAAATATACTACTCTTTGGTCTAGAAAGAATACTTTTTTGATATTACAATGAGAGTGAATAATCAACGGCTTGTCCACCAACTCTTTCATCAGTCTAGTGGTGGTACATCAGGACAGAGTCAGTGGTTAGCGTACATGCAGTTGTGTACGTCAGCCAAGCGCACCAAAACCTTCAGGGACGGCAGCTGGAATATCGTGCAAGAAGACACGCCAAGCGCTCGCGTGACAACGATCGGCAGTTGATAGCGGTTCGAGTGCAAGCGCGTCAAAAACGAATGAAGAGGTCTGGCTAGATACTAGATAGCATAGGCGAACATGGTCAGGACCTTCTCCCAGGTGTATTTTGAAGGATTTCCGTCTTGCCAGTGTGAGTAACCACTATTCGGTCTTGTATGAATTTTAAAGGTGTAGTCAACGTTCCTGGCGAGTCAATCGACTCGGTTTTCATTCAATACAAGTTTACTGTAGAGAATCCTATGGCTTGATACACACCAGTGACAACAGCAGTATCTTTCTTGACTCTTGAGATGTACTGGTCACATGCTCATGCTCCTCTGCATAAAAATAAGCTTGTAAGTTAAAATTGGACAGAGTTAACGAAGTATTAGGGGGGTTGCGCTGTTGCAATTCTTCGCCTTGATGTCTTGGATCCATGACAGTTACAGCATTGTTAGCATTTCAAAGTAAATTCATAGTCCGTTCCCCCGGCATATTCAGCTGGGTCGTGGTCGTGGTAGTCTTAGGGAAGTGGGTTTGATTACTTCACCATATTGCACTAAACTTTGCTGAACAATGGTGATAAAATAATAATTTAATGATAATTGGCCTATATCTTTTCAGTAAAATGCATTTGCAGGTTAAGTTTGTATTCATTGCAACCACAGTTTTAGTTGTAACATTTTAGGCGGTAATAATATTTTGCCCTTGATACCAAGTCCAAGCATTAAGGCCGTGATCGTTTGATTCTGAAGGATACGACGGATCTGAGATTTGGATCTGGATCGAGTCATCAACCACGTCTAGATCACAGCCTGCGCTTCATGGTAAAATCCGTAGTAGCATGGATTAGATTGGGGGTTTCTCCGGCCATCAGGGTGTTTTCTGGATCAGCAAGTGCTAAAAAAGAAGAAGCTTACTACTCCTTGATTGTGATTGATAACACTTGGGATGGATTTAAATTCAGGCCAATGAAAAAAGCACAATAAATATCAGAGAGCTGTACGATCCACAATGTGATGTGGGTTGTGTGACAAAATAATTCAGTTTTGTCACATCACGACGGTACGCTCCAATGGGATTCACAGTACGCGCAAAGGGGATAACAGGAGCAGCTCCGGGGCTGCCTTAGGACGTAATCCTGACCACCATTGAATGCACACTTTAGAATGGCTGCTGAAACACCATCTTGTTTAGCACATGAGTCATGACCGTGACGGTCAGCTGCTCAACAGCACTACCTCTGCAGCATGCTCAAGCAGTGCGACAATCGTCCAGTCAGAGCTGCTCAAATGGTGCACAGAAGCGCGGTTGCCTTACTCTGCCCGAGCTGCAGCTCGGTTTGGCTGTTGTGTTGCGTCAGCTGTTGCATCGGTTGCCGTTGGCTCCCGCACAGACTTGAAGTCGGCGAGTCTGAAGCAAGTATACGGGTAAAAAAATATAACAGTTGCAGTGAACACCATCGTGACTAGTGGAGGCAGTTTTTGATTGATCTGGCCCATACCATAGTATTTCCTGTATGATATGGAGGGTACTAGTGCAGAGAGGGTACTAGTACACACGACTATGCGAGCGCGTGGCATGGAAGCATGGCATAGCATCGAAACAAGAATTGTGGACCTGATTGAAGCGCTTTACGCTACTACTGAAGCTGCCATCGTTGTTGGATCCACTATCACCGACTGGTTCACCACGTCTGTGGGTGTCAGGCAGGGCTGTTTACTCTCGCCTTGTCTGTTCAACGTATTCCTGGAGTACATCATGTCTGACGCTTTGGAGGAGTTTGATGGGTCAGTATGTATCGGCGGCATATGCGTGGCCAACCTACGTTTTGCGGATGATATAAATCTAATTGCATCGTCTGTGGAAGAGCTGATGGACCTGACCGAGCGCGTGGATACGAGTGCAACAAGACTAGGCATGCAGATCAATGCTTCCAAGACCAAGTCAATGGCAGCGCCGGAGGGCGGTGGTGATCTGGGGTGCATTCAAGTAGGCATTGAGCGAATAGAAGAGGTATCCCAGTTTAAATACTTAGGTGCCGTAATCACGTCGGATGGCAAGTCCGATGTGGAGATAAGAAGACGCTTAGCACTAGGGAAGCAAAAGATCATTGAGCTTCAATTCATTTGGAAATCGCCATCAGTTTCTTTGCCTACTAAATTTCGTTTTGTTAGGTCTATTGTGCTAGCGTAAAGAACTCTTCCTCTCCTCTCCTCCATGCGCTCTCACAGCCAACTCACTGCTACCCTCAGTAGCCATTACACACACACCAACCAAGGAAGGGTTGCAGGTAGATACTGAAATTCCTCCTGACAGCTGTTTCGCCTTCATAAGGCTCATCAGAGAAGGTGATATTGAATAGGATGATATCAGGTGGAGATGGTCAGATTTATACTACAAAACATGGGCGCAAGATTACGGGCAAAGTGTGAGAATGAGAAGTTACAACTCTCCACATTCCACATGTTCTTTACATTTTATTGGCCGAATAGTACCGTTCACCATTGAAATAATTACTTCGCAGTACTATTGTGCTAGCGACTTTTTTATACGGATGCCAATCTTGGACATTATCTGCCTCATCAATGAGAAGAATTTCATCCTTCGAGATGAAATGCTTCCGCCGACTCTTAGGAGTAACATACCACGACCGACGTACCAACCAATCTATCCTGGAAGAAATCAATGACATCATCGAAGCAAGGATGCGGCTAGCGAACAAAGTCAAGAAATTTAAGTTGATGTGGTTTGGCCATGTTTCGAGACATGACGTTTTCTCCAAGCCCTTCCTGCAAGGATCAATTACTGGATCTCGACCGAGAGGAAGGCCCGCGACATCATGGATTTCTAACGTTAAAAGTGGGACGGGTCTTCCCTTGCATGCTCTCTCTCATGCAGCACACGACAGATTTGGATTCAGAGACATCATTCCCAATTCTCCCGCTGATTAATGTCTCTACGATCACCTTGTGATTAAGAGTTATACATACATACATACATACATACATACAGTACACACAGTACACACGACCTCATCAGCAGCAAACACATGTTGGTGACCAGCAAGTTGGTTCGGCCAGGGCTTGACCGAGCGGGCTTGCAAACTGCGGAACTGACTACTATCCACTGGTTCTTACATAGCAAGAAGAACAGCGTGGCAACTCAGGTATAATAAGGTGATCATGTGTGTACAAAACTTGTATTGGTAATAACTTTAGCCTACATCAATATTTTTCAACCAAATTTTCTGTGTCGACACATTGGGCTGGTTTGCATCGATTTTCGATGTCAAATTTCAATTTTGAGCAGAATGACGTCATCAGTGCTACTTTTTATGTTCAGATTTCAACTCAAAACGCGGAGAATACGAAAAATAGTAAGGCCACGAATCCTGGTGAATTGGATAGCCTTTGGGCCCTAGATAAAGGATATTGGTGGATATTGTACATAGATAACAACATTTCGCTGGAAACCAGTGTCGACTTGTTTCACCATACGCACTGTACACATTTAGTATACAAAGCTGTCGTACCTTGGGGTCTGCTGAGACTCACCACCGCGACGAACGAGTGTTTAGTATCTATATCCAGCACATTCCCGCTTGCAACCTACCCTTATTCATACATGTACTGATAGTGTAGTCAGTTCTGTTGTTAGTTTTCTGTTTCGCAAGTGGAAACAAGTTTTAGTTTGTTTTCCTCTGCTCGAATGATGTGTTTGTTCTTGCAATAAGTCCTTCCGAATAATACCTTTCTCCTTGTCTGAGTCCTGGACTTATTGCAAGAACAAACACATCATTCGAGCTAGGTAGGTAGGTAGGTTGCATGCGCATATGGATCACATTGTTCATTTCGCGCGAGCACGCGCGTATGCACGAACCGCGTATGCACAGATGGTGACATGAGACAAGACATAACTCTGTGCCGCGACCTATTAATACATGTAGTAATATTACTAATCGTATGGTGGAAGAAGGTGGAGGACCGAACATCAGCGTATATGCGGACATCCCGCTGTAGGCAGAGACCGCGCACGGGTTGTCACGAGGAAAACACTTTGCTTCACGGGTAGTAACGTACTCTTCTGCTACTGCTTCAGGTCACTAGCCCGCACCTTCTAGTTCAAATATTAACTTCCTTCCTTGCAAAACGCAACCTGAAAGAAGACAAGAAAAGGCAGAGTAGTTGCATATCTGGGAGGATTTCACGGACCTGCACTTTTTTGGCATGCTAGGAACTGAATCTGTTGTCGTTGCTCTTTTATTTCCATGCCGCCCCGAATGCTCGGTGCTCATTTCCCAAGTCCATTTAGCACGTGCGAATTTGTGGGCGGTTTACCACCGCTGACATTGACGCGTAAGTGCATAATAATAATAATAATTTGAAACTCGGATGTTGAGCCATAAATAGATGTAGAAGAGAAAAGGACATATGGATACGAGTTAAGAGTAACTCTCCATCACTGTAACATGATACTATACACAGTCAGAAAGTGCAATAACTGGTGGGTGGTGTGCTGCTTTGCTGCTTCAAATTGTAGTTAGACCGCTTTGTCAAATATCGTACTGGTCTCGTCATCGTCCCGTAACAATCGACATTCTTTGTTCTGTTGGGACTGTAGCTTTTGCTCGTTTTCGTTGCGCTCGCCTTCCCCTCTTTGGTCTTTCCATAACCTTGAACCTTCCAAGTTGGAACGCTGTCGGTTAGCGCTACGGAGATGTGTTGAAGCTAGGTGTCAGGACGTCGAATGTTTCAGTACTCTGTCAGTTTTGTGCCTAGTTATTGCACTTTCTGACTGTATTATAGTATCATGTTACAGTGAAGGAGAGTTACTCTTAACTCGTATCTATAGTCCTTTTCTCTCCTACAATAATAATAATAATAATAATACTTTTGAAGTAGAATTACAGATGGAGCGGACTCGCTCCCTTCTATTTACACTGCAACGTTCGAACACATTTTCGTAGTTAAAACAACGTTTCGGCATATAGCCCTCATCAGGTTTGCAATGATGTGCACTCTACAAAGGAGCAGCAAATATACTGTGCTGTGCTGTGTTTGCGCCAAATGTGTCAGCTACAAAGGTGGCAAAAGGGATTGGTGATATATTAATATCCAGATACGATATATTCACAGTAGTGCCCAGCCAGCATTAGTGTTTACTTGCGGCCGCAAGTTGCGGATTTCAACAGCTTCTCGCAGTTTTCTGCTTGCTCTGTCGCCTGCCCTTGCCAGGACTGACACAGCCGAGAACACACTATCCGCAGCAGCTATACTCTCGCCAGAATGTTTGTCGCGCACGTGGTCACCCCATGGCTTATCGAGAGTGCGACGGCGTGCCTCGCCATTGTGCTCCCGAATTCTTGTTTCCAAGGAGCGTTCCGTCTCCCCAACATACGTTTCCCGGCACCATTTGCATTGCAATTCGTAGACTACATTCTTTGTCATACATACTCGTTCGCCTCCAGACTGACAGGTAATGCAAGGCCCTAGTGGACGTCCTCTTCGTCTTTTTTCAGTAATGTTGGGCTCGTTTACGCACTTGGGTGGTAACAGCGCCGAACGGCACAGTTGACGCCTGAGGCTGCCCGAGTGCTCGTATACGACACGTACCGGCAACTTGTATTTCCGTTTTGCTTTGTTCACATGGTGGTGTACTTCATCGGACTTGAACGGTAGTTTAAGGAAGGCAGAGCGAGGATTACCGCGTCGTCTACGCCGAGGTTTCCTGGCAGCTTCCCTTGCTTCCGATATGATACTGGCTGGGTAGTTATTTATGCGCAGTTGTTTGTGTATTTTTTGTTCGCTCTCGGCTTGCATCATGGGGTTAGACGATAGTCGCTGTGCCCTTAGGAATTGAGATTGAGCGACAGCTAACTTGATGTGGTGATGAACTGCCGATGAATAATCCACCAGTAGGCCACTACTGCATGCCTTCTGGAACAATTTGAATGACAGCTCTCCGGTTTGCCCAACTGCGATCGTTACGTCCATGTAGTCTATGCAGCCACTGTCACAACTTAATTCATGCGTGAATTTGATACGTTCGTGGCTGGCGTTGAATCTTTCTATGAGCTCCAGAAGGCGCTGCCTACCATGTGTCCATAGGATGATGATATCGTCGATGTATCGTCTGAACAGAATAGGTTGGAAGGGTGAGTCCTGAAGAAGTCGTGTCTCAATGGTGTGCATAAACAGGATGGCAAATGGAGGTGCCAGGTTGTTCCCCATAGCAACCCCATCTAGCTGGTGGTAGATCTGTTTGCCAAATCTGAAGTAGTTATGACTCAGAACAAACTTCAGTAGTGTCCTGACTTGGGTCACGCTCAGCCCGAGCATATCAACTCTGTTATAGTGTTGCTCTAGCACGTCACTAACGGCATTCACGCCCTCTTCGATCGGTATGCTGGGATACAAACCCACCACATCCATCGTAGCCAGAATCGTTCCAGCAGGTGCTTTAAGGCCAGGGTATATGGTGCGGATATTGTCTAGCGCGTCTTTGGTGTTGATGAGGTGCGATGGGACAAATGCAAGCAGTTGATGCAATATGCGTTCGAGAACCACCGAAATTCCTGTGACTGGACTGTCACAAGCAGAGACAACAGGTCGGAGGGGCAAATTTTGCTTGTGGTCCTTTGGAAGACCGTATAGTTCCGGGAATCGTGTGTCATGAGGGAGTATTGCAGTCAGAAGATCAGGATCCATATTCGTGCATTGCTCTTCCAGTATGGATTTAACCTCTTTCTCATACCCAGTGATAGTTACATCCACTTTTCTGTACATAGTGCTGTCAGTCAGAAGTGCCTCTGCCTTCTCCAGGTAGAGTTCCTGTTTCATAGCTACTAGCTTCTTGCTCTTGTCGGATTGCTTTATCACTACACTGGGGTCATGACGAAGTTCTCTCAGTCCGTCGCGTTCCTCTTGCGTCATATTATGCTTGGGAGGTCTTTGTTTGCCATATGCTGCCAAAACTTCGTCCTTGAAGTTGGCCATCTTTCTTTCCTCATCCTGGCTCATTCTGGGCGGTTGCTTGAAGCCATGCTTCTTTAGCTTCCACAGCCTGCGATCACACTCGGTACCGGTATCGTGGTCGTCCTCTGGCTGGTCCACACCCTGAGGCCGCGCCTGCTGCCATCTCAAAGTGTAGGCCATCCGTTCTACGGAGGTGACCACTTCTGATTTCTCACGACTGGTTAACTTGCCCGTGGACGGTACAAAACCGGGTCCCAGTTCCAATACCCGTCTGGCATTGTCTGTTACACACGAGTCCATGACAAGCGTTCGTCGAGAATGCTCCATTCCCGTCCGGCCGGGACTACCCAGGGCTGTCCCACTCTGGTAGGACGACGCGGGCAAACATGCCTCATGCGCTTCCCTGGCATCTTCTTGGGCTTGAAGCCTAGACAGCTTCCATCGAATCCTTGCATTGGTACGGATGCGCTCCTCCGTCACCACACAGCGCCGCAGGGCGCGAATACGCACGTAATCCTCCCTGGAAAACGACCAAAGCTGTTCGCAGAAGTACCGGCACTGTCTTGTACGGAAGTCCCTTTCTGCGCACTTGTCCTGTATTGCGTCGCTCAGAAGTCGGAGACAGTACTGGAAGCGTCTTTGCTGTCGAACACTCTTGTGCCTTGAGGCTGGAGGTGGCCGAACCGAATGCGTGATGAACCGTGGGATGATACGCTCCCGCCGGCATTGAAGAAGAAACGACAACTGGCACTGGCTCCTCTGGAGTTTGCACCCCCATTGCAAGTATCGCCATGGCGCCTCGCTCCTAGAAGAGGAGAACCAAGAGATTAGAAGCGGTGAGGCCTCCTGCAGTTTCATACAGAATTACAGATGGAGCGGACTCGCTCCCTTCTATTTACACTGCAACGTTCGAACACATTTTCGTAGTTAAAACAACGTTTCGGCATATAGCCCTCAGCGACTATCGTCTAACCCCATGATGCAAGCCGAGAGCGAACAAAAAATACACAAACAACTGCGCATAAATAACTACCCAGCCAGTATCATATCGGAAGCAAGGGAAGCTGCCAGGAAACCTCGGCGTAGACGACGCGGTAATCCTCGCTCTGCCTTCCTTAAACTACCGTTCAAGTCCGATGAAGTACACCACCATGTGAACAAAGCAAAACGGAAATACAAGTTGCCGGTACGTGTCGTATACGAGCACTCGGGCAGCCTCAGGCGTCAACTGTGCCGTTCGGCGCTGTTACCACCCAAGTGCGTAAACGAGCCCAACATTACTGAAAAAAGACGAAGAGGACGTCCACTAGGGCCTTGCATTACCTGTCAGTCTGGAGGCGAACGAGTATGTATGACAAAGAATGTAGTCTACGAATTGCAATGCAAATGGTGCCGGGAAACGTATGTTGGGGAGACGGAACGCTCCTTGGAAACAAGAATTCGGGAGCACAATGGCGAGGCACGCCGTCGCACTCTCGATAAGCCATGGGGTGACCACGTGCGCGACAAACATTCTGGCGAGAGTATAGCTGCTGCGGATAGTGTGTTCTCGGCTGTGTCAGTCCTGGCAAGGGCAGGCGACAGAGCAAGCAGAAAACTGCGAGAAGCTGTTGAAATCCGCAACTTGCGGCCGCAAGTAAACACTAATGCTGGCTGGGCACTACTGTGAATATATCGTATCTGGATATTAATATATCACCAATCCCTTTTGCCACCTTTGTAGCTGACACATTTGGCGCAAACACAGCACAGCACAGTATATTTGCTGCTCCTTTGTAGAGTGCACATCATTGCAAACCTGATGAGGGCTATATGCCGAAACGTTGTTTTAACTACGAAAATGTGTTCGAACGTTGCAGTGTAAATAGAAGGGAGCGAGTCCGCTCCATCTGTAATTCTGTATGAAACTGCAGGAGGCCTCACCGCTTCTAATCACTTTTGAAGTAATAATAATAATAATTTAATAATAATAGGAACTGAATATGAATCGCATTTTCTTCCACATTGACACCGCATGATTCTTAATTTTTCTTAGTGCACATGTGTCCAGATCGAGGATAGTGTGCGCAATAACCAGCGCGCTGCATCTTTGGTTGCAGTCCACCCATAAGGGCCGGGTTCCACTGCGGCTTCGCTGCACATCATCTGCGGCATGAAACGTCATCATTACGATAGTGACCGCGGCTCGGGCTGGCGCAGGGAGGCCGCGGCTCACGCCGAGCTTTCGCTACGCTGCTTGATCAAAACTGTGAGCCGCGATCGCGGCCAGTTTCCCGTACTTTGCATTGTTTTGTACACGAGAGGCCAGAACAACGAGGATTTTGATTTCGCGGAGGCTGGTAAAATGTCATAAGAAAAACTTAGAGCCCCACCGCGGTCTTCCAATTATGTTTCTGAAAGTCTATTTCTCCAAAGAGCAAGCCGTAAGAAGAATACTGTAAGTGTACAAATTTTCGGCCTATTCAAATTGCGGCCTCCCAGGGCTAAACACACATTTCGGCTGCAACAAATTCGGCATGTACCGCTGCTGCCTGTATACACTGTCACACTGAACCTTGCAAAACAAAATTTCGACTGCAACAAATTTTCGGCCAAATACCGATGTGCTCAGGCCGAAAATATATCTGCGCCAAATACTTGTTGACTTACAGTAGGATTGCAGCCAGGTTTTGTCGTAAAAGCAATGAATTGGGCAAAACCATGAAAGTCCAGGCCGTTTCACTCCACGTGCAACAGTACATTGTGCAGCTCGAACTCCAGGCGAGGTACCTGTTTATAGCCCTTGTTTAAATTTCGCGGCACTGCATCGTGCAGGATAAAATCATGAATGATAACAAAATACGGGAGCTCACTAGAGCCACCGCCCATCTTTTTATGAATGGACTGTAGCAGTGGTTTACATGATGTATGCAGAGTACTCGTACATGCGTCGATTCACATGCTATCACTTGCTAGCTGTACACACACTACAGCTGTACTGGTAATCCTGGTGATGCCGAGGACTACATTGCAGATGATGTGCCAAGACCAGACTACAGTCATTATAGTAGACTGCCTGAAGCAGGGAGTAGTAAAGTTCAGCTATTCCCTGCCCTGATCTGAAGAGATGTTCTCAGGTGTACGATTCGGTGGCGCATTTGCTTGAACTACCTGTATATGGCGGCGCTTGCACGATTGTTTTTTCAAGTTTTGTCCGCGCAATTCACGGGGATAGATTCTAGCCTGGCAGTTCTACACCTTTAGTATACAAGATCACTGTGCCGAATGGCTCCATATACAACGTAACATTGTAGTTCATTATCTCTTTGACATTATCTACAGAACATACACAAATAGCCGATCTACAAACATGTACCACTTAGCTGCAGACCTCGCAACAATGAAGGCAAGAACGAACAAGCCCACAAACAATAAAATAAATCGTACCTTCTTCACGACATCGCCTCCACTGCTCCAGGTCCATACGACCAGCAATACTCCTCCAAATCCTTCCCGACACAGCAGCAGATGGCTGAACATGTTTACTCAAAAGAAGATTATGTTGGTGCTACTGGTTGCGAGACGAACACCCCAGAAGCAGTGGAACCCGGTTCAGGAAAAAAGGAGTTGGCCAGAGTGGACGCTCAAAAGACAAACAACAATGTCAATGACAAAGACTGTTGTCGACGACAAGCGCAAAGTATAGTCACAACAAGATCGTTTCTTCTTTGTCGTCTCCCGATCGCGATCCAGCTAGCCGAAAATCTGCATTTCAAAAACACGAGGTGTAGCAGAAAACTGTTTGGCGTGCATGCGCGTGCGCGTTCCCAGCTACGTAGTAGTTTGGTTCGTGATGGCGCTTCAATCACGCGCAGATCACGCCGATCACATGACATCGACCAAATATCACCATGGCGATCACAGCCATGATCTCGAAGTACAGCGGCACCAGAAAAGTGTCCTTATTCTACCTGAGAAGGGAATGGGGCTGTTAAGTGTGACGTCACGGCTCCTTCGATACGCATAGCAACGGAGAGCACTGGGGACAAACAAAAGTCGCGTCCTCTGGATGGAATCAGATGTCAAGGGCAACAGCATCTAAATGAGTGGAGAGACAGCAGTTTTTCTTTGCTTTTTCTTCAAGCGATTGTTGTCGATCTTTGCTCCTTGTTCTTTCCTCTACAAAACTCCTGTAGTCGTCGAGTGCCTTCATGATGGCTGTGAAATTGGCTGCCCACAGTAAAACTCGGTGTTTGAGAGTGCTTTGAAGATGTTTCGCGTCCTGATGGATCAAAGTATGAGCGCTCCTTGTGGATTCGATTATAATTATAGGTGAGTTGTTCAAGAAATCTGTGTATTCTTTCTGTCTCTGCCCTCACGCTGGCACAATATCAGCCTCTATATCCATGACAGCTCGCACCTCCCGTAAACTGCATGACTTAGATATATTTTCGCCCTCCGTGGTGATTGAAGTCCCATGGAAGAATTTATTATGTTCAGAATGATGTCCTAAGAATATAAAATAAAATAATTCTAGGGAATTGTCATAGGGTATTTTTGGAAGGATGGAGACAGAGAGAGACAGAGAGAGAGAGAGCACTGTTTGAAGTGTTTGTCTCACTGTAATTACTCCAGATTATTGAATGTTGTATGATCTACTCTATATTTTCCACAATGGTTTTTCTTGATTTGCGGGATCTCTTCTTTTGCTGTTTGCGTGTTTACAGGAAGTGGCTGTCTGGTGTAACTGCACCAGATCCTGGGGAAATTAAGTCAGATGCAGAGGCAGGGTCGTCCAGTGATGCAACACTGCCGTTCTGTGTGCAACGTTACCGCTAATGGAGAGGTTCCGCATAACGTAATTACGTTAGTAAAAAACGTAGTCGATCTACGGAAAGTCTTACGTAAACTGCATGCGGATCTGGGTTCCGCCATACGGAGTTTTCAAATCACGTAGCTGCCCTTGGCAACTCCGAACGCGGCAGTGTACGACCAGATCGACCTGGGGAGAGAGTCATAAATTTGTACCCCAATCCACTTACGGACCAGCTACGTTATCAGAGCCCTATCTACGTACTCTCCGTAGACAACTTTCCGTAAGTGGAGTGCAAACTCGCGAATTCACGGGTTTTTCCCACCCACTAACGTAAAGTTGCTCAACTTTACGTAGTGCGGAACCTCTCTAATACCCCCGGCGAAAACACAAAAAAGACAAACACGTGAATAGACTACAGTATTGACCGTTCTGCTAATAAATGCATGACTGCTCCGACAGTCAATAATCGAAACACAGAGCACCAGCATGATGTTTTCATATTGGGAACCACACAATAGCTCAATTCTCAAGCCCAAAAATTGCTGAATACAAATACAGAGCGACGCAACAAGGGATCATCCGGCAACCAAACAAACCTGGGTCTAATGCACTGAATAGTCCTGAAATACGCAGGCCAGAAAAAAACAGTGCAAGCACATAATGTTACAAGGTACATGCATTGCAGAACAAAGTGTAACCACAGATACACAGGGTTATAGCTGCACACTTGTGCATGTGCTCGCTCAGCCCAAGAACACACGATCATGATGATAGAAACAATCCGGGGGAAACACGCTAACACCGAAGTAAGCATCAACACGTAAATAGTGCAGCTCTGAAAAAATTACATAGACATGAACATTGGTGTGTCGAGTAGTATCAGGCTTGAATAATCATTCAACCAAGACTTCATCAGGTCCCAGACGCTGAGATCGCCCGCCGAATGTGAAGTGCATCTAGCCTTGAACCTGTCGCGCAGGGCACACATATATGGCAAAATGACATCCACTCTGATTATTTCCAGAGGCCAATCATGACAGAACACAGAAATGAAACCACGGGCTCAACCAAGTAAACGCAAAGGAAGTTAGTCAAAATAATCCATGCAGTGCTCTTTTAATTGCAGCGCTGATTGCAGTGTTGCGTTATAGCCCGATACCCGCTGAGCACAGACACAACTCCATTCGTCAGGGGCAAGACATACTCTTTTGGAATAAAGTCATAAAGTACAGCGTTCCAATGACATTACGGACACCTCGTGCAAATGCATGGTCTGTTCATCTGGCCGACTCGGCCACGCATGAGAGTGTGTGCATGTACATGTGCGCGCGCACACACACACACACACACACACACCATGTATTCGGTGCGTATGGTGTACCAGCTGCGGGACAATGAAGATGGAATCATTATCATGATGTTACATGTACATCTACAGTGTATGTTTGAGTGTAAAGTAAATTTTATTTTATTGCACATTTCTTCGACACAACTAATTACTTACTTCACATGTTCGCATTTCTCATAATCGATCCACCTGCACTCCGTATCAGTCGAGGAAAAATTCTCCCAGATATAGACTAGTCACCACAGCCATGTGATGACATTGGGATGGGCCCCAAGCACGATTGCACTCTCTAGTTACAATAAATTTGGCCAGATTATCTGTGAAGACAAAATGCAATGCATAGCGGCAATCGACGGATGAAGAGAGAGTTTGTAAATAGTAAATACCCATATCTTTCCACTTGTTCAGGAGCTTACCTTTTGGAGTTCACATCGTTTACACGATCTCTCATGCTGTCTTGCACCTTGGTTTTGTTGACCATGGATACGCCAACCCAGAAAACATTCTACAGGAGCTACTAATGCAGAGCGTTTTTCACGCTCGATCTCGGCGATCTACCTTGTCACGCCAATAAAATCCTCCGTGACACTGGCTACAGTCACAAGAGACGTCTCAGTAAGGTAATGAGCACGACAACATCGTCGAGATAAAGGACAAAGAGAAAACAAAACACTCACTGAAAACAGCAAAGAAGAAACGAAGAAATGTACACGATTCCTATATGTTGCCACTGACAACTGTTTCGGTGGAGACGACGCTACTTTTGTTTGTCCCCAGTGGGGATCGTTGTTATGCGTATCGAAGGAACTGTGACGTCATCACTTAACAGCCCCATAGGGGTTGTGCAAAATTGCAAAAGAGACCATGGTGGACAGCCTGTGGATTCGCGCTACGTATACAGCATGAATGAGATGAGCTTTTACACTGCACACAAAGCGGTTCAGCTGATGGTGTAAGCAAATAGCCTCTATACTGAGGCCAAGCACAGCTGAAGGAAAGTTGTCTGCGGTGGACGAAAGTGCAAGAATGCAGATCTACCGACTTCGGCAGGTCCTTGATTCGCAGTCTGTTTATCCTATGTCTTTGCCATTTTGTTGAAACGGCTCAGCTTTTGGCTACCCGCACACTAAAATCCCACAGCTCTATCGCTTTCTGACTTCTACTAGCCTACTTTGAAGTACAAGAAACAAATGAACACCTATATGTAGATTGAAAGGTGAAGACATCTACCCGTATTAGGAATGTAACAAACATTCGAATACCGTATTTCCCGAATGTAAGTTGCACCTTTTTACACTGAACTTCAAGGGCAAAGAAGACTTACAATGGAGTGTGACTTTTTTACTTATGTGAATGTATCGAAACAATTTGGCTCAGACCTGAAAATGGGTTGCGACTTATAATAGAGGAAATACAGTATTCAATTATTCGAATTTATTCAATCTAAAAAGTGCTCCCAACATTACTTGAATAGACAATTCAAATTTGAAGGTTTGAAGACCACTGCATCTGTGGCATGATCGTGCTAAGATATACTCAAACGGCAAACATGACACTTCAAAGTACATGTTAGGCTTATAATTATATCACTAGACAAGGACGGAATGGCGCGGCATTGTTGCCACAGCAACCCGAATGGGTTAACGAATCAATGATGATGATGACATCACTAATAATTAATACAGCATTGACAGTCATGGGTGACAGCCATGGGTGGCAGTCATGGCCAGTGCAACTCCAGCTTACCTGGGAGATGGTACCCTCTCGAGGAGCATGGCGACATCACAGTGCGGTGTGTGCGGAAACATGTCCAAAGTGACTGTTTTGAGTGGCCTGGAGCCCATTGTATTGATTGCCCTGTTGAGATGTTTGCATAGGCTGTGTACATGGACAAACATTGTATTGATTGCCCTGTTGGGATGTTTGCATAGGCTGTGTACATGGACAAACATTGTATTGATTGCCCTGTTGGGATGTTTGCATAGGCTTTGTACATGGACAAACATTGTATTGATTGCCCTGTTGGGATGTTTGCATAGGCTGTGTACATGGACAAACCTTGTATTGATTGCCCTGTTGGGATGTTTGCATAGGCTGTGTACATGGACAAACATTGTATTGATTGCCCTGTTGGGATGTTTGCATAGGCTGTGTACATGGACAAACATTGTATTGATTGCCCTGTTGGGATGTTTGCATAGGCTGTGTACATGGACAAACCTTGTATTGATTGCCCTGTTGGGATGTTTGCATAGGCTGTGTACATGGACAAACATTGTATTGATTGCCCTGTTGGGATGTTTGCATAGGCTGTGTACATGGACAAACATTGTATTGATTGCCCTGTTGGGATGTTTGCATAGGCTGTCTACATGGACAAACAGAACAAGCAACGCGCTATACACTGCACTGTAAAGTCAACAAATATTCGCATATTCGCCGCATATTAATATTTATTTACAAGAGAGAGATTGGAAGCTTTGTTACAACTCTGAGTTCCAGGTATTACTACGATCATCAGGCAAGTTTCTTGTGTACAAGGCTCTGCCCTACATGGGTATTGAGTATTGAGCACTCTTCGGACAGTGAAGCACACCACTTGACTGCATATTTATTTATTTATTTTGGGCTATTTTTGGCCTAGGCATTTGCTGGAAGTAAAGTGCTGACTAACTTGACTTCCAGCACACATCAGAAGATGCTTGCATTGTGCAAAGCCAGTACAGTAAGCATGCAACACCGCAAGGATACTTTCAGAACTATGGATTGCTGAAGACAGTCACGTGACCCGAGCAGTGAGTGTGATCGGCCTATAGTGCCCCATACTGTACAAGTCATGCAGGCCTCCGCTACTAGACCTTATGCACGTTGTACAGATGTACAGAGTTCTGTACTGGGACCGTAGGTGTGTACAGACCCAGTTCAGTGTTCATTGTGTGCTATGCATGGCTGGGTGTTTATCGTGTGCTATGCATGCGCATTTGACCAATTTTAGCCTCATAATGAATGGCAAACAATCGCTTTTCCAGCTTCTTCACTTTGGTTAGAACAGATGACTAGCTAGATCTTTGTCAGAATTCTTCTTATGAAATGCCTTCAGGGCTCATTTCTTAGTGGAAATAGCAGTAAACAAAAGAGGGTTGTGCAAATTCAACACCCAACCGGGTCTACGGGATCTACCAGATTGTACGGGATTTCGTGCATCTGTACAATTCTACGTGCATATGGCTTATAAGACTCTTCATGTACGTTCAGGCGTCGAAAAGTTCAAAATGCAAAATGCACTACAAACCACCTCTGCGAACACTCCACACCAATACCAAGACAACATGAATAGTATGATGCTAAGACAGTTTCTCCCCCACTATCGCTCGTGTTAAGCCTTGGGTTTTTGCATCTTTCTTACCTGTACAGCTCTATCTTCTTCTTTTACTAGACGGCGATCAATGAGTAAGTACTGGTTGTTGTTGGGTGCTTAAGAGGCGGATGTTGAAAAATGAGCTCTGCTCTGTCGAAGGTTTTCCCCCTACCAGGTATCAGCCTGGGTAGGAAACGCAAAGTTAATCAGTCTGGTTCAGCCAGTAGCAGCAGTCTGATAGGGAGCAGCAGCACTGAGAGCCTGGCCAAAAAGAAAAAGTCAAGACGAGGAGACACGGACTTAATGGATGATGACGCGCCCTGTGACGCCGTCACCATGATACCGGACACCCCGCCCGCAGCACCGGTAAGCACCTCTGAAAGCCTGTTAAGAGAACTTCTCGCCGGGCAACAGAGCATGAAGGGCACTCTCGATGATGTTTCCTTGAAGATTGCAGCCATTACGCTCGATTTGACGAATGTCAAACAAAAAGTTGAGAGCCTAGAGAAAGGCACGAAGCAGAATGAGTTGAAAATCAGGCAATGCATGGAGGATGTCGGATCAGTGAAAGTCCATACCGAAACAGACATAAAACGGATTCGACAAGAACTAGTAGTGCTTTCCGAGAAAATCGGTTCTCTTAGTGACGCTGCCGCCGTCACTAAAGCGAAGATCAATGATGTCACGTCCAATGCAAATGATCAGTCCGCGACTGGAACAACACATTTCGTGAAACGGGCGGAAGTGCAAGCCCTGTTGCAAGAGCAACATGATGTTATGTCTCGATCCAATAGCATCATCTTGTTCGGGTTGCCTGAGTCTGTGAGTGCAGTGCCCACAACATGCAGGAATGTGATGTCAGAAGCTGGTGTTTCTCTTCCCGAAGACACCACGATCGAGAGGATCGGCAAAAAGGCAACCACCACCGACAGTGAAACTCGCCCCCGACCAGTACGCATCCGTACGTCGATGTCGATAAAGGACGCAGTTTTCCGGCACCGGTTCAAACTGACCTTCCTCGACAGGCCGTTGTATGTGGGTCACGACCTGACCCCGCACCAACAGGCGGCGAGAAAGGCTGTTGTTCCCCTTTTTCGGACGCTGCGAAAGAAAGGTGTGACCTGCTCGCTGCCGTACGACAAGATAGTCCAAGGAGGAGTGCCTTTGCCGGATGAGCGTATCGCCCAGCTCCTACAAGACGGCAACGCATAGGACAGCGCTGGCCCAGTGGCAAAGGCAAGTGATCCCGCTGTCAATGTATATACTACTCACATTAATAATTTTACTCACTTCTCCCATATGAATGCATGTGATGAGCACCCCTCCTCTTCTTCTTCTTGTTCTATTTCCCATGTACATACTACACCACTCCACCACAACATTAGTTTGCAGAATAGCACCATGCATTCAGGCTCTTTGGTCATATGCACTCTGAACTGTCGCAGCATGCAGTCAACATTAGTTCAACTCATCGACTTGATTGAGCAGCACCACATCGATGTCCTCTGCTTGACGGAAACATGGCTAAATAGCACTACACCCGACGAAATAGTATCAGTTCCAGAGTTCGAGCTTCACCGACGGGACAGGGACAGTGTTCAAGTAAGTTGGAACACACTGGGAGGTGGAGGAGTTGCCATACTGAGTGCGTCACATCTCTCAGCACGCCGTCGCACGGACCTAGAGCACCAGTCATCAGAAATGATCACACTTCAAGTCAATGGTATCATTATTTCATGCATGTACCGGCCACCACGTCATCACACCTCCTCTTTCAAGCATGCATTCTCGGTTTTGTCTGAGGTGGTGGACAACAGCCCACTAGTGGTTACAGGCGACTTCAATGCCCGAAATGAGGAGTGGAACACGAACGATAGAACAAATACAGACGGTCGTGCGCTAAATTCTGTTTTCAATGATCTTGGCTTGAGTCTGGTGTCAAAGAATTGTGGCACTCGACCGTCCAGCCATTCGAATCCATCACTAGATTTGGTATTATCAAATGCACCTGATGTCTTTGACAATTGCATTGTGGGGATGCCACTGACGGACCACTGCCCTGTCATATGCTCCGCATCCTGGTCAGCACTGTCTGCAATCTATCGCTCAGTATCAGGAGCAACCAAGGGTCAGACTAGGGAGAACACCACAGAGAAACGAACAATCAATTTCAACAAGTTGCGCACAATACTCAGTACTATGCACTTGGAAGAGTGTATACTTGGGGAGGACGTGCACATTGACTACAGATGCATGGCACTGTGCTCATCGTTAGATCAAGCCATCGCACGGTCCACCCTCGTGACTAACAAAACCTTCCGTGTGAATACACAGCCTTGGTTCACTTCCTCGCATAGAAAAAACCGTCAACGAGTCTCACGCCTGTACAAACTTCACCGCCGAGACCTACACAATCCGACGCTTAAAGCAGCATACATTCTCTGCAGAAATGAGTACCGCAACACCATACGGAAAGCTCGAGACTCGTATTTGTCTACACTGGGGACATCGAGGCTAAGCAAAGGCAGAGCAGGCGGCTACTCGTGGTGGAAAAGAGCAAAGAAGATATGCAACATTGGCAGTAAGCCGCGTGGAATACAACTTCTCGCGGATGATGACGGCACCCACACATCTAGCAAAGCCAAAGCTGAAATCCTTTGTGAATTCTTCAGGAAGCAATGCACCGCAGATTCCCCAAATCAGCAACCAAGTCGTTGTCCATCATCCAGCACCATTGATGACCAAGAGCCATTTTCGTTCACAAAAATCAAATCCACAGATGTCTATGAAGCTGCAAGAACATTGTCTGTGCACAAATCATCTGCTGACAGTTACCTATCAAATGCCGTCCTCAGCCGCTGTGCAGACATCCTGTGTGTACCTCTGGCTAAACTATTCAACTACAGTCTTGAGCAAGGCGAGTTCCCTTCCGCTTGGAAGATGGCCACGATTATCCCAGTGTACAAGGAGAAAGGCTGCCCAACTCACCCTACGAACTACCGCCCAATATCCCTCCTCCCCTGTATAGCAAAACTCTTTGAAAAAATAGTAGCGAAACAACTCCAGGCTTACCTAACAATAAAACAGAAGATATGCAGTCAACAATACGCGTACGTGAAGGAGAAGTCTGCGACAGACCAGCTTATTATACTTACCCAGCAAATGGCCGACTACATTGATGAGCGTCTGAACTTCGACCTGGTCTCCCTAGATTTCTGCAAGGCATTTGACAGAGTAAGCCACTCAACTCTCCTCCGTCAAGTCAGCAACTTCTCGGACCATAAAGTCACTGCCTGGACTAAGAGTTATTTGCAGGATCGAAGCATAGCCGTGAAGATTGAGTCATGCATGTCAGTGCCCAAAGTCACCAACTGTGGTGTTCCCCAGGGATCGCATCTGTCTCCTCTCCTGTTCGTGATCTACATTAATGACCTACCAGAAGCCATACATCATTCGCACACCTTCTTGTTTGCGGATGATGTCACTCTACTTTTGCCGTACAAAGGCTCTCTGTCAAGTCCTGGTATCCAAGCGGACATTCATGCATGTCAAAACTGGGCCAGGGAAAGAGGCGGAGAGTTTTCGCCCTCAAAAACTTCTGTTTTAAGCTTCCGTTATAAGCCAGTGGCAGCATCATCACCAGCACCAACATCTGCCACCTACACTATGGAGGGTCTACCTCTTCCCAGTATTGACATCCTCAAACATCTGGGAGTTCGCTTCAGTGCAGACCTAAACTTCCGTCAACACTACCTTGACATCAGTCGCAAATTCAAGCAGAGAGTAAGCCTACTTTGTCACATGGCACATCGTCTTACACCGCAGGCCATGATGCTCCTCTACAAGTGCTATGTTAGACCTGTGATTGAGTATAGCGTCGTAGTGTGGTCCTTTCGTCTTCGTTCAAGCGACTTGACTGAGCTGGATAGAGTCCAGGCCAGGTTTGCAAGATCCTACCTTAGGAAACGCAAAATCCAAATCGACTTTAATACACCCAAGCAGGATCTTAATAAAAAAGCTAACATTGAATCCCTTCTTTACCGCAGGCAGTTTTTAAGCTTGGTTACCATGCACAAATTTATTTTCAAGTATCGACGTTGCCTAGCTTCATTCCATTTCAATATCACGCAGAGTGCGAGACGCCCTAACAAAATTATTCTCCCTAAAGCAAAGACCACATCAAAATCGTTGTTTCTCTTCCAAACCTCCCTCTTATGGAACTGCCTCCCACCAAGACTAACTGCAGAACCATCCATTATTGTTTTCAAGAATGAGCTTCGCAAACTCACTTGCAAACATAGTGCTTCGCTCTCCGGTATGCCTACGCCATGTACATAACCCCCCCCCCCCCCCCCGTGTGCTCCCCAACGCATTCACGCTGCACAACTTTTCACTACTTTCACTTTAGCTCATACGTGTACATGTACATCCTTCAAAGCGGTGAACCCCTTGATAGGCGACAAGCCTCTGGGTCATCCTAATAAAGATATTATTATTATTATTTTTTCATTGTTTTTGGTGCGTGTTTTTGGCCGTGACGCCGAGACCCCAGGTCGGCAGAGTCATCAATGACCCACCATCACTGCTGCGTCTCGGTGCAGCGCCTGCTCATTAGTTGTCACGTTTGTCCTAGTCTCTGTACCATTGTCTTTCCTTATTCTTTTCGAGCTGGTTATGTGAACATAGTAAAAAAAAAGACATAAACCTCAAGACAGCAAAAGTGTGCAACTCCAGCTATGGGGTCTGCAAGGGCAGAACTTCACATCACGTGATAAACCCGTACACATGCTTTGCACCCCGTGTATGACAAATACAGCTTTGGGTTCAACTCTCTTGTGGTCACTTTGCACCAGGGAGTAGTAAAATACATGAGTTTTACTACTCCCTGCTTTGCACTGTTTGCCAGCGTAACCGTTTGAACCATGTTTATAATATGCGATGTGCAGTTCTGCTGTTGCTGTACTGTATATAGGTTGTGCAGGCAGTTGCACACTCTTGGGGGGTATGTACTCTTGCCAATATCAATATCATTGTCAACATCAGCATGATCAAGAACTTACTACAATACAAGTTGTACACACACGTGCACACACAGACAAACAAATCAGGATCTGCCCGGTATGTCAAAGAATCGTATTGAGTACTCGAGCACTCGTCCATGAGCTAGGGTTATCGTTAGCGATTGTGCTCGATAAGAGTTCGCTAGTGGTATGCGTCTACGCACGATCATTGCATGCCTGGAAAGTGTGTAAGTGCAGACTACTGACACTATTGATACTGTTACTGTGTATCACTAGTATTACACACACTTACTGCCTTAGCAAACAACGGTAACGCTATTTTTCACGGTACTCGTACCTTGATCATCCAAATAGCGTTGAAGCTGTAGCGTAAAAGGTTATGGGGGCTGATTTATCGTTGTGACCAACGGTACGCCAACTACAGGCCAATCTCACTGTTGCCTATCGCGGCCAAGATCCTAGAGAAGGTTGTCCACAAGCAAGTCACTTCGTATTTCACCCAGAATCCAGACCTGTCAGCCATACCAGCTGAACAATTTGCGTACCGCTCACACCATAGCTGTGAGGATGCCCTGACACTTTGCATAGACAGATGGAACAGAGCACTTGACAACGGTGACCAATGCGGAGTAGTCTTTGCGGATATGAGCAAGGCGTTTGACCGTGTGCAGCACACAGGTCTGCTGGGAGAGCTAGCCACCACTGGCTTAGGCGGCATTGTCCTCAAGTGGTTCTCAGACTATCTCACGAACCGCAGCCAGCAGGTTACTGTCAATGGTGAGAAGGGTGACACCAAACCCTGTACAAGAGGGGTCCCTCAGGGGTCTGTTCTTGGGCCTTTGCTTTTCTGCGTCTACATTCGCCGGTTACCCGATATATTTCACCAGAGTGTCGTGCAGCTGTACGCTGATGATATTGCGTTCTACGTATTCGGCTCTGATGTGGCTACAATTATGCTACGCTTGCAGGACAGTATGCGGTTGCTAGAGCAATACCTTGATGAGAAAGGCCTTCTGCTCAACCCCACTAAAACACAGTTCATGTTGATACGGCGTCCTGCCCTGCCTGCACTGAGCCCAGCCCTGTACCTGACCTGTAAAGGTATTGTCATTTCCCCTGTCTCTACTGTGAAATACCTCGGTATACTAATCGATGAGCATCTAGCGTTCCGCCCACAAGTAGAAAAGGTGTGCTCAGTGGTCTTCGCTAAACTAGCCTGTTTTGCTCATGGCCGTCGCAATTTATCAGCTACAGCTCGGAGAACTTTCTTCTTGTCAATTATACAGTCTACTCTAGAAGTTTTCATTTCTTGTTGGCTGAGTTTTACGAAATAAACAAGAAATGTTGTTCTTTTCGAACGAACCTGTCTGGGACCGAGGTCCAACAGTTTTGGGCGTACTGGTACGCCGCAGTCCCTCATCTTTTGTTTTCTTGCTTTGCAAGCTGGTTGCCTTTTTCTGGACTCCCTTGATTTCGTCAGTCGTAGATCTACCTGCCTTTCCGTTATGCCTCCAAGGAAATCCAAGGCCCCCTCGGCAGCGCAGCTGGTACCTCCAAGGAAAAAATCCAAGGCCCCCTCGGCAGCGCAGCTGACCGTGGAGCTCAATGCAATGAGGGAGAAGTTTGAGGCGGAGAAGGAAGAGAGCGCCCTGAGAATCAGGCTCCTCGAGGGACAGCTGGAACGGGGAAATGAGTCGTCCTCGTCCAAGCGTAAACGCCGTAATGTTTCTGTGTCGTCGTCGTCTTCATCTTCTTCGTCATCATCTTCTTCATCGTCCTCGTCATCAGATTCGTCTGACTCGTCGGATGACTCCCGCCGGAAAAGAAAAACCAAAAAATTCAAAAAATCGAAGAAGTCGCGAAGATCCTCCACCTCGATGTCAGCGCGAAAGTGGAAGACAAGGTCTTATGAAGTGCAGCACGGCCTGAATGAGCAGCTGCAACGCCAACTCAAGAAGACCAGGCGGGACCTGCGGAAGCTGAAGGGTGGCCGAAGTCTCTCTAAGAGGCTCAGAAGAGGTGAGTCGTTGCTGTCTGCTAGGCAAGAATGGTTGGTGGTGGCGGATGTGCATGGCCACGAGGCGGCCAGCAGGTTTCAAGAGGGGGGTGAGCTGGTCGACATCCTGTCGTCCTCCGAAAAGTCAAAAAAGCTAATCGCTGCGATTCAAAGCACGAAGCAAAGAGCCCCCACTGTTAACGTTAGGCAGCCCTTTCGTGGCAGTGCCCCAGCCACCTCGTCCAGGAGCTGGGGCAATTCCCCAATCCCCTTCACGCCGGGCGTCACAGCAACCCCTGCCCCAGCAGTTCCCCCCAGACCCCCCAGGCCTGTGTGCCACCGCTGCGGCAGCGCTGACCACTTCGTCAGATTCTGCACCCAGACCATCTCTGCCCCCGCTGCTAGAAAATAAGCCTGCTGTTGTTGCACCAATTCATTCCGATGAAGAAAGAGATGTTGATTCTTATTTGATGGAGGCTGATGGTGGGTGGGATGTGCGTGAAGTTGGTGTTCAAGATGTTCAAGTAGGTAGCCTAGCTAAATGTATGCAATTTTGGCGCATGATGGGGGCATCTAGGTTTATTCAAACCATAGTACTGCATGGATACGCACTGCCCTTCATAGAGGTCCCGTGTGCAAGAGAATTTGCAAACCACCGCAGTGCATGCGAGAATGCCGAGTTTGTTTGTGACTCGGTGGAAAGTCTGCTGAACCAGGGTTGCATTCAAGAAGTAAAAAGGGAGGATGTTGTAGTCACCAGTCCGTTAGGCGTTGTGAACAACGGCAGGAAGCTACGACTCATTGTGGACTTGAGGTATGTAAACAAGCATTTGCAAAACTTTAAGTTCAAGCTCGAGGACATGAAGGTCGTGGCAAATGTGTACTCTCAGGGAGATTATTTAGTTACGTTCGATTTGAAGAGTGGGTACCATCATATTGAAATTGCGAAGGCGTATTGGAAGTACTTAGGTTTCTCCTGGGTGGGGAAGGGGGGTGATCGCAGGTGGTTCGTTTTCCGTGTTCTCCCCTTCGGTTTATCCACTGCCCCATACATTTTCACGAAGGTAACCCGTGTCTTACTAAGACACTGGCGGAGGGACGGCATCAGATGCCAGCTTTACATGGATGACGGGTCGGGTGGGCACTCTACAGTTGAGGGTGCACAGGCAGTAGCGAAAAGATTGAAATCAGATCTAGTTCAGGCCGGATTTGTTCCAAACGAAAATAAGTGCCACTGGGAGCCCTCACAGACGGTAGAAATGCTTGGCATGGAAGTCGACATGAGGGAAGGGATCATACGGGTCACTAAGGGACGGGTGGAAAAGCTGAAGACGTTTGTAGAAAAGCTGTCACAGGTCGAATATCCAACTGCCAGACAATTGGCCAGGCTTACGGGGTATTTGCTATCTATGTCGCTGGCATTGGGCCCCGTGTGCAGGTTGAGGACGAGGTCATTTTATGCACTGATTATGAACCGTGAGTCGTGGCATGCAAAACTCAGCTGGTCTCAAATGGCGCTTCAAGATCTGGAGTTTTGGTCTGGCTCGTTTAGTCAATGCCACGGTCAACCTTTTTGGAAAAAAGACCCCAGGGTGACAGTGCTCTCGTGGTCCGACGCGAGCGACTCTGGCTGGGGAGGTTTCTCAGTTACATCAAAAGGAACTGAATTAGCTAAAGGGGAATGGACCAAAGAAATTGTGCAGGCTAGTGCCAGCTCCACATGGCGTGAGCTGCGAGCTATTTTGTTGGTTCTGAGTTCGCTGTCGAAAGAGATTGAAGGTGGCGTTTGCATTCACAGAAGCGATAACCAGGCAGCCGTGCACATAATACAAGTAGGCAGTTCAAAATCTCATTTGCAGAGCGAAGCACTGGAGATTCACAAGCTGTGCGCCGTGCATGGTATTCAGTTGCTGGCAGAATGGGTGCCTCGCGAAGAAAATGAGCTGGCCGATTACCTTTCAAAGCTGTCTGATACGGATGACTGGCAGTTAAATCCCAAATTGTTCGATTGGCTTGATTCGATGTGGGGCCCTCACAGCATTGATTGCTTTGCAAGCAGCAGAACAAAGCAAATGAGTAGATTCTGCTCAAGGTGGTGGAACCCGGGGTGCTCGGGTATTGATGCATTCACTGTGAATTGGAGCGGAGAAAGAGTTTGGCTGGTACCACCAATGTACTTGATAGGGCGTGTGGTAGATATGTTGATCGTGTCAAAATGCCACGGTACTTTGGTTGTTCCAGAATGGCAATCGGCGCCATGGTGGCCAAAGTTGCGTTGCGGCCCAAAGTGGGCAGATTTCGTTAAGGAGGCAATCAGCCTGCCAAAGTCTCATGATACCTTCCTGGAGGGTACTTGTCCATACAATTTCTTTGGTGGCAGTGTGAGTCCTTGTGACGTGTATGCACTACGCATTTGTACAGTGACAAACTGTGTTTGTTAGAAGAGGGATGCTGAAATTCGCCGGCCGCTGGAGTTTTTCTCTGACGGAAAGATGTCTGTTTGTGGAGCATGTGGTGATGAGCGAGAATGCGTGCATGCAGTGTCTGCGAGGTCCTGCTGCAGGATGTCCCCACTGTGGGGAGGTGATTGTGCTCTGAGCACGTAAGCAACTGCCTGGCAGTGGAAAGCTGTGGGTGCGAGTGAATGGCAGGAGTGGTGGAAGATCGCCAGGTATAGCGACGACATCCCCCTGGGGGAAGAAGGAAGCTGACGAGTCGACTGCTCTGACATAGCCAGCTAGGAAGCATTGACAGAAACCATTCTATTCTCTGTTCAGAACCAGCCAAGGACAACCTCTCAGAGGACATGAAGGCGCTGGAACAATGTCTGCCATCCATTATGAATATGAGTCGGGCACCAAGATCTGTGAAGAAGTACGACTCTGCTTTCTGTAGATGGAGCAAATGGGCAGAGCGTCAGAAGGTGCCTCATCTGCCAGCAGACCCATTTCACGTAGCCCTATATCTGGTCTACATCATGCAAGATGCCAAAACTGTCAGCCCATTGGTCTCAGCCGTGTGCGCCTTGTCATGGAAACATGATATCCAGGGATACTCAGACCCATGCTCTAACGGAGTGGTGAAGAATGTGATGCAGGCAGCCAAGCGCTCTCTGGCTCGACCGAAGGATAGAAAATTGCCATTATCAAAACCACTTCTGGAGCGCCTCCATCGGGAACTGTCAAGCTCATCACTGCAAGACCTGCAGACCCTAACCCTCATAATACTGGGTTATGCCGGTATGATGAGGTGGGATGATTTGGCCAACATCTTCGTGGATGAGGTAGCCATCAAGTCATCACATATGGCGGTCTTCCTGCAAGTTCGCAAGAACGACCAACTGAGGCAAGGTAGCTGGGTGTTCATCAGCCGGTGGGAGAGTGACCTGTGCCCGGTATCGCTAGTGGAGCATCTGATTGAAAAAGGAGGGCACCAAGGTCATGTCAAGCTGTTCGGGCGTATAGCTCGTGTAAAGGGCAGGACCGCCATCAAGCACTCGCTATCCTACAGCAGAGCAAGAGAGTTAGTGCGTGAAGCTCTGAAGCGTATCGGCGTAAACCCAGATGAGTATGGTTTACACAGTTTGAGATCGGGAGGTGCATCCACGGCTGCTGCAGCAGGAGTACCAGATAGGCTCATTCAGCGACAGGGAGGATGGAGAAGTGATGCTATGAAGGCTTACATTCAGGAATCCCTGCCCAATCTGCTGCAGGTGTCTCAAGTGCTAGCTGTGTGACTCTACTGCTATGCTTTAGCGTCCTTGCTGTGGCTGTCCCCCCGCAGTTGTTATTCTGTGATGAGTGTGTGAGTGTGTGTGAGTGTGTGTGTGTGTGTGTGTGTGTGTATGTGAGAGAGAGAGAGAGAGAGTGTGTGTGTGTGTGTGTGTAGGTGTGTGTGGGAGTATGTGTGCAGTACTGACGTGTGAGTGAGAAAAGAAGTTTTCATTTCTTGTTGGCTGAGTTTTACGAAATAAACAAGAAATGTTGTTCTTTTCGAACGAACCTGTCTGGGACCGAGGTCCAACAGTTTTGGGCGTACTGGTACGCCGCAGTCCCTCATCTTTTGTTTTCTTGCTTTGCAAGCTGGTTTCCCACCCTCCCTCCCAATGAGGAGCTTTGTACGGTTTTCACACACAGATCATGATTGTGAGAGCGCTGCGTTACTCTCTCTCTGATAGATTTCTCAATATTGCTGCTATAATACAGGTTATAAGTTGTGCGAGGTGTGGAATGTGCGGATGCTCTGTCGATTGCTGTGCTTTTCTGTATGATTCACCTCGCACAATGCTGTCACTCTATGAGGTGTTGTTTTCGCTGGACGTTTTTCTGTCTGTGTTCTGGACACAAGAGTGCAACCAGCCTTGCTGTGGCTGTCCCCCCCTTGCTGTGGCTGTCCCCCCGCAGTTGTTATTCTGTGATGAGTGTGTGAGTGTGTGTGAGTGTGTGTGTGTGTGTGTGTGTGTATGTGAGAGAGAGAGAGAGAGAGTGTGTGTGTGTGTGTGTGTAGGTGTGTGTGGGAGTATGTGTGCAGTACTGACGTGTGAGTGAGAAAAGAATATGCAAGTAATGCGTATGTGCACTGTTTGAAAACTACCCTATATAACAGGCTTGTAACGGTCAGCCATATTGCGATGAAGAAGGCATTTGGTTTAGATAGAATGACCCCAACTGCATTAGTTTTACAACGGTGTCATCTGTATTCGTTTGAGCAACGAGTTAATTTGAAACTATACGTTTTGGTCTATCGCTGCTTGTCATCAATTACTAGCCCCCTCCTTCAGTCACTGTTTCTCCTGCGTTCAGTTGGCCCGCACACAAATGCTCGTACTCGTGGCCAGGATACAGCTGCCTTAGTATTACCTACTGTACATATTGGGTATGGACTGCGCTCAGTTTCTTTACTGGCGGCAGGTCGGTGGAACACTCTTCCTCCAAACTGTCGTCAGGCACAATCTGCTGGTACTTTCGCTCACCTCACAAAGATTCACCTAGGGTTCCCTGTAACAAGGCCATGCCTGTTGGGACTCCCCTAGTCAAATAATAAATACTACTACTACTACTACTACTACTACTACTACTACTACTACTACTACTACTACTACTACTGTTGTTGTTGTTGTTTGGCTTTATTTAAAGTGGAGTTCCAAAACAGGCCTAAACCTAATGACAATGGTCCCACTGATAATAAGAGAAAAGAAAATATAATAATAAGCGGACAAACAGAACCAAGAAGAAGATACAGCTGTAGTTAGATAACTAATATGAGCACGGCAGCAGGGGAAAAAAAGTCACAAGCACGGCAACCGGGAAGAAAGGAGTGAGTGAGTGAGAGAGAGAGAGAGAGAGAGAGAGAGAGAGAGAGAGAGAGAGAGAGAGAGAGAGAGAGAGAGAGAGAGAGGTAGTGAAGCAGATGAGTTCATCCTAGTTGACGGTACTGCCTAACAGAAAGGCCAGGCTTAGCGATTTGAAAGTGGAGCGCTTTCTTTCGAGGCGTGCTGTGTCTGGGAGCTGGTTCCACAGGATAGCTCCAGCATGGCTAATGCGCTTAGCTGAGGATGCAGTGGGGGAGACAGGAATGATGAGTAACTTGCTGTTCCCTCCTCGTGTTCGGAGAGAGGGACTACGGGTGAAAAAGCTTGCAAACAGAGTACTTGAAGATTTGTTCAGGCAGCGCCAAATGAATACAAGGATGTGCATGTGGGTGTATATGCTGAGGGTATGGGCATTCATGCGTTCAAGTAAGGGAGCCGTGTGAGTGCGAGGGGCTGCCCTGCACACCGAGCGAGCCGCACGTTTGAACAAACTATTTAGGCGCTTATCCTGATAAGACGATAAGAAAGGGGCATAGGCAGCAGATGCATAGTCAAATTCTGATAGTATAAAGGACCTGAAAAACTGAACACGGCAAGAAAAAGGCAAACATGCTGCACTTCGATTTAGTAGCCCAATCTTAGCGGCAACGCGGCGTGCAACATGGCTTGTCATGGTGTTCCAGCTCATGTCTGAGTCGAAATGTAGGCCAAGATACTTGGCCGTTTTCACAACAGGCAGCGTCTGCCCATTACAAATGACATGCAGCTCAAGTGCTTGAGATGGGGATGGGGGAATAGGCAATATCTGTGTCTTTCTTTCATTAAGAATTAAACCACGGCCCTTCAGCCAGGTGGCCAGGTGCTGAACAGCAGCTGAAAGGTGTGCAGAAACAGCTTCCGCAGACTCCCTGCTACATCGTATAGAGATGTCATCAGCAAACTGGATTGCTCCCACATTAAACGGTGATAGTTCTTCTGCTATGCCGCGGGCATAGACAATAAATAGCAGTGGGCCCAGTACCGACCCCTGGGGGACACCTGAGTAACTGGTGTACGGGAGACTTCTAGTCTGGCCAACCTGAACGTACTGTTCTCTATCAGAGAGGTAATCCACCAGCCAACAGAGTGCCGTGTCGCAGATGCCAAGTTCGAACAGATCTTGCACAAGAGTTTGATGTTTCACTTTATCGAATGCCTTTGACATATCAACAAAGGCTACACCTGTGTTGAGTCTGTTCATGCGGGCCTCACAGATACCTTCCACAGCTAGCACTAGTGCATCGGATGTAGAGTGGTGGGATCTGTAGCCGAATTGAGTTGGCGGGAATAAATTGCTCTGAACTAGATATCGTGTGAGTTGCTCGTGGACTATCCTTTCCAACACTTTGGATGCAATCGATAACAAGGACACTGGTCGATGATTCTTTGGCATGCTCGGATCTCCGCCTTTGAAGAGTGGCGATATCCTAGCACTTTTCATCTGGGCAGGAAATATGCCCTCTCTCATGGACTTGTTAAAGATCAAAGTCAGGGATGGCGCCAGTACGTCTGCATGTGCGCGGAGAAGGGCTGCAGAAATGTCATCATCACCGCTGGACTTGGCCGGATTTAAACGTTCGAGGAGCTTCCTCACTCTGGCAATAGACACTGGCGCAAAGGCTGTCAGATCAGTGCTTGAGGCGGGCCCGTAGGGAAATGAGAGATGCACTGGGCGGCTGGCGTCCTCTACTATCTCTGCAAAGGTGTTTCGGATGGCATCAACAGAACATTGAGGTGGCTGAGATTGTCGATGTTTACCACTCAATTCTTTGATCGTGTGCCATGTCTGTTTGGTATTGCCAGACGCAGCTCGAAACTTGGATTGGTAGTAGGTCTCTTTCTGTTGCCTATTATAGCTGGTAGCTTCCCGCCTGGCAGCCTTGAAAGCTGAGTGGGAATGTTCTGTTCCATCACTAAGCCACCTCCTATGGAGCCGGTTGCGCTTGGTCAAGAGGTGTAATAACTGGCGGTTCATCCATGGTACTGATTTTTTCTTGCGTCGAGGGCTTGGTGCAAGTGGAGCATGTCTGTCTAACACTTGTAGAAAGCGGCTGGCCCACTCAGTCCACATGACAGTTGGGCTTCCGTCAATTTCACAAAAATCCTGTTGGACCAAATCTGCCTTGAACTGGTCATGATTTATGTTTCGGTAGTGTCGCCGTAGCCCAGAAGTTACAGTACTTCTTACTGGGCTGAGTTGAAATTCACTGAGAACTGCTGCATGGTCACTGAACGCGATGGGGATAACAGTAGCCATATTTAGAGGGTCGAATGTATTGTAAAATTGATCCAGTGTGGTTGGTGCAGAGTTTGCTGAGAACCGAGTCGGCTGGTGAACTCCGGGATATAAACTGTAGCTGGCCACGAGGTCAGATAGATAATGAAGCTGTGGATCTGGAGGTGCTGTTGGATTGGTGTTTATGTTGATGTCGCCACAAATAATCACGTTCTTCCCGGGCATTATAGCTGAATGGAGATGGTCGTCCAGGCAGTCCCAGTATCGAACTGGCTCAGATGGAGGTCGATAAATGGTTCCTATCAAACAAGTTCCAGATTGGCAATGGATTTCTCCCCAGCAGCTCTCAATTGCCGATTCTGTGAGGTCCATTCTTGGCTTGACCAGGAGGGATGCCTTGGAGTACAGGCAGACTCCTCCACCGGCCTGATCTTTTCTGTCTGAGCGCAGTATGTTGAAGCCATCCAAAGCTATCTCTCCATCAGACACGGTGTCGTCTAGCCAGGTCTCGTTGACACAGATGATGTCAGGACTGTGAAGGTCGGCAAGCCATGCCAGCTCTCCAACTTTGTTCCTCAGGCTCCTAATGTTCAGCAGTAAAATTCGAATTGTTGGAGTTTGCGTTTGCATATTCAGTTCATGAGCAGCAGGGTCGTTGCCTAATCTTCTTCCAGTCATTGCACAGATATATTATCCACATCCTGACTTAGAGATGCAAATGCGTTGCCAACAGTGACACTAAACTTCGCAGCTTGCGTCTCGGGCGGCGAGTCACGCTGATAGCCCCGTGATTTCTGGCCTGGAGTCCGGGCCGGTGCTCCACAGGTGTCATCTAGGATATCGCAATCCACGCCGTGTCCGCTCTTACTGTCGTCCGTTCGGCTGCTGCTGCTGTTGGTGGTCGTGGTGCTGCTCTGCGCTGTTTGTTGATCTCCACTGGCATCAGACTGGGTGTACTTATCGAAGTTCCACTCTCTTGTGTACACAGGCCTTGGCCAGAAGCGCTTGTTGCTGAGAAACGATTCGTCCGCTGCACTGGCAACAATACGCGCAGTGGAGGATTTTTCTTTTTGAAATATTTTTACGTCAAACACTTGGACATTGTGGTCAGCCTCAGCTGCTCTTGCTGCGATGAACTCCTTCAGCTGGTCTGCAGTAATTGCATGCATCAGATTTCCGACAAACAGGACTCTCTTCTTCGCTGTGGGTTTGGTGGAGGTGATGAGTCGCCATGTGGCGTCCGAATCCTCACTCATCTCTTCAAATTTCGGCAAGCGATCCACACGTGCCGGGGTCAACTCCGAGCTGGGTCCGGGTGTACCATGTGTACGGGAGTTGGACGGCTTGTTGTTTGAGCTGTCAACGTCGGATCTGACACTGCTAGTCAGGTCCATCTCGGGATCAATGGGTCGTGAACTCTCTACGGGTACGGCGGACTGTGAACGACTTTCTGTGCCTGTACTACGTTTCTTTCGATTTCGGCGCTGCCTCTGGCTGGTTGTTTCTTGCTCTCTCTCTTGGTCTGCAATGGCGGAGGAGTTTGATTTACAAGACGCACACGTAACATTGCCGATGTCCAAATTTTGGCAAAGGCGAGTGTCGGCCAGGTCCTCTCTCAGCTGGGAAAGTTCGGAGCTCAATTCACTAATCCTTCGTTGATATCGTTTCTCCTGGTCCTGAAGTTGGCTTTCAAGACGAGCTAGAGTTCTCAGCACTTCTACAACATTGTGTTCGATGCCAGGCAATGAGCGAAGCTGTGTATGGACCTGTTCGGCGCGCACCAGCTGCTCAGTGTGATCTGGGCTAGCCATCCCACCCAGGCTGTTGGGGCTAGTCCCCAAAAGCTACCTAAAAACTACGGAAAAACGGGAGCCTCAATACACGCAACCTACTACACACGGCTGTTAGCTACTACTACTACTACTACTACTACTACTACTACTACTACTACTACTACTACTACTACTACTACTACTACTACTACTACTACTACTACTACTACTACTACTACTACTACTACTACTACTACTACTACTACTACTACTACTACTACTACTACTACTACTACTACTACTACTACTACTACTACTACTACTACTACTACTACTACTACTACTACTACTACTACTACTACTACTACTACTACTACTACTACTACTACTACTACTACTACTACTACTACTACTACTACTACTACTACTACTACTACTACTACTACTACTACTACTACTACTACTACTACTACTACTACTACTACTACTACTACTACTACTACTACTACTACTACTACTACTACTACTACTACTACTACTACTACTACTACTACTACTACTACTACTACTACTACTACTACTACTACTACTACTACTACTACTACTACTACTACTACTACTACTACTACTACTACTACTACTACTACTACTACTACTACTACTACTACTACTACTACTACTACTACTACTACTACTACTACTACTACTACTACTACTACTACTACTACTACTACTACTACTACTACTACTACTACTACTACTACTACTACTACTACTACTACTACTACTACTACTACTACTACTACTACTACTACTACTACTACTACTACTACTACTACTACTACTACTACTACTACTACTACTACTACTACTACTACTACTACTACTACTACTACTACTACTACTACTACTACTACTACTACTACTACTACTACTACTACTACTACTACTACTACTACTACTACTACTACTACTACTACTACTACTACTACTACTACTACTACTACTACTACTACTACTACTACTACTACTACTACTACTACTACTACTACTACTACTACTACTACTACTACTACTACTACTACTACTACTACTACTACTACTACTACTACTACTACTACTACTACTACTACTACTACTACTACTACTACTACTACTACTACTACTACTACTACTACTACTACTACTACTACTACTACTACTACTACTACTACTACTACTACTACTACTACTACTACTACTACTACTACTACTACTACTACTACTACTACTACTACTACTACTACTACTACTACTACTACTACTACTACTACTACTACTACTACTACTACTACTACTACTACTACTACTACTACTACTACTACTACTACTACTACTACTACTACTACTACTACTACTACTACTACTACTACTACTACTACTACTACTACTACTACTACTACTACTACTACTACTACTACTACTACTACTACTACTACTACTACTACTTGAGAACGGTTTTATTCACAACACCATGAAGTAAGAGTCAAAGCAAAAAGACAACCCAATGTCGGAATAAAATAGAACACTCAATTGAAATATAACTTTGAACTCAAAAGCTTCACACGAAATCATCACCTAATAACAATGCCTACTACTACTACTACTACTACTACTACTACTACTACTACTACTACTACTACTACTACTACTACTACTACTACTACTACTACTACTACTACTACTACTACTACTACTACTACTACTACTACTACTACTACTACTACTACTACTACTACTACTACTACTACTACTACTACTAC
>NC_088655.1:5106957-5191957 GCF_964019385.1 Sycon ciliatum | reverse complement strand
TACCAACCCTATTGTGGCCAAGCTTTCCAAGCAGCAGAAGGAATTGCACATACAAATTCAAGCTACAACAGACATCGATAAGCGGTCGTCTTTGCAAACTCAAAGATCGAAACTTCTCAATGAAATGCGCTCCATCCTGCGGAAGGAAGGCGACTTCCTCTGGCAAAAGCCGGCAAAGGACACCGATGCACTTAGGCCTGACCCAAGGTCTTACTTCCAGGCAATTAACAACGTACGCAAACTGAGAGCGGGTGACAATACACCACCCATCCAACTGGCTGATGCTGATGGAAGGATCATCCCAGACATTGGTTGGAACCTATAGAAATTCGGTGAATATTATTCATCAATTTTCTACGATTCCAGCATGCCGTGCAAACCAGTTCATCAGCCGGCGACTGGTGTCAGGGATGACGAGCCTTTCTCAACAGAACACGTTCGTGCAGCGATACAGAAGCAAAAAGTAGGCGGAGCAGTCGGTCAGGATGGAATTAGCAGTGAGGTGCTGCGTGCAGGTTCTGACATTCTAGCTGGTTGGCTGTCCTCATTTTTCAATGTCATTCGCCAATTACAGCACTGCCCAGCAGACCTGACTACTGGAATTATTGTGCCAATAATGGCAAACCGAAAGGAGCCCCGAAGAGTTACAGACCAGAAATGCTATTGTCAGTGGTCCGGAAAGTCCTTACAACCATAATCACAAAGAGAATTAGCACCAATATTCAGCAGTTTGTGGATGAGTCACAAGCCGGTTTCAGACCAGGTCGCTCAACAGCTGATGGGGTGTTCTGTGTGCGGTCTCTGTGTGAGAGAGCTTTGAAGCGGAAATTGGAACTATTCGGCAGCATTACTCGATTTCAGCGGTGCATTCGACAAAGTGAACCGTGGCAAGGCGCTCGATCGAATGGCCGATTCAGGTGCACCCACCTCAATGATGAAATTGTTAGTCTCCGATACGACAGCTAGGGTGAAGATTGCTGGGCAGCTCAGTGCTCCCTTCTCGACCAATATCGGCGTGGTTCAGGGGGACCCGATGTCTCCGGCCATGTTCATTGTCTATGCAGAAGGTGCGATGAGGCAGGTGAGAGCAGCCTGCACCTCCCCTTCATGCCTGCCTACTCATTTCTCACAGTATGCAGATGACACCACAATACATGACACTGATCGTGATGCTGTGGTGGCCGCTGCAGCGAAATGTGAGCCAATTTTCGCCCAGGATGACCTGAGATTAAATCTAGCAAAAACTCAATTTGTAACTCCTTCCAAGGATGATGACACATGGAGAAAGACGAAACTACTTGGAAGTCTCTTGGGATCTGGAAGTCACATCGAGAACCGTATCAATGCCGCTAACCGAGCCTTTGGCACTATAGCCTGGAAGAGACACACTTTATTATCTAGAATGCTTATGTTTACCACTCTTATCCTTCCGGTTCTACTATACAACTGTGGCCTGTGGACCTTGACAGCAGCACTCGGCAACAGGCTCGACACGTGGCATCGCCGCAAACTACGATCCATTCTCGGCGTAGTGTATCCCCAAAAAATATCGAATAAAAACTTATACAAGCTGTCCAATCAATTGCCTATCACCAGAACATGCAGTGAACGGCGCTTGTTATGGTTCGACCATGTAATCAGAGAAGGCAGTGACTCGACATCCTACAAAGCTCTAAGACTTTCAATCGACACCAAAGACATCAAGAAGCGCAGGGGACGCCCCGTCACCAGATGGATCGACAACATCAAGAATGACTTAAAGACAATAAACGTTTCCATTGCCGAAGCGGAAGCTATTTCCCAAGACAGGGAAGCTTGGCTCGGCATTGTGAATCAATGTACTAACGTATCATGCTAAAAACTATCTGCGCTTACTTGAATATCCTTTTGGTAAATAACATTCTGTCATCATCATCATCATCATCATCTGCGTTACCGAAAAAATAATAAAAGTGAAATTAAAAAAATAATAATAAACGGCATTATGCAGCTGTGTAAGCAGTAGATGCACAGTGCGACTGCCAGGCATCTCTGTCAGATGCCAACTGGCAATTCTCATGCAGAGACATACAAGTCCACGAAACGATGTTGTCAGCAAAGGAAATCTTCGGACGACCACGCTTTCTCTTACCATCCACGACACCAAACATCACGTCACGTACAAGCTCGCAGCCAGATGGGCAGCATGTGTGCCCGAAATAGGTCAGTTTGCGTATCCTGACCCTGGCTAGCAGCTGTCTCTGTACTCCCAACTCCACCAGGATACTGTCATTTGTGCGCTTCTCCATCCAGGATACTCTGAGCAGACGTCGGTAGCACCACATTTCTGCTCCCTGTATTCGTCGTTCATGTGTCTTCCGCAGAGTCCAACTCTCAGCTCCATACAGCAGGACATTCTGTACTTAATATTATTCTCCTCATCCCTAGGCTAATGGTGGAATCGAGGTAGTTTTTCCCTGCAATAACAGAATGAAGAAGGTGTGTATGTCATGTGTTTCTCGTTTTCTCTAACTCTTTTGCCGACAGATGCGTTAGCCCCATGGGTGATCTCACCCACGGGGTATATGCGAGCTGTTATTATTATTATTATTATTATTAAACACGACTGGGTGCGCAACCACTCACCCAAGATGGCAATGGTGGAGAGATGCTCATACCGTAGCTCCGACGTGCTAACTTCTGAGATGAAGCTAACATAGCGGTTGTGGAATGCTGATAGTCGAACTGTACCAGTTGCCTTGACTGGCCATGACTGTAGCAACGTTGACATAACTGCAAAACAAACGTGTGTTTGGTTTGAACGGATATGTGGCTGTACCCAAACATAGAAGAATGCAATGCACCAAATACCAGAGAAGCCTTGGCAAGACATGAAGACACCTCAACCGACAACAGACCGTCGCCAGCAATACAGCTACCTAGGTAAGTGAGTTCTTTCACAATTTAGATGTCGGCATCTGAAAACACCAAGCACTCGGAAAAAAGTAGATCAGCATTGACGACCATGCACTTTGTTTTATCAAAGCTGACTGTGAGGCTGGACTTGGTAGCAATGCTCACGAAACATTCATCACACATATAGTCTCATCATTGCTAGATGCTTCCTACTGCATATCTGTCAGAATAATATGTCTAACAGCGCAGTCATATCCAATAACATGATATCCAGACAGTGAATCATGCTTTCACTTGGGCCGCATCGCGATCTACTGCAGCAACCGCCTTGCAGCCCAGCTCGCACACCTTCAGCACAATGGTACGATCCCATATCTTGCCACAGCTTGTGACAGAATTGGTAGTGTTCTGCTCCACTGTTCACTAACAGGAAAAGTAGGCCAATTTAGGAATAGGTCATACCTCCAGTGCTGACACAATTCAGTATCAATTTTACTTGGGGTCACTGGCCTTGGAAAGGCACTGATGTACGTATGTGCTCCTCCTCGAGTGAACTTCTCCAGACCCAGTTTTCAGCTCCCCTTCCTCTTGACAGTAGAGATAGAAAAATTCTGCCGCTCGACGTGCATCCATACATTGCGCCCTAAGCTTGTGGCGCAGTATCGGGTAAGGCCTAGTCGCTCTGCAACAACCTTTCTCCCTGAACCCTTCATAATCGACTTCGACCAAAAAGCTCCTTGACTGACAAAAATTGAAGTCGAAACTGCTCTGTCATCAGTCTGTGCCTGCGGACTGGTCAGGTTATCTGGTTATGTTGTCGACATGTCTGTCAATGTTGATGACACAGACTGCATGCAGAACAAAGACCACGGACACGTGTCTCATGGTCCCGAGCTACGCGGATCGGAGCACACGCGGAGCACATCCAAATATGGATGTTTCGCCCTGTACGACAAAATGTCTTGGGCTGCATTGAGTCATGAGCGTAGTTATACTGGTTAGCTGGGTAGTTATACTGGTAAGCTGGGTAGTTCTACTGGTTAGCTGGGTAGTCATACTGGTTAGCTGGATAGTTATACTGGTTAGCTGGGTAGTTATACTGGTTAGCTGGGTAGTTATACTGGTTAGCTGGGTAGTTATACTGGTAAGCTGGGTAGTTCTACTGGTTAGCTGGGTAGTCATACTGGTTGTAGCGGGCCGCAGTCTCTCGGAGGCAAGAACGCACAAGGGTCTCAGTGAACACACTGTAACTGGCAATTGAAATGTACTGGCAACGAAATTAACTGATTGGCAACTAAATTAACTGATTGGCAACTAAATTAACTAACTGGCTATAAAAGAATCGTGAGCAGCAGCTTTTATGCAAAGGCAGACTCCGTACGCTAATGTATGGGGATACGCTAACGTATGGGGTGGGGATACAGTACGGGGATATGCTAACGTACGGGAATACAGTAACGTACGAGGATATGCTAACGTACGGGGATACGCTATACGCTACACCTCCCCTCTCAAAATACAATCACGTCCTCGTGATTCGAATACTATAATTATGTAGGTGATAGCTGGACATCAACAACTGGCTGCTATTTAGAAAAAACTGACGGCATGCATGGTCGCGTCGGAATAAACTCGACGATAAGAGATAGGCAGAATGGATGGATGACTTGAATAATATAATACAGGTATGGAGTCGTGAACATTATAGTAGATCGCGAATTACAGGGAGAGCGTCAACCGGAGTATGGCAAATATTATCGGAAATGATAACGTTTGGAGTACACAGTAGAATGAACTGATAAACAAATCATAAAGTAGAAGCACACCAGGTTCACACGATCTCACGGGGTCAAAAGGGTAAAGAAACGTCCTCCAAATAGGACCTGAAAAACCACAGCACTCTTGCTGCATAACGCTGGCACAACCCGCCAGGAACATCGCAGTTCAAAAACCGAACTGAATACACTATACTATATAATTATCACTATTCACTATAAGGGGCATTGTCACACACATTGTCCCGGGTTAGCTGGGTAGACCGTGGCTCACCATGATCGGACGTCTACCAAACTAAACTGGATTCACACACTCGCATAAAGGAAGACTGAAGAGAATAGGAAGACTGAAGGAAGACAGGAAAGAAAATGCCATACCTGGAATCAGCGTCAGCAACCACGGCGGCGGCTGGAGCTATGGCGGAGGGCGAGCCAGGTTTTATCTTCAACTGAGTTGAGCCAGTCACTCAGAGCGGCTAGCTCGACGTCAGACAGATCACTCCCTCCTCGTCTGGAATCGTGGTCTTCACATTGTCGATAGCATCGCTTTGCGCGACGTAAAGAGTGATGGTCTAGCCAGGAAGAGTGTTGACGAAAATCTGCATTCCACCACATAGACGAAGTACCAAGTGAATAGTGGACTCGTGCTGAACGTTGTAGTCACTCAGGGTTCGGCCGTCTGCCAAATGCGTGCCGGCGAAAATCAAACGCTGCTGGTCTTGGGGAATACCCTCCTTGTCTTGGTCAGCCTGCATGTCGTCGTCCTCATCAGCTTCGCCATCACCACCGGTAGTATACATGTAGGTAGCGAGTCGCTTGGAATCGCCATCGGAGTCTCCAGTGTGTGCCGTGCGGAGAGAAGGGTGATCCACGCTAGCACCCTGACTGTGCTGCAGGCTAATATTAATAAGCAGGACCAAGCCCAGGAAGGCAAGAAACATGATTCTCATCTTGATTCGTCGCACGGAGCTGCAGCAGGTTGAGCCATGGGGGTCTGAGAAACGTGTAAAGTAACAAAGTTAAGTATAGAAAGAAACAAAAAGGAATTTACCGCTGCCACCAATTTGTAGCGCGTAAAACAGGTGGGGTCGAATCTGACAAAGTTGACTTTAACCACCGCTGCCACCAATTTGTAGCACGTAAAACAGGTGGGGTCGAATCTGACAAAGTTGACTTTAACCACCACTGCAACCAATTTGTAGCGGGCCGCAGTCTCTCGGAGGCAAGAACGCACAAGGGTCTCAGTGAACACACTGTAATTGGCAATTGAAATGTACTGGCAACGAAATTAACTGATTGGCAACTAAATTAACTGATTGGCAGCTAAATTAACTAACTGGCTATAAAAGAATCGTGAGCAGCAGCTTTTATGCAAAGGCAGACTCCGTACGCTTATGTATGGGGATACGCTAACGTATGGGGATACAGTACGGGGATATGCTAACGTACGGGAATACAGTAACGTACGGGGATATGCTAACGTACGGGGATACGCTATACGCTACACCTCCCCTCTCAAATACAGTCCAGTCTCTCCGGAGGCGTGGGTTCGAATCCCACCGCTGCCACCAATTTGTAGCGGGCCGCAGTCTCTCGGAGGCAAGAACGCACAAGGGTCTCAGTGAACACACTGTAATTGGCAATTGAAATGTACTGGCAACGAAATTAACTGATTGGCAACTAGATTAACTGATTGGCAACTAAATTAACTAACTGGCTATAAAAGAATCGTGAGCAGCAGCTTTTATGCAAAGGCAGACTCCGTACGCTAATGTATGGGGATACGCTAACGTATGGGGATACAGTACGGGGATATGCTAACGTACGGGAATACAGTAACGTACGGGGATATGCTAACGTACGGGAATACGCTATACGCTACACTGGTTAGCTGGGTAGTCATACTGGTTAGCTGGGTAGTTATACTGGTTAGCTGGGTAGTTATACTGGTTAGCTGGGTAGTTATACTGGTTAGCTGGGTAGTTATACTGGTTAGCTGGGTAGTTATACTGGTTAGCTGGGTAGTTATACTGGTTAGCTGGGTAGTTATACTGGTTAGCTGGGGAGTTATACTGGTTAGCTGGGTAGTTATACTGGTTAGCTGGGTAGTTATACTGGTTAGCTGGGGAGTTATACTGGTTAGCTGGGTAGTTATACTGGTTAGCTGGGTAGTTATACTGGTTAGCTGGGTAGTTATACAGGGCAAGCAAGATTTGTTTTTCTTTTCAGCAAAATGGGCTGGTGCCATTTGTGATTACGCAGCAAAACAAAGCGCATGAAATCAGTCTTGAATGCAGTACAAAGCAATGCAGTGCAGTGTGTGCGCTATTTCGGATTGTTGCTAACAAGTACTAGCACAGCTACTACACCATTATCATTTCGTCATGTTTCCACTATCTGCCACAATCTCATCATTGCCGACATCCAGCCTGATGTCGTAGTGGGTAGTGGGTCTCGGCATTGTCACTGCGAATCGGGCCATAGTGAATGCCTCCGCCTAGACCCTGATGATAGGTAACTTGTCGATATCTATGACAACCACCCCTCCTACCAGGTCAGTGAGCCTTCCGCCCCAGTGCTACCAGTACGGTTTGCCTCGGCGCTTACAGCGCAACCCTCCGTTCTCGCCGATGATCGTGCCCGACCGACTAACGGACATCCCAGACTTAACCGATAGTGGTTAGTGGTTACACTCTGGTTGTCGAGTCCGAGCCAAACTGCATGCATACGTACGATGAAGGTAGTGTTTGCTATGGCTGCCGTCACACCATCATCTGGCAAAACTGTACCGCTCCGGGTCCTCAACACACAACCATCACCGAGATACCTACCGAAATACGGCCTTGTTGTGCCAACTATGCATCCCTGCACAATCGAAAGCACGCCGCACTCACGATGCAGCGCCCCTGTTCCTCAGTCAGATACGGTTAGCGCACCTCCGCCTGCGACTTTTGATCTGTCGCATCTCTCACCTGCCATGCAAGCGCGTCTATCTCCGATACTCCACGAATATGCTGATTGTGTTCGACTGCTCTAGCCGACGTTGGACGCACAGATAGTGTCAAACCCGACATCCACACTGGTTGTGTTCACCCTATCCATAAATCTCCTCGTCGCCTACCAAATTCACCAGGCACCAGCGGTTGAAGAATACATCAAAGATCTTCTAGCATCTGAGATGATCACCCCATCTGCCTGCATGCCCAAAAAGCTCATTTTTAACTCACATGGGCGATTTTTCTCATGTCTCTTCCTACAGAAAACTGGTGCACTTTTGAATTGTCTCCCACCCCGATTGACAACTTTAGATTCCCTAACAGAATTCAAGCGTCATTTACGTATTTACATTGCAAAGTATCAGTTTGACTGCACTGGTATCCCTTTGATGTGCAATCATTAATTTACATGTACACTCCTTGGTCTTTCACTGTATCTTTGCTACCGCATCTCTCTGTTTCCCAACACATTTTCCACATTTTCTTTTTTTCCCAACTCCAATGTTCATTGTGTATACGCAAATAGGAGATCCCCCCGATAGGCGTCAGCCTTTGGGTAATCCTGAAATAAAGATTATTATTTCCAGTCCTTGGGCCGCCCCCATAGCTATTGCTTTTGCTGGGCGCACTTTGGCTCGCGCTGATCCCCGTCACCCTGTCACCCACACCAAACTGCTTGCCATTGTCCACTCCACGTACCATTTCAAGCATCACCTCTTGGGTCAAGACTTCTTCTTGTGAACCGACCACCAGGCCCTCCTTCGGGTTTCTAAGTTCAGGGATGCTGATGACATTGTTGCTAGATGGATTGAGAAACTTGCTGCTTTTGAGTACGAAGCTAAGCACCACCCTGGAAAAGCTCATGTTGCTGCAGATTATCTGTCTTGCTTGTCTTCCCCACCTCCCGCTGTTCACCCGGCCTGCGCTGTGGTCATCCCTGGCCCTGCTCCCTCTGAGTCTTGAATACCGTCTTGGACTAAGCTGCGTTGTGCTCTGCCCAAACTGCTGATCCCGACATTAGCCTTGTCCTCCTCTGGATTTCCACAGATGACATCCCGGCTAGAGGAAATGCCCGATTCCAACATGTCAGCTCGGCTACTATTCGCCTATGGACTCAGTCTAATGACCTGCTTATGCACAATGGCCTGCCTCACCGTTTTGTTTGTTTGTATTCTTTATTTAGAGTGGGAAGTCTAAAACAGGCCCCAGCCTAATAACAATTGCCCCCCCCCCTCCCCCATCGCTATGTGAATGATGACAACACCGTCACCTCTACAGCTTAATCTACCCACATCTCTCCGCGATGAAGCAATGATGACAACACCGTCACCTCTACAGCTTAATCTACCCACATCTCTCCGCGATGAAGCACTCCACGCTATCCATGATTCAACAGTTTCCGGACATCTTAGCACCTCCCGCACACTAGCTTGTGCACGCCAAAGGTACTACTGGTCACACCTGACTAGTATTGACTACCGATGTTACTGGCTGGGTCAAGACTTGCACTCAGTGTCAACAACGCCAAGCTCCTTTACTTCGCCCGCGTTCTCCATTAATTAAAGTCACAGCAGTCCTCTTTCGCTGTTCAACGAGTGGGTATCGATATCATGTTTGTTTTCACTTCCCGTTACTACCAGAGGTAACATAATATCATATTCTCGCTGTTGGTGATTATTTCACAAAATGGTATGAAGCTTACGGCATGCCTGACACTCTTCCAACAACAGTTGCCACCTACCCTCGTTGACGATTGCATGTGACGTCATGGTGTCTTTCTATCTATTCACTCTGACCAAGGACCGAAATGGTCGGAGGAGTGCACTGCGCCTGACCAGCACAGCTCTTGTAGCACCTACTACTCCTTTGTTGTCTTTGTCTCTTTTATTACCCCTATTACTTTGTAGGGATGTGCACATAGTATATAAAATATAAAATAAAAAGGGCGACAGTTCGAATCACATGTCTTCCAACATCTATGCAAGCTTCTGGACATACACAATACTCGGACAACGCCGTAACACCCGCAATCTGATGGCCTTATTGAACGCTCCAACACGGAACCGTACATTGGAGAATATGCTGTCCACTTGTGTCGACAAACATGCGGACTGGGATATCCATCTACAACCAGTATTGTTTGACTTCAGAACCAGCCAAAAACTCAGTCACCACCCTCACCCCGTTTCACCTCACGAATGGACGACAGTCTAGCAAGCAGCGGATATTCTTCATGATCTCCCGTCAGCACTGCAGCTAACATCACACGCCCAGTGTGTGCATAAGCTCAAATCGTCATTACTCTCTGCCTTGAACATCGCTCATGAACAAAATGCCCAGGAAGGGATCCACCAGAAAGACTGATACGATCATCTAACACGAGCGTCTACACTCTACAACTCTACATGGAGATTATTCGACTCTATAACTCTAGTGATGAAGTACTATTCTACAGCCCAGTTGTTCCTCGAGGAACCTCCGCCTAACTCCACCGCTACTGGAATGGACCGTACAACGTAAGTCGTGTCATAGACAATATCACCATTCAGATCAAGGTTCCCACCATTTTTACATTTTTTCTCTTCTAAGGAATTACAACTAACAACAACTTGTACTTCCATACAACACGTAAATGAATAGAATAAATCATTAAGTGAGTAAAAAGAATGCAAAAAGGTTAGATTTTTTAAACAGTGTGAAGACAAACGTCAGGGTCACTATAATGGGCGCTTTCGATTACACATTTGGGCCCAGGTTCTATAATTCTCGAATGAACAGAATGAACGGATTGCGGCTATGTAAACGAACGACTACACGTAAACATCGTAAAAGGGATCACGTGGAATCCCGTACACCCTCGCGTATACATTGGTATGCTGTGCTTGATGCAATTCTAGCCTGTTCGTTCTTCAACACTACCCGACAGTCCTGTACTTTTTATGTGTTTTTTATTGCGCTTCGCAGAATTCCTCCCTTGACCTGCTGGAGGTGATTGAAGAGCCGGCTCAAACACCTCTAACCACTCCGCAAGCCGAAGCTTCGGTCACGAATCTTGACGCAGCTATGCCCATGATTTCACCCATGCAGACCCCAAGTCGCTCCACCAGCGCAGCAACAAATAGTACAGACACTGGTAGCACTGACTCCAACAGAGACCCACGGTCGGACGAGCTGCCCAGGCCTCACCACCACTGCCGTTTCCGTGCTGCCTTCTCGATACATACGTATGTACACTGTATATCATGTGCACATTCACATGTCTGAAGGTTTGTGGTTTTTCAATAAAAAAAATTAAAAAAAAAAAAAAAACAACAGAGTAAGTCGGTTTGCATATGTAGAGTGTACATGTAAAGTTGTGTATTGGTGAGATTTAAAAAGATTGTTGTTGTTGTTGTTGTTTTTTATTTGAATTCGCAATACCAAACGGGCAATAAGCCCAATTACATGGAAGCGAATAAAGGAATGCTGAGAATGAGGCATTGGGGTGGATGTTATTTCAAGTGGAAAATACTGATCCCGGGAGGTACTAAAAATAGGTACAATGAAAATCTGAAAAGGCCATGGTACTGTCGTTTACCATGCTGGAAGCAGCTACATGGAGAAGGAAAGACAACAAGAAAGACGTTTTATCTCATGTATTGGACAAACAGAGCAAACAGGAAAAGACCGTTCGTTATATGCCTATACATACTGTCCGTGTGTGTGGGGGGGGGGATTGGGGGGCAGTATGGCTTGCCGCTGTAAACCTTGGCGCGTTCCGATTTTCAATGAGTCTTATTGAGCTTTGTGCTAGATCCGTGGGGGATATCCGTGGGGGATATCCGTGGGGGATATCCGTGGGGGATGTCCGTGGGGGATATCCGTGGGGGATATCCGTGGGGGATATCCGTGGGGGATGTCCGTGGGGGATATCCGTGGTGGATATCCGTGGTGGATGGTGGTGTTGCTACGAATGCGGAAAACCGTGTCTTGCGCAACCGTGATGTTTTTAATTGAGCTCTGCGTACGTGTTTGTGTGTGTGTGTGTGTGTGTGTGTGTGTGTGTGTGTGTGTGTGTGTGTGTGTGTGTGTGTGTGTGTGTGTGTGTGTGTGTGTGTGTGTGTGTGTGTGTGTGTGTGTGTGTGTGTGTGTGTGTGTGTGTGTGTGTGTGTGTGTGTGTGTGTGTGTGTGTGTGTGTGTGTGTGTGTGTGTGTGTGTGTGTGTGTGTGTGTGTGTGTGTGTGTGTGTGTGTGTGTGTGTGTGTGTGTGTGTGTGTGTGTGTGTGTGTGTGTGTGTGTGTGTGTGTGTGTGTGTGTGTGTGTGTGTGTGTGTGTGTGTGTGTGTGTGTGTGTGTGTGTGTGTGTGTGTGTGTGTGTGTGTGTGTGTGTGTGTGTGTGTGTGTGTGTGTGTGTGTGTGTGTGTGTGTCCCATATGGTGCAGTGGTATGTGCAGCGATTTCCAATCGATAGGTTGCGGGTTCGATTCCGGACGATTATGGTCACACACGTCTTTCTTCTCTTTCTCAGACTCTTCCTGACTTTTCTTTCATTCTCCTGGGTGGTTACCAACAGCCAGTGCATGCCGGAGTATGTGGTGTGATGTGTGTGTGGGAAAAAAAAAGAAAAAAAAAGAAAAAAGAAAAAGACCAAAAATAGGGATTCACTGGCCAGAAAAAGTCACTTCAAATAGCTGTATGGTGTAGACCAGGCTGAATAGTGACGGTCAATTCTTCAGCCTTGCAAGCTGTTGAATGGTGCAATCCCGGCACAAGTTGCTATGGCTTCTGCCGTAGCATTGCTATCATCGCCTCCGGCGATGGGCGTCAAAGGTCAAGGTGTGTGTGTGTGTGTGTGTGTGTGTGTGTGTGTGTGTGTGTGTGTGTGTGTGTGTGTGTATACGTGTGTGTGTGTGTGTGTGTGTGTGTGTGTGTGTGTGTGTGTGTGTGTGTGTGTGTGTGTGTGTGTGTTTTTTTTTTTTGGTTGCTCGTCGCAAGGATGATTCGTTTGTCGTGCTGGCAGTGCTGAGCTATGGCCAGGTCAACCCGGACGATCCCCGCATTGTGTGCGGGCAACCTGGATACTACGGCGTCTATACAAGCATTCATGCCAGCTTGCCATGGATCAAACAAAAGATGGAGAGCGTCTTGGGCTGCTCACGATGACCGAAGTTATAGTTCAAGTGCTTTGCTTGGGTCTTTTGAAGCGGCAATGGTCACCGGATTCGTTCATGATTTCATCTACTCCATCAGATTGTTTGTCCAGCCTGACGTTGCAAGACTCTGTCTCTCGTGACTCTCGATCTACCCGTGTGTGTGTGTGTGTGTGTGTGTGTGTCCCATATGGTGCAGTGGTATGTGCAGCGATTTCCAATCGATAGATTGCGGGTTCGATTCCCGACGATTATGGTCACACACGTCTTTCTTCTCTTTCTCAGACTCTTCCTGACTTTTCTTTCATTCTCCTGGGTGGTTACCAACAGCCAGTGCATGCCGGAGTATGTGGTGTGATGTGTGTGCGGGGAAAAAAAATGAAAAGACCAAAAATTAGGGATTCACTGGCCAGAAAATGTCACTCCAAATAGCTGTATGGTGTAGACCAGGCTGAATAGTGACGGTCAATTCTTCAGCCTTGCAAGCTGTTGAATGGTGTAATCCCAGCACAAGTTGCTATGGCTTCTGCCGTAGCATTGCTATCATCGCCTCCGGCGATGGGCGTCAAAGGTCAAGGTGTGTGTGTGTGTGTGTGTGTGTGTGTGTGTGTGTGTGTGTGTGTGTGTGTGTGTGTGTGTGTGTGTGTGTGTGTGTGTGTGTGTGTGTGTGTGTGTGTGTGTGTGTGTGTGTGTGTGTGTGTGTGTGTGTGTGTGTGTGTGTGTGTGTGTGTGTGTGTGTGTGTGTGTGTGTGTGTGTGTGTGTGTGTGTGTGTGTGTGTGTGTGTGTGTGTGTGTGTGTGTGTGTGTGTGTGTGTGTGTGTGTGTGTGTGTGTGTGTGTGTGTGTGTGTGTGTGTGTGTGTGTGTGTGTGTGTGTGTGTGTGTGTGTGTGTGTGTGTGTGTGTGTGTGTGTGTGTGTGTGTGTGTGTGTGTGTGTGTGTGTGTGTGTGTGTGTGTGTGTGTGTGTGTGTGTGTGTGTGTGTGTGTGTGTGTGTGTGTGTGTGTGTGTGTGTGTGTGTGTGTGTGTGTGTGTGTGTGTGTGTGTGTGTGTGTGTGTGTGTGTGTGTGTGTGTGTGTGTGTGTGTGTGTGTGTGTGTGTGTGTGTGTGTGTGTGTGTGTGTGTGTGTGTGTGTGTGTGTGTGTGTGTGTGTGTGTGTGTGTGTGTGTGTGTGTGTGTGTGTGTGTGTGTGTGTGTGTGTGTGTGTGTGTGTGTGTGTGTGTGTGTGTGTGTGTGTGTGTGTGTGTGTGTGTGTGTGTGTGTGTGTGTGTGTGTGTGTGTGTGTGTGTGTGTGTGTGTGTGTGTGTGTGTGTGTGTGTGTGTGTGTGTGTGTGTGTGTGTGTGTGTGTGTGTGTGTGTGTGTGTGTGTGTGTGTGTGTGTGTGTGTGTGTGTGTGTGTGTGTGTGTGTGTGTGTGTGTGTGTGTGTGTGTGTGTGTGTGTGTGTGTGTGTGTGTGTGTGTGTGTGTGTGTGTGTGTGTGTGTGTGTGTGTGTGTGTGTGTGTGTGTGTGTGTGTGTGTGTGTGTGTGTGTGTGTGTGTGTGTGTGTGTGTGTGTGTGTGTGTGTGTGTGTGTGTGTGTGTGTGTGTGTGTGTGTGTGTGTGTGTGTGTGTGTGTGTGTGTGTGTGTGTGTGTGTGTGTGTGTGTGTGTGTGTGTGTGTGTGTGTGTGTGTGTGTGTGTGTGTGTGTGTGTGTGTGTGTGTGTGTGTGTGTGTGTGTGTGTGTGTGTGTGTGTGTGTGTGTGTGTGTGTGTGTGTGTGTGTGTGTGTGTGTGTGTGTGTGTGTGTGTGTGTGTGTGTGTGTGTGTGTGTGTGTGTGTGTGTGTGTGTGTGTGTGTGTGTGTGTGTGTGTGTGTGTGTGTGTGTGTGTGTGTGTGTGTGTGTGTGTGTGTGTGTGTGTGTGTGTGTGTGTGTGTGTGTGTGTGTGTGTGTGTGTGTGTGTGTGTGTGTGTGTGTGTGTGTGTGTGTGTGTGTGTGTGTGTGTGTGTGTGTGTGTGTGTGTGTGTGTGTGTGTGTGTGTGTGTGTGTGTGTGTGTGTGTGTGTGTGTGTGTGTGTGTGTGTGTGTGTGTGTGTGTGTGTGTGTGTGTGTGTGTGTGTGTGTGTGTGTGTGTGTGTGTGTGTGTGTGTGTGTGTGTGTGTGTGTGTGTGTGTGTGTGTGTGTGTGTGTGTGTGTGTGTGTGTGTGTGTGTGTGTGTGTGTGTGTGTGTGTGTGTGTGTGTGTGTGTGTGTGTGTGTGTGTGTGTGTGTGTGTGTGTGTGTGTGTGTGTGTGTGTGTGTGTGTGTGTGTGTGTGTGTGTGTGTGTGTGTGTGTGTGTGTGTGTGTGTGTGTGTGTGTGTGTGTGTGTGTGTGTGTGTGTGTGTGTGTGTGTGTGTGTGTGTGTGTGTGTGTGTGTGTGTGTGTGTGTGTGTGTGTGTGTGTGTGTGTGTGTGTGTGTGTGTGTGTGTGTGTGTGTGTGTGTGTGTGTGTGTGTGTGTGTGTGTGTGTGTGTGTGTGTGTGTGTGTGTGTGTGTGTGTGTGTGTGTGTGTGTGTGTGTGTGTGTGTGTGTGTGTGTGTGTGTGTGTGTGTGTGTGTGTGTGTGTGTGTGTGTGTGTGTGTGTGTGTGTGTGTGTGTGTGTGTGTGTGTGTGTGTGTGTGTGTGTGTGTGTGTGTGTGTGTGTGTGTGTGTGTGTGTGTGTGTGTGTGTGTGTGTGTGTGTGTGTGTGTGTGTGTGTGTGTGTGTGTGTGTGTGTGTGTGTGTGTGTGTGTGTGTGTGTGTGTGTGTGTGTGTGTGTGTGTGTGTGTGTGTGTGTGTGTGTGTGTGTGTGTGTGTGTGTGTGTGTGTGTGTGTGTGTGTGTGTGTGTGTGTGTGTGTGTGTGTGTGTGTGTGTGTGTGTGTGTGTGTGTGTGTGTGTGTGTGTGTGTGTGTGTGTGTGTGTGTGTGTGTGTGTGTGTGTGTGTGTGTGTGTGTGTGTGTGTGTGTGTGTGTGTGTGTGTGTGTGTGTGTGTGTGTGTGTGTGTGTGTGTGTGTGTGTGTGTGTGTGTGTGTGTGTGTGTGTGTGTGTGTGTGTGTGTGTGTGTGTGTGTGTGTGTGTGTGTGTGTGTGTGTGTGTGTGTGTGTGTGTGTGTGTGTGTGTGTGTGTGTGTGTGTGTGTGTGTGTGTGTGTGTGTGTGTGTGTGTGTGTGTGTGTGTGTGTGTGTGTGTGTGTGTGTGTGTGTGTGTGTGTGTGTGTGTGTGTGTGTGTGTGTGTGTGTGTGTGTGTGTGTGTGTGTGTGTGTGTGTGTGTGTGTGTGTGTGTGTGTGTGTGTGTGTGTGTGTGTGTGTGTGTGTGTGTGTGTGTGTGTGTGTGTGTGTGTGTGTGTGTGTGTGTGTGTGTGTGTGTGTGTGTGTGTGTGTGTGTGTGTGTGTGTGTGTGTGTGTGTGTGTGTGTGTGTGTGTGTGTGTGTGTGTGTGTGTGTGTGTGTGTGTGTGTGTGTGTGTGTGTGTGTGTGTGTGTGTGTGTGTGTGTGTGTGTGTGTGTGTGTGTGTGTGTGTGTGTGTGTGTGTGTGTGTGTGTGTGTGTGTGTGTGTGTGTGTGTGTGTGTGTGTGTGTGTGTGTGTGTGTGTGTGTGTGTGTGTGTGTGTGTGTGTGTGTGTGTGTGTGTGTGTGTGTGTGTGTGTGTGTGTGTGTGTGTGTGTGTGTGTGTGTGTGTGTGTGTGTGTGTGTGTGTGTGTGTGTGTGTGTGTGTGTGTGTGTGTGTGTGTGTGTGTGTGTGTGTGTGTGTGTGTGTGTGTGTGTGTGTGTGTGTGTGTGTGTGTGTGTGTGTGTGTGTGTGTGTGTGTGTGTGTGTGTGTGTGTGTGTGTGTGTGTGTGTGTGTGTGTGTGTGTGTGTGTGTGTGTGTGTGTGTGTGTGTGTGTGTGTGTGTGTGTGTGTGTGTGTGTGTGTGTGTGTGTGTGTGTGTGTGTGTGTGTGTGTGTGTGTGTGTGTGTGTGTGTGTGTGTGTGTGTGTGTGTGTGTGTGTGTGTGTGTGTGTGTGTGTGTGTGTGTGTGTGTGTGTGTGTGTGTGTGTGTGTGTGTGTGTGTGTGTGTGTGTGTGTGTGTGTGTGTGTGTGTGTGTGTGTGTGTGTGTGTGTGTGTGTGTGTGTGTGTGTGTGTGTGTGTGTGTGTGTGTGTGTGTGTGTGTGTGTGTGTGTGTGTGTGTGTGTGTGTGTGTGTGTGTGTGTGTGTGTGTGTGTGTGTGTGTGTGTGTGTGTGTGTGTGTGTGTGTGTGTGTGTGTGTGTGTGTGTGTGTGTGTGTGTGTGTGTGTGTGTGTGTGTGTGTGTGTGTGTGTGTGTGTGTGTGTGTGTGTGTGTGTGTGTGTGTGTGTGTGTGTGTGTGTGTGTGTGTGTGTGTGTGTGTGTGTGTGTGTGTGTGTGTGTGTGTGTGTGTGTGTGTGTGTGTGTGTGTGTGTGTGTGGCTTGTGGTTTCTTCAACGCACTGCCATACAGGACAATAACAGCAAACCGACAGGGAAATCCCCATTTTCATCGTCATCCGACTCGCCCACGTCACCATTATCCATGCCACTAACGCCGCTATTGACCAGCATATCACCGGACCCGTCCGTTTGCTTACCGGAAAAGCCTTCCACACCACCACAGCGTCGACGCTCCTCGCTATGTAAGCTAACCAGAAGACGCTCGTCACTTGGTCGACGGCAGAGCAGCCCCGAATCCATCGGCGCTCCCACCCAGTTCCACTACATCGGACATGTGCAGCCATCCGGCGAGGTCAAGGTCAACCAGAAACTGGTCAGCACGCGATCCGTCGAGCTACATCGGCCTGCGTCGAAAACCTACGGATTCTACGTCAAACGACATCCGTCCGCCCTGGCGTTATCGGCAGCCAATGACTCGTTACGTCAGCAGGCCGGGTTCTTCATGTCCCGCATCGCAAGCGGTGACACTCGTAAGCTTCTGTCTGGCATGCTGGAGGACGGCGATCAGATCCTGGCCATCAACGGCGTGTCGCTGCAGCCCACCGATGGCGGTGTGGCCGAGGTGTGCACCTAAGATGTGGTGCAGCTGTTGCAGGTCAACACTCTGCAGCTGGTCATCATCCCTAGTCTGAAGATAGAGGAGTGGTAGAGAGAGAGAGAGAGAGAGAGAGAGAGAGAGAGAGAGAGAGAGAGAGAGAGAGAGAGAGAGAGAGAGAGAGAGAGAGAGAGAGAGAGAGAGAGAGACACTGCTGCCCGTTGACAACCGTGCAGAATTCTGCTGGGCCTGCTACATGTACTGGCCACAGAGCAAGAAGGAGATTTTTTTCTTTTTTTACAAAGACCTTTTAAAATGCAAACATGAGATGCAGCTAGGGGAAGCATGCACAACCCGAATCTTGGCAGCGGCGGTGAGGTTTAGGGAGCTCCGCCGACCCACGACCGCACGTACGTACATGGCGTTTACGTAGAGTGCGTCAATTCTGGAATTAGCAATTCAGCCCTCTCTTCAGAATTGACGGAATTGTTGACGACGGAACTTGTGTAATCGAACGGTTCATCCACCATAACTCCCACCTTCCAACTCGGCAAATATTTAGATTTTGATAAAAACGATTCAAAGCCTCTCAATTATTTTGTAATACTTGAATTATAAGAATAAGAATAATAGTTTTAAAAACTTTCACACAAAACAAGCTCGGTGCAGCACCAATCACGGCAGGGGAACCCGACCCTCCACCATCGCCAACTCACGAATTGAATTGACCGAAATGTGTGTAACGGAACAAGCCCAATGATTAGTGCGGAGGGTGTAAGAAAACACCTTCTAAACAGATGATATCCTCGACAAACTCCAATAACAACTTGTATTGTGCCAACACCGGCCAACACTCAGATGCACTGCTTCTTCACACGGTTGAATATTGACCAGTGTTGTCACAATACATGTATGTTGTTATAATGAAGCTGCGTAAAGCGTAGTTCCAAATTTATAACACTCCAATAATTCGAATTGGTAGAAGCGACTTCGGCAATGGTTTGTTAGGAAAGGCTTTGCTCCCCACACTGGAGCTCGCGCTTTTCCGCCGACTTAACCCCTTGGGCTTTCACTTGCCACAGCTAAAATCCGATAATTGAGTGAGCCGCGGAACATCCGCCATAACTTTATAACCATTGATATTTGCATTTGGAGACACTCTGAAGTTATGGTTCAAGCACAACCTGCTTTCTACACCCATCAAAATTCGTTTATACAACACTTTCGTTCTACCAATCTTGACCTACAACCTTGCTTGCCATGGCCTTTCCCGTGTACAAGAAAAGCGCCTAGATGTGTTTCATAGGAAACAGCTGCGGTGTACCCTTGGAATTACCTACCCAGATGTCATCTCGAATGCAGATTTATATGCTGTTACTGGCCAGTGCTCTGTATCTGAAATGGCCAAGCGGGACAGGTGGAAGCTATTAGGACATATATTACGCCAGCCAAGTGACATCCCTGCAAATGTTGCTCTCACTGCTTTCTGTACATATGCTACCAGTCAGCCCTTTCGAATAGGTGCACCCCGCTCTTGCCTCACCACAAGTCTCCAGCGAGACGTCCGCCTCACACCTATCTGCATTTTTAAGCCCAGCTGCCTTCGTGATCTCGGCACCTATGCCCGCGACAGAAAACAATGGAGTAACATCTGCTCAGCCATTTAGTCTAGTACTGCTCTTCTTAAATTTGACCTTTATTACAAGACTCCTCTTTTCTTTTTCATTTCGTTCTCCCACTCTCACACACACATGCTCACAGTTAATTCTGCCGTCGTGAGTCCCATTCGGGACGGATACGAGAATAATAATAATACAGTCAAATCTGTCGTACGCGACCGCCCCTTGGTGCAAGAAAAAGCGGTCGCTTACGGCAGATGGTCTCCTACGGCAGATGTATGGTAAATCCGGCATACCAGGTATATGCTTCCATGTACTCAAATCGACGAGAATACAGTAAATATCGGATATAACGTGCCCCTTTGATTTTCGAAAATGTATCACTATATCCGGTGCATCACTATAGCCGATTTGCATGTTTGACCGACACATGTACATGGCACATGACTGCACATGAAATGATGCGTACACGCTGGAAAAAGCATGCTGAAAGTGCATGCATGCTCCGCGGACTGTGTACCGGTGCATGACACAGAGCAGTGCATGGCTGTGCAGTACGAGTACAGACTGTACATGTACTAGAACTTCGATACATCATGTGGCATGGCTGCTTCTTCAGCGTGTTCTCCAAAAAAAGCCTGAGCTGGATCCGTGCTCACGTAGATCGTAGATCTACTCGGTGTCCAACGAGTTGCGTAGAGCCAGAAATAGACATGAGTGGCTGTGTACGTGAGTTGGCAACATCATCGTGAGAGGCAACACAGCCAGAAACGGACAAGAGCATGCAGAAAGATCACTCTTGATCATTATATGCGATATTTTCCTGTACATTTGATATGGTTTGCTTCCTGAAGGCCATCACAATAAGCGATATATCGGTATAGCCGATAATAGTGTATATAGTGATATTTTAGCTGTATTTTTTCTGATTTGATTTTGATTTTGACGTGTTCTATCACTATAACCGGTATATCATTATATCCGGTCACTTTATAAACGATACTTACTGTAATGTGATTTTTTAAAATATCATTTTATTGGATATTCAACGACGACCATACCCGTATAGTACGCGTATGCGACACGGCAGTAGATCGACACTGCCTGGACTTGAAAGTTGAGAGCTACAGCACAGCCTCAGTACAGGCCAGGCGCCAGTCGATCGCACTTGCAAGACAGCGCACTTTCACACTTTGCAGTTGACAGCGCACTGGCAAGTACAGTTTCGCACCTTACTGAACCTGGGTCGCGGTCGCTTACAGCAGATTTGAATGCAGCCACCGACCGTGCATGAAATCGCGGTCGCTGGTCGCGGACAGCAGATGTTCGCTCTGGACAGATCAGTTTGTATGTGAAACCGTCGGTGCACGGAAAATCGGTCGCTAACGGTAGATGGTCGCCTACAGCAGAGGTCGCTAACGGCAGATTTGACTGTAATAATAATTTGTAAATACAAACCTTTTTTTTTAAAGGTATGACAATACCGAAGTCAAAAACACTCACATCAAGTCCAACAATATCTGAAAAGTTGCACATTTGGTTGTTAGAAGTCAAGTGTTCGACAAAATATACGACAAATTTCTGACTATCCAGTTTGAGCTGTACTTTCCAACAGCCAAACACATACTCACCTGATTTATACTGCAAAGTGCCTCTGGTGGTAGGGAAAGTTAAGGCAAAAATTAAAATTTCACCAGTTGTAGTCTTCGGGGTGCTGAGTCGAATGGTCTTGGTCCGAGAAAGCTTAGACGCTCCCTTCCTACTTGAATCCCAATCGAACTCGCGCACTTCCACCGAAACTGGGTGACTGCGCCCTACTAGATGGGGATTTGTATGCAAAATGTCACTAAAAGCGCCATTTCGTTCTTATAAAAGCACGGATGACCGCGATTGGCCTATATGTTGTACTCTTTTGGACGCTGAGTCGACTGGTTTTGGTCCGAAAAGGCTGCGATGCAGCGTTCCTCCTTTATTCCCAATCGAACATGGTTGAACAAGCAGTCACGTGCTCCTGGGTGCCCAAATCAACTGGTCACCGCGCCAGCAGGCGACAACTTTCACACCAAAGTTCAACTCGAGTGACAGGACCAGGGAGTAGAACAATACGTATTGTACTACTCCCTGGACAGGACTGCACCCAAAAAAGGTCAAACAGGCTAGAAAGTTGTACCCTGCAGGCACGGTGACTGGCGTATGCAGGAGCACATGACCGCTTGTTCAACCATGTTCGATTGGGAACAAAGGAGGAACGCTGCATCGCAGCCTTTTCTGTCCAAAACTAGTCGGCTCAGCGTCCAAAAGACTACAACATATGGGCCAGTCGCGGTCATCCGTGCTTTTATAAGAACGAAATGGCGCTTTTAGTGACACTTTGCATACAAATCCCCATCTAGTAGGGCGCAGTCACCCAGTTTCGGTGGAAGTGCGCGAGTTCGATTGGGATTCAAGTAGGAAGGGAGCGTCTCAGCTTCCTCGGACCATGACCGTTCGACACAGCACCCCGAAGACTACAACTGGTGAAATTTTAACTTTTGCCTTAACTTCCCCTTTAACTTGACACTTGGCTAATTCATGACTGCCACCCAGAGCACACGAGAAGTCCATCCAACCTTCGACTCGGATAACCTGCAAGACAGCACCACTCTTTGCTCAATACACAGTGTTTCTGGTAATTCACCGTTCATCAGTTCAGCTTGAGTAGACTGATAAAGGTTGTGTCTGAAGAGAACCACTTATATATGATTGTATAGTGCTGTTCAGATATCAACATCATAACGGATACAAACTTACAGAGACGCTCCGTTTCCAGCACAGCAAACACCCAGTTGACACCAGATAGCAATGTGAGTCAGTGTCAATCTGTCGCCTAACCTGCTAAAGTGCATCTGAAAGCAGGATTTTAGCGCTCACACACGACCCCTTATAATTTTAGGATTTTTAGCACGGCATGCATCTAAAACTGCTTTCACACCAGAAGTGAGAGCTACCCTAACCGTACATGTAGATCTCTCACTACAGTACAACTCATCAACCACGTACACGTAGATCTCTCACTACAGTAGGGAGGTTCTGCTATACGTGAAACGTAGAGAAATCACGTAGAGAGCAGGTGTCTGGGTTAGAGTCTACGGCTTCGCGTGTTTTGGCTCCAGATTTCTACGCGGAGATGGGGTTCTCTACGTTGTGGCACACGCAGAGAAAATGCGTACGGATTTGCTGGGTATCGATCAACTGCATGCAGAAAACTGCCAAATATGGAAGGGGAAATTCCCAGTACACATTCCACGTGACTTCTCTAGGTGAAACGTAGAGCAGAACAGCATTTCTTTACGTTACGGGAACGCGAAGAAAGTTCGCGTGATTCTTTGCGTCGCGTTCCCAACACGTAGAGCAGAACCTCCCTAGTACAACTCATCAACCACGTACACGTAGATCTCTCACTACAGTACAACTCATCAACCACGTAGGTACACGTACATGTACATGTAGATAGCTACTAGTACTCGCAACTTACACTGCGTTTTTCTTTCTTTTTTTTCTGGCCTCTTCTACGGGCAAAGTAACACAATGGTTTAAATTGCAATAAATCATACACTGGAGAAGAAATCAGAAAAATGCAAGTGTAAAATAAAGAATTTCTAACTCAAACAAAAAAAAAACTTCAAATCAAATCAAATTCACACCGGACCTCGCGCTATTTCGCCGACTTTACTTGACACTTGATTGACTGACGACTGCCATCCAGAGCACACGAGAAGTCCATCGAACCTTCGACTCGGCAGACCTGCAAGAAAGCACCACTCCCTGCTCAATACACAGTGTTTCGGGGAATTAACCCCTCATCAGTTGAGCTTCAGTAGGCTGAGGAAGATTGTGCCTGAAGAGCACCACTTATATAGTGCTCTCCACGGACAAACATCACCAGGGATACAAACTTACAGAGACGCTCCGTTTCCAGCGCGACAAGTCAAGTGTCAAGTAAAGTCGGTAGAATAGCGCGAGCTCCGGTGTGGGGAGCTAACCCTTTCTTACAAATCATCGCCGAAGTCGCAACCACTACTTCGTACCAATAACTTCATCAAGAAAAATCCAAGAAAAATCAAAAAACAAAAAATCAAACAAAAAACTTGATAAACAAATAAACACAGTATAGAAGATCAGAAAATTACGTAACTGGGCGAGACTCAGCCACCACGACGGAACTATCCAAAAAACGACGAGCATCTCGGTCCAAGGATACAAAGAATACTGGATCTCAGTAAGGAGAAAGAGAGACGGGCACGCAGCAGACTCATGACAACAGAGTATTCGCTACTAGAAGACTCACAGTAGAGAGGTTGTGCATAACAAAAAATCGTAACTTAGACGTAGTCTGGGCACGAGTAACGAAAAAGGAAAGGAACTTTCGCGAGGAGGACTGCGAAACTTGAAGATCTTACGTTTTGAACTTTCGCTTTTTTCTCGCAAGCTTCTGTATACATGTACATGTAGCTGTGTTGATACACGTGGTGTCAAGATTTTTTCGCCATGACCTTTTCAAGCCGTTCTGCGAGCTCTTCCTACTCGGCATCCTGTGGAGCTGATGGATCTCTTTCCCGCTCTCTCAGCGATCCTCTGTCACCTGGACAGCGCTCGGCTAGTTCTGTCAGTTCTGTCAGATCTGGAAGTCCTGTCAGTGCTCGCCCTGTGACAAATTATTCTGCTGAATCCCCGCGGCAGAAATCTGCCACTTCGGTGTCTTCGTCTTCCCCCGCGACGTCTCAGCGAAGGACATTTGATCTCGCGATGGACTTGGCCCTTCTCAGGCAGCTTCCTTCTCACGACCAACGTTTCGACGAGGGTCTCCAACCATGGAGATCGTTGCCTGTGAGCTGGAAAACTTGAGCCCAAATCAGTTCGGTGGTGTGACGAAGAAAGCTATTCGGGACAGAGTGATGAAGCTGCTGGAGCTGTTCGCGCAAACAGGGGAAAAAGTACTCGAAAGGGTCACCATGGTCACACTACGTTTTTCGTTGAGCACAACAGATTTTTTTTACGAATTTTCGTCACTTCCAGACGGCTCAAATTCCGAAAGATCTTTACGAATTTTCATTGTGCACAACCTCTCTAGTGTACGCGACAAGAACGTTTAAATAACCAGTGCACAACTGACTACAACCACCATGAGTACGGAACACTAGAGCAGTAGAGGGGTGAACGAACCACGCTCTACATTGCTTACACTGCGTTCCTTTTTCATACATTCTATATAAGGCTACTGTATAAGTACAATTTTCGTTTGGAATTTACTTTCGCTATATTCGTTAAGCGCCACGAAATAACTAAAGTTCTTTTTCTGAACGTTACGGATGACAGACCTCGACGAAAATCAAAATTTAGTATGTAACAAACCTGCTGGTGGAGTGATCTAACGAAAGATTTCCTGAACGAAAATGTATACTTATAACTGTCACTCTCCTTCGCCTGCCAAAAACACAATACTGCCAAAAATACAATACTGCCAAAATTACAATACTGCCAAAAATACAATATTGCCAAAAATACAATACTGCCAAAAATACAATACTTCTGCAGTAATCAAAATACCGGAGACGTCGAAGAGCAGTTATTGGAAGCTAAACTGTGAAAGAAAAGGAGTAGCCTCAGTCAGCATGATCAAAACGCGACGCAGCTCACCAGATCAAGGTGTTGGTCCTCTTCACTCCGTAGAGAGCCGAAAGACGGGCTCACGCCCCTACATGGCTACTTCCCCTTGTCTAACCCCCAACACGATTATGATAGTAGCCGGCTGGCCGAAATTTAGAAACGGAAAACGTTGCGAGCGTCTCAGAACTCCCTGACTACAATATACATGTACATGCATGATGATGATGATGTGTTGTGTAGAGTGCTGCTGTGGATGCCGCCAGCCTTTTTACGCATTTGCCTTTGACCTTGAACTGGCTGTAGCTACTGCATGTAAAAAAACCGATCTCATCTCCTCTGCCCTGCCTTGCGTCTACTACTAGTACGATCTAGCCCGGCTGTGTACCACGTGACGTGTACGTGGGTGAACAGACAGGCCAGTGAACAGACAGGTAGGTTCATAAGACATAATCATTTTAGTACAGGCGACATCGCTCACTAGCACTGTTGCATGTGATGACACTTGAACAGCTAGTCCGCCTCTGCTCTGGCGACACAGACAGTCGGCTTCATTTCGGAGTTGGTGTGGGAGCATCAGCAGAAAGATCGGCCCGCAATGATTATGTAGACCTACATCTGGATGTACACGAGTAGCACTGTACTTTTGTAGTGTGGAGCAGGCAGTAGAATCTGATGTCATGTTGTACAGTCATGTACATAATCTACGCGTAAATCTACAACTTTTGCCAGATCAGACAGATGAATGAAGCCACAGAGCTCTGGCCGCTGGAGCGTGCAGCGAACGACATAGGGTGTTGGACTGCTAGCTGCACCGTCCGTTCTCCAGCTCAGGATATCATTTTCTCTGCCCTGCCTTGCGTCTACTACGACCTAGCCCGGCTGTGTACCACGTGACGTGTAAGTGTGTGAACAGACAAGCCTAGCGTCTACATAAGTATCTAATATTGAGTGAGTGCGAGGTCAATGTATGAAAAAAGCCGAGTAAAAGACCGAGGCGAAGTCGAGGTCTTTTACATGGTCTTTTATTTCCTGTACTGATCAAGTATGAAATCAATAGTGAGGTTTTGCATTCCGAATTTCGGCTCGGCGTTCTTCGGTCATTTGGCGGACGTCAAAATGTCGAATTTTCGCACCAACGTTTGTTTTGCAAGTCGAAAATGATGTGTTTTAATTTCGTGAGCCCCAGCATCAGCAACGTCCTGTCCCGTTCTCCTTTCCTTGCTGATTCCGAAGAACTTTGATCGCCCAAAGACTCGAGAGCCAAACCCGCCTCAGTCGCCTCAGAAAAACCAACTCCATGGCCAAATCAAATTTTATGCGTATTGCCATAGTCTTTTCAGCCATACAGATGACGGTGAGGACACTCCAGGCGAAAGAGAGTAGGCAGGCAGTGGAGAGGAGCAATCAGAGGTACCTGACGATGCTGATGTCACCAAAGACGCCTGCGAAGCCATGCCGAGATAAGAAACCTCTTTGAATAAATCAATCGCTAGCGCTCTTCTACAAGAAAATTCATCCGAAAAATATGTTCGGCCAAGTGAGCTTTTTCCGAACAAACATGCCGAATCTTCGTGTGCATTTTCGACCTCGCTCCCGCGTGCCGAATCTTTTTGCCGAATTTTGGAATGCAAAACCTCACTAATATTAGATATATCACGACTGACCAAAGCATGTGTTCAATTGCTAAAAAGGAGTCAAATATAAGGGGTCAATATAGCCATAAGGAGTGAAATATGCAGGAATATTTGACTGCTTAGGTATGGCAAAATCTATGTGAGTCAATACTAAGGGAGTGATAATCAGAATTCCACTGTACACTGTACACTGTACAGGCGACTCCGCTCACTGACAGTCTGTTGCATGTGATGACACTTGAACAGCTAGTCCGCCTCTGGCGACACAGTCGACAGTCGGCTTCATTTCGGAGTTGACGTGGTATCAGCCTAGAGATGGGCCCGCAATGATTTTAGACCTACTCGTAGATCTACTAGTACGTCGTGTTGATGTACACGAGTAGCACTGTACTTTTGTAGTGTGGAGCAGGCAGTAGAATCTGATGTCATGTTGTACAGTCATGTACATAATCTACGCGTAAATCTACAACTAACGTGTTACTTTTGCCAGATCAGACAGATGAATGAAGCCACAGAGCTCTGGCCGCTGGAGCGTGCAGCGAACGTGTAGAGAGGATCTTGGACTGCTGCACCGTCCGTGCTTCAGTTGAATGCGGAATCGTTTTTTGTTGCTCGTTGCCGTCTGTGGGTGTTCTGGGCGGATGAGTGTTCTGCTTGCGGCCCTTCATATTGTTATTTTCTGGAAGTTTGAGTGACGCTCCGTCGCAATCTGGTTGCGGAAGTGAAGCGCTTTCGTTCGTCAGGTGGCGTTTAGATTTGTGGGACTACCAATCGTCCGGGTCAACGTTACCAGAATAGCAGACGCCGGACAGGAACCACCCGGCCGTTATCGGGAGCAGGTGCTTCTCCCTGGCTTGAAGTCAGGTAAGGTTCTCCCATTCAGTCCCCAACATTTCACTGAATGTCTGCGCTGAGTTCTAGTAGTAGGGATATCACCGTATTTTTTTCTTTCGTAGTAAACCAAGAAAACTGTTTGTTTTCGGGAAGAACTATAGTACAGGAGATAGCACAGAAAATTTGGATGAAAAATCTTGAAGGATACCATAGATATGAGGCGTCAAAGTCATACGCCAACCTTCATCATGATGTATGCGGAATGCCATACTACTGTGGCACCAACAGGGTTTTCCGGAAAGCCTAGCAAATGCTTAGCAACATTACAATATTGTCAGAATGCTATGAAATCTGGCTTGTAGGTGCAATATAGGTGTAATATAGGTGCAATACAGGTTGGTTAGTCCTAATATTGACCAAAATATAATATTTCGGCAAGCGATGACCAATGAGAACGAGCGCGGCGACCGTAGCAACCACCATAGCAACAATGCTAAATCCATTGAACACGAGTCCCATTACTATGAAATTGAAGTGAGCACTGATGGCTATGGTTGTATTATACATGTACAAATAATAAATACAGCAGTTTGGTCTTCAGATGCCCAACTTTACTGCGGCTGTCACACAGTTGATCAATCATGTACATGTACATTTTACATGTAAAATGCACAATAGTGAAATATGCGTACAATCCAATCACTGACGCGATCCATGTCAGAGCACCACTCCATAGCAATTTCTTTCTGGTTTCAAGGCGACGAGTCGAATACAAAATCATAGCTCACTTTGTCGCAATAGCGAAAGTCTCCGTCAGGTGCAATCTTTCACTAGGGCCAACAAATCATCTGAAACACTCCTAGCGCTTGAACATATTGGGTCCAGAAATTCATTCCTTTTGGGCGACCAGGAGGTGAAAGTCTTGAAAGCGCGATGAAGAGCGATCCCCCAGCTCGAGAAGAAAGCACTATTCTACATAATTCGAGGTCGCTGAACACGATGGTGGGTGTTTCCTGGCCGTGTACTCCCTCCAAACGGATGAAAAATCCAATTGAAAACTACACTCCTCACAACAAAAAGCTCAAACTACAGTTGCCCAAGCAAGTGCGGCACCAAAACGAGCAGGAAGACCTCAGCTATCAAACGCACCAACTTTCAACTTTGAAAAGAAAGCAGGACAAAGCAATTCGACAAAAACTGCAGCGAAGTCCATGGTGCCACCGCTACCATGCTAATGTACGTGACCCGCGTGAAGGCTGTTTTCAGCTGATTTGTCACGTGACTGAACTCCCTACTAGTAGTACAGCAGCCCTAACCCATAACCATGGTAACGATTTATTGGAAAAGGTTTCTGCTGATGTACAGTACTCCGTGTCGTGTGCTCACATTTGTCCGCATGCTATTGTATTGTTCGTAGTGAAGCGCAGCAACGGCAACTTAAACGAGAAGGTATTTCGGCTGCTGCAATATCCCCTCACTCTCAATCCGTGTGCTTTACAAGCAGAGAAAATTAGTCGATGAATAATTTCGTCAAATTCCAAAGGAAGGACTTCTTCCAATCGGAAACGGTGACCATTCAGCAGAAAAACAAAATTTCACATGTACATGGTTATGGCTCATGAGTGCACAATTAGTTACAGGGCTGCCACACTTGGAGGGAGAAAATCTGACGGGGTGCCGGGGTGTCCCCCGCTTGGGGGCAGGGGGCACGGCCCTCTTGGTGAAAATATTTAGGAAAATGGCTTGCTGTTGGGGCCCCAGAACACATTTGTAACTGTGCAGCACACGTGCTACAACCATGTCAATTATGAATAAATGGCCAACTGGACTAAAAAGCGCTCAAAATATAATAATCGGTTGTCCCTCTTTGCGGAACAAAATCGGTCGCTTTGTCGGACAGGCGATCAAAAATCGGAGTAAGTGGCAGCCCTAAGTTATATTCATTGCCATTTTACGACTATTGTCTCCTCGTAGGTTATTGAAATACTTTGATCCGATCTCTTTGTCATTTTAGGGGGAAATCCCTATCTGTGTGCTCTTTGACCAACTGAGCACATGATAATGACGTTGTTGGCTGAGGTTTGAATCGCCTCGAAAAGAGCTTTCTGTGATAGAGGAGAGTGGAATGGCATTGATGGTGGAATTTACTCGCATATTTGGCTTGGGGTGGACTTTGCTGTAATCCCGCGCCTGATTTGTGGCAGCTAGTTGATGGAGTCTGGTATGCTGGCGTTGCTCTCACCCGGAGCTTTCCAAAGAGCCTAAGATTGTGGAAATGCAGTGAAAGAGGTCAAAGTTGTAGCCTGTTGAAGGTGTAAAGTGTGCAGAAAATATAAATTCTGTTTCATTCTGTGCTGGAAATCAGTACATAAAGGGATATTTATTTATTTTTGCTTCGTTTTGTTTCCCTACCATGGCTGGCTGCCGCCCCTCCCTCCATATTGGCCTATATTCTCTGGCCACGGGAAGGTGAATAAATAACTGATGCAACATGCATGGTGTGCGACAATACCATACCAGTAAAGAAGCTGGTCAAATAGTGAAATAGGGCTTTCAACGCAAGGATCATAACGTGAAGCAAGTTGGTAGGATGAGTATGTATGCGAAGTGTATGGAAGGAATGCATGCAAGGAGAAAGTTCATGTTCCAATACCACGTTATGTGTGCGAACAATTGGAAAAATGAAGAAAAAAACCCGATAAGCTAGCACCACAGCATAATAATAATTACTCCGTAAAATGTACCTGACCTGTCAGTGTGTGTTCAGGATCAAACCCCGTGTTATGTATGAAAAAATGACAAAAATGAAAATCTAGCACCATACACCCTAACTACTCGATTCAGCCTCTGGGAAATCCAGATAAATAATAATTGGTTTACAAATCAATTGGCTGGAAAGCCCAGTGCCCTCCCTATGCTTTGCTTTCACCTAGGCCATCATGCTTCTTACTTCAGTTTCCTAATCATCAATTTCTATAAAACTGATAGAAACGTCTTTTCAATATGATTATCAAGTACATCTTCATGTATGTTTTTTGCGAAGACGTTTCTATTAGTTGCACAGAAAAAGAGGATTTCTTATGGTATGCAAGCTCCACTGCACAGCACAGCACTCCACAGCAAACGCGACGCAGCTCACCAGATCAAGGTGTGGGTCCTCTTCCGGTGCCGAAAGGCGGGCTCACACCCCTACATAGCTACTTCCCATTGTCTAACCCCCACCAAAAAAACATTGTTGGGCTTGGTGTGGGCTGTGCAGTATTTCCGTTGGTACCTGCTTGGTAGAAAATTTGAATTTGTTATATGCACAGCGACCATTCTCTGGAACATTTGGCTAACTTTCAACATCCACCGGCGATTGTGGCTCGCTGGCTGGAATTTTTGTCTGAATGTGAGTTCACCATATTGTACAGGGCAGGTCGATCACACGCTAACGCTGGCAACATCCCCACACCCCTCATCCGCCGTTTCAACTGGCCGTGGTCAAGATGGGAAACGGAACAGGAGAAGGACCGAGATCTCGCCCAAGTAGTGTCCTGGCTAGGTATGGACTCTCCGCCTTGCCCGCAGGACATGATGGGTAGCAGTCCTGAGGTACGTATTTTGTGGAAAAATCATGAAATGCTGGTTCATCATGAGGGGGTGTTGTGCTGTCGTTGGGAGGATCCCTGCCCCAGTAAGCCATCTATCTTGCAGGTCGTAGTTCCCCGACATTTACGTTCTTTGGTTGTGCAAGAGTATCATGACCAGGGGGGGGGGGGGGGCATACGGGTTCTACACGCCTGCAGAAGAAACTGACGCAACAATTTCACTGGGTAGGCATGAAGAAAGATGTCTTAGATTCGGTTGCAAGTTGTTCTTCCTGTAGCCAGTCGAAACGTCCCGTAGGCAGAGGGTCTGGCGCTCCACCACAGTCTTCCTGGACGGGGTATCCTTTTGAGCGAGTAGCAATGGATTTGATCCCCAATTTACCGGAGACAGCGGAAGGGAACCGCCATATTTTGGTTGTAATGGACTATTGATTCTGATCGGTTGCATACCGATCAGGGCAAAAACTTTGATGGCCCTTTGTTTCGCAGTGTTTGCTTTCTGCTTGGCATAGATAAGACCAGGACAACTACGTACCATCCACAGAGTGACGGTCTGCTTGAAAGATTCAACCAGACGCTTGAGCGTGGCCTGGCGCACTATGTCTGCAGGAATCATCGCGATTGGGCCATCAAGTTGCCAGCCTTCTTGATGGGATACCGCTCGTTGCCGCAGACTAGTACCGGCTACAGTCCAAGCTATCTACTCTTTGGTCAAGAGTTATGCCTACCTCAAGACTTGGCATCTGGATTACCGCCAGGAGCAGCATCCGCAGTATCGTCACAGCCGGAATTTGTGAGTGCTCTCCGCCGACGCCTGGAGGACGCTCATGCACAGGTCCGGGAACACCTGGGCAACGTGCACCGTTATCAAGCGCATATCCGTGATCGCTACGCTAAGGCCTTGACGTTTGCAGCAGGTTACGCAGTGTGGCTTCTGGTGTCAACTATACCGACGGGTACAACCGCCAAGTTTGCTAGACTTTGGGACGGACCGTACCTAGTCGAGGAGAAGCTCTCAGCCGTCACCTACCGCATCAAACTATCTGAGCCCACGGCACGTCGGCTGATAGTGCATGTCAACCGGCTGAAAAGTTGCCATCATCGACCGAGTCGGCTGCAGGAGGTTCACGAGCAAGATGAGTCGGACCCACCGCAGCCCATGGCATCCACCCTGACTCCGTCCTACCAGCCTGATGCCACTGATACCGCCGCCCGAGACGAGGGGGACACCGCTCGGGTATTTGGCAGTGCTCCGCCAGTTGGCGTGATGGAAAGGCGAACTCCGCGTTCCCGCCATCCGCCCCAGCTGTTTGGGAGTCCTGTGTGGCACGAGTAAGTGACTTCAGTGGTATTGACTGGATTTGTGGTGTTCGATATTACAGTTAGTCTTTGAACAGATTTTGATAAGAACTCCAATTTGACCTGCACTCGTTTAGTTTAATTGTTAGCCATAATCTTAGTCTAATTTATAACGTTACTTATAACACGAGGACGTGTTCTTTTCCGTGTAAGCGGGGGGATATGTCGTATCCATACTATTGACACGTGCCTTGTAGGCCTCTACGTGACAAGTCTGCCTTATTTAGGTGTCTAATTATTTATCTATCTCCCATAAACATAATCGTCTTTATTTTATGTCTTCACGCAAGGCCTGGGGCCTTCCTTATTTGGTATACGCTGTTATTTCCCCACCTAGCTCCCGCTCTTTATGCAACAGTTTGTACACATATTTACTACGGTTTGATACGCTATTGCATGCGGGACCAGCAATCTGGTGGCCATGGACTTCCATGGCCGCAGTTGGATAGTATTGCCATCACCTTCCTTTTCTCTCTATCTGTCTTGCCTTGTGCTCTTCATTATCTTCTCTTGAACTAAGTTACATGTACCCTGCTGTGAAGATGTGAGTAAACCTGAACGCTGCTCTGAGTGTACGTGTTTGTATAATTATGCCTGAGTGTGTGTGTGTGTAAGTATGTCTAGGTATATGTGTGTGCGTGCGTAAGAGTAATTCTGTTGGTGGGACTATCTCCAAGTGGCCACCACTGCACGGCCTTGTAATGTGAAGGTTTATTAGTAAGTTAGTTCATGTCGAAACGCAGCCGTGGGGGCCAACCCCGGGGGGGGGGGGGGGGGGGCGACCGGATACGACACATGTAGTAGCCGACTGGCCGAAATAAAAAAATGTGGCAAGCGGCTCAGGATGAATGAGTAAAATGTACTAGTACTTGCATGATGATGATGTGTTGTGTAGAGTGCTGCTGTGGATGCCGCCAGCCTTTTTACGCATTTGCCTTTGGCCTTCAACTGGCTATAGCTACTGCCTGTAAAAAAAAGGATCTCATTTCCTCTGCCCTGCCTTGCGTCTACTACGATCTAGCCCAGCTGTGTACCACGTGACGTGTAAGTGTGGGAACAGACAAGCCTAGCGTCTACATGCACTGTACAGGCGACATCGATCACTGTTGCATGTGATGACACTTGAACAGCTAGTCCGCCTCTGGCGACACAGTCGACAGTCGGCTTCATTTCGGAGTTGGCGTGGTATCAGCGGAAAGATGGGCCCGCAATGATTTTAGACCTACTCGTACATCTACTAGTACGTGTTGATGTGCACGAGTAGCACTGTACTTTTGTAGTGTGGAGCAGGCAGTAGAATCTGATGTCATGTTGTACAGTCATGTACATAATCTACGCGTAAATCTACAACTTTTGCCAGATCAGACAGATGAATGAAGCCACAGAGCTCTGGCCGCTGGAGCGTGCAGCGAACGTGTAGAGAGGATCTTGGACTGCTGCACCGTCCGCGCTTCAGTTCAATGCGGAATCGTTTTTTTCTTGCTCGTTGCCGTCTGTAGGTGTTCTGGGCGGATGCGTGTTCTGCTTGCGGCCCTTCATTATTGTTATTTTCTGGGAGTTTGAGTGACGCTCCGTCGCAATCCGGTTGCGGAAGTTCAGCGCTTTCGTTCGTTACCTGCCAATCGGCAGGTGGCGTTTAGATTTGTGGGACTACCTATCGTCCGGGTCAACGTTACCAGAATAGCAGACGCCGGACAAGAACCATCCGGCCGCTTTCGGGAGCAGGTGCTTCTCCCTGGCTTGAAGTCAGGTAAGATTCTCCCATTCAGTCCCCAACATTTCACTGAAGGTGTGCGCGGAGTTCTAGTAGTACAGCAGCCAGCCCTAACCCGTAACGATTTATTAGAAAAGGCTTCTGCTGATGTACAGTACTCCGTGTCGTGTGCTCACATTTGTCCGCATGGTATTGCATTGTTCATAGTGAAGCGCAGCAACGGCAATTCAAACGCGAAGGTATTTCGGCTGCTGCAATATCCACTCACTCTCAATCCTTGTGTTTTACAAACAGAGAAAATTAGTCGATGAATAATTTCGTCAAATTCCAAAGAAAGGACTTCTTTCAACCGGAAACGGTGACCATTCACGAGAAAAACAAAATTGATAGGAAAGTTTTTTTGAGCTGAAATTTTAGTGAAAAAGTTGTCAGCGCTTTCTAGGTTGTGCACAGTGCCATAGCTTAGATTGTTAGAGCTATGCTCATGACAAGCAAGGTCCCAGGTTCCAGTCCTGTTGGGGTTTGCATTTTGTTCTCTTTTCAGGGCAGTCCTAATCCCTGACAGATCACTTTGCTGGGGCGCCAACAGGTTCTAAAAAGTTGTATGACCGAAAGGAGGCGAAGAGGAAGAGGGGGTCTGGGGGACATGTCCCCCTTAAAAAATCTTATTATCAGGAGCGGGTTTTGTATTGCAAAGACGTTTCTATCAGTTTGAATAAAAAATATAGGTACTTCCGACTTGTCATTACAATTGTCGCTTCGCACATCGCAATGTTTGTGACTTGATTGTCTTAGTCAGGCTATCGAAATCACTGATTTCTGGGTTCGAACATTGGTATGACCCTTCCCACGCAATTGTTACGAAAGCCGTTGTGGTCTTGGAGCTCTATTCCGCATCAAACAAATTCTTCGCGTTCCGCAATATTTCGCCCAGAGTGCGAATCTTTTTTCTGTAGTTCATATCGGCCCACATTCCTTCCCACCGCTTTAGGAGCTGCATATGCGCCTTGATCCTTGAAGGGTTGGTGGCGTTCATGCGGATGCGGAAAACTCGGCCTCTAGCCGAGTCTGACGCAAACCGTGATTTTTTTGCAAACAAAGGGATACGAATCCTGGTATATCTCTTGAATTTGGCATGCTGAAGTTGAGTTTTGCAAGAACAAAGTGTTCTCAAATTCCTGAAATGCGCTACCTGTGGCGCATGTTGCTGCGAAGGTAGAAGGCCTGAAAACAGCAACAACATGAGCGCAGTGCTTGTCAAGGAAAGAAGGTGCTGAACTGCTAACCCTATCTCTCTGCTGCTGCTACTGCTGCTCATTATAATCTAGTGTAAAAATGCTAGTATGACGTCATCGCCTGACACCTGCAGGCATCCATTGCTTGAAAAGAAAGTTTCATGACCTGAATTTGAACAAGCTTCTTGTTCAGCGTTTTGTTGAGTACTGAAGGGTCCGCCTCAAATCCTGGTGAAGACGTCGACCCCAGCCGCAATTGCAGCAAAGCAGGAGGCCATAAACTAAATCTTAACCCTTTCCGTGCTAATGACGTCTATAGACGTCATGCGCGCTGTACGCCAAACGACTAATGACGTCTATGGACGTCATGAGATTTGCGCAGTATATCGCTGTGCATAGCTCAGTGTACAAACTTTCGTAACTCCGTCAAAAATAAGTCTATCGCGACAATCGATACACCGTTAGAAAGGCATTGAGCTCAGCTTTTCAGCAATAGAACGTTCTTCACGATAGGAAAAAGATTACTGGAGCGGCGACGGTGTGAACACAAAATTCACGGCACTGAGCGATCGTGAGTTTTTTTGTTCGTGCGTTCGCAGTTTTCTGTTGCGTGCCAGGGGATTTCCCTTTGGCACAGCGCATGCGTAATGGACACCAGCGGAAGCACGTGGATCTCAGGTTTGCAGCGCAGTTTGAATAGTGAAAATCGGCTGACCTGGAACAAGAAACCGAAAAAGAATGTGAGATCGAGTTGCTGTGCCTTTCCGAGGCATCGTGAAGTAGTTTCGACAGGACATAGAAGTTGCACCGCCATGCATATTGAGTTGAGAGCTACCAGGATCGATTTGCTTGGTCCTGATCTTTCCAACAAGCCCAGGATGATGAAAATCCATCCAGGTAAACTGAACTGAGAGAAAAATTCGTTCGGACCTGTGCGCGAAAACGACACCAGGAGAGTCAGTGCGCTGGAAAGTCAGTTTGCTGGAGTAAAAGGGGTCAGCACGGAAAGGGTTAAGCTGTATTCACAACTGGCGCGTGGACGCGGTACACTTGCGGTTCATGCGTGCCCAGATGCGCACTAAGCCTTTCACAAAAAACAGCAATCCGAGTCGTATTTAGCGTGTTTAGCGACACCTTCGAGTACCAATTTTTGGACCCCGCCAGTCAAAGTGACTGCTGGCATGTACGCTGGTACCCCGCCAGTCAGAGTGACTGCTGGCATGTACGCTGATACCCCGCCAGTCAGAGTGACTGCTGGCATGTACGCTGATACCCCGCCAGTCAGAGTGACTGCTGGCATGTACGCTGATACCCCGCCAGTCAGAGTGACTGCTGGCATGTACGCTGGTACCCCGCCAGTCAAAGTGACTGCTGGCATGTACGCTGGTACCCCGCCAGTCAGAGTGACTGCTGGCATGTACGCTGGTACCCCGCCAGTCAGAGTGACTGCTGGCATGTACACTGGTACCCCGCCAGTCAGAGTGACTGCTGGCATGTGCGCTGGTACCCCGCCAGTGAGAGTGACTGCTGGCATGTACGCTGGTACCCCGCCAGTCAGAGTGACTGAGTGACTGCTGGCATGTACGCTGGTACACGCCTGATACACGCTGAAAATTACAACTACAGATAATTAATAATTGGTTTACAAATCAATTGGCTGGAAAGCCCAGTGCCCTCCCTATGCTTTGCTTTCACCTAGGTAATCATGCTTGTTACTTCAGTTTCCTAATCATCAATTTATATAAAACTGATAGAAACGTCTTTTCAATATGATTATCATGTACATCTTTATGTATGTTTGTGCAAAGACGTTTCTATTGGTTGGATAGAAATAGAGGAATTCTTATGGAATGCATACTCCACTGCAGCCACTTCATTACATGGAGATCCCTGCACACACCATTCTCAAATCAAATAGTCTCTTCGCTGCAAATTACTTATGTCTCAATCATATTTTCTTACAAGAAAACTATGAATTAGCCTCTGGGATATAGCTGATGCTATTACCGCTCTTTAGAGATCGGATAGCTCTAATTCTGCGATGACCATGCCCGGAATTTACCGGAAGCCTGATTGATTATCTTCCAAGCTCTGGGCGTCGAGACCCCCAATATAATGGTCAAAACACAATGATCCCAAGGGACCCATTGGAACTTATTGAGCTGGAGGGGTATGCCCCATGTCCTGGGAAATTGTCAGAGAAACAACCCAGGGGATTAAGAGCAGAGCAGAAGAGTGCGGTTTTTACCGCTCTTTAGCGACGAAATGGCTCTAGTCTAGTGCCATTTTCTGCGGATTCTCAGCCTGTCGGAGTACTTACTCCAAGAGTTGTCATTATTAACGAAGAGCACAGCTTCAAGGGTGTGCTGTAAAAGACGGAAGGTCGTTTGCATCCGCTTTTGTAGATTTTCCCGGGAACTGGAACAGTGGGGTTGAAGTCAGTATCTGCAAAACTTAGACTGTGACAGAAAACAATAGCCTGATCTATGTGTTCGGTCTTCTTTGAACATGCGAGTGAGCGTGCGGACATGTTGGTGCCTAGAGTGGTGAATGGATGTCCAGTAAATGCTGTGATTGATACAGGATCCGCCGCTACATTGTTGTCAGAGGATTTTGCTGACCGCCTACCTAAGGAGCGGGAAAAGGAAACCTCAGACCAAGGCCCGAAGTAAATTGGTGCCAACGGACAACCACCGCCGCCCGAGACGAGGAGGACACCGCTCGGGTATTTGACAGTGCTCCGCCAGTTGGCGTGATGGAAAGGCGAACCACGCGTTCCCGCCATCCGCCCCAGCTGTTTGGGAGTCCTGTGTGGCACTAATGAGTGACTTCAGTGGTACTGACTGGATTGGTTGTGTTCTATATTAAAGTTAGTTTTTGGAACAATTTTGGTAGGGACTCCAATTTCACCTGCACTCGTGAAGTTAAAATTGTTAGCCATAATCTTAGTTTAATTTATTAAGTTACGTATAACACAAGGACGTGTTCTTTTCCGTGTAAGCGGGGGGATATGTCGTATCCATACTATTGACACGTGCCTTTCAGGCCTCTACGTGACAATTCTGCCTTATTTAGGTGTCTCATTATTTATTTATCTCCCGTAAACGGATTCATAATCGCCTTTATTTTATGTCTTCACACAAAGCCTGCCGCCTTCCTTATTTGGTATACCCTGTTATTCCTTAGCTGGCTCCTGCTCTTTGTGATACAGTTTATACATATTATTGCTAAGGTTTGGTACACTGCGGCATGCGGATGTACTATGGTTCATTATTTGTCCTATAGTTCGTATGGGGGGGGGGGGGGATCAGCCTCCTGCCCGTAGTTAGATATTATAGCAATCGCCTTTCTCTCTCTCTCTCTCTCTCTCTCTCTCTCTCTCTCTCTCTCTCTCTCTCTCTCTCTCTCTCTCTCTCTCTCTCCCTCTTGCCTTCCGCCTTCAGGCGGAAGCTTCGGCTTTCGTCTCTCTTGCCTTGTGCTCTCATATCATCTCTTGAACTAAGTTGCCTTCGTTGAAGATGTGAGTAAACCTGAACGCTGGTGTGAGTGTACGTGTCTGTATAATTATGCCTGAGTGTGTGTGTGTGTGAATATGTCTAGGTATATGTGAGTGCGTGCGTAAGAGTAATTCTGTTGGTGGACTCTCTCTCTCCAAGTGGCCACCACTGCACGGCCTTGTAAGAAGATTTAGTAAGTTAGTTATGTCCACGACCGCAGCCTCTAGTCTAACCCCGGGCCGACCGGATACGACACATGACCAAACCGGTAACACACCGAGTGTGCAATTCTGGCGCCAGAATTAGAGAAATTCCGCCCTCTCTTCAGAATTGACGGATTTGACGGAATTGGATAAAATCAATTCTAACGACGGAGTTTGTCACTTTTTGTGTAATCGAACTGTGCATCAACAATACCTAATTCTAGAATTGACGGAAATGCGTGTAATCGAAAGTGCCCTATATGTATGTGTGACCGCTGCATCGTGTGTTCCGCGAAAGCGGCTGCCGTAGTTACGATTTTTGCCTCCGCTAAGGCCCCGGTCACACATGCACTTTTTTTGGCGGTTCCGCTAAAGCGTAACTTACGCTTCCACCGTTGCCTCGGCAACGGCGGAGACTTAAGTTACGCTCTGGCGGAAAGTTTGGATTTCGCTACGCCAAAAAAATGCGAGCGGAAGCTCCGCTTTCGCAGATCCGCTTTGGCCGATACTGCATGGTGATGGCTTTGGAGTTTGGTGTCCTACTTCTGCACTGAGTTCTGGTGTTGTTTGGTCGCCGTTTGGTATTGAGTTTTCATATTGTTCTTCTTTGCCAATGAACTGTACGTTCTGGAGATCCGGCAAACAATACTGCATCGTTATGAGTGGATAGTTGGTGAAGGAATCCGTCTCCCAACTCATTGGCCCCGATCACGGACGATCTCCAACTCTCTCCTTCTCTCTCCAAGCAATACGTCCACCAGAGTATGCAACATTAGGACTGCAACCAGGGAGTAGTAGAGTACTCTGCCACACCCTCACTGCAATTGCCGGCATCCACGCAGTCGCTGGGTCGATGATGGATCATGGAGGAGTCAACGACACCCTGCTATACAACTATAATAAATTTTGATATTGATGTAAACTAAACTAATTTTCAAATACACCCGTACTGGGCCGCAGTGAATGTGCCCCAAATCCACGAGTGTACTTGACAGGAGACATTCAGCAGGCTGTCAGCGATCCACTATAGCTCTACTTGTACGAGCAAAGGTCGCTTAAACTCGGACAAGAACATCTAAAAATTCATAGGACATGCTACATTTGCATTCCCTCCGTCAAAGCGGAGCGTTGAGCTATAATTGAGGAGCACAGTAGTTTACCATGTATGTGTGGCCGCTGCATCGTGTGTTCCGCCAAAGCGGCTGCCGTAGTTACGCTTTTCATGTGTGGCCGCTGCATCGTGTGTTCCGCCAAAGCGGCTGCCGTAGTTACGCTTTTCATGTGTGACCGCTGCATCGTGTGTTCCGCCAAAGCGGCTGCCGTAGTTACGCTTTTCATGTGTGACCGCTGCATCGTGTGTTCCGCCAAAGCGGCTGCGGTAGTTACGCTTTTCATGTGTGACCGCGACCTACACACGGTACAAAACCGCATACAACTTAAAAGCATCATGGTCTTTGAAGTGGGCATGGAAACATGCGCGAAAAGTGAAATATCACATCAACGTTCGAAGCCATCCCGGAGCGCCTTTGAAGGCGGCTTTGAAAGCGGATTTCGGCTTTTAGTTTTCAGGCAAGACGAACCGAGTGGTTTGGTGTGTCGAATGCGCTGAGTTTTTGTTAGTTTTTGGAGAATCCGGTACCATGCCTCGAGTGGTCTTTTCTGCCAAGGTGGAGCTACGGCTGATAGAACTATGGGGAAAATACCAGCGAGAAAATGGAACTATGATTAAAAGAGCTGTTGCCGAGAAGAGCATTGCAGATGAGCTGAATCTGTGCGCAAAGCAGCTATCCGGAGGTGATCAGGAAACAGGAAATGATATACACGGCCGCTAGGGTTCACAACTCCAGCACACTCAGAGGAATACACCAGTTGTGAAGGCGTTCCACCGAGATCATACTAGCGGACCAAGAAATAGGATTTTTGAAATATTGAGCCAAGTGCCGCACGGAACAAGTGCGCGCAGCTCATGCAGAAATCAAAATTCCTGCTCTTCGCCATGGGTCAAGCGTGTAACCGGCTACTGCGGGTTGAGGAAAAGAATGATCTTTATTCGTACTGCACAGGGTTATATATGATGTAAAGGTGTCAACTAGATAGGTGGGATGGTAGGTGATAGGCCGAAGGGCCGTGGATAGAGGGGATAGGAGTGTGAACAGCAGGTAACACTGTTACACCATCCCACTCCCCTAAAGGAAGCATAGGGTTCAACGAGCAACTCAAGTAGATAAATCTGGATAAGCGGAATAAGTCGAGAACCCAACAGTCAAATCGCGAGGAAAATTACACAGAATGCAATGCAATGGAATTCCAGAAGTTAAGTCAGCTGCAATATCAGTGAAGATTCCTTGAATTTAAATAATGTCTTAAAAACACAATGTCTCTGCCAGACTCATCGCGCAAATTAGTTGCGGGCTCCCATGTAGCTTCGTCGACAGGATAGCCCTGCCAATGGACCAGGTACTCTCGCTGTGCCCTACGTTCTCGGTGATCCAGAATTTCTTCGACCATGAACCGTGTGTTTCCATCGAGGTCAGTGAATGATGATGGTGGAGGTTGCTCTCTGCCAGGAATAGCGTTTTCCTCATACCGCCGCAAGGCAGTAATGTTGAAGACGGGATGTGAACGAATCGTGCGAGGAAGCTCCAAACGATATGCGTTTGAGCTAATCTTTGCCTGCACGCGGTAGGGCCCAAACCACCTTGGCCGCAGCTTCCGGGACGGTTGAAGACGGGCCTCTGGCGTTAGCAAGAAGTCCTTATAAACAAGCACCATATCACCAACCTTGAACTGGCTGGGAACCCTTCCACGGTCTGCGTACAGCGCCTGGCGTGCTTGAGCGGCCACTGAGGCATCACGGGCAATGTCTAATACATCACGTTATTGCTGGAGCCAATCAACAGAGGCAGAACTCTCCCCTCCCCGTGAAATAAATTCAGGTGGGGACCGAGGATTAAATCCATAATTCAAGCAGAAAGGAGTGTTAGCAATAGATGATTATTGTGAACTGTTAATGGAAAACTCACACAACGGAAGAAGGGTGTCCCAATTGTCCTGTTTATGATTGACAAAAGCTCGTAGAACATCTTCTACTTGCCTATTAACACGTTCTATGAGCCCATCCGTCTGAGGATGGTTTGCTGTGCTGAAAGAAAGCTTAGTTCCTAGCTGTTTCATGATTTCTTGAAAAAAGTTGGCAGTAAATCTAGGATCTCTATCTGATACAATTGTGGAACTCAATCTATGAAGTCGGAATACATTCTGAATGTAAGGTTCAGCACTACCGCGGGCATCAATTGTGGAGTGGGTAGGAACCAAGTGAACACACTTGGTGAGGCGGTCTACAAATGTATAAATGGCATCATAGCCTCTGGGGGTGAGAGGGAGCCCCATGATGAAGTCCATTGAAATGTCCTTCCAAGGCTGGTCAGGAATGGGGAGGGATTGCAGAAAACCAGAACACTGCTGGCTGCCTTTGGTGTGTTGGCACACTCCGCAAGACTTAACAAACTTCTTAATATCAAGTCCCATTCTTGGCCAGTAAAAGTATCGTGCTAAACGAAAGTAGGTGCGGTCGCGACCCGAGTGACCAGCAGTTGCACAATCATGATACTCCTGGATAAGTTGCAAACGCATACTGCAATTCGGTATACAGAGACGGTTATTGGGGGTTCCTCGATGGTATAGAAGATGCATTTGCTCATCCCAATAGTATTAGTCATGCATATTATCTGGACCGGAATGTTGCATTCTTTCGATAATAGGTGAGAGATCCTTGTCATGCGAATATGCATTCTAAATCGTTGTCGCCAGCTGGTCGTTAATCTGCAGTGCATACTCGATGGCATTTACGTTGGCTGTTGGGGTGGGCTTGTTAATGCTAGATAGAATCTCATCCTGGCATGCCCTGTGCAAATCTGGGCGACGTGATAGTGGATCTGCGACGTTCTCTCGTCCTGGCTTGTGGTGAACAGAATAATGATAATCTGCCAAAAACTCCACCCACCTGGCCTCGCGCTTAGTAAGGTGGGGTTTGGTTCTCAAGTGAACCACTGCCATATTGTCAGTTAGGAGCTCAAATTGATTGAACAGGTAAATTCTCCAGCATTTGAGCGAGAATACGACTGCAAGGGTCTCTCTCTCTGCCGCTGTGTAGTTTCTCTCTGCAGATGATAATTTGCGGCTAGTGTATGCTACGGGGTGCCAATCCTCGTTATCATCTTCTTGGAGGAGAACGCCTGCTATCGGAAAATCACTTGCGTCCGTAACCACTCTGAATGGCTTGTCTACATCTGGAAGCTTGCTTGGAATCGTCCCATTCAAATCGTGCGTGCTTTCCAGTGATCGCTTCAAGGGGCTTAGCTATAGACGAATAGTGGTCTATGAATCGTCTAAAATAGTTCGTGAAGCCTAAGAACTGTCTTCGGGTCAGGTGAAATATGAGAGCCGTTGATGCCCCAAGAACAGAACTTCCGAAGCGCTGAATTCGCACTTCGATAACTTGCAGAGCAGTTGGTTCTTCCTGAGCACGTCCAGCACCGTCCGCACATGGCTTAGATGCTCTGAACACGATCTGCTCAATATGAGAATGTCATCCAGAAACACAACTACAAAATCTCGTGGCGGAGGATACTGTTCATCAGAGTCTGAAATGTGGCCGGTGCATTAGTCAGGCCGAAACCCATTAACCGGAATTGATAGTGCCCAAACGGTGTATTGATGGCCGTTTTCTCGACATCGTTCTTCTGAATACGGATCTGATTGTACCCTGATCTTAAATCGAGCTTCGTGAAATACGTGTTCCCCTGGACTGTGTCAAATAGATCATCCACATTGGGCAGGCAAGCCATATTATTCACAGTAATTTTGTTAAGATCCCTCCAGTCGCATACCATGCGCAAACTGCCATCTGCCTTTTTTACGAAGAACACGGGTGCACCATACGGGGACTTAATAGGCTCAACAAAACCCTTTGCGAGTAGTTGCTCCAGTTGCGACTTCAACTTGTCCATTTCCGGCTTGGGGAGACGATAGGCTGGACGTGACGGCGGCGGTGCACCCTCTTCAAGCCGAATCTCATGATCTACGGATCTTTCAGGTGGAAGTGCGTCCGGCAGTTCATCATGAAAGACATCGGAATACTCACGAAGCAAGTCAGCAACTTCGGGATTGTTAGAGTTGGGGATACTCAGAGGTGGATCAAGACCGGAGTCGTCCTCAGCTGTGACCCATGCTAGGAATCCTTGTTCGCCGTTTCTGAGCGCATGACTAGCCTGACAGACAGAAATGAACACGTTTTCGATTTGCGAGTCTCCGTCCTTGTCCTGAGAAGGTGCACTTGGCAGGTCATTCCCGTCCACGATTATTTCGTTGGTCCGGAAATTGATTCGTTGGTTGTTCCTAGTCAACCAGGGCTTGCCCAATATCGCGTCGTAGCGGGCGAGGGGAAAGACGGTAAACTGCAGTTTCTCCTTGGAGTCGCTGACAACAACATCTATGGCGTTCGTGGTCTCCATAGCGTGTGAGCTCGTTTTTCCATCCGCTAATGTGACTTTGAGTAATTCCGATCCCAACTCTGTTGGCACCTTGTGTCTTCGGACGAACACCTCAGAAATGAAGTCGTGGGTTGATCCACAGTCGATCAACACTGTCGCTGGACGGCCGTGCAGTTTGGCTTCCACCCGTAGTAGCTCGTTCTCTTTTTCAGCGACGACACTGCCGACGTGCGCTTCGCGGCTCTTCTTAACATGTTTTTTGGAATCAACACAACTAGTAGCGGTAGCAGCAGCAACATCCGCGGCAGGCTCATCTTCTCCGCAATCGACTTCGTCAACCAATAAGTCACTGAAGCGATTCTTCGTGGCGATTGGAGCGGCAGTGGGACAGGGTGGTGCTCTTCTCAGCGCCAGTGATCGCACCGCTGTCACTGGCGTCCAGCGTTTGGGTGGTGGTGAACTCGCGGGCAATCTCGGGCTAAATGTCCCTGCTGTCGGCAAGCGAAATATCTGCCAGCACTCATCAAGCGATTACGGTCTTCTGACGACAGTCTGGTTGGTCTTTGGATATTTGGCGATCCTGCAGCTATGCCATCTGGTTGGTGTCGATTCTCTGCCGTTACGGTCAGTGCTGCTTGTATAGCCTTCGACAGTGTTGTCGGATGCTCCTTGAGTACTTCACGCCTCAAATGGCCCCCGAGTCCGTTGACAAACAGCAGGGCGCGCGAGTGTTCGTCTAACTCAGGTACCTGCAGGCTGAGACGATTAAAGTCAGTGATAAATGATGCAACGGTGTCCTTCTGACGAGCACTAAATAAATTCAACCGATTTTGCTCATTGCTGAAATGCGGGCCATACACACTTCCTAGTGCATCCCTTAGCGTGGGCCAGTTGATGTAGTGTTCCCCAGCCTCCATGTTCGAAATAAGCCATAGGCGGGCATTGCCCACAAGAAAACTCGAGGCATAAGTAACTTCTTCCTCCTGTGTCGCAAATCCTATGGCTTTTATAGCTAAGTCCATGCTAAATACCCACTCCCGAAACAAATCTGCCTCACCGTGAAATGCCGGGGGCTCCTTGACATGGCGCTTGGTAATATTATCACGAGGGTGTTCTCTGGTGCTTAGCCCTGGGCTGGATGGGACTTGAAATGGTCTCGCAGGAGTTGGAGTGATGGCGGCCACGAGTCATCGCAACTCTTGTAGAGCCAGGTACGCTGTCACGGCGATGACGGTCAGCAGGAGCAGAATGCCAGTACTAGTCAGGTCGATGGAAATCATCCTCTCTGCTACTAGTGTAACCGGCTACTGCGGATTGAGGAAAAGAATGATCTATATTCGTACTGCACAGGGTTATATATGATGTAAAGGTGTCAACTAGATAGGCGGGATGGTAGGTGATAGGCCGAAGGGCCGTGGATAGAGGGGATAGGAGTGTGAACAGCAGGTAACACTGTTACAACGCGGGTCACTTTTTACGTGTTTGGCATGCACTGCATTTGACTGTGTGAATGCACAGGCGTTGCAAGTGACTTGTATAGTCATGTAAACGCGAACTTTTGTACCGGGTGTGAATGCAGCCTTAAAGGGGAAGTTAAGGCAAAAATTTCACCAGCTGTAGTCTTCGGGGTGCTGACTCGAATGGTCGTGGTCCGAGGAAGCTGAGACGCTCCCTTCCTACTTGAATCCCAATCGAACTCGCGCACTTCCACCGAAACTGGATGACTGCGCCCCACTAGATGGGGATTTGTATGCAAAATGTCACTAAAAGCGCCATTACGTTCTTATAAAGGCACGGATGACCGCGATTGGCCCATATGTTGTAGTCTTTTGGACGCTGCGTCGACTGGTTTTGCTCCGAAAAGGCTGCGATGCAGCGTTCCTCCTTTCTTCCCAATCGATCATGGTTGAACAAGCGGTCACGTGCTCCTGCGTACGCCAGTCACCTGGTCACCGTGCCTGCAGGGTACAACTTACTAGCCTGTTTGACCTTTTTTGGGTGCAGTCCTGTCACTCGAGTTGAACCTTGGTGTGAAAGTTGTCGCCTGCTGGCGTGGTGACCAGGTGATTTGGGCACCCAGGAGCACGTGACCGCTTGTTCAAGCATGTTCGATTGGGAATAAAGGAGGAACGCTGCATCGCAGCCTTTTCGGACCAAAACCAGTCGACTCAGCGTCCAAAAGACTACAACATATGGGCCAATCGCGGTCATCCGTGCTTTTATAAGAACGGAAATGGCGCTTTTAGCACATTTTGCATACAAATCCGCATCTAGTAGGGCGCAGTCACCCAGTTTCGGTGGAAGTGCGCGAGTTCGATTGGGATTCAAGTAGGAAGGGAGCGTCTCAGCTTTCTCGGACCAAGACCATTCGACTCAGCACCCCGAAGACTACAACTGGTGAAATTTTAATTTTTGCCTTAACTTCCCCTTTAATTAAAAGCTTTGCAAACTTTTCATGTGTGACCGCGGCCTTAGTGGAGGCCCAACTGTGGAAAGGAGTAGCCTCAGTCAGCATGATCATAACGCGACGCAGCTCACCAGATCAAGGTGTGGGTCCTCTTCCGGTGCCGAAAGGCAGGCTCACGCCCCTACATGGCTACTTCCCATTGTCTAACCCCCAAGACAATTATGTAGCCGACTGGCCGAAATTAAAAAAAGAAAGCGAGCGGCTCTGGATGAATGACTGCAATGTACTGTCGCGGACATGGAAATCCAGTCGATTGACCAGGGCCGGAGCCCTCAGCGCGTACAGAACGTCGTCGTGGCATGCAGCGCACATGTTATTGTTGAAACGATGCAACCAACAGCAGCGCGTAATAAAGCATGCCATGGCTGCATGGCCAGCGCCCTGGGGCCGCTAGACGTGCGACCGAATTTCCAATTCCACGACAGTACATGCATGATGATCATGTGTTGTGTAGAGTGCTGCTGTGGATGCCGCCAGCCTTTTAACGCCTTTTGGCCTTGAACTGGCTGTAGCTACCATGGAGTAGTAAAATACATACGTATTTTACTACTCCATGGTAGCTACTGCCTGTAAAAAAAGGATCTCATTTCCTCTGCACTGCCTTGCTTCTACTACGATCTAGCCCGGCTGTGTACCCCGTGACGTGTAAGTGGGTGAACAGACAGGCCGACTGTAGGGTCTACATAATCTTTATAGTACAGGCGACATCGCTCACTAGCACTGTTGCATGTGATGACACTTGAACAGCTAGTCCGCCTCTGCTCTGGCGACACAGACTGTCGGCTTCATTTCGGAGTTGGTGTGGGAGCGTCAGCAGAAAGATCGGCCCGCAATGATTATGTAGACCTACATATGGATATACACGAGTAGCACTGTACTTTTGTAGTGTGGAGCAGGCAGTAGAATCTGATGTCATGTTGTACAGTCATGTACATAATCTACGCGTAAATCTACAACTTTTGCCAGATCAGACAGATGAATGAAGCCACAGAGCTCTGGCCGCTGGATCGGGCAGCGAACGTGTAGAGAGGATCTTGGACTGCTGCACCGTCTGTGCTTCAGTTGAATGCGGAATCGTTTTTTTCTTGCTCGTTGCCGTCTGTGGGTGTTCTGGGCGGATGCGTGTTCTGCTTGCGGCCCTTCACATTGTTATTTTCTGGGAGTTTGAGTGACGCTCCGTCGCAATCTGGTTGTGGAAGTGAAGCGCTTTCGTTCGTTACCTGCCCATCGGCAGGTGGCGTTTAGGTTTGTTTGACTACCAATCGTACTGGTCAACGTTACCAGTATAGCGGACGCCGGACAGGAACCACCCGGCCGTTATCGGGAGCAGGTGCTTCTCCCTGGCTTGAAGTCAGGTAAGCATCTCCCATTCAGTCCCCAACATTTCACTGAAGGTGTGCGCTGAGTTCTAGTAGTACAGCAGTCCTAACCCGTAACGATTTATTGGAAAAGGCTTCTGCTGATGTACAGTACTCCGTGTTGTGTGCTCACATTTGTCCGCATGGTAATGCATTGTTCGTAGTGAAGCGCAGCAACAGCAATTCAAACGCGAAGGTTTTTCGGCTGCTGCAGTACCTACTCACTCTCAATCCGTGTGCTTTGCAAGCAGAGAAAATTAGTCGATGAATAATTTCTTCAAATTCCAAAGAAAGGACTCCTTCCAATCGGAACCGTTGACCATTGACCAGAAAAAACAAAATGTTACATGTACAGTCGAATGTCACTTATCCGACCACTTCGGGAATCAGGCATGTTGGATAACTGATTATGTTGGATAACTGATATCCATTTTATGTGCAAACCGATCAAGACAAGCCTAGCGTCTACATAATCATAATATAGTGCACTGTACAGGCGACATCGCTCACTGATGACACTTGAACAGCTTTGATTCCCACCTTCCAAACCGGCAAATATTTAGATTTTGATAAAAACGATTCAAAGCCTCTCAATTTTTGTAATACTTGAAGTATGAAGTATAGATATAAGAATAAAAATAATAGTTAAACTTTCACACAAAACAAGCTCGGTGCAGCACCAATCACGGCAGGGATACCCGACCCTCCACCATCGCCAACTCACGAAGCATGTAAACTGGACGATGACGGGCGGACGGAGCACCCCTGACACTAGGCCTCCGCGGAATGTCCCGGCATAATTTCGGGAATTATCGGTGTGATTTTTAAAACGGGAATTATTGGCAAGTTTTGTGGAATAATCAGTAAAATTTGAGCAATGCCCCCCTTTTTTCAATTTTTTCCATTTATAACACCCTGATTTGTACCAAAAAGCTTGTGATCCTGAAGTTGATCACCCGGTATTTCAAAAAAGAAAGAAGAAAAAAGCTTCCAGCCTAGTTTCACGCGAACCGTGATTTTTTTGCCAGTACAAGTCGCAAAAAAACCCGTACGCGGTACGGTATCTGCAAAATGGAAGAAAAAAGCATTATTATGAGAATTATTGGTGGAATTACGGGAATAATCGGTCGAAATTTTGAGCAATGCTCAAAGGAATTATCGGTAAAAATACGAGCATATTCCGCGGAGGCCTACCTGACACACAACACAGCGGAACGTAGCAGCGCGAGAGACACCCGACGGCGATAGTAACCCATCAACGTTGAACAACTAATGTTGATGACACTTGAACAGCTACTGTAGTCCGCCTCTGGCGACACAGTTGACAGCCGGCTTCATTTCGGAGTTGGCGTGGTATCAGCGGAAAGATGGGCCCGCAATGATTTTAGACCTACTTGTACTAGTACGTGTCGATCTACACGAGCAGGTACGCTTTCCAACGGCCAAAGAGAGTTGGAAAGCTTGTGTCTTTGTGGGTAACGCCTTTACTTCGACATTGCCGAGCCACCGTGCTCACAGCAGAGACTTCTGTGTGTGTTATTGTTGTGAAGTGGACCACAAAGACGCACTGTACTTTTGTAGTGTGGAGCAGGCAGTAGAATCTGATGTCATGTTGTACAGTCATGTACATAATCTACGCGTAAATCTACAACTTCTGTCAGATCAGACAGATGAATGAAGGCACAGAGCTCTGGCCGCTAGAGCGTGCAGCGAACGTGTAGATAGGATCTTGGACTGCTGCACCGTCCGCGCTTCAGTTGAATGCGGAATCATTTTTTCTTGCTCGTTGCCGTCTGTAGGTGTTCTGGGCGGATGCGTGTTCTACTTGCGGCCCTTCATATTGTTATTTTCTGGGAGTTTCAGTGACGCTCCGTCGCAATCTGGTTGCGGAAGTGAAGCGCTTTTGTCCGTTATCTGCCAATCGGCAGGTGGCGTTTAGATTTGTGGGACTACTACCAGAATAGCGGACGCCGGACAGGAACCATCCGGCCGCTTTCGGGAGCAGGTGATTCTCCCTTGCTTGAAGCCAGGTAAGCATCTCCCATTCAGTCCCCAATATTTCACTGAAGGTGTGCGCGGAGTTCTAGTAGTACAGCAGACCTAACCCGTAACGATTTATAATTGGGAAAGGCTTCTGCTGATGTAGAGGGGACGGCTCGATACCGGGACGCTTTGACAGCCAAATTTGTATAGACCCAAACCGATCATCAGCGTTGATTTATCACTCGAAATATGTTTGTGGAAGGAAGCTGGCATGTTGAAGTTTGCTCTGGGGCCAGAGTCAATCGAACTGAGCCACTCCTTTGTGTTGACCCATTGCCTCCAAGTTGCCCAATTTTTCGCTTCAAAAAAGTTCAAATCAGAGGTGGCTCCAAACTGGACACGTTTTAGAGTGCACGTCAAATTAACTCTGGGTCTGAAATTAGGTAATTGCTATCGCCCCACGACGGCCAGTACAGAGTAACAATAAGCCTTGTTTGTGCTTCCATTAGTTTTGATTGGTATGCGGTGCTTTATTGGCGAGAGGCGAGCCGCTGTTTACCTGCGACAAGAAGTTGATTTTTCGAAAGTCGTAAAATTCAAGTCGCAGTGCGAAGCAACGCGTCAAAAACTCACCTGCTTGGTATGGCGCTTCTGGTCATCGCAGAGCCATGAAATTTTGGCTCGGAGTATAACACATCGTAGTCTCACTGTGACATATGTTTTCTAATCAAAATACCAAGAGAGAAAGTGAATATTGAGTCCGTTCCGGTTTGCAACCTATGTCCTATTTGAGACCGTCCCCTCTACAGTACTCCGTGTCGTGTGCTCACATTTGTCCCCATGGTGTTGTATTGCTCATAGTGAAGCGCAGCAACGGCAATTCAAACGCGAAGGTATTTCGGCTGCTGGAATATCCACTCACTCGCAATCCGTGTGCTTTACAGGCAGAGAAAATTAATAGTAGTCGATGAATAATTTCGTCAAATTCCAAAGAAAGGACTTCTTCCAATCGGAAACGGTGACCACGAGAAAAACAAAATTAATTGGAAAGTTTCTTTGAGCTAAAATTTTAGTGAAAAAGTTGTCAGCGCTTTCTAGGTTGTGCACAGTGCCATAGCTTAGATGGTTAGAGCTATGCTCATGACAAGCAAGGTCGCAGGTTCCAGTCCTGTTGGGGTTTGCATTTTGTTATCTTGTCAGGGCAGTCCAAATCCCTGACAGATCACTTTGCTGGGGCGCCACCAGGTTCTAAAAAGTTGTATGACCGAAAGGAGGCGAAGAGAAAGAGGGGGTCTGAGGGACATGTCCACCTTAAAAAATCTTATTTTCGGGAGCGGATTCTGTATCGCAAAGACGTTTCTATCAGTTTGAATAACAAAAATATAGAAACTGCCGACTTGTCATTACAATTGTCGCTTCGCACCTCGCAATGTTTGTGACTTGATGGTCTTAGTCAGGCTGTCGGAATCACTGTTTTCTGTGTACGAACATTGGTATGACCCTTCCCACCCAATTGCTATGAAAGCCGTTGTGGTCTTGGAGCTCTCTTCCGCATCAAACAAATTCTTCGGGTTCCGCAATATTTCGCCCAGAGTGCGAATCTTTTTTTTGTAGTTCTTACCGGCCCACATTCCCTCCCACCGCTTTAGGAGCTGCATCTGCGCCTTGATCCTTGAAGGGTGGTGGCGTTCATGCGGATGCGGAAAACTTGGCCTCTAGCCGAGTCTGACGCAAACCATGATTTTTTTTTGCAAACAAAGGGATATGAATCCTGGTGTAACGTTATCTCTTGAATTTGGCATGCTGAAGTTGAGGTTTGCAAGAACAAAGTGTTCTCAAATTCCTGAAATGCGCTACCTGTGGTGCATGTTGCTGCGAAGGTAGCTGGCCTGCAAACAGCAACAACATGAGCGCAGTGCTTGTCAAGGAAAGAAGGTGCTGAACTGCTTACCCTATCTCTCTGCTGCTACTGCTACTGCTCATTATAATCTAGTGTAAAAAATGCTAGTATGACGTCATCGCCTGACACCTGCAGGCATCCATTGCTTGAAAAAAAAAATTTCATGACCTGAATTTGAACACGCTTCTTGTTCAGCGTTTTGTTGAGTACTGAAGGGTGCGCCTCAAATCCTGGTGAAGACGTCGACCCCAGCCGCAATTGCAGCAAAGCAGGAGGCCACAAATTGTAGCTTAAGCTGTGTTCACAACTGGCGCGTGCACGCGGTACGCTTGCGGTTCGTGCGTGCCCAGATGCGCACTCAGCCTTTCACAAAAAAACAGCAATCCGAGTCCGTATTTAGCGTGTTTAGCGACACCTTCGAGTACCAATTTTCTGACCCCGCCAGTCAAAGTGACTGCTGGCATGTACGCTGGTAACCCGCCAGTCAGGGTGACTGCTGGCATGTACGATTGTACCCCGCCAGTCAAAGTGACTGCTGGCATGTACGCTGGTACCTCGCCAGTCAGAGTGACTGCTGGCATGTACGCTGGTACCCCGCCAGTCAGTGTGACTGCTGGCATGTACGCTGGTACCCCGCCAGTCAGAGTGACTGCTGGCATGTACGCTGGTACCCCGCCAGTCAGATTGACTGCAGGCATGTACGCTGGTACCCCGCCAGTCACAGTGACTGCTGGCATGTACGGTTGTACCCCGCCAGTCAGAGTGACTGCTGGTATGTACGCTGGTACCCCGCCAGTCAGAATGGCTGGCATGTACGCTGGTACCCCGTCAGTCAGAGTGACTGGCACGTACGCTGGTACCCCGCCATTCAAAGTTACTGCTGGCATGTACGCTGGTACCCCGCCATTCAAAGTGGCTGCTGGCATGTACGCTGGTACCCCGCCAGTCAGAGTGACTGCTGGCATGTACGCTGGTACCCCGCCAGTCACAGTGACTGCTGGCACGTACGCTGGTACCCAGCCAGTCAGAGTGACTGCTGGCATGTACGCTGGTACCCCGCCAGTCAGATTGACTGCAGGCATGTACACTGGTTCCCCGCCAGTCACAGTGACTGCTGGCATGTACGCTGGTACCCCGCCATTCAAAGTGACTGCTGGCATGTACGCTAGTACCCCGCCAGTCCGAGTGACTGCTGGCATGTACGCTGGTACCCCGCCAGTCAGATTGACTGCAGGCATGTACGCTGGTACCCCACCAGTCACAGTGACTGCTGGCATGTACGCTGGTACCCCGCCATTCAAAGTGACTGCTGGCATGTACGCTGGTACCCCGCCAGTCAGAGTGACTGCTGGCATGTACGCTGGTGCCCCGCCAGTCAAAGTGACTGGTGGCATGTACGCTGGTACCCCGCCAGTCAGAGTGACTGCTGGCATGTACCCTGGTACCCCGCCAGTCAGAGTGACTGCTGGCATGTACGCTGGTACCCCGCCAGTCAGATTGACTGCTGGCATGTACGCTGGTACCCCCCCCCCCCCCCCCCCCCAGTCAGAGTGACTGCTGGCATGTACGCTGGTACCCCGCCAGTCAAAGTGACTGCTGGCATGTACGCTGGTACCCCGCCAGTCAGAGTGACTGCTGGCATGTACGCTGGTACCCCGCCAGTCAGATTGACTGCAGGCATGTACGTTGGTACCCCACCAGTCAGAGTGACTGCTGGCATGTACGCTGGTACCCCGCCAGTCAGAGTGACTGCTGGCATGTACGCTGGTACCCCGCCAGTCAAAGTGACTGCTGGCATGTACGGTTGTACCCCGCCAGTCAGAGTGACTGCTGGCATATACGCTGGTACCCCGCCAGTCAGAGTGACTGCTGGCATGTACGATGGTACCCCGCAAGTCAAAGTGACTGCTGGCATGTACGCTGGTACCCCGCCAGTCAAAGTGACTGCTGGCATGTACGCTGGTACCCCGCCAGTCAGAGTGACTGCTCGCATGTACGCTGGTACCTTTGCCAGTCAGAGTGACTGCTGGCATGTACGCTGGTACCCCGCCATTCAAAGTGACTGCTGGCATGTACGCTGGTACCCCGCCAGTCAAAGTGACTGCTGGCATGTACGGTTGTACCCCGCCAGTCAGAGTGACTGCTGGTATGTATGCTGGTACCCCGCCAGTCAGAATGGCTGGCATGTACGCTAGAACCCCCTCAGTCAGAGTGACTGGCATGTACGCTGGTACCCCGCCAGTCATAGTGACTGCTGGCATGTACGCTGGTACCATGCCAGTCACGGTGACTGCTGGCATGTACGCTGGTACACCGCCAGTCAGATTGACTGCAGGCATGTACGCTGGTACCCCGCCAGTCAGAGTGACTGCTGGCATGTACGCTGGTACCCCGCCAGTCAGAGTGACTGCTGGCATGTACGCTGGTACCCCGCCAGTCAGAGTGACTGCTGGCATGTACGCTGGTACCCCGCCAGTCAGAGTGACTGCTGGCATGTACGCTGGTACCCCGCCGGTCAGAGTGAATGCTGGCATGTACGCTGGTACCCCGCCAGTCAAATTGACTGCTGGCATGTACGCTGATACCCCACCAGTCAAAGTGACTGCTGGCATGTACGCTGATACCCCGCCAGTCAGAGTGACTGCTGGCTTGTACGCTGGTACCCCGCCAGTCAGAGTGACTGCTGGCATGTACGCTGGTACCCCGCCAGTCAGAGTGACTGCTGGCATGTACGCTGGTACCCCGCCAGTCAAAGTGACTGCTGGCATGTACGCTGGTACCCCGCCAGTCAAAGTGACTGCTGGCATGTACGCTGGTACCCCGACAGTCAGAGTGAATGCTGGCATGTACGCTGGTACCTCGCCAGTCCGAGTGACTGCTGGCATGTACGCTGGTACCCGCCAGTCAGAGTGACTGCTGGCATGTCCGCTGGTACCCCGCCAGTCAGAGTGACTGCTGGCATGTACGCTGGTACCCCGCCAGTCAGAGTGACTGCTGGCATGTACGCTGGTACCCCGCCAGTCACAGTGACTGCTGGCACGTATGCTGGTACCCCGCCAGTCAGAGTGACTGCTGGCATGTACGCTGGTACCCCGCCAGTCAGAGTGACTGCTGGCATGTACGCTGGTACCCCGCCAGTCAAAGTGACTGAGTGACTGCTGGCTTGTACGCTGGTACACGCCTGATACACGCTGAAAATTACAACATCAGATAATTAACATTTGGTTTACAAATCAATTGGCTGGAAAGCCCAGTGCCCTCCCTATGCTTTGCTTTCACCTAGGTTTTCATGCTTATTACTTCAGTTTCCTAATCATCAATTTCTATAAAACTGATAGAAACGTCTTTTCAATATGATTATCAAGTACATCTTTATGTATGTTTGTGCAAAGACGTTTCTATTGGTTGGATAGAAATAGAGGATTTCTTATGGTACGCAAGCTCCACTGCAGCCACTTCATTACATGGAGATCCCTGCACACACCATTCTCAAATCAAATAGTCTCTTCGCTGAACATTACTTATGTCTTAATCAAATTTTCCTACAAGAAAACTATGAATTAGCCTCTGGGATATAGCTGATGGTATTACCGCTCTTTAGAGATCGGATAGCTCTAATTCTGCGATGACCATGCCCGGAATTTGCCGGAAGCCTGATTGGTTATCTTCCAAGCTCTGGGCGTCGAGACCCCCAGCATAATGGTTCAAAACCCAATGATCCCGAGGGACCCATTGGAACTTTATTAGCTGGAGGAGTATGCACCATGTCCTGGGAAATTGTCAGAGAAACCACCTAGGGGATTAACACCAGAGCAGAAGAGTACGGTTTTTACCGCTCTTTAGCGACGAAATGGTTCTAGTCTAGTGCCCTTTTCTGCGGATTCTCAGTCTGTCGGAGTACTTACTCAGAGAGTTGTCATTATTAACGAAGAGCACAGCTTCAAGGCTGTGCTGTAAATGACGGGAGGTCGTTTGCATCTGCTTTTGTAGATTTTCCCGGGAACTGGAACCCTGGGGTTGAAGTCAGTATCTGCAAAACTTAGACTGCGACAGAAAACAATAGCCTGATCTATGTGTTTGGTCTTCTTTGAACATGCGAGTGAGCGTGCGGACATGTTGGTGCCTGGAGTGGCGAATGGATGTCCAGTAAACGCTGTGATTGACACAGGATCCGCCGCTACATTGTCAGAGGATTTTGCCAAACGCCTATATAAGGAGCAGGAAAAGGAAACCTCTGACCAAGGCCCGAAGTCGATTGGTGCCAACGGACAACCACCGCCGCCCGAGACGAGGAGGACACAGTTCGAGTATTTGACAGCGCTCCGCCAGTTGGCGTGATGGAAAGGCGAACCCCGCGTTCCCGCTATCCGCCCCAGCTGTTTGGGAGTCCTGTGTGGCACGAGTAAGTGACTTCAGTGGTACTGACTGGATTGGTTGTGTTCGATATTACAGTTAGTCTTTGGAAAAATGTTGGCAGGGACTCCAATTTGACCCTGCACTCGTTTAGTTATTGTTACCTATACTCTTAGTCTAATTTATTAAGTTACTTATAACACGAGGACGTGTTCTTTTTTCCGTGTAAGCGGGGGATATGTCGTATCCATACTATTGACACGTGCCTTTTAGGCCTCTACTTGACAAGTCTGCCTTATTGAGGTTTCTAATTATTTATTTATCTCCCGTAAACGGATTCCTAATCGCCTTTTTTTATGTCTTCACACAAAGTCTGGCACCTTCCTTATTTGTTATACCCTGTTTTTCCTTAGCTGGCTTCCGCTCTTTGTGATACAGTTTATACACATTATTGCTAAGTTTTGGTACACTGCGGCATGCGGGTGTACTATGGTTCATTATTTGTCCTATAGTTCGTAGATCTACGGGGGATCAGCCTCCTGTACGTAGTTACATATTATGGCAATCGCCTTTCTCTCTGTTTCTCTCTCTCTCTCTCTCTCTCTCTCTCTCTCTCTCTCTCTCTCTCTCTCTCTTTCTCTATCTCTCCTTGGCCTTCCGCCTTCAGGCGGAAGCTTCGGCTTTCGTCTCTCTTGCCTTGTGCTCTCATATCATCTCTTGAACGAAATTACCTTCGTTGAAGATGTGAGTAAACCTGAACGCTGGTGTGAGTGTACGTGTCTGTATAATTATGCCGGAGTGTGTGTGTGTGTGTGAGAGTATGTCTAGGTATATGTGCGTGCATGCGTAAGAGTAATTCTGTTGGTGGACTTTCTATCCAAGTGGCCACCACTGCACGGCCTTGTAAGAAGAAGGTTTAATAAGTTAGTTATGTCGACGACCGCAGCCTTGGGGTCTAACCCCGGGCCGGCCGGATACGACACATGACCAGACCGGTAACACACGGAGTGTGCAATTCTGGCGGCAGAATTAGAGGAATTCCGTCCTCTCTTCAGAATTGACGGATTTGACGGAATTGGATAAAATCAATTCTAACGACGGAATTTGTCACTTTTTGTGTAATCGAACTGTGCATCAACAATAACTAATTCTAGAATTGACGGAAATGCGTGTGATCGAAAGCGTCCTATATGTATGTGTGATCGCTGCATCGTGTGTTCCGCGAAAGCGGCTGCGGTAGTTACGCTTTTTGCCCCTGTACACACGGTACCAAAACCGCATACAAGCATCATGTTCTTTGAAGTGGGCATGGAAACATGTGCGAAAAGTGAAAAATCACATCAGCGTTCAAAGCCATCCCGGAGCGGCTTTGAAAGCGGATATTGGCTTTTAGTTTTCAGGCAAGTCGAAACGAGTGGTTTGGTGTGTCCTGTGCGCAGAGTTTTTGTTAGTTTTTGGAGAGTCCGGTACCATGCCTCGAGTTGTCTTTTCTGCCAAGGTGGAGCTACGGCAGCTATCCGGAGGTGATCAGGAAATGATATACACGGCCGCTATGGTCCACAACTCCAGCACACTCAGAGGAATACACCAGTTGTGGAGGCGTTCCACCGAGATCATACTAGCGGCCCAAGAAATATTATTTTTGAAATATTGAGCCAAGTGCCGCATGGCACCGTTGCTCTCAGCTCATGTAGAAATCAAAATTCCCGCTCTTCGCCATGGGTCACGCGGGTCACTTTTTACGTGTTTGGCATGCACTGCATTTGACTGTGTGAATGCACAGGCGTTTCAAGTGGTTTGTACAGTCATGTAAACGCGAATTTTTGTACCGGGTGTGAATGCAGCCTTAAAGGGGAAGTATACCCTAAAATCAAAATTTTCACCAGTTGGAGTCTTCGGGGTGCTGAGTCGAATGGTCTTGGTCCGAGGAAGCTGAGACGCTCCCTTCCTCCTTTATTCCCAATCGAACTCGCGCACTTCCACCGAAACTGGGTGACTGCGCCCTACGGGATTTGTATGCAAAATGTCACTAAAAGCGCCATTTCGTTCTTATAAAAGCACGGATGACCGCCATTGGCCCATATGTTGTAGTCTTTTGGACGCTGAGTCGACTGGTTTTGGTCCGAAAAGGCTGCGATGCAGCGCTCCTCCTTTATTCCCAATCGAACATGGTTGAACAAGCGGTCACGTGCTCCTGCGTATCCCAGTCACCTGGTCACCGTGCCTGCAGGGTACAACTTACTAGCCTGTTTGACCTTTTTTGGGTGCAGTCCTGTCACTCGAGTTGAACTCGAGTTGAACCTTGGTGTGAACCAGGGAGTCGTGTAGACTCCCTGGTGTGAACGTTGTCGCCTGCTGGCGCGGTGACCAGGTGATTTGGGCACCCAGGAGCACGTGACCACTTGTTCAACCATGTTCGATTGGGAATAAAGGAGGAACGCTGCATCGCAGCCTTTTCTGACCAAAACCAGTCGACTCAGCGTCCAAAAGACTACAACATATGGGCCAATCGCTGTCATCCGTGCTTTTATAAGAACGACATAGCACTTTCAGTGAGATTTTTGCATACAAATCCCCATCTAGTAGGGCGCAGTCGCCCAGTTTCGGTGGAAGTGCGCGGGTTCGATTGGGAAAAAAGAAGGAAGGGAGCGTCTCAGCATCCTCGGACCAAGACCATTCGACTCAGCACCCAGAAGACTACAACTGGTGAAAATTTGATTTTAGTGTATACATGTACTTCCCCTTTAAAAGCGGTGCAAACTTTTCAGGTGTGACCGCGGCCCTAGTGGAGGCCGAACTGTGAAAAGGAGTAGCCAAGTCAGCATGATCAAAACGCGACGCAGCTCACCAGATCAAGGTGTGGGTCCTCTTCAGGTGCCGAAAGGCGGGCTCACGCCCCTACATGGCTACTTCCCATTGTCTAACCCCCAAGACAATTATGTAGCCGACTGACCAAAATTACGAGCGGCTCAGGATGAATGACTACAATACTGTCGCGGACATGGAAATCCAGTCGATTGACCAGGGCCGGCGCCCTCAGCGCGTACAGAACGTCGTCGTTGCATGCAGCGCACATGTTGATACGATGCGACCAGCAGCAGCGCGTAATAATGCATGCAATGGCTGCATGGCCAGCGCCCTGGGGCCGCTAGACGTGCGACCGGATTTCCATGTCCACGACAGTACATGCATGATGATGATGTGTTCTGTAGAGTGCTGCTGTGGATGCCAGCCTTTTCATGCCTTTGCCTTAGCCTTGGCTGTAGCTACTACTACCAGGGAGTAGTAAAATACATGTACGTATTTTACTACTCACTGGTAGCTACTGCCTGTAAAAAAAGGATCTCATTTCCTCTGCCCTGCCTTGCATACGATCTAGCCCGGCTGTGTACCACGTGACGTGTACGTGGGTGAACAAACAGGCCTATTGTATGGTCTACATAATCTTTAGTACAGGCGACATCGCTCACTAGCACTGTTGCATGTGATGACACTTGAACAGCTAGTCCGCCTCTGCTCTGGCGACACAGACTGTCGGCTTCATTTCGGAGTTGGTGTGAGAGGGTCAGCAGAAAGATCGGCCCGCAATGATTATGTAGACCTACATATGGATGTACACGAGTAGCACTGTACTTTTGTAGTGTGGAGCAGGCAGTAGAATCTGATGTCATGTTGTACAGTCATGTACATAATCTACGCGTAAATCTACAACTTTTGCCAGATCAGACAGATGAATGAAGCCACAGAGCTCTGGCCGCTGGATCGTGCAGCGAACGTGTAGAGAGGATCTTGGACTGCTGCACCGTCTGTGCTTCAGTTGAATGCGGAATCGTTTTTTTCTTGCTCGTTGCCGTCTGTGGGTGTTCTGGGCGGATGCGTGTTCTGCTTGCGGCCCTTCACATTGTTATTTTCTGGGAGTTTGAGTGACGCTCCGTCGCAATCTGGTTGCGGAAGTGAAGCGCTTTCGTTCTTTACCTGCCCATCGGCAGGTGGCGTTTAGGTTTGTTTGACTACCAATCGTCCGGATCAACGTTACCAGAATAGCGGACGCGGACAGGAACCACCCGGCCGTTATCGGGAGCAGGTGCTTCTCCCTGGCTTGAAGTCAGGTAAGCATCTCCCATTCAGTCCCCAACATTTCACTGAAGGTGTGCGCTGAGTTCTAGTAGTACAGCAGTCCTAACACGTAACGATTTATTGGAAAAGGCTTCTGCTGATGTACAGTACTCCGTGTCGTGTGCTCACATTTGTCCACATGGTAATGCATTGTTCGTAGTGAAGCGCAGCAACAGCAATTCAAACGCGAAGGTTTTTCGGCTGCTGCAGTACCTACTCACTCTCAATCCGTGTGCTTTGCAAGCAGAGAAAATTAGTCGATGAATAATTTCGTCAAATTCCAAAGAAAGGACTCCTTCCAATCGGAACCGTTGACCATTGACCAGAAAAAACAAAATGTTACATGTACAGTCGAATGTCACTTATCCGACCACTTCGGGAATCAGGCATGTTGGATAACTGAATATGTTGGATAACTGATATCATTTTTATGTGCATATAAGGCTGAATTTCACTAATTTATGTACACAATACCCAATTATATTGATGCATATTCCATGTACACATATATTTTGCATACTTGACCACATCTACTTCAAGTAAATGCATATTTCACCGTATAATATACAAAAACAAAAACAAAAGTTCATTTTTTATTTTTTAGAATTTTACTGTTGAGTGTCATAAAATTACCACTCCCGGACTTGTCGGATAACTGACGTGCTCAGATAACTGGCGACCGGATGAGTGACATTCGACTGTACATGGCTATGGCTCATGAGTAGGGGTGCGCGGATTATTCCCGGAATAATTTGGGAATACTATCGTCGAGAAAATGTTGGGAATTTTAGGGGAATTCTATCGATCTTTTGTCACATCCATTGATCTTCAGAAGAGTTTTGGTGGAATTCTGTCAATTTTGATGTGCCAGAGAAGAAGCGGGCATCCATGGCCGCACGTACATGTACAGTCATGCAGCAATAGCCGGACACTGGACATAGTAGCTGTGTACAATCAATCATGTACACCTAGTACATCTAGTACATCAGATCCTGCATGCAGTGATCACGTGCCTGACAGTCTATTTTGCATACTAAAGAGCATGTGCAAGGCACGGTTCGTGCTGGGGGTCTTTTTTGGGGGGGGGGGGGGGAATTCTGGAGAATTGTTTCAATGTTTTGGGAGAATACTTTCGAAGTTCCGCGGGAATTGCCCGAAAGCATAATATCGGTTGCGTGCGAGCATAATCCGCGCACCCCTACTCATGAGTGCACAATTATTAGTTTTATTCCCGTAGCTATGCAGAAGACGTAACTTCAGTAACGTCTGGCGCTAGCCAGGGTCCACACAGCTTCAATTTGGTGTTTGTGTGTTTGTGTCACGCCCGGCGCTATCCCGTGTCTGTCCCGTACCGTACCGTACCATCAAACACAGCTGGCCACATACAGCTGGGCGCATTATTCAAATAGGGGTTTCAAACGCAAGATCCAACTTGGTAGAATGAGTATGGATGCGAAGTGTACGGGGGAATGCATGTAGGGCGATAGTGCGGGTTCTAATCCCAGGTTAGGCCACACCAAGTTATCTCTATGTTTCGCGTCACCCGCCCGCGTACCTATTCGAATCCTTTACAAGAAAAAAAAAGAACCTAGACGAGCCAATCGATGGCTGTTCTGGCGAACATTCTCTAGCCAGTATGGCAGATCAGAGGTTATCAGCTTTTCGATAATCTTGCATTCCAGGCGATGGTAAGTAGAAGGTGCGAGAGATGAAAATTTCTATTTTTCCAAGCCGTGCGGTAGGCCTAGGGCCTGCTCACCAAGCGAGCAGAGATTCCAGGTGTCCAGGACTTCGAGATTTTCCACGTTTGTGATGGAGCGGGATCCCACTCGACTCATGTCAAAATGCAGGAGGAGCCATCCATGAAATCTCTGTATGGCTCCAGCCCAGTCTGCCAGCTGTCCTGTGACGACTTGTTGTCGTTTTGGATAGAAGTGACAGTTTAGTAGTGGTATTCTGTGTGCAACGTGGCTCAGAACACATAGAATGGAGTTTTGTTTTTTCTTCTGTTTTTGTTTTTTTCCGCCCGCGTGCCTTTTCCAGAAAATATCCGAAGCGAAACATAGAATTAACTTGGTGTGGCCTTATGCTAAAAAAATAGGAAAATTGAAAAATTTATAACATCTCTATGCTTTTTTGCCTAGGTCATCAAGGCGGTAGACGGTGTCGTATTACCCTCGACCGTACCTATCCCGTACCTGCCCCGTACCTGTCCCGTACCTGTCCCGTATCTGTCCCGTACCTGTCCCGTATCTGTCCCGTACCTGTCCCGTACCATACCGTGCTATCAAAGACGGCTGGCCACAATGCATATTCAAATAGGGCTTTCAAATGCAAGATGATAACGTGAAGCAACTTGGAAGAATTAGTTTGTGCGCGAAGTGTATCGGGGGATGCATGCACGGCGATAGTGCGGGTTCGAATCCCAGGTTATGTCTTTAAAAAAAAGGAAAATTTTTTATGAGTTTATAATATCCGTATGCTTTTTTTGTCTAGGTCATCAAGGCAAAAAAAGCATAGCGTAGGGCCCCGCGCATCCAAGCTCTCTCGTTCATTGCCATTTTACGACTATTGTCTCCTCGTAGGTTATTGAAATACTTTGATTGATTTCTTCATCATTTTAGGGGGAAATCCCTATTCGTGTGCTCTTTGATCGACTGAGCACATGATAATGACGTAGTTGGCTGACGTTTGAATCGCCTCGAGAAGAGCTTTCTGTGATAGATGAGAGTGGAATGGCATTGATGGTGGAATTTACTCGCATATTGGGCTTGGGGTGGACTTTGCTGTAATCCCGCGCCTGATTTGTGGCAGCTAGTTAATACATTGACCTGTCAAGCCAATGAGGTAAAATATATTCCATACAATACGATACAACACAATACAGTTGAACATCGATTATCCGACCACCTCTGGGCAGACAACTGTCAGGCGGCGTTCAGATAAGGCAAATGTTCCGGATAAGAAAAAACTGTCACTCACACACTTTCAGTGGTTATTACTAGCCGCAGGACCTTTTTACTTTTTACTTTTCAAAATTTTCGTATTTTTGAATGGCTCACTACATGCACAGTGCGTACTCTACGGCACGTGCGCCCAAAAAAACTGTTACGGATAATCGAATGGTCGGATAGTCGATGTGCGGATAATCGATGTTCAACTGTAATACAATAATGTCCTTGCCTTGATAGTGTTCTTGTGCTTAACTGTTGCTGACGGCCAAATGCATGGTTACCTGTGGAGCCCAATACATAACTTTATAGTCTCCTATGTTACGCATCCTTTCCGACGGCAAAAGAGGCTACGGATTTAGTTATTCTTTACGTTGTCAGCAAATGACTACTGGTCTTCAGCAACTTGGGTCTCCTGTAATACGCATCCTGTCTATGCTTTCATAATGCTAAAATAATGCTGGGGATAGCACTCGCTACTGATGTTCAGAAACTTGGCCTGACTATCACTCACAATATCACTGTTGTAATGTTGATCGTTCCCAAGCGGTCGCTGGTTTCTCCCACAATTTCATCGTACTGTTGTAGGACATGCTATACGTCATCCGTATTGATGTGTGGCGCTGTCGCCTTCATCTCTGCTGCGGGTGTACTCTAGTGACTTTGTACATGCGTTATAATAGACCAATCCCTTTGTCTGGCAAAATAATTCGGGTGGACACACCCATTCTCATAGCGTTGCACATCACATCCGAACCAGTTCCGTTAATTTTTTATAGTTCCGTTTTTTTTTAAATAACGGAACTGGTTCGGATGTGATGTTCAGCGCTATGGGAATGGGTGTGTCCACCCGAATTCTTTTCACAGATGAAGCTGCAGGAAGCCTCAGCCCTTCTTCAAACCCTTTGTCTGGGTTCGTGAAAAGGGCCACAGCGTGCAAGTCAGCTTGCGTGAAGTGCATGGTATTGTATTTAGTTGGTATGTGGCAGCTTATGGGACAGAGAGACGTTTGCTCCCAGAACTTGTGTTTATAACTACTGTAAAACCGGAAAGTCTAACGAGTCACAAAGTCTTACGTTTTAACGACCAATTGTGTTTCGTTATTTGAAAAATACATTATCGCTAGATGTCGGTGTGAAGATTCGCAAACAGAGGGGGGGGGGGGGGGGGGGGGGGGGGGCAGGTAGCCATCGTTAAACTTTCTGCACGTAATCATGCCAAAATGACAAAACCGTTAATTTTTTTGTTTGTTAGACTTTCCAGTTTTACAGTAGTGTTTGACATGGACCATGGCGGATAGGATCGAATTGAATTGGAGAACGGCTGCTCCGATCCAAACTCTAAAACCAGAAACAAATTAATGGCTACAATTCCTAACCATACCACAACGAACTGATCGGCTACATCATTGTATTGCAAAAAGTTTCCATCTGTTCGAATAACATTCATGATGAGCTAGGCAAAAAAGCAAAGCGCAGGGCCCTGAGCGAAAGAAATAAACTTTCTCTTTGCATTCGAGGGCAATACCACACCGTCTACCACCTTGATGACCTAGGCAAAAAAAGCATAGGGATGTTAAAAAAATTCATTTCTCCTATTTCTTTTTTAAAGACATAACCCAGGATTTGAACCCGCACTATAGCCCTACATGCAGTCCCCTTATACACTTCGCATACTTGTACATACTCGTTCTTCTAAGTTGCTTCACGTTATGATCTTGCATTTCAAAGCCCTGTTTGAATGTTGTGGCCAGCTGTCTTTGATGTTACTTTACGGGGCAGGTACGAGATAGCGCCAACACAAACAAACAAACACACACCTTGATGGTGCGGTACGGGACAGGTACGGGATAGCGGCAGGCATGCCGATGGCACAAACAAAAAAACACACACCTTGATAGTACGGTACGGAACAGGTACGGGATAGCGCAAGGCATGCCGACGGCACAAACAAACAAACACACAGGGAATTAAAGCTGTGTGGACCCTGGCTAGCGCTATACGTCACTGAAGTAACGTCTTTTGCATAGCTACGGGAATAAATGGGGTTTTGCTGAAAGAGTGAGTATGCATGCAAAAGCAGCGCACTTCTCCTTGTCGGTTGTACATGCAAATTGGGACACTCAATTGCATACGGCTATTGTGTGTGTTTTACGTACGCTCTCGCTTGTTTTGTTATAAAAGGCCAGGTTCGCTCCTTGTACATTGTTCTGATGATGGGTGACTGGCCGGAAACGTCAATTATTTTTCGACATCATTAATAAAAGAATTTTCATCTAAAGAGTGAATAGCAACTAAATAGAGCGGTTGTCAGATGACAAACCCTCTTTTATTCCCGGATCTATGCAAAAGACGTTACTTCAGTAACATCTGGGGCTAGCCAGAGTCCACACAGCTTTAATTCCCGTAGCTATGCAGAAGACGTTACTTCAGTAACGTCTGGCGCTAGCCAGGGTCCACACAGCTTTAATTTGGTATTTGTTTGTTTGTGTGTGTGTTTGTGTGTTTGTGTCACGCCTGGAGCTATCCCGTATCTGTCATGTATATGTCCTGTATCTGTGACTACATCGGCTCTACGCTCATACAGGATTGTACATAACAGCTGGCTAAAATATTTGCTGGCTCCCGTATCTGTCCCGTACCGTCCCGTTTAAACAGCGGGCCCATAGCCAGCAATCGCATGTCACCACGTACATTGAAAATCAACATAATTTTGCGAATCGACCTTTTTTCAGGATCACTTTTCAACGGGGACGAAGCAAAGTCGGCCGAACGAAGCCTAGAGGAAGAAAATCACCCTCTCCACTTCACCATCACGATACTGACATAGATACGAGATGAAACAACTAAAAAATCCACAAGAAAACTGTACGGCCATCATCAGACTTTGGTCTGACTTTGGTCTGAGAATTTCTATCACGATCAAACATGTACGAGGAGCACTCAAAAATAAGCCACAGACGTACCTTACTCCCTCTCTACTCCTTTTTCAAGGCACAAAAGTCGACTCTCCACTTTCAAACCAGGAACCAGACATACCAGTGGTCCTTTTCAGCTGCTCCACGAGCGCAGGAAAGGTTCACCAAGGGGCGCAGAGCAGCATCCATTCCAGAAAAAGAGCTAAAATACGAGTGAGACTGCATGCCTGAGTACATGAGTACATGTATGAGTACATGCAGAAAATAGTCAATTTCAGCGTTTCTGCTCCAAACAGCAACTAGCTTCGACTAGAAACAAAGATTACACCAAAGGATCAAACAACAACCATTTGCTGCAGTTTTTTTTGCAGATGGCTTCCTTGTGCTTGGCCCAGCACGCCAAAAATCACACCCGGGAGGAGTACAAAAATTACAACTCTCAGATGTCAGATTGCTGGCCATGCACAAAATTCGTCGTAGTATGTATACGACTCCCTGATGTACAGGGAGATTTGGAAAGAAATAGGGCGACGAGGAGGAAATGAAATTAGAATGGACGTTAGTTGCCGAATAGGTGATAGGATCCGTCAGCAAAAACATACTTTGGAAGAGAGATCCCGTCGTCTCCAAAATAAGCGCCGGTCACAGGAAACGTCGGAAGAGAGATCCCGTCGACTCCAGAACGCCCGTGATCGGCAGAGTCAGCGCCGGTCCCAGGAAACGTCAGGACAGACATCCCGTCGAGTCCAGAACGGCCGTGATCGGCAGAGTCAGCGCCGGTCCCAGGAAACGTCAGGACAGACATCCCGTCGACTCCAGAACGCCCGTGATCTGCAGAGTCAGCGCCGGTCCCAGGAAACGTCAGGACAGACATCCCGTCGACGCGCAGAAAACGAAATCTGCAGCCTCTTTTGTGGTCGCACAGGATACGTATTTTTGTATTATTGTATTGTATCGTAATGTATGGAATATAATTTTACCTCATTGGCTCAACAGGTCAATGTATTACTACAAAAGGCCAGAAAATCCAATGTCTGTATTAAAATCAACTAATTTTCGCTGGCTATTTAATTTCGCTGATTTCGCCGCTTGGTACCAACCGGCCAAAGTAAATCGCAGGCCAAAGTTTGTCATAGAGGCAAATGATGCATGATTGAGCAATGGATGCATGTTAGAGCAAAAAATACCGATCGATTTATTTTTGAAAACTCCAATCGGCCAAAGTTTAATGACGGCGAAAAGTTGGGTTTCTCACCGGCCAAAATTTCTCATTGGCCAAAATTTGAAAGAGATAAAAAGAAAAGAAGGAGCAAACCAAAAGTGGATGAAATAAGGGAAATAAAACAACCCGCAAAAAAATCTGCAAATACTTTTGCCTAACTCATATTCAAAATGTTGAGTCTCCTCCATCATTACACTGCGCTCTTTAGCCGACTAGACCTTCCTGCACACAACCATCACCATTGCGAGGACACTTCCGTAGACGATATTGTTAAAATCCTTCAGACAGCTGTTTCGCTAATACATAGCTCATCAGTGAAGGTAGATGTTGAGTGATTAGAAAATATAGACCAAACTGCTATTATATAGGGGGTTTCCACATACAAAACTGGCATAGCTGAGGTAATAACGCGGGAAAAGGAACTCGTCTTGTCCCTCTGTAATCATATGATACGTGCGCCGTTAGCGTCAGAGCAAGAAGAGGGACAAGATGAGTCGAGGGACAATCCTGAGGACGCAATACCATACGACCAACTGTTTGTTTCTACCAGCGTTGTACCGTCTACACAGCTCTGACGATGATATACTGGGCGAATGCCGCGGGGCCTCCCAGCGTGTCAGCGGCAGTGGGTGATGGGCAGATAACAAGGTAGCTTGCGGACAATATCGGTGGCATGAAGCCTAGTGACTGCCAAGCGTCTTGGCGCGATGGGCGAGCAGTACAGTGTCATGCCCCAGGGGCTGATGTGGCTGTCGACGTCGGTGGGTCGTGAGGTGCGTTCGCAGACCTTCATGGCGCTCGGACAACTGCAATACTAGTACACAGACTCTCACTAGCTACATAGTACTCTGATTCTGGCACGTTATTTCTGCATTGAATAGTGATTGATTTTCCGCGCCGAATTTCCGACGCTGCATGCATGTCCAATGCGCGTCAACAGTACTTCACACTTTCCTTTTCCCGCGTTATCACGTGAGCAATGCCAGTTTTGTATGTGGAAACCCCCTATATAGTAGCAGTTTGGTTTATATTTTCTAATCATTCAACATCTACCTTCACTGATGAGCTATGTATTAGCGAAACTGCTGTCTGAAGGATTTTATCAATATCGTCTACGGAAGTGTCCTCGCAATGGTGATGGTTGTGTGCAGGAGAGTCTAGTCAGCTAAAGAGCGCAGTGTAATGATGGAGGTGACTCAACATTTTCTACAATGGCCGAGAGCTCTGTGGCACCCTGTAATAATAACTCATATTCAAACTGATTGAAACGTTTTTGCAATACAATTATGTGACCAATCAACGGAAAAAAACATTTCCATCAGTTCCAATGACATGTACAATGAGCTAGGCAAAAAAGCATAAAAGCATAGCGTAGGGCCCTGAGCTTCCAAGCTCTCTCGTTCCGTGTTTGTTTGTTTGTTTGTGCCGTCGGCATGCCTAGCGCTATCCCGTACCTGTCCTGTACCATACCATCAAAGACAGCTGGCCATGGCAACAATATTCAAATAGGGCTTTGAAATGCAAGATCATAACGTGAAGCAACTTGGAAGAATGAGTATGTATGCGAAGTGTATCGGGGAATGCATGCAGGGCGATAGTGCGTGTTCGAATCCTAGGTTATGTCTTGAAAATACAATAGGAGAAATGAAAAATATATAACATTTTGCCTAGGTCATCAAGGTGGCAGACGGTGTAGTATTACCCTCGACTGCAAAGAGAAAGTTTGATGTAGCCAATCAATGGGTAAAAACATTTACATCAGTTCTAATAACATGCATGGTGAGCTAACCAAAAAAGCATAGCGTAGGGCCTTGAGCTTCCAAGCACTCTCGATGGGACCGTTGAATATGATTGTAAAAGTGTGTAGAGGTGTTGGTAGTTGGTAATGTATGGGTGTGGCTAAACATGGTAGTTGGTAATGTGTGGGTGTGGCTATACATGGTAGTTGGCAATGTGTGGGTGTGGCTAAACATGGTAGTTGGTAATGTGTGGGTGTGGCTAGACATGGTAGTTGGCAATGTGTGGGTGTGGCTATACATGGTAGTTGGTAATGTGTGGGTGTGGCTATACATGGTAGTTGGTAATGTGTGGGTGTGGCTAAACATGGTAGTTGGTGATGTGTGGGTGTGGCTATACATGGTAGTTGGTAATGTGTGGGTGTGGCTATACATGGTAGTTGGTAATGTGTGGGTGTGGCTATACATGGTAGTTGGTAATGTGTGGGTGTGGCTATACATGGTAGTTGGTAATGTGTGGGTGTGGCTATACATGGTAGTTGGCAATGTGTGGGTGTGGCTATACATGGTAATTGGCAATGTGTGGGTGTGGCTATACATGGTAGTTGGTAATGTGTGGGTGTGGCTATACATGGTAGTTGGTAATGTGTGGGTGTGGCTATACATGGTAGTTGGTAATGTGTGGGTGTGGCTATACATGGTAGTTGGTAATGTGTGGGTGTGGCTATACATGGTAGTTGGTAATGTGTGGGTGTGGCTATACATGGTAGTTGGTAATGTGTGGGTGTGGCTATACATGGTAGTTGGTAATGTGTGGGTGTGGCTATACATGGTAGTTGGTAATGTGTGGGTGTGGCTATACATGGTAGTTGGTAATGTGTGGGTGTGGCTATACATGGCAGTTGGTAATGTGTGGGTGTGGCTATACATGGTAGTTGGTAATGTGTGGGTGTGGCTATACATGGTAGTTGGCAATGTGTGGGTGTGGCTATACATGGTAGTTGGTAATGTGTTGGTGTGGCTATACATGGTAGTTGGTAATGTGTGGGTGTGGCTTTACATGGTAGTTGGCAATGTGTGGGTGTGGCTATACATGGTAGTTGGTAATGTGTGGGTGTGGCTATACATGGTAGTTGGTAATGTGTGGGTGTGGCTATACATGGTAGTTGGTAATGTGTGGGTGTGGCTATACATGGTAGTTGGTAATGTGTGGGTGTGGCTATACATGGTAGTTTGTAATGTATGGGTGTGGCTATACATGGTAGTTGGTAATGTGTGGGTGTGGCTATACATGGTAGTTGGTAATGTGTGGGTGTGGCTGTACATGGTAGTTGGTAATGTGTAGGTGTGGCTATACATGGTAGTTGGTAATGTGTGGGTGTGGCTATACATGGTAGTTGGTAATGTGTGGGTGTGGCTATACATGGTAGTTGGTAATGTGTGGGTGTGGCTATACATGGTAGTTGGTAATGTGTGGGTGTTGCTATACATGGTAGTTGGTAATGTGTGGGTGTGGCTATACATGGTAGTTGGTAATGTGTGGGTGTGGCTATACATGGTAGTTGGTGATGTGTGGGTGTGGCTATACATGGTAGTTGGCAATGTGTGGGTGTGGCTATACATGGTAGTTGGTAATGTGTGGGTGTGGCTATACATGGTAGTTGGCAATGTGTGGGTGTGGCTATACATGGTAGTTGGTAATGTGTGGGTGTGGCTATACATGGTAATTTACCACAGTGAGAACGTGATTGTAGTGATATTACATAATATATTTAAACTCGGATACTGAGCCAGTAATAAAATATAAAAAAGAGAAGAAACACATGAGAACGAGTTACGCATAACTCGTTCTCATGCGTTTCTTCTCTTTTTTACATTGTATTACTGGCTCAGTATCCGAGTTTAAATTTTGCACACCTGATGAGCCGTCACTAACAACACGGCGAAACGTACGTCGTGTGGACCTACTTGTTATTGTAGTCAACTCGTGCACAATAGTGTCATGCATGAGGAGTACCGTTAGATATTGGCGTCCGGTTTTGTACAATTCGTTTTCGCAAATCTTCTCCTTTCCTTTATCTTCGATATTGCTGACCCACCCAAGTTGGGTGGTGTGTTGCTTTGCTGCTTAAAATTGTAGTCAGACCGCTTTGTCATGTTATTAACTGGTCTCATCACCGTCCTGTAACAGTCGGCATTCTTTGTTGCCGCGGGACGTAGCTTGTGCACATTTTCGCTGCGCTCACCTTCCCCTCTTCGGTCCTACGTAACCATGAACCTTCCAAGTTTGAAGGATGTTGGTTTGCGCACTGGAGATGTGTTAGAGCTAGGTCTCGGGTCGCTGAATGTCTCAGTAGCCTGTCAGTTTTGTGCCCTATTATCCAACTTTCTGACCGTTTATCATCTCGTTACAGTCGTGGATAGTTGCTGCATAACTCGTTCTCATGTGTTTCTTCTCTTTTTTACATAATATATTGATTAATAATATTCGCTCCTGCTCTTGTAGCAGTTGAGCACTCTTGCGTGTGCCTTTGCTGTTTGCGTTATGCAGAGCTCACTGACTTGTCAGTTTGAGCACTCTGGCAAGGTACGTTCGGGCCTGATTGGAAATTTTTATTTCCATTGCTATCAGGTTCGGCCTCATTTCCTCTGTGCTGCGCTGACGAGTCCACAAAGGACGAAACAGTTCTGTCCGCAAATTGAGTAATATATTGATTATTAATATATTTTTCAAGGATTCTCCAGAACCAAATGGATTCCTATCAAGGGGAGGCTCCTGGGGAAAGAATGTGAAGGTGGCTGATATGAAAGAGGAAGGAAGGGACATGATAAAGTGAAAAATAAAAATAATGCAAACAGGAACAGTAGAAGCTAGTTGCAAAATTTCGGTATACCTTGCACCGAATACTTGTGATTCAGATTGTGTCTACACACAGCAACAGTAAAGCGGTCAACAGATGTCAGACAGCGGATATCTTCTGGAAGCTTATTCCAGTGTGTGTTGCTGTGTTTCAGGTATCCGTTTTGTGACAACATTGGTGAAGGCTATTGTTACCAATGGAGCAAGAGTCCAGCAAGGATGAGAGCTCCGGCTGCCAATCACAACAACCTGCTGGTGGCACTGGTGAGTGAAATGATTGCTTTAGCTTGTGGAGGAACAAAACTGTGGGACTTGATTTCAAGGGTCATTGCAGAGTCCACTGCTTGTATTGGCGTTCCTTTGGAGCAAGTCGGACATATCCATTCGTGCGGCTCCATATGAGATGCAGTGGAACTCGGATAAGAGCTACTGCCTCGGGAGTGGAAAAAACTTAGTAGAGAGGTTTTGAAGAGCAAACGTTCGCATGGATTTTCGCGTCTGGGCTTGCGAATATTTCTGCGAATGTTCGCGCGAAGTTTGTGTTTTCCATGATTTTCGCTCCATAAAAATACGAGTGCACTCTTGCTTATTTGAGAAGCCGTCTTCGGTAGATCTACCGAGCTTCATCAGACGGAGAATTTATTTGCTGCGAGTGGCTGCACCCTGAGACTAGAGCTTTTTGACTATGTCATCGATAGCCGAAGACCCACAGACAAACATGTTGGCCTGTGCCGCAATCCGGCGCATCAATATCTGAAATCCAAAAAAACATCACCGACTCTGAGAAAATGAGCAGACAGGAGATCGGAGATGGTTACGGAGATGAAGCAGCGTGGGCTGCCATATTGGAAAACTAATGCCGGCGACCAAGCCAAGAGTAGATCTTCTGGATTGTGAAAGATTAAGCACAAAACATTGCATGAGAGTGGTTTGCCATTGCGCTGCACTGGTCTGCGACCGTTTTCCCTTGTTGCTAGAGCCCTAGCAGCAGTACCCTGTGAAAGAGATAAACAAGACGCCTGGCAAAATGACTCCTGACTACAATATCATACATCCACATGCAAACTTGCCTGGACAAAGACAGTTTGGAGAATGTCATTACAACTAACATCACTAGGTAGTTCTAGAACAGCCTGCATATCTGCAAGTGCCAAGATGTGTAGGTATGTGTGATGCACTAAGTATGCATGTGCATGACAACACAATGCTTGCAATCCACTGCTCACTAATTTGCTTTCATATAATGGTACTATGTTGTGTATTGCACATAACAGACTTACTGAAACCTATCCCCAGTCAAGTTCGTGTGCCAGAAAGCAGTTATCTAGGTCTGCCAGCGCTGAACACACTTTACAGTTCTACATCATCACTGCTATATCACTATTAGAGGCTGGCTGGCTTTGTTGTAGATCAGTCCAACCTTTCGACCTAGGTCCAACAGATGATGACTTCGCTAACAAGTTGTTCATTAGTTTTCAAAGATGTCATGTTGACAGAACTGAGATACATGTTTAGCAGAAGAAGATGCTGCGTTCCCTGTCCCAGTATTTACTTACACACCACGCAATCCCAGTATTTACCTACACACCATGCAATCCCAGTATTTACCTATACACCATGCAATCTCAGTATTTGCCTACACACCATGCAATCCCAGTATTTACCTACACACCATGCAATCCCAGTATTTACCTACACACCATGCAATCCCAGTATTTATCTACACACCATGCAATCCCAGTATATACCTACACACCATGCAATCCCAGTATTTACCTACGCACCATGCAATCCCAGTATTTACCTACACACCATGCAATCCCAGTATTTACCTATACACCATGCAATCCCAGTATTTACCTACACACCATGCAATCCCAGTATTTACCTACACACCATGCAATCCCAGTATTTACCTACACACCATGCAATCCCAGTATTTACCTACACACCATGCAATCCCAGTATTTACCTACACACCATGCAATCCCAGTATTTACCTACACACCATGCAATCCCAGTATTTACCTACACACCATGCAATCCCAGTATTTACCTATACACCATGCAATCCCAGTATTTACCTACACACCATGCAATCCCAGTATTTACCTACACACCATGCAATCCCAGTATTTACCTACACACCATGCAATCCCAGTATTTACCTACACACCATGCAATCCCAGTATTTACCTACACACCATGCAATCCCAGTATTTACCTACACACCATGCAATCCCAGTATTTACCTACACACCATGCAATCCCAGTATTTAACTACACACCATGCAATCCCAGTATTTACCTACACACCATGCAATCCCAGTATTTACCTATACACCATGCAATCCCAGTATTTACCTACACACCATGCAATCCCAGTATTTACCTATACACCATGCAATCCCAGTATTTACCTACACACCATGCAATCCCAGTATTTACCTACACACCATGCAATCCCAGTATTTACCTACACACCATGCAATCCCAGTATTTACCTACACACCATGCAATCCCAGTATTTACCTATACACCATGCAATCCCAGTATTTACCTACACACCATGCAATCCCAGTATTTACCTACACACCATGCAATCCCAGTATTTACCTACACACCATGCAATCCCAGTATTTACCTACACACCATGCAATCCCAGTATTTAACTACACACCATGCAATCCCAGTATTTACCTACACACCATGCAATCCCAGTATTTACCTATACACCATGCAATCCCAGTATTTACCTACACACCATGCAATCCCAGTATTTACCTATACACCATGCAATCCCAGTATTTACCTACACACCATGCAATCCCAGTATTTACCTACACACCATGCAATCCCAGTATTTACCTTCACACCATGCAATCCCAGTATTTACCTACACACCATGCAATCTCAGTATTTACCTATACACCATGCAATCCCAGTATTTACCTACACACCATGCAATCCCAGTATATACCTACACACCATGCAATCCCAGTATTTACCTACACACCATGCAATCTCAGTATTTACCTACACACCATGCAATCCCAGTATTTACCTACACACCATGCAATCCCAGTATATACCTACACACCATGCAATCCCAGTATTTACCTACACACCATGCAATCTTACCATGTACAAGTAGACATTGCTTTTATGTGCTTATGTTTGTACTGTAGCAATGGAAGCAGCGTCTGAAGAGGAGAGTAAGGACAAGTATCAACCACCAAAGTTGGCTGAGCACAGTGATCACTACTACTCAACCAATGCACCTCATCCAGACCTGGTGAGAGCATGTGAAGATGACGATGTGGAACAAGTCCGACAAACCGTGAATATCGGCACTCCAACTGAACCTGTGACTAGACCGGATCTCTTGGAACAAGTGCCGGAGTCATACTTTATCGTTTGGTATCGTCATAGAATTCCCATGACAATCATGGTAAGTCAGAAGTATCTCCTCCCTCCCCCCCCCAAATGAATGATGCTTTTCCAGTGTCGCACCACAGCAATTTTCACCTCTCAAACTACTTCCTCCGTATACAAAAACTTTGTGACTTTTTTAAACGGTATCTTTGAGCAGGAACCGGCTCAACAAACGGCGCCAAAGGCTGTCATCGACAACCCACGTTCATGTCGAGGTTAGTTTTTGTTGATCCCGAACAGATTCTCCACGTACGCCATGCGTGTGAGGATGTTGCCGACAGAAACTCACGAGTCAAATGAAAAAACTAACACTTGCTCGAAACTTATACAGTGACGCAGTGGAGCTCGTGGCTGGAACACGGAGTCATGTGGCACTCGCTGCCCTGAAGCTGGCTAGGCTCGTATTTGCGGTGCGCGGCCCCATAGAGCTACGCAGCGTGAGAACATAAATATGTTTCGCTCGCACGGCAAGATGAAACATTTCAGTCATCGTGCAACCAGCGCAGGCTCCGGATCAGAATGTCGACGGCCTGGCTTTCTTCGCCTCTATTCAGTCAGACGTCTCCTTTGTCGCCAAGGGGAATCACAGGGACCTCCTCGAAGCCATGATAGAATGCGTGGGAGGATTATCCTGGTGAGAAAATGCGAAGCGTGTGGATGTGCTTGTACGACTGGTTTTACCGCATAATGGAGGTCGTAGGTTGGAACGACTGAATATAGTCGACACCAATTCGTACACAGCTCTAGAGATGAAGAGGACATAGCCAAATCCAGCGTCGGATCATCACGGCAGGTGACAAGAATCTGAACGAAATGCGAGCGGAAGCAGCGACTTTTGGCGATGCGGAGTCAGCGTCGCCAGGTGACATTGACATAAGGGACGAAGGTTCTAAAAAAACTCAATCTCGTTCTACTGAGTTGCTTTTTTCTTTGTATAGCTTGTAAATAGGTTAGACAATGCCACGAGTATTATTCCGAGTCAAACGGAACAATCTCAGAGCTGTGCGCAGCTTTCAAAAAAGTCACGAAGTTTTTGTATACGGAGGAAGTAATTACAACTTGCAATTGATTTCAATGACTTTTAGAGGTTAAGAAGTGCATTAGTTTAGGGCTGCAACGGGTAGGGGTTTTGTCGGGTAACGGGTCCGGGTATTTTATCCGGGTAGCGCGGGTACTCTATCGGGTATTTTTGACACAGTTTGTACTGTGAGTGTGCACTTGCGCTACATAGAAATTGTACAGCAGCATGTACATATAGCCATGCTATTTACATGCACCGTTGCAAAAACACTGTACTCCAACCACCCGATCGGGTTCTCAGGAGAAAAAATGGATGCCCTACTACTTCAACCGGAAAGAAAAACTTCGTGACTTCGTGACTTTTTGACATTACTTTTCATCAAGCTTTCAAGGATTTACTGAGCTCAACAAAATTGTTCTTTTGGAAGAGAAACACTTCAACACATTCAATCGACATTTCTACAATATCTACAGGATCGATTAGTCGGAGTAGAGTCTCAGTCTGGGTTGCCATCGCGCGACTCATCCCCGCTGAAACCGTTCCAAGTCGAAGGTCGATTACCGCGATGTCGTATGTCACGGAGGAGCTTCTCCGTGTCCCTGATCGTCTTCGCTGTTACCTGGATGCCTTCCTGTGATGATATTGTAACTATATCATTAATTTTGGTGCCATTAAATATCCCTATACATATAACTATAACCTTCCAATCCTCATATTCACACCTGTCTATATATGACATTAGAATAGCATGCTGCGTACTACTTCCCGTACTACCGGTACCTTTTCTAGTACTCACATATTGTACAACTTTATAGTTAACCACACCAATATAAATAACATGGATGACAGCCCTTCAGGGTTAGTTGTCGGTTAGCCGAACAAGAGTGAGTTGTTGGTTTGTCCTCTCCCTCACATGGTGTCAGAAGTGGTCCAGTCACTGTGTGTCAGTACTGCGTACCTCCGTAGTTGCTGAAAGTTTGCGTATTTTTATTTCTAGTTTTTCGAATTTTCGAGTTCGTTGGGCCGCAAGTGAGCTAGCCATGGATCTCGAGTCGTTGGCGTTTGCTCGCCACGAGCAGTTGATGGACATCTGCCGGGGGCTGCATCTCCCCACCGGTGATGCACGCTCTGATTTTGTGCGGCGGATCCTGTCCGTATCGCACAGCAGTGCGCGGATGGATCGGGAGATCGACACTGATTTCGAGGAGGTGGCCCCGGATGATGACGAGCTCATTGGCTTACCTGATGAGCTAGCCATGGATCTCGAGTCATTGGCGTTTGCTCGCCACGAGCAGTTGAGGGACATCAGCCGGGGGCTGCATCTCCCCACCGGTGGTGCACGCTCTGATCTTGTGCGGGGGATCCTGTCCGTATCGCACAGCAGTGCGCGGATGGATCGGGAGATCCACTTTGAGTTCGAGGAGGTGGCCCCGGATGATGACGAGCTCACTGGCTTACCTGATGCGGCTACCAGGTCGACCCTCCCTTCTCCACCGATGGATTTGTTTCGTCCCGCACCGTCTCCAAAACCTCGCTTGCTGAAAGTAAGTGATAATCCTTATTTCGGCAACAGTATTGTGAGCAACAAATTAGATTACAACAGTGAGCAGTCCTTTGCAATGAACCAGTCGCAGTTTCAGGCCAATCAGGGTCCTACTCCTAGTCCTAGTGCTTACCATACGCATGCCACACCTGCACTGGCTTCAGCTACACGTCGTACTCGTACTGGGCCTACACATAGCCATACTAAGGTTGCATGCTCTATTCCGGAACCAAAAGCGGTCCACGTCCACCGTCAGCCCGTACATGTTGCTTTTGGTGAGAATCCCGTGTGTGGAGATACTGGTAGTACTAGTACGCACAAACTGAGTGATCAGGCTTAGGCCAGCACTAGCACTAGTCGTACACCCACAGGTCTGCATGCCCAGCAGTACACGTACACCCGCAGGTCCGCATGCCCAGCAGTACACGTACACCCGCAGGTCCGCATGCCCAGCAGTACACGTACACCCGCAGGTCCGCATGCCCAGCACGTGCATGTGCACATCGATCCTGCTGCTGAGAACCCTGAGGCTGAGGCTGAACACGAACAGCGTTCCGCCACCGATGTCAATAGTGTCGATGTCAACTCGCCGTCCCAGCTGTCGATGCTCATGCAGTTGGTCACGCAAATGGCGCAAGTACAACTCACTCAGGCCACACGGTGATTCTCTCAGAAGGTGCCACTGGCTAAACTGCGCCCTGGGGACGATGTTGAGGCATTCCTCACCAGTTTGGAACGATCAATGCGGGCGTACAGAGTTCCTCCGGACGATTGGGTCTATTTGCTAAACCCCATCTGACTAACAAGGCCTTGTTGGCATACCCAGAACTTGCCTCCACCGAGGCTGACAGCTACGACCGTGTGAAGGAGGCCATCGCTATGCAGTTACCGCCGAAACAAGCCGCCGTAAATTTCGGGGCACTACGGTGCAGAACTCGGAGTGCATGATTGACTTCGCCGTCCGTGTCCATGACACTGGCAGTCGTTGGCTAAGCCCCGCATCCTCGCGGGTAGCCATATGTGAGTTGATCCTACTGGAACAGTTCTTGTCTGCGCTGCCTTTTGGTTTACGCACTTGGCTGCGGGAACGCAAACCGTCGTCCCTCGCCCAGGCTGCTTCGCTAGCGCAGGATTATCTTGACGCACGGACCGCGTAAAGGAGCCCAGCAGTGGTCGTCTCAGCAGCGTCAGGGAACAGTCTCTTGTCTGCCACATTTGCCAGCAGCGTGGCCACATGGCCATGGATTGTTCTAAGCGACGAGCACCATTGCCGAACACTGATACACGTGCCCAGGTGCAGGGGACATTTGCGTCACGCCGAGACCGGACGTCCGAGTCATCCAACCTTGCTCGAGTTCGCTGGTCTGCACCGACCTCAGGCTCTGCGCGGGACCGGCCAGTATCTTCCCCAGATAACCCCAGTCAGACCCACTTGTCATCTGACTGCCCAGTGACTTCTCGTCCTGACCGTCCCACGCCACCACCGAGACGCCCCATGTCGCAGCCGCATTGCTATAATTGTCGAGAGCTGGGACATATTGCTATTAAGTGTGCGAATCACACTCGCACCGCTTTGTTTTCCAGCCCAGATCAGGAAGTCCAAGATGCTAGTACAGTTCATTTGCTGCCGGATGAGGATGATCTGCTGGGTGAAGCATATTTCTCCTCACCCCCTCCACCTGTAGAATCTGGTCGGTTGCCATTCGCTAATCCCAGCGCCGCCATGGGACCAGCACCCGAGTACACCATCGCTGGGTACGTGAATGGTACCCACGTCCCGAGCATTGTTGTTGATACCGCGCGTGGCCGCACCATGGTACACAGGACCTTGGTCCGGGACCAGGATTTGTCTGGTGAGACTACCTCCATTCGTTGTTCCCACGGTGATGTGGCCAGTTACCCCATGGCCGATCTGACCTCCACCATCGACGGCATGGTGTACTACGTCAAGGCAGCAGTGTCCGAGAACCTGCCCCGTCACGTGTTGCTTGGCTATGATGTGCCCCATATACATGAGTTGGTCCGGCTGTGTCAGCCAGCCGCCACGGACGTCTTGGTCTCTACGCATGCACAGGCCAAGGCTTCACCCGAGTCGACTGGTGCTGCTGGTTTGCACGACATCTTCCCGTTCGAGGATGAACTGTTTGAGGATTTGGCCTCGAATGCAGCTTCTTTGCGTGCACTGCCGGCGGACCAATCTAGCACAACGGAGGTGACATCGCCGCCTCTCTCTGCACCCGATTTGCCAGATGCCACCCGTTTTGCCGACGAGCAACGGCGTGACCCATCTCTTAGCCCATGTTGGGACTATGCTACTGGCCGACACAAGACTCCCGTCAATGGCAGTACCTTCTGTGTTCACCAGGGCCTCCTCTACCGCGAATACTCACCGGATGCTGAAGCCGGGATGGATACCACCAGCCCCTACCACCGCCATCAGTTGGTTCTGCCCACGGAACGGAGATCCACCATTCTGCACCTCGGCCACACCGTCCCCATGGCTGGCCACATGGGACAGGCGAAGAGGTCCCAGAGGATTCTTCTCCCTTTCTGGTGGCCGACGATTCTTCAAGATGTCGCTCAGCATTGTTCCGCCTGTGAACCATGTCAGCGTACCGCCCGTGTTCTGCGTCACGAGCGGGCACCACTTATTCCTGTTCCTGCTATTGGCGAGCCCTTCCGGGTTGTAGCTATCGATATTATCGGCCCGTTGCTTCGTACGCAGTCCGCCAAGAAGTACATCCTCACCTTGGTGGATTATTCAACCCGCTATCCGGAGGCAGTCGCTCTTTCCAATATTGAGTCGACTACCGTGGCTCATGCGTTGATCTCTGCATTAGTTTTACAACGGTGTCATCTGTATTCGTTTGAGCAACGAGTTAATTTGAAACTATACGTTTTGGTCTATCGCTGCTTGTCATCAATTACTAGCCCCCTCCTTCAGTCACTGTTTCTCCTGCGTTCAGTTGGCCCGCACACAAATGCTCGTACTCGTGGCCAGGATACAGCTGCCTTAGTATTACCTACTGTACATATTGGGTATGGACTGCGCTCAGTTTCTTTTCTGGCGGCAGGTCGGTGGAACACTCTTCCTCCAAACTGTCGTCAGGCACAATCTGCTGGTACTTTTGCTCACCTCACAAAGATTCACCTAGGGTTCCCTGTAACAAGGCCATGCCTGTTGGGACTCCCCTAGTCAAATAATAAATACTACTACTACTACTATCTCCATCTTTTCCAGAGTAGGACTGCCCGACAAAATCCTCTCTGACCAAGGCTCCAACTTTACATCGGACGTCCTCCGGCAAGTTGCTGCTTTACTTCGTATCCAGCTCACCACATCCACTCCGTACCATCAACAGACTAATGGCCTCGTTGAACGGTTCAATGGTACCCTCAAGAGTATGCTTCGTCGCTTTGCTGCTGATGCGCCCCAAAGTTGGGACGAGGTGCTCCCATGTCCTTTATTTGCGTATCGAGAAGTGCCTCAAGCCAGCACTGGTTTCTCACCCTTTGAGCTATTGTATGGCCGCCATGTCTGCGGCCCACTGGATCTCGGGCACGATGCTTGGGCTCAGCCGGCAGAGAAGCTTCGGACTACTACTGCCCAGTTCGTCCTCACGATGCAGGACTGGCTTGAACGCATATCGACTGAGGCTGGCTCCCACCTTGCCAACGCGCAGCAACTGCAGAAAGCCTACTATGACCGCCTGAGTCGGGAACGCACATTTGCTCCAGGAGACGAGGTACTGCTCTTGCTTCCGGCTTCGGCTCGCAAAAATGGAAGCCGTGTGGCAAGGCCCTTACCCTGTTCAGCGTAAGGTCGACAAGGTCAATTATAAGATTGACATGGGACCCCACCGCACGAAGCGATATCGGGTTTTCCACATCAACCTCCTGCGGCGGTTTCGCCGGTCCCACCTCGCGGCCTTCACCGTTCCTATGGCGGGGGACGACCCAGACACGGAGCTGCTGCTTGACGACTGCTCCCATCTACACGTTGATGGTGGCCGTCCTACCATTAACCCCGACCTTTCGCCGGACCAGCGGCAACAGCTCGCCATGCTGCTATCGGAGTTTGAGGATACCCTCTTACCCCAGCCTGGCCAGATGACCATGGTGGCTCACTCCATCCACACTGGCGACGCCACACCCATTCGGTCCTGGCCATATCGTCTTGTCGCTGCGCACCATTCTGTTGTCCGCGATGTCGTCGACGAAATGCTGGACATGGGCGTCATACGCCCATCCCGCAGTCCTTGGTCCTCACCCGTTGTGCTTGTGCCGAAGAAGGACGACTCGATCCGCTTCTGTGTCGACTACCGTGCCCTTTATCAGGTGGCCCACTTCGACTGTTACCCGATGCCGCGGGTGGACGACATCCTCGACTCTGTCGGTTCTGCCCGGTTCCTCATCACCCTTGACCTGTCCAGGGGGTATTGGCAGATCCCTGTGGCAGAGGATGCGTGTGTCAAGACGGCCTTCACCACACCGTTTGGCCTGTACGAATTCACTGTGATGCCGTTGGGGCTCCATGGAGCGCCTGCAACATTTCAGGGTTGCATGGGTACCGTCTTGGCTGGTCCCCCGTTTGTCCTGTCGTATTTGGACGATGTCGTCATCTTCAGTCCGACTTTTGAGGACCATCTTATCCACTCCCCCCCCCCCCCCACGTTATCAGTCGCCTTCAAGACGCTGGCCTCACTGTGAAGCCGAAGAAGTGTTTATTGGGTATGGTCGAAACTCCCTTCCTTGGCCATGTGATTGGTCATGGTCGGGTGCATGCGAATCCTGGCAAGTTGCAAGCCATCGACTATTGGCGACAGCCCACGACCAAGAAGGCCCTGCGTTCCTTCCTGGGGTTGTACGGCTACTGTCGTCGCCTCATTCCTCACTTTTCAACCATCGCGGAGCCCTTGGTAGCCATAACGTCGAAGGGCCACCACAACACCCTCCACTGGACGACTTCAGCTGCACAGGCCTTCGTTCAATTGAAAGGCCTCCTTGTCTCTGACCCGGTCATTGTTGCGCCGAACTTTGCTGCGGAGTTCTACCTGCACACGGACGCGTCCGATGTTGGTTTGGGCGCTGTCCTGACCCAGTGTGATGCCCGGGGCACCAAACATCCCGTGGCATATGCCAGTCGAAAGCTCCTCGACCGTGAACGCCGTTATGCCACCATCGAGAAGGAGTGTCTCGCCCTCAAGTGGGCCATTCTCAAATTTGCTCCGCATCTCCTTGGCAGACGCTTCACCCTGATCACCGACCAACGCCGTCTTCAATGGATCGCTCAGCATCATAGTGGCAATGCTCGGCTCTGCAGCTGTTCGCTTTCACCGTCGTGCACCGGCCTGACGCCCTCAATGGCAACGCCGATGCATTGTCCCACCAGATGTGACTCTCTTCTCCTGCTGTGGTACTCCTAACTTCTTCGTCTATTGTTTCTCTCTTCATTTAGTCATTGTCCCAGATGGTATCTCGGACCGAAGAAGGGGAATGGCGTGATGATATTGTTCCTTTATATCCTTTAGTGCCGTTACATTCTATATCTATTGTTTCTCGTTTAGTCATTGTCACAGATGGTACCTGTGACGGGAGAAAGGGAATGGTGTGATGATATTGGAACTATATCATTTGGTGCCATTAAATATCCCTATACATATAACTATAACCTTCCCATCCTCATATTTACACCTGTCCATATATGACATTAGAATAGCATGCTGCGTACTACTTCCCATACTACCGGTACCTTTTCTAGTACTCACATATTGTACAACTTTATAGTTTCGCACACCAAGATAAAATAACAAGGATGACAGCCCTTCAGGGTTAGTTGTCGGTTAACCGCACGAGAGTGAGTTGTTGGTTTGTCCTCTCCATCACACTTCCCCAACATCTCGGCAGAGACCACGGTAGCGCTGCAGCGCTAGTACGCATTGCGTCTCCGCTCTGGCTCGAGGATGCCCCAGAGCAACAAACACAGGCAATGCCAGACATTTCAAATTTCCTCCGAGGGATATCATAGTCGTACCAGCACTTCCCGGCTGCCAAGATACGATCTAGCCTTCTCAACGATGTGTCAACCAGGACACGTCATTGAGGCTGCTAGAAAAGGCGAGGTCATCCACGTTGAGGTCTGGACTCTGCAGTGGCTGAACGGCTTCTATTTTTGAAATTGTTCATATTGCTTTGCTGCGCGAAGTGACGATTGTCACATCTCTGCGTTTTGGAATTTTGACATCTTGCCGACCTGTTCGCATCCAGACAGGCGTTTCGGGATTTCAAAGGTATTCATTTTCCACTCTTCTTGCTCGTGAGTGCCATTGTCCTGCTCTGTCAAGGTTTGAACTAAAAAATAGCTACGACGAGCAATGAGCGCAGTGCTTTTCTTCCCATTGCACCTGATGGATGAACATGAAAAACGCGTTCGCTTTGCTTTGTTTGCAGCGTCAGCACCCTTGCTCTACGACGACTGTCGGCTCTCCAAAATATGAATCATGCTTTCCTACAATTCCGGAATGTCATGTCATTGTTTCAGGCCAACAGAACCAG
>NC_088655.1:4716957-5104457 GCF_964019385.1 Sycon ciliatum | reverse complement strand
GTGGGTGTACCATACTCTACTGATAAACTGCACTGACCTGCTGTACCATGGTAGGAAGAGTCCATTTTGTGAACAATTCTACTTAACACACGAGTTGCATTTGTGTCTCTTTATCAGCCCCTGGGCATATAAACGGAGGTGGGCTTATATCCGGATACGTGGGCTTATATGCGCGGAATTACGGTATGGGACCTGCCCCACTGCCAGTCACACCCAAAAAACGAAGATAAGCATGTGGAAAACAGTCATCATACAAAAAAACCGCTGAGCCCCTCGGGACAGAAACACAAACACAGCATGCAACATGACATGGAAAACCAGAAAACAGCGGACAAAACAAGCAAAAACGTACAGGATCCAATGGTGGGTGGGCGGGAAGACTCCAAGCTAACACGAGGAATACAGGACCACGCCGTAACATGTGGCAACTGACCACTACTGGCAAAGCTCGAGCTTCGTGCTTCGCAGGCTCACTCGTTCGTCTGTTGGGGAGGGGGGGGGGGGCTGTGTCCATGTCGTGAATCTGCCACTCTCCTCGGCGGCGCACATTCCTCATCCTCAGTCAGTGGCCGCCCAATAAGCCGGAATTACAACTGGACCAGATGCCAAGGGCAGTGTGGGAGAGCGCACCTCTACAGTAATGTCAAGGCCGCCAACCAAAACTTGGCATGCATGGCCGCCTCCTCCAGCAACTGGCCAAGTTCATCAGCTCCTCCCACCAAACGGTCCGGCAAGTAAGTCTCCCATGGCAGATTCCGACCCAAGCATGGCAGGGCGCCACGCCACTACCCCTGCTTTGAAGCAGACATGTGAAGACAGTAGTGACACATACATTTACTTTCACTCACCATACCAGCCAGCCCTGCTCTTGATTCCAATATGCCATGTATTCACACGCCCATCGATGTTGTCAGCTTTACTAGACTACTCACTGATCATTTAGGCAAGGCATTCTCTACCTTCGCGAGCAGGGGCTTAAAATCTGGATTCCGCATAGCCTTAGGCTTCATGGGTCGCCGTCAGACCATGACGGACCCCAATCTTCCCTCATGTACCGGATATTCCTTGTAAATACTTGAGTATGTAGTATCCACACGCTCATTGCAGCACACTTCCCGCAACCGGTGAAACTACGGACAGTTCATGTCTTCATAGATGCAGTGCGCAACACGAATCTCGAAGCCACTCCACAACCTTGCCTGGTTGCGCCATCCTGACATATTTGACTGCCTATCCATCTGATGCCAATCACGCAATCTTCCGCTACCACTCTGGGATACTGCTGACTAGGCAGGAGCTGACAGAAGAGCTCCGACAGCTTCTTCCACTCACGGGAACATCTCATTCTCGCGATTACGATGGTCATTCGTTCCGCATCGGCACCACCACTACTGCAGCCATGGCGAGTACCTCTGACTGGTTAATCAGGGCAATGGGCCCATGGAGGAGCAACAGTGTCCTGCGCTACATCAAGACGACCGACACAGACATGGCGCAGCTGACCCAAAAGCTGTCCGAGGTACAGGCGCATTGCAGAACACAATGAGGTATGTAAGAACCCGCCACGGTGGCACACAACTCACACTGATGCATGTACCCACACACTTGCTTAGACCAGCTGCCGATTGCTTGGAACAGCATGGCAATTTGCTCTGCTGAGATCATGCTGACAGACTGCGCTGATAGCCACAGCAGCGTCATTCAAGTGTGTGCATTGCAATATGTCACAGCTTAGCATGGAGGCTGGGCAAACATGGGCAAGCTATCTCCTCTCATCTGGCAATCTACCACGGCCTTCGGCCATCACACTCATGCGCCCACACTCATGCCCCCTAACGGGCATCGCACTTTGCGCGAGGGCGGTCCACATTCCGTCCACTTCATGGGCTGCACTTCGTGCGAGGAATATCATACATACCATCATATAAGCCGTCCACACTCTGACCATTTCATGGGTGCCTACTTCATGGGCTGCATCTCGTGCGCGGATGATCCTACACATGATTATCACATGCCATATTCTGTTGCCCTGCACTCCATGAATCCTCCATACATTGTGTGTTCTCCACTGGTCTTCAATAGCAAGTGCATGCGTGATAACAGGGGACAAAGCAAGCAAAAACGTCCAGGACCCAAGGGAGGGAGGGTGGAACATTCCAGGCTAAAACGTGGAACACAGGACCATGATGGCAGATGAGAGAGAGAGAGAGTTGCGCAGTGGGAGAGCAACAGTGCTCAAAAGAAAATGGTGAGTTAAAAATAGGTTTTTACACTCTTTTGCTATGCTCAGTCCTGAAAAGCAACATTTTTTTCACTCACATAGCAACCGGTTTGTTCATGCGGTAGTGGTCTACCAGAGAATGTACTCACGAAGCAAAGGACATTCAGGCGGAAGCAATGTGTCTGCGGCTGTCGCACCACCTGATCGGAGGCTGAGGAGACGTATGGTGTCGGGTCAGTCTGGGTGCGGCCCACAAGCAACTTGAGGATTCCCGTGGCTCTGCTGGAGCTCATGGTGCTGCGCACGCCTGTCCCAGAGCAGGCGGAGGTTACTTTTCCCAGTAAATGTCCATGTTGGCCGGGTAAATGTCTTCCTTGATGGAGAAATCTCTCTGTTATGCGAACCGGATATGGCATTGAGTCGGTGAATTGGCGAGCGACCAGAATCACGTCCCCTGCTTCAGTTAGTCGTTCTTGCGACTTTGCAGGTGCACGGACATATGCGTCGGGGTAGAATCCAGCGAGGACACCACGAGATGATGCAAGTCGTCCCAGGGTAGTAGGGAAAAGCACCAAAGACAAAATTTAATAATGGTGATATATTACAGATCCTCCAGTGACGCCTCTGGTTGGGCCAGGGTGGATATCAGCTGGCGGACCAAGGACTGTGAGATCGGAGTTCGGCGGGGGACAGGACGAGCACAGAGACGGCGAGCGGCGACTTGCAGTTACGTGATGACTGGTTCCGCGATCGGATCTGGGTGACCAGCCTTACGGTGCAACCAATATAGAGCCACACAGCCTTGTCAGACAGGGGCAAACATAGCGGCTTGTTGGATGAAACTCGCTCAGTATAACTACACGTGTACTGCGTGAGCTGGGAAAGGGGAGAATCCGGCCCCAGAAGCTCACATACGCCAGCTACCGAATGCTTGCAGATATGCAATGCCTGTAGATGGTGCCACGTCACTGAGCAGGACGAACGGGAGAACGTCAACCAGGTGCTGAACGACTGGATTCTGTATGGATGCTAGTTCCGTCCAGAAGGGGGAGGACGCTAAACAAGGCAAATGCAAAGCGCTTGCACACACACACACACATACACACACACACACACACACACACACACAGGAAAATGACACACAGGGGATCCGGTATATAGAGAGTGCGTGTTGCTCTGTGAGTTTTGCCGGTGTTCTGTCCATGTATTGTGGGTTTCCAGACTCCCCTACCCGGTGCACTTTGCAGGGGCCTGACCCTCCTCTGTGTACAGGTCAAACCTCGCTATAACATAAACCTCACTATAACGTACACATGTGAATGTCCCTGCCGAAACCGCATCACTTCTGTACAAAATTTCCTCGCTATAACATAATCCGCTATAGTGTAATGTTCGCTATAACGCACTGTTTGCTGGGTCCCGGGCGCACGGAGACCTCTGCATAACGTAACAACACCTCTAAAAAAAGACTATGTACACGGCATGCATGCCTTCTCGCGACGAATTCGAGACTGAGCCGTCCACCTCGGAAGCAGGGAGTAGTAAAATACCGGTATTTTACTACTCCCATTACTTTTTATAGGGTCTAATATTATGATTGTACAAGTACACGCACTGCATGACTCTTGTCACCCCTTTGCTGACAAGCCTGTACACATGTACACATCTTTGCTAGTCATCATCATACCTGTATGGAAAACAGTACAGTCAGTACAGTTGTAATCAGTAGGTGAAGAGCGTCATTTTGACATACATATTGCATATTGGTGTGCCCAACTCACTATACCATAAACCTCGCTATAACATAATTTCCCCCATCCCCCAGAGATTACGTTATAGCGAGGTCTGACCTGTAATATCAAGGTTAGATAAACAAGAGTGTGCAACTCCTGGATGCGTTCGCCCACGGTATAATTTTTTGTTGACGTGATCTTTTCTATGACGCATGCGCTGCGAGTCTTTTGGAATGTTTTGCCTCGTGCACTTGGCCAGGCTTTACATTACAAGGTCGGTGCCCAGTACATGCTCTCACCCTGCTCTGCAGCAAAATGCGCGTTTTTCTGGAAAAAAAGGTGACGTCAACAAAAAATTCCGCCGTGGGACGGGGTATCTGCAGATTGTGCAGGAGAGATCCGGAGTTGCACACTCTTGTTTATTTACTCTTAGTAAGATGTTTGTTGTGTACAATATGCGCCGAGTGAATTGAGTTGGGGACCAGGGGTGACAACCGCTGCACCCTCCAACCCGGGCCTCATGTTACCGCTGCCTCGCACATCATACCGTCATGCATACAGGCAAGCTGAGACAACCATTTTCAACATCACAGCCCGTCGGGCTTCTTCCTCCCTCATCATCACTGTTCATCAGGCGTCTCCCTCCCTCATCATCACCGCCCATCGGCCGTCTCCCTCCCTCAACATCACTGCCCATTGGCCGTCTCCCTTCCTCATCATCACTGCCCATCGGCCGTCTCCCTCCCTCAACATCACTGCCTATCTGGCTACTCCCTCCCTCATCATCCCTGCCCATCAAGCATCTCACTTCACATGGGTAAGGGTAAGTTCATTGAATAGACCAATCCCGAAAAGATTGTCTGGGTTCGAAAGGGGGCATGTCAACTGAGAGTACACTGTACAACACATACATGGCACTACCTGATCAGCATGCGGCACAGGACGTGTTTGATAGTTCTCTTGTGAATGCGAGGGTAAGTACACGGTTTTCTCGTTAGTTGCATGCAAGAGAGACGATGCGACAGAAAGCAAAGACCTTTGCAGTTTTCTTTCTCGCACTGGTAATGGTCTGCTGTTGGAGTTGAAATGCTAAGACATAATCCTTGTTTCGCTCTTCTGTGTAGTGTGAAGAGGTTAACGAACATGTAGAGCTCACTTTGATGAAGTAGGCAAGGCTGTGAGCGCTGTGGCTCAAAGCGATAGACCCTAAATCTTACGAGATATTTCGAGTGCTATTGTTTGTTGCGAGCACTTCGTCTTCGATGAGTCCTGCCTCTTTCCTGGCAGCTGCCCTCCTATAGGACCAACCATGAAGTGACTGTACTCATCTGCAGCCGATCAATGTTATATTGCACAAGAAGATAGCGTTTTCGCCAAGCCAGTGCCCCGCCGAAGACCATCGCGTATCACACCGTCGGAGCGAGTTCATGATGAGAAACATCATTCGCGCGAGCGTGATGAAGAACTATTTCGAAAGACAACATAGTCTTTACCCCCGGGACGACAACTATGCGCACGTCCTGCAAGGGGAGAATGTCACCAGCGACATCAACGAAGACGACGGCAGTATTTCGGAAACCTGGAGTCAGCGGAGCGGAGGTCGTCAAGCTCCTCCGCGACCCGGTACATGTACAGTACAGGTGACATGCCGACACGAGCGTGCGGAAACACAACATACACTGTAGTAATGTTGCGAGAGTTTGCGGAAGGAGTCCAAGTCGGAAAATCCATCAGCTCCAAAAGCTACTAGTGTAGGTGGGCGATGAGACTCCAGCTTCAGACTACAACAGTCAGGACTTGTAAATAGTTGAACTTTGTGAAGCAGCAGATCGAGAAGTTAGCTGAAATCGTAGCTGTTGCAGTATGTCGGCGCTATGTAGCTTGCATATTTTACGGAGAGTCGATCGCCACGCGAATGTTTCTCTCCTCACCGAGAGCTAGCTGGCGTCCAAACTCCGTCAGGGTCTGCCTATGGTACCGAAGGTCCTTTGACTAGCTGCTGGCAGGACTCCATCAAATCCTTTAGCTTCAGCTCAGCGAGCAAAAGTCGCTCTCTCCTCCGCCATGAGCTGACACACACAAACTGAATACAAAACGATGCACTTCACGCGTGCCCCCTTTCACGAACCCAGACAATCTTTTCGGGATTGGTCTATTGGCAATTCACACCAAAAAAAAAACACTATACTAGCATATGCAGCAATTATTATTATAAGGAAAATGGTGATTGAACACGGCTGTTAGCTGCACTTGGATCGCGGCAACTTAGTTTTCTGCACGTGAACCATGAAAAATCAATGCATGCTCATGCATGGGTTATGTACTCTTGATGTCATGCATAACCAGTCAGCTGGCCTACTCGCCCACGCATTTGACAGGTAACAATTCCATCAAATTTGAGATATCGCTTCGTTCTAAGTCTCAAAACAGTTCTAAAGTCACCAAACCACGCTGGTAATCGATGGCTATTCAATGTTAACATCTTCAGGAAGACTTCAGCCGTTTCCCGAGAGTTTGGGCATCGTTGTCGTTATTTTTCACGGTGTTCTTCTTCCTCCTGTCTGGAGCTGCAATTGCATCCTGGAATTATTTGAAAGGCATTTCGTGCGGGCTGTGGGGGGTTCCAACAGGCATAAACTGACATCGCTATAGGATAACTGGTAACTTTCACCCTTCAAGGAGGTAGAGCAATGAGAATTTTTTTGTGGCGGTCGTCCAATTTTTGTGGCGGTCGTGGCTGTATTTGTGCACTTCCAAGGCTTTCATTCTGCCTGATACTACTCTCTACTGTATGGGAATCGTTGTTTAGGCACATGTAGCTGTCTTATTTGGTAGATCTGCTGTTTTCAATCACTTGGGACACTTTGTCTAGCCTTTTTGTCTTTCGTTCGTGCCATCTACCAGTTTTGTGGGGTGCCTTGACCTGTATTTGTGAAGTTCTTGAGTAAAGACCCCAATTTTGACTGGAGTCACGTCTTGAATTGAATTTGCTGGGCGAGCCCTCGTTCACGCTGTTGTCCTTATCGTAATAGTCAATATCTCATTGCTGGACGGACTAGCGGCTAGAACAGGGATGACCAAACGGTCCAAGTGTGTACTAGTACACGATTATTGTTTCCATCATCGTGAAATGAGCGTTGTGGAATTGCAGTCGTCTGCCTTTGGCACTGAGGACATGAGGAAAGTTGATTGTTACTTCTGCTCAGCAATGAAGCGATCATCAGCTCTCTTTGTTCTAATTATTGAGAGGACATACCGGCATCGCAATCAAGTAAAGATTAGGCAAACCTCGCCAACCTCCAAAGAGAGTCGAATATATTTTCTCCAAATGCAAAGACGATCTTCGTGAGTTTGTGACTTGCATTTGCGTGCATACACGAGCAAGTCACGGACCACGGCACGTGCGCGGTTACCATGCCATCTCGAACCGATGCCATCTTTCTAAGTTGCCGCTTCTTGACAGCCGTGTGAAAAGAACCCGAACTATTCAGATATGCGCCTGACAGCCTTTTCACATATCTTGCTGAACTGTACACCATGTGCGTTGAGACGGGACAACACCTGAAACTTGGCAGTGGCGAGTTAATCCCGCTGCAGAAGCCAGGAAAAGCAAGAGGCCCGGGAAGTAGTCTGAGACCCATTGTTCTGCTGAACGCCCTGCGCAAGGTACTTTCTTTAGTGGTTCTAGCACGAATAATCCCCCGAGTTCAAGCTTATGTATCGCAAATGCAGAGTGGGTTCAGACCGAATAGAAGCACTACAGATGTAGTATGGGCTCATCGATGGATCGCTGCACGCTGCCATCCCCTGCAGTCCAGTACCGTTCTGGCGGTACTTTACGGTAGAAGTATTCTGGATATCGATATGTCTCGCGCCTTTGACACTATTAGTCGCCGGAAACTTGTCAATGTGTTGCGGTCATTCCTAGAGCAAGATGAGGTGCGCCTGGTCCAGCTCCTGGTTTCAGATACAACGCTATCAGCACGCATAAAAAAATACCCAAAGCCGATCATTTGCAACAACATCTGGCACCCCACAAGGTGACTCGCTGTCACCCGTGTTATTCATCATCTACCTCGAGACTGCAATGCGCCATGTTTTCTCCTGTATTCCACCTCGACCTAATCTAGACATCATGTGGTGTGATGTGTGTGCGGGGAAAAAGACAAAAAAGTAGGGATTCACTGGCCAGAAAAAGCCTCTTCATAGCTGTGTGGTGTAGACCAGGCTGAATAGTGGCGGTCAATTCTTTAGCCTTGCAAGCTGTTGAATGGTGCAATCCCAGCACAAGCTGCTATGGCTTCTGCTGTAGCATCGCTATCATCGCCTCCGGCAATGGGCGTCCAATGGTCCAATGGTGTGTGTGTGTGTGTGTGTGTGCGTGTGTGTGTGTGTATGTGTGTGTGTGTGTGTGTGTGTGTGTGTGTGTGTGTGTGTGTGTGTGTGTGTGTGTGTGTGTGTGTGTGTGTGTGTGTGTGGGTGTGTGTGTGTGTGTGTGTGTGTGTGTGTGTGTGTGTGTGTGTGTGTGTGTGTGTGTGTGTGTGTGTGTGTGTGTGTGTGTGTGTGTGTGTGTGTGTGTGTGTGTGTGTGTGTGTGTGTGTGTGTGTGTGTGTGTGTGTGTGTGTGTGTGTGTGTGTGTGTGTGTGTGTGTGTGTGTGTGTGTGTGTGTGTGTGTGTGTGTGTGTGTGTGTGTGTGTGTGTGTGTGTGTGTGTGTGTGTGTGTGTGTGTGTGTGTGTGTGTGTGTGTGTGTGTGTGTGTGTGTGTGTGTGTGTGTGTGTGTGTGTGTGTGTGTGTGTGTGTGTGTGTGTGTGTGTGTGTGTGTGTGTGTGTGTGTGTGTGTGTGTGTGTGTGTGTGTGTGTGTGTGTGTGTGTGTGTGTGTGTGTGTGTGTGTGTGTGTGTGTGTGTGTGTGTGTGTGTGTGTGTGTGTGTGTGTGTGTGTGTGTGTGTGTGTGTGTGTGTGTGTGTGTGTGTGTGTGTGTGTGTGTGTGTGTGTGTGTGTGTGTGTGTGTGTGTGTGTGTGTGTGTGTGTGTGTGTGTGTGTGTGTGTGTGTGTGTGTGTGTGTGTGTGTGTGTGTGTGTGTGTGTGTGTGTGTGTGTGTGTGTGTGTGTGTGTGTGTGTGTGTGTGTGTGTGTGTGTGTGTGTGTGTGTGTGTGTGTGTGTGTGTGTGTGTGTGTGTGTGTGTGTGTGTGTGTGTGTGTGTGTGTGTGTGTGTGTGTGTGTGTGTGTGTGTGTGTGTGTGTGTGTGTGTGTGTGTGTGTGTGTGTGTGTGTGTGTGTGTGTGTGTGTGTGTGTGTGTGTGTGTGTGTGTGTGTGTGTGTGTGTGTGTGTGTGTGTGTGTGTGTGTGTGTGTGTGTGTGTGTGTGTGTGTGTGTGTGTGTGTGTGTGTGTGTGTGTGTGTGTGTGTGTGTGTGTGTGTGTGTGTGTGTGTGTGTGTGTGTGTGTGTGTGTGTGTGTGTGTGTGTGTGTGTGTGTGTGTGTGTGTGTGTGTGTGTGTGTGTGTGTGTGTGTGTGTGTGTGTGTGTGTGTGTGTGTGTGTGTGTGTGTGTGTGTGTGTGTGTGTGTGTGTGTGTGTGTGTGTGTGTGTGTGTGTGTGTGTGTGTGTGTGTGTGTGTGTGTGTGTGTGTGTGTGTGTGTGTGTGTGTGTGTGTGTGTGTGTGTGTGTGTGTGTGTGTGTGTGTGTGTGTGTGTGTGTGTGTGTGTGTGTGTGTGTGTGTGTGTGTGTGTGTGTGTGTGTGTGTGTGTGTGTGTGTGTGTGTGTGTGTGTGTGTGTGTGTGTGTGTGTGTGTGTGTGTGTGTGTGTGTGTGTGTGTGTGTGTGTGTGTGTGTGTGTGTGTGTGTGTGTGTGTGTGTGTGTGTGTGTGTGTGTGTGTGTGTGTGTGTGTGTGTGTGTGTGTGTGTGTGTGTGTGTGTGTGTGTGTGTGTGTGTGTGTGTGTGTGTGTGTGTGTGTGTGTGTGTGTGTGTGTGTGTGTGTGTGTGTGTGTGTGTGTGTGTGTGTGTGTGTGTGTGTGTGTGTGTGTGTGTGTGTGTGTGTGTGTGTGTGTGTGTGTGTGTGTGTGTGTGTGTGTGTGTGTGTGTGTGTGTGTGTGTGTGTGTGTGTGTGTGTGTGTGTGTGTGTGTGTGTGTGTGTGTGTGTGTGTGTGTGTGTGTGTGTGTGTGTGTGTGTGTGTGTGTGTGTGTGTGTGTGTGTGTGTGTGTGTGTGTGTGTGTGTGTGTGTGTGTGTGTGTGTGTGTGTGTGTGTGTGTGTGTGTGTGTGTGTGTGTGTGTGTGTGTGTGTGTGTGTGTGTGTGTGTGTGTGTGTGTGTGTGTGTGTGTGTGTGTGTGTGTGTGTGTGTGTGTGTGTGTGTGTGTGTGTGTGTGTGTGTGTGTGTGTGTGTGTGTGTGTGTGTGTGTGTGTGTGTGTGTGTGTGTGTGTGTGTGTGTGTGTGTGTGTGTGTGTGTGTGTGTGTGTGTGTGTGTGTGTGTGTGTGTGTGTGTGTGTGTGTGTGTGTGTGTGTGTGTGTGTGTGTGTGTGTGTGTGTGTGTGTGTGTGTGTGTGTGTGTGTGTGTGTGTGTGTGTGTGTGTGTGTGTGTGTGTGTGTGTGTGTGTGTGTGTGTGTGTGTGTGTGTGTGTGTGTGTGTGTGTGTGTGTGTGTGTGTGTGTGTGTGTGTGTGTGTGTGTGTGTGTGTGTGTGTGTGTGTGTGTGTGTGTGTGTGTGTGTGTGTGTGTGTGTGTGTGTGTGTGTGTGTGTGTGTGTGTGTGTGTGTGTGTGTGTGTGTGTGTGTGTGTGTGTGTGTGTGTGTGTGTGTGTGTGTGTGTGTGTGTGTGTGTGTGTGTGTGTGTGTGTGTGTGTGTGTGTGTGTGTGTGTGTGTGTGTGTGTGTGTGTGTGTGTGTGTGTGTGTGTGTGTGTGTGTGTGTGTGTGTGTGTGTGTGTGTGTGTGTGTGTGTGTGTGTGTGTGTGTGTGTGTGTGTGTGTGTGTGTGTGTGTGTGTGTGTGTGTGTGTGTGTGTGTGTGTGTGTGTGTGTGTGTGTGTGTGTGTGTGTGTGTGTGTGTGTGTGTGTGTGTGTGTGTGTGTGTGTGTGTGTGTGTGTGTGTGTGTGTGTGTGTGTGTGTGTGTGTGTGTGTGTGTGTGTGTGTGTGTGTGTGTGTGTGTGTGTGTGTGTGTGTGTGTGTGTGTGTGTGTGTGTGTGTGTGTGTGTGTGTGTGTGTGTGTGTGTGTGTGTGTGTGTGTGTGTGTGTGTGTGTGTGTGTGTGTGTGTGTGTGTGTGTGTGTGTGTGTGTGTGTGTGTGTGTGTGTGTGTGTGTGTGTGTGTGTGTGCATACATGCATGTGTGAGTTTGAGTGTGCTACCTAGTGTGTTCATTTGTGTGTGTATGTGTGTATACTGGTTACCCCAGGAAGTGTAGGGTGGGCATAGGTAACTGTCTTGGCCGTTTTATACCGATGTACTCTGTGTGGTGTAGACCAGGTGTGCATTGGTGGTCTATTCACATGGCTTCGCCAGTTGTGTGGATTAGACAGTTATCTGGTGCAAGTCTTGATCTGTCTCATTCAGATCTTGTTCGCTATCGTTGCTATAAGAGAAAATCTGTGGGAGCACATCCAGTGCATTTGCAGATGTGCGTGCTTCTCTTGCGACGGCCATATACATGGTACATACATGGTGTGTGTGTGTGTGGGGGGGGGGGGGGGCAAGTAGTTCGGTTTGTGGTACACTTACGCCAGGTGGCGTTGGGTCTGTTACCAACGGACTCGGCTGCTTTGGTATAATGTTGTGCCTTGAAGTATACATACCTGTTAACCATGAACTGCTTCTGGCTAGATTAACTCTTGTGTAATCAATGGTACTAGTGAAGCTTATGTCAGATCCACCCTTAAAGGGGAAGTTAAGGCAAAAATTAAAATTTCACCAGTTGTAGTCTTCGGGGTGCTGAGTCGAATGGTCTTGGTCCGAGAAAGCTGAGACGCTCCCTTCCTACTTGAATCCCAATCAAACTCGCGCACTTCCACCGAAACTGGGTGACTGCGCCCTACGAGATGGGGATTTGTATGCAAAATGTCACTAAAAGCGCCATTTCGTTCTTATAAAAGCACGGATGACCGCGATTGGCCCATATGTTGTAGTCTTTTGGACGCTGAGTCGACTGGTTTTGGTACGAAAAGGCTGCGATGCAGCGTTCCTCCTCTATTCCCAATCGAACATGGTTGAAGAAGCGGTCACGTGCTCCTGGGTGCCAAAATCACCTGGTCACCACGCCAGCAGGCGACAACTTTCACACTAAGGTTCAACTCGAGTGACAGGACTGCACCCAAAAAAGGTCAAAACAGGCTGTAAGTTGTACCCTGCAGGCACGGTGACCAGGTGACTGGTGTACGCAGGAGCACGTGACCGCTTCTTCAACCATGTTCGATTGGGAATTAGGGGCGAACGCTGCATCGCAGCCTTTTCGGACCAAAACCAGTCGACTCAGCGTCCAAAAGACTACAACATATGGGCCAATCGCGGTCATCCGTGCTTTTATAAGAACGAAATGGCACTTTTAGTGACATTTTGCATACAAATCCCCATCTCGTAGGGCGCAGTCACCCAGTTTCGGTGGAAGTGCGCGAGTTCGATTGGGATTCAAGTAGGAAGGGAGCGTCTCAGCTTTCTCGGACCAAGACCATTCCACTCAGCACCCCGAAAGACTACAACTGGTGAAATTTTGATTTTTGCCTTAACTTCCCCTTTAATTACCCACCCGCACTAGTACCAAATGTTACCTTCACTGGGGGCAGAGGTAACTGCAGTTGGATCCCGGGACGGATACCTTGATGCCATCAATCCTTTTCGTCACCTTGTCCTCCCCCACTTACTGAGGTGTGGTGAGCCCATAAGTGGGATACTTTCAAGTCCACGCTAGTTTGCGGATTTCAGGGGGTGTAGGCCATAGGGCAGCTTAATAACTAATTGAGTCATCTTTCCAAGATTCCTTTGGAGTTTCTCTCCCCTCCCCGGCGAGACTCGCGTGACCAGTTTCGGCAGTGAGCAAGTACAACTACAAGTGTGTGTGCGTGTGTGTGTGTGTGTGTGTATGTGTTTTTGTATGTTTTTTTTTGAGGTTTTTTTTGCTCTCTGTAAGTCTTCCTCTCCTGACTGTTTCTGGACAAAGTGAGACAGGCCTGGGCGGCCTGGGGCCTCCCCAGCCGTCGCCTCCCCAGCCGTCCAGGATAACATACTGAGGCGGGAATATCGGCGGCGGACTTGGTCGACGATTTTTGATGTCGACACTCTTGTCGTCGTCCCGTTCTCAGATGCCTTCGCGAGGCGTTGCGAGCCTGCGAGTGGTGACATCTACAGCACAAAGAAAACGACAGCATGGAGTATTCAGCATAGGCTCTTGGAAGGTACGCTCTCTGGTTGAGAGTGAAGGCCACATTCAGACGGCTGCTGCGAGTGGAATTGTTGCCGACGATAAAAAAAATTATCAAATTGTACAACATCTGGAACGCTTGGAGATGGACGCCGCTGCTCTTCAAGAGACCCACTGGTTTGGTCAGGAAAACTATCAAGTCCACGGAGCAATGGTCATTGCTTCGGATCGGCCTGTGCCTGGGGAAGGAGCACCCAGACGGCGAGGTGAGGGCGTTGCGTTTGTGCTGAGGGGAAATGCGCTTCGGGCTTGGGGCGAAGGAGGTTGTCAACTCGTCGCAGTATCCGCTCGGTTGTTGTCCATACGCTTGAAGTTTGATCTGGCGAGTGGAGAGGTTGAATGGATGTCGCTGGTTACAGCTTATGCGCCAACATTCAGCAGTAAGCGCTGTGAAAAGGATGCGTTTTATGACTCTCTGCAAGGAGTACTCAACTCAATACCGTGCACAGATAAATTTGTTCTACTTGGAGATTTCAATGCCAGAGTGAGGTCTGGAGAGCCAGGTGATGATTGGAGCGCTGTGCGTGGCTCACATGGCTTGGGCTGCCTGAATTCGTCTGGGGAGGAGCTACTTCAGTTTCTGGCAATGCATCAATGCTGGATCGCGAACACCTGGTTCAGGAAAAAGCAGGAATTGAAAGGCACTTGGCAGCATCCCAGAACTAAACATGTCCATTGTATTGACTTCATCATCACAGCGCAAGGGAGCCGGCACTGGTGCACTGATGCTCAGGTTATTCGCTCGGCAGAATGTGGGAGCGACCATAGTCTTGTTGCCGCCAGGTTTAGGCTCGGCAGGGTCTTGTGGAAACCGCGGAAATCTACAAAGAGAGTACGATTTGCAGTGCATAATCTGCCCGCAGTGGTTTCGACAGATGCTGAGGGAAACCACCGGAGGAAGGTTGACGACTACCAGGAAAACATCAATGCCAAGATTGATGCAGTGGCGGACGCGGACACGGTAGACGAGAAATGGAATGCGATGCGGGACGTGGTGACGGCGGCAGCTGCGGACACTCTCGGTCATCAGAGGAGACGGCAGCCTGATTGGTTTACGGAAAGCCAGGACGGGCTGCGGCCACTGCTGGACGCGCGCAATGCATGCTATCGAACATGTATCACTAGTGGCCGAAATCAGGAAGAGTATTCGCGCTACCGTGTTGCGCGCACGAGGGCTCGTGCTGCCACCTGAGCTGCGAAGAATGATTGGTTTGCTGCCATGGCACAACGTACTGAGAAGGGGCGCTTTGACTCGGCGCGCATTTGGGCCGGTATCAAGACCATGCAGACGGCTCGGCGAGGGCTTGTGGGTGTAACTGCAGTCGCTGTGCGGGACGAGAACGGAAATGTCTGTAATTCACCGGCGGATCAGGGCCGCACATGGCACCGCCACTTCTCCAAGGTTTACAATGTTCCAACCTCGTATGAACCTGCAACTGTTGCCACCATTGAGCAACAGGAAGTGTGTGAAAACCTCGCCGATCCACCTACTCTGGAAGAGCTTAGGCAAGCTGTGCGCCGACTACGGAACGGAAAAGCAGCAGGAGGCTCTGGAATCTTACCTGAACTGCTGAAGGCTGGTGGGGATGGCCTCATGATGGCACTACTAGACCTTGTCCAGACAGTGTGGAATGCAGAGCGGGTGCCCCAGGAGTGGGTGGACTGCCAGCTTGTCCCGATACCAAAAAAAGGAAATCTATCCAGCTGTGACAATTGGAGGGGCATCGCTCTTCTGGAGGTGGTAGGAAAGGCTGTTGCTGGCCTCGTCCAGACAAGATTGCAGCGGCTCGCGGAAGACATCCTGCCAGACATGCAGTGTGGATTCCGCAAAGGCAGATCTTGTGCGGACATGATCTTCGCGGTGAGACAAATATCTGAGAAACTATAAGAACATCGCTGCTCTGGTTTCATGGCTTTTGTTGATCTACGGAAGGCCTATGATTCCGTCACCCGTAAGTGCATGTGGGAAATTCTCCGGAAGGCGGGCGTACCTGACAAGCTGGTTACCATTATCAGCTCATTTCATACCTCTATGTCTGCAAACCTGTCGATCTCGGGCATCGAGGCCGAGCCTATTGAGGTGCAAAATGGCCTTCGACAAGGTTGTTGTATGGCCCCAGTATTGTTCAATATATTCATGTGGGCAGTATTCCAGCTGTGGCAGCGTGAGGTTGCGGACATACCTGAGATTGGACTTCCCGTCTCCTCTAACTCTGGACCGTCTCTCCTTTTCAAACGCCAGAAGACTGACACAATCAACATCCATCGTGACTGTCAATTCGCAGACGATTCGGCACTTATTGCTACAACTCACCATGGTGCCACACTTGCGCTCAGCCGGTTCATGGACGTCGCAACTCGCTTCGGCCACACCATCAACCTATCAAAAACCAAAGTAATTCGGCTTCGGCATTTCTCCGGAGGATCGTCGTCCATTGGTGGTTGGCGGGGAAATTGTCGAGAATGTGCATGACTTTAGCTACCTAGGCTCCATCATCCATACTGGTGGCCGCACCGCAGTGGACACTCGGTCCCGAATAGCGTCAGCATCTAGGCCATTCGGAGCATTGCGTCGATCTGTCTTTGATGATGGCGATCTTTCACTGGCAACGAAGCGAATGGTGTATGATGCATGTGTGGCTTCTCTTCTCCTTTACGGAGCGGAGTGTTGGGTACCACTGAAAAGCGAGCTTGCGGTGCTGTCCGCCTTCCATCTTCGCTGCATTTCCGCAATCTTAGCCCTCGGTAGAAGAGACACCTGGGACTTCCACATCAACAGGAAGACCATTCTGGAGGCCTGGAATCGTCGAGATCCAGTGGATATTACCACACGTGTTCTTCGCCGCCGTCTGGAGTGGCTAGGCCATCTAGCTAGGATGGACGGCGATAGAACTCCGCGCCAGCTCCTGTTTAGTGCGCTCCTTCCGCCGAGGCCGGCTTGCGGTCCTCGGAAACGGTGGTGAGACTCTGTCAGAGCTGACCTCTCCGCAGTGAACATCGACCACACGGAATGGTACGACCTCGCCCAGGAGCGTGGGAAATGGCGCAGTGCGTATTCCGCTCAACCAGTACCGCGATCGGCTCAGCGTGACACTTCTGTGCTCTGCGATGTTTGCCAGCGTACTTTCGCCCACCAGAAATACAAGAATCGACACAAGTACCTGGCCGAGAGGAGGAAGCCCATATCTGAGCAGTCCGGCAGCCGACTATGTAATGCTTGCGGGAGATGGTTCTTGAGTGCTGGCGGGCTAGCTTCGCATAAGTGTCTCTCCAACTCGGCTGCTGAAGTGGCGTCGGTCTCGGGTGTGGCATCGGCAGACTCGGTCCGGAAACATCGGGTTGCCCTGCCCTGCTGCAGAGCGCATTGTCTCGGCTGCGGTCGCTGCTGCAAGTCATCCCGTGGTTTTGACCTGCATAGCTGTGCTAATTTCCTGTCCAGGAAGTAGAGCGGCGTTTCTGGGTCCAATGCTGAACTCAGTGCTGTCGACCCCTGCACAGGGGACACGTGACCATTTGATGGCAGTGTTACCAAGGTGTGTGTGTGTGTGTGTGTGTGTGTGTGTGTGCGTGCGCGCGTGCACATGTGTATGCGGGAGTGTGCGTACATACTCGGATGGGTACGTGCATATTTGAGTGTGCTAGCCTGTGTGTGTTTCTTTGTGTGTGTGTGTGTGTGTGTGTGTGTGTGTGTGTGTGTGTGTGTGTGTGTGTGTGTGTGTGTGTGTGTGTGTGTGTGTGTGTGTGTGTGTGTGTGTGTGTGTGTGTGTGTGTGTGTGTGTGTGTGTGTGTGTGTGTGTGTGTGTGTGTGTGTGTGTGTGTGTGTGTGTGTGTGTGTGTGTGTGTGTGTGTGTGTGTGTGTGTGTGTGTGTGTGTGTGTGTGTGTGTGTGTGTGTGTGTGTGTGTTTATGTTTGTGTGTGTGTGTGTGTGTGTGTGTGTGTGTGTGTGTGTGTGTGTGTGTGTGTGTGTGTGTGTGTGTGTGTGTGTGTGTGTGTGTGTGTGTGTGTGTGTGTGTGTGTGTGTGTGTGTGTGTGTGTGTGTGTGTGTGTGTGTGTGTGTGTGTGTGTGTGTGTGTGTGTGTGTGTGTGTGTGTGTGTGTGTGTGTGTGTGTGTGTGTGTGTGTGTGTGTGTGTGTGTGTGTGTGTGTGTGTGTGTGTGTGTGTGTGTGTGTGTGTGTGTGTGTGTGTGTGTGTGTGTGTGTGTGTGTGTGTGTGTGTGTGTGTGTGTGTGTGTGTGTGTGTGTGTGTGTGTGTGTGTGTGTGTGTGTGTGTGTGTGTGTGTGTGTGTGTGTGTGTGTGTGTGTGTGTGTGTGTGTGTGTGTGTGTGTGTGTGTGTGTGTGTGTGTGTGTGTGTGTGTGTGTGTGTGTGTGTGTGTGTGTGTGTGTGTGTGTGTGTGTGTGTGTGTGTGTGTGTGTGTGTGTGTGTGTGTGTGTGTGTGTGTGTGTGTGTGTGTGTGTGTGTGTGTGTGTGTGTGTGTGTGTGTGTGTGTGTGTGTGTGTGTGTGTGTGTGTGTGTGTGTGTGTGTGTGTGTGTGTGTGTGTGTGTGTGTGTGTGTGTGTGTGTGTGTGTGTGTGTGTGTGTGTGTGTGTGTGTGTGTGTGTGTGTGTGTGTGTGTGTGTGTGTGTGTGTGTGTGTGTGTGTGTGTGTGTGTGTGTGTGTGTGTGTGTGTGTGTGTGTGTGTGTGTGTGTGTGTGTGTGTGTGTGTGTGTGTGTGTGCGTATGTGTGTGTGTGTGTCTGTGTGTGTAAAAATGGAAAAAAATGAACAATAGGGATTCACTGGCCAGAAAAAGCCACTTCAATCAGCTGTGTGGTGGATACCAGGCTAAGATTAGTGGCTGTCAAATCATCAGCCTTGCAAGCTGTTGAATGGTATAATCATAGCACAAGTTGCTATGTCTAACATAGCTGTTAGCTATCATCCGTGATGGGCATGTCTGAGTTCTGAGTTCTGAGCGCGTGTGTGTGTGTGTTCGCGTACGCGTGTGCGTGCGTGTATATGCGAGCATGCAACTGTCCGTGTGTTTGTGATTGTCTGTGTTGGTTTGTGTGTTTGGGTGTATGTGTGTTTGAACATGCTAGAATGTGTGTATCTTTATCTGTTTGATTTGTTTGTTTGTGTATTTTGTGTGTATGTGTGTATATGTGTGTGTATGTATCCTTATGTGTGTTTGTGTGTGTGTGTATGTGTGTGTGTAGTGTGCGCACGCGCCTGCGTGAGTGTTTGTGTGCATACTTGCGTGCAAAATATGTGTTTTAATGGTTGAGATTGAGTGTTTTAATGGTGTGTGTGTGTGTGTGTGTGTGTGTGTGTGTGTGTGTGTGTGTGTGTGTGTGTGTGTGTGTGTGTGTGTGAGCATGTCAGCATGTGCATGTGTGCATGCATGTACGTACGTATCTGTGTGCTTGTTTGTGTGTGCGTGCGCATTTTGTGCTTGCATACTCAGGCTCTTCTGGTGCTGGCAGCATGCTACTATGGCAGCATTCATTGTGTCCAGTTTTTACTCTGGTGTGATCCGTCGCTCTTGCACGGCAAAGTTATGTTCAATGCCTTTAAGGAGCCACGACATGTGAGTACTGGACGAAGTGCTCGGCGTGAAACTGTTTGTTCTGATGACTGGTTTGTTTATTCTGATAAATCCAACATGTGCTCATCCAGTCAGCATTGCTGTCAAAGATGTTGCCAGAAAATTGCATGTTCCTCTGTTTGTAAATGTGGTGAACAATGCGCCTCAAAGCCATATAGAGTAAAACAACTGTAACTAAAGACCGGCACCGTGACTAGCAACCAGCCTGGTACTAAAGACCACCGTGACTAGCAACCAGCCTGGTACTAAAGACCACCGTGACTAGCAACCTGCCTGGTACTAAAGACCACCGTGACTAGCAACCAGCCTGGTACTAAAGACCACCGTGACTAGCAACCAGCCTGGTACTAAAGACCACCGTGACTAGCAACCAGCCTGGTACTAAAGACCACCGTGACTAGCAACCTGCCTGGTACTAAAGACCACCGTGACTAGCAACCAGCCTGGTACTAAAGACCACCGTGACTAGCAACCTGCCTGGTACTAAAGACCACCGTGACTAGCAACCAGCCTGGTACTAAAGACCACCGTAACTAGCGACCAGCCTGGTTCTACACACCACTTCACCAGGCACGGACGGTCTCATATACAAAAATGCACTGTGACAAGCGACTACCTGCTGAACGCGTCCAGCGACCGCCTTTTCTTGTCCCAAAGTCAATTTTTGACCTGTAACTAGCGACGGCAGTGCAGGAAATCAAAGGTTGTTCGAAGTTCCTTCTTCGAAATTTTGATGATTTTCTATCCTGAATGGACTCTTTCAATACTACAGCTGCACGAATGAACGCAATCTCATTTTGACAATGGGCTGAACTGCACCTGTCATAGTTTCAAGTGCTCGCATGAGCAAACATGAAAGAAAACGTCTTGGAGAGCACCTGCTCGAACCTGCTCTATGATCGATGCTACTTCTCAAAGGAGAAATGGCATTGCGCAAGTGGTGGGAAATTGTATTAGCTACATTTTGACATACATATCAGAGATGGGATCCATATATGGTTGAGGGGTGCAAACCTCTATCTAAAGACCACCTGCCACTAAAGACCGTTTCTTCTTGCCCCGAGGGGTGGTCGTTAGTTGAAGGTTATACTGTATACACGGTATACTTTAGTAGAGCTACAACATAACCACTGGCCAGTGGGTATACTTTAGTAGAGCTACAACATAACCACTGGCCAGTGGGTATACTTTAGTAGAGCTACAACATAACCACTGGCCAGTGGGTATACTTTAGTAGAGCTACAACATAACCACTGGCCAGTGGGTATACTTTAGTAGAGCTACAACATAACCACTGGCCAGTGGGTATACTTTAGTAGAGCTACAACATAACCACTGGCCAGTGGGTATACTTTAGTAGAGCTGTTGTGAACCCTGCAAGATTCTCTAAATTGTCAGGATCGTACGACCACACGGCACGAGGACAACTCTTTTCCTTTACACAGTATATTTCACTTCATCTGATAATTAACAATGAACACTAATAACACCAGCTATTTATAGCATGCAAAAACAGCGTACATGCAAAACATAAGCAGATAAAACTGGACATAACAGCGTATACAGCAAAACGCACACAACGCATATAGCGTATGCCATGCAGCAACATCAGCGGTACGGCGGAGTCGAAATACAACATTTCAACGAATACAATGCCATAAGCGCGAAGGCCTTTCCCAATTGAGAACTGGTGGTTTACAACATTCTCCCCACCAAAGGGCTTCTCACCGCCGTACAACAATGCACACAAGTCAAAAACGATCCGGGGCTCTGACTACGCGCCCAGAACGCGTTATCTCCTGCTGCCGTGGTGGTGGTAACGGTGCTGACGGTTCATACGCTGGCTGCTGAGGGACGATAGCAGGTTGAGCGGTATCTGCAAGCCCAGGAGCCACGTCCTGTGACGATACTTCTAACGGCACTAACCTTTGGATCGGCCTCAACAGGGTACTGGTACTCAACTTAACCTTGGCAACACGACGCTTACCATCTCGACCAGGGAATAACTCGATGATCCGTCCCAAACGCCAGAACTGTTTGCGCTTGGTATCATCGAGAACAAAGACAACATCACCCACAGCTAAAGGGCGCGACATGGTCTGTTGGTGTTTGTTCAGCTGACTTAGGTACTCCACCTCCCAACGATTCTTGACATGCTCCAGTGTCCGACTGAGGTAACGCAATCTTGATGACATCTGCGCAGCGTCCAGGGTACCTGCGGGCTTCTCTGACGACATCCAGATGTCACCCATCATCATTGCAGGGGTTACTGGTGGCTCATCCAGGCTATCAGACACATAAGTTAGCGGACGACTATTCACCACTGCTTCAACCTCATACAAGAGGGTCTCAAGCTCCTGGACCTTCAGAAACGCTGTTCCCATTACCTTTTTCAAGGCACTCTTCACTGTACCAACCATTCGCTCATAGAAGCCTCCATGCCATGGTGCAGCTGGAGGATTGAACATCCATGGCACACCCAGTTTGTCAGAAGCCGCCTTGAACGTTGTAGCGTTGTCAGACCTGATCCGAGACGGCAAACTACGTCTCGCGACAAACTTCCGAAATGCCATCAAGAATGACTCGGTACTTAAACTATCGACCACCTCCAAGTGAACTGCTCTGGTGGTGGCACACACAAACAATGCTATCCATACCTTCGGAGATGACTCACCACGGCGCACGTACAACGGACCAGCATAGTCGATGCCGGTAGTTGCGAACGGCCTCTCGTGAACAACTCGGTCTTCCGGCAGCGGCGGGCAGACTTCTGAGGCAGCCTTAGCCTTGTAGCGGCGGCATGTAACACATCGCTGAGTAATGTTGCGTAGCGCCCGTCGACCACCGATAATCCAGAATTTCTGACGGATGAACGACAAGACTCCTTCTACACCTTGGTGCATCCTTTCAACATGCATTTTCTCCAACAGCAACTCGGTCAGATGATGTTTGCCTAACAGGACTGGGTGCTTGGCTCCATACGCCAACTCGCTGTGCTGAAGTCGTCCCCCGGCTCTGAGCACTCCATGCTCATCCAGAAACGGTGCAAGCTGATACACCTTCGACCCAGGCTTCACTGGTTGACCTTGCTTGATCAGCTCAAGATCCTCAGCGAAACATGCGGCTTGAACGATGCGGTACAATACGTTGTCTGCTGCAAAATAGAGTTCAGCACGAGGCTCAGTGTGCTTCCACTGCAACATCCGAGTCACCATGCCCTGTGCCCTCGACCATTTACTGAATCGGAGCCACCATTCCTTATCAGATTCTCGACTACAGGTGGTGGCTGACACTCGTACTTCTACACTGGACTCATCTGTAGCTGCGGTTGAGGATGCGGTGGGCCAGTCCTTGGGCTCCGTGATCCAGGTTGGTCCGCCCCTCCAGAACGGACTACGGATCTGCTGTGCACTACTCCCACGCGACGGTAAATCTGCTGGGTTGTGAAGGCCTGGGCAATGGTTCCACACAATGCCGACCTTCTTCGATATCTCTTGGACTTGACTGACGCGGTTAGCCACAAATGTTTTCCATTTGTACGATGGATTACTGATCCAATGAACGGTAGTGAGACTGTCAGTCCAGCCATAGACTTGCGTGACGGTCACACGCAGCTCCTTCACCACAAACTCAGCGTAGCGAGCCGCTAGACATACTGCTTGTAACTCAAGGCGGGCTAACGTGGGTGGAGACACGGGTACCACTTTGGCCTTGGCAAATACCAAGTGCGACTGTCCATTGACGACTGCATACAAACAACATCCAAACGCTTTCTCACTGGCATCGGCGAAGGCATGAAGCGCAATCGGCGTGTCAAGATTGCAGCAAATCCAACGTGGTACGTCAATGCTCACCACTTCGGCCAACTCTCCCCACCATTGCGCGCATGCGGCTGCGATGCCATCAGGCAACTTATCATCCCAGTCGCCTCCGACTTTCCAGGCTTGCTGTAGCAGTATCTTTCCGGGCACAACTGCCGGTGCTGCTAGACCTAGCGGATCAAACACTGACGCAACACACTTGAGGAGGGATCGCCGGGTCCAAACAGACGGCCTATCGGACTCGCCTAGCGCTGCTATGCTGAGCAAGTCATCACTGGTTTTCCATTTCAGACCGAGAACTTTATCTCCGGCCTCTGGATCGCACGGGATTTCGTTGCCTCGCCACTTGCGTAACTCCATGCCAGCATCCGTAAGCACACGCACGCTGAACTCTTGCATCTCCTTAGCTTCCGAGGCATTTGAGACACTAGAGACCAAATCGTCAACGTAGAAACTCGTGAGCAAGAGATCAATACGATCTCGCTCTTTGGGTGCAGACAACGCCCGTAGCTCCTTCAAGTGATGCTGAATCACCGCAGTAAGCATGTATGGCGAGCAGTTTACGCCAAATGGCAGTTTCGTTAGCCTCCAGGTTAACAGTTCATCGCTGTCGCTTCGACCGGGCCACAAGAAACGCAGGTACGGACGGTCTTCGGGATTAACCGCGACCATGAAGAAAGCCTTGCGGATGTCCGCTTGCAGCGCGCTCTTATATTCACGGAACCGTAATAGCATACCTGCGAGACTCGGCAATAGCGACGGTCCAGGGTCAACCATGTCTTTCAACGACTTGCCATCTGGCGCCGTCGCCGAGGCATTGAACACCACTCTTAACTTCGTGGTTGCAGCGTGCTCGCGGAACACACCATGATGCGGTACATAGTACCCGGCATCGCTCTCACATGGCTCCAGCTCAATTGCTCCAAGCTCGCGGCACTCCCTGATCAGCACATCATCATAGAGCGCACGCTTCCCATTCCTCTTCAGCTTTTCAAGAAGCCGCGTTGCGATGACTCTAGCTTGAGCAAAGTTATCCGTTGGCCGACGCTCATTTCGCCACAAGAGACCCACTTGGTACCCGCTGCCCTGGCGACATAGCGGGAAAGATGGCAGGTGCTGATGTTGTTCTGGAGGTTCATCCAACTGCCATAGTTTGTCGATGTGGGCTGTGACACATGACACGGTCACCGGCTGACTGTTTCGACTTGGTGCAGACGCTGGACCAGATAATACATTACCTATCTCTGTGTTCCACACCGTCTCACCATTAACTTCCTTCTTGCTGTGCAGTACCGCGTTGATATAGTCTGCACCAATCAGCATATGTATTTCGTCTGATGTCCCTTGTTGAGGCTTGTCACTCAGCTCTACTCCCCAACTGTGCCACTGCGCAACGGTCTGCGGACTTGCGCACTTCAGGTCCAGCTCAAGCGTTGGTTTCACGAACGCGCGTACCCGAATGCTAGCGGAGCTACCCTGGATCGTGATGGCGTACTTATCCATGCGCTGTTGGGTTGGTTCCGCGCCGAACGGCTTCACCTCTACATTTTCAACCCCGACGTGTTCTGCATCGATTGCTGACACCAACGCTGCAGTCACGAATGACGCCTCAGCACCCGAGTCCAGGAACACGCGAACCTTCGCGTTTCGAGTTCTTCCCTCAACTCGTGCCACTCCGGTCATCAGCCGCACACTTGGCGAGTGTAGACAGCACGACCCAACATTCTTCTCTGTAACTATCTCAGTCGGTTTCTCCCGGCTGTAACCTGCTCTATCCAACACATCATGTATTAGCAGGTGGTGTTTCCTCTGGCATTTCGTGCATCTCGAGCCTGACCGACATTCTCTGGCCATATGGCCATACTTAAGGCAGTTCCAGCAGAGTCTCTCTCGCTGCAGAAAACCCTTTCTCCCTTCCTGTGGCAGCGACTTTAGCTGCTTCTCTGCAACATAACCACTGGCCAGTGGGTATACTTTAGTAGAGCTACAACATAACCACTGGCCAGTGGGTATACTTTAGTAGAGGTACAACATAACCACTGGCCAGTGGGTATACTTTAGTAGAGCTACAACATAACCACTGGCCAGTGGGTATACTTTAGTAGAGCTACAACATACCCACTGGCCAGTGGGTATACTTTAGTAGAGCTACAACATAACCACTGGCCAGTGGGTATACTTTAGTAGAGCGACAACATAACCACTGGCCAGTGGGTATACTTTAGTAGAGCTACAACATAACCACTGGCCAGTGGGTATACTTTAGTAGAGCTACAACATAACCACTGGCCAGTGGGTATACTTTAGTAGAGTTACAACATAACCACTGGCCAGTGGGTATACTTTAGTAGAGCTACAACATAACCACTGGCCAGTGGGTATACTTTAGTAGAGGTGAACGATAGGGGAAAATATACTGTAGTTCTCCCAAGGGTACACAACCCCCAAGAGTGTGCTACTTCAGTTTTGTTGTAACACGTTATGAGATGGCAGAACTTCACATCACTTGACGAGCTTGCACATAGTATGTTCACACCGTGCATGATACATAGAGGGTTGAACCCAACCTTGTTTTGGGTTCAACTCTCCTCGGGTCACTTTGCATCGCTTGCCAGCGTAACCTTCTGAACCACGTGTGATGTGAAATTCTGGCGTAGCAGCACTGGTTAAAGGCTGTGTGGTCAGTTGCACACTCTTGGGGTGATGTGCTCATTGTATCACTAATCTGAGGCTATGAGTTCAGTTCATAGGCACCACTGATGCAAGTATTATTCTGAATTTTGTGTCAAGTTCCAGCAAGCATGTACTATGTCCCCGTCCTCTACGACACACACACTAAGATGATATATGCTGTGTTCTTGGAGAAGTCAATTGTACTTCGAGTACATGTGTATGGTACTATGCTGCAATAGAAAGGAAAAATCTGGAACGTGTATGCTTTGCAGGTGATTGTAAGAATGTGTATGTGTGTATGTGTGTGTTTGTTGCTATGGTGACCTAATAGGACTGCAAACCAGTATCACTTCTACATGTCTGCGCGTCCCGTGGACATAAAGCACTGTGTGAGCTGCTGATAAAAAATGGTGTCGATGTTAATGTCCAAGATCAGGTGAGCTTTGTAGGTGGAATGCACCAATCAAATGCGCTTTGCAACAAACTCTTGTGACATCAAGTATTTTTCAAGGACACCAAACCATTTGTCCTCATGCGCTGAATATTAATGTGCGCATGTGGACATAGTGCACGGCATCATGTATGCCAGGGCCGTAGCTGCCACATATTTGACTGGTCCGGAGGGACATTTTTACCTTATAATGATATGACCGAATCAAGTTACTACAATGTACCAGTACATGTAGTGTACCTATATAGGTTTTTATTTTATTATTTATTTTTACTATGTTCACATACCCAACTCATAAATAATACAGAAAGACAATGGTACTGAGACAAGGACAAACGTGACAACTACTGAGAAGGGGCTGCACCGAGATGCAGCAGTGATGGTGGGGCATTGATGGCTCTGCCGACCTTAGGTCTCGGCATCACGGCCAGAAACACAAACCAAAAACAAAAAGATAGAGCTGTAAGGGTCAGCAAAAATAAAAATAAAGCAAGGGCAAACAACAGCTAGTACTAGTGTGCAGCGCATTCGTAGCAATGGGAGTCATTGACGGGGCACTTTTATGTAGGTGGGTTAACAGGCAGAATGTCCGTGGTCCATCGCCAATCCTGTCGGCGGAGGTATTCGTTTACGTTGCACTTAAACTTTTGAAGATTTTTGCCAATTGGGCGGAGTCTAGAAAAGCTGGCGGCAGGGAATTCCACAGCTGGGTTGCACAATGTGGGAAGCTGGGGAGAATGGTGTCTGGTGCTTGACGCGGTAGGGGATTTCGTAGCTGGAAACTGTGCCCGGCGGCCATACGAAGATCGTTTCGAGTGCGAGTGGCGTCACGGGGCTCAAGCCTTGGTGGGAGGACTGCTAGCAATTGAGTCGAACCGGTGATGAAATGCAGTTTGTACGTGTATGTTAACGCAGCAACGTATCGCCGTAGGCTGAGGCTCTGGAGCTCCGTCCCGGGACCATTGATGCGTAATGCACAGCATTGGATGCTATCTAGGCGTGCAATGTGGGATGGATCAGCTCCCATCCAGACGAGCGGGGCATACTCCCAAACGGGCCGTACAAACCCCTTGTACATTGTGAGGTGGCCTTCTCGGGAGAGATAGGGCGCAGCTCGCCGCAGGAGGCCCAGACGCTGTTTGCCACGTATAGACACTGCGCGGATGTGCTCCGCGAAGGACAGCTTCGGATCAAAAGTCACCCCCAAGAGCTTTATTGTGGATAACTCTGGCACAGGGTTGCCTCCAAAGAGAAGAGAGGGCAAGGCTAGCTGCGCTCTTTGCAGCGTGCATCGTCAGTTGAAATGTTTTTGGCGAAGTCACAGATTCGTGAGTGATCGTGGCACAGCGCCGCATATTGAACACATTCCAAAATCTGCTGACTCACCCTCGTATACTGGTGTGTCCATTCGAAAATCTCTATGAAATCATTGGTATAACCTCTAGATGTATACGAATTCTCATAACTTGGAGAAAGATGATTGACACAGTCTTGTGTGGATTGAATAAACGTCTTCAGGCTGCGAAGTGCACTGAATGACCTCTCCGATGTGGTGTTCGTGGTTGGAAGAATAAGCAGTAGGTGAAACAACCAGCAGGCAGGCAATGGCTTACACAGCTGGTGCGAAGTGAGCAGCTAAGCTCCTTACAACTTACAGCCTGTTTGGGCGCGTTCCTGTCACTCGAGTTGAACCCCCTTTGAACCTTTGAGTTGAACCTTGGTGTGAAGAAAAGTTGTAGCCTGCAGGCACGATGACCAAGTGACTGGTGTACGGACCAGCACGTGATCGCTTACTCACCTGTGTTTTATTTTGGAATAAGGGCCAAACGCTGCATCGTAGCCTTCTTGGAACAATACCAGTCGACTCCGCATCCAAAAGACTACAACATATGGGCCAATCGTGTTCATCCGTGCTCATAAGAACGAAATGGCGCTTTTAGTGACATTTTGCATAGAAATCCCCCTCTATTTAATAGTGGTTGCGACTTCGGGGATGATTTTTTTGGGAAAGGGTTTGCTCCCACACCGGAGTCAAGTGTCGGAATAGCGCGAGCTCCAGTGTGGGAGCAAACCCTTTCCAAAATCCCCCTCTGATAGGGTCACCCAGTTTCGGTGGAAGAGCGTGAGTTCGATTGGGGATAAAGGAGGAAAAGAGCGTCTCAAATTCCTCGGACCAAAATCATTCGACTCAGCATCCTGAAGACAGAAAATGGTATAATAGACCAATCCCGAAAAGATTGTCTGGGTTCGAAAGGGGGCATGTCAACTGAGAGTGCACTGTACAATACAAATATGGCACTAATTGATCAGCATGCGGCACAGGACGTGTTTGATAGTTCGCGTGTGAATGCGAGGGTAAGTACACGGTTAGCCCCTGCACCCGTAAATATGCAAGCACCTCCAAGTGAACCCGCACGCCCAGCTTGGGTACTCGTGAACCCACGCAGTCAGACACAAGCGAACACATGCACGCACGCGCCACTGGCGTACCCATGCTCTGACACGCAGACACCCGCACAACGTATCGCTCACTATGGCGTGCACAAACATACAATAGACACATTGGGTTGGGGGTTGCCAGGATTTCTTTTGGACAATTCAAGTATTCAAGAATAATAATTGATTGAGTAAAGATGCATGGAGGAAACTAGCATCGTCGGGGGCTAAACTAGCATACTGCCCACCGAGGTCGCCCGAATGGCTAAACTAGCCTACTGCCCACCGAGGCCGCGCAAATAGCCGCCGAGGGCAGCAAACCGCCCGCCGAGGGCTAAACTAGCATACTGCCCACCGAGGGCGCTCAAATGGCCGCCGCGGCCAGCAAACCGCCCGTTGAGGGCCAGTATCATCTTGCCCGCAGAGGGCAAACACAAACAGCTACCGAGGCCAGCAAATCACCCACCGAGGGCTCACATGACTGCCTGGCATCAGGCGTCACAACATACAGACACAATAGGAGGCCCGTTCGCCCCAAAAAAGATAGTAGTCCTAGAAACCATGGCATCCCGTTCCCCGCAATCCACAACGAGCTAGCTATGTGGCCACGGCTGCAATTGCAGCAAATTACTCACAGTAATACCATGCCCGTGCAGGCATACACACACTAGTTTGAATGGCGAGAGCCGCTCACTAACTTACAAGATAGGCATCCCGGCTGGCTGCCGCACGTAACATTCGCATGCAGAGCTTCTCCAGCGGCCCGCCGGCTTTACTTGTGGCGGGATAACAGGGACGGGGAGAGCACTAGCTGGCCACTGTCCTCTGACACCTGGACTCGCTTCGTGGCTGGCTCGTCCGCAAGGGGAGTGAGGAACAACGCAAGCTCCACATCTTTCCCGCGCAGCACCTCGTCGTACGTACTGCGGGACACGTGGTCAGTCGCCCATTAGGCCTCGGTCACACTACGGCAAAAATGCTGCGTCAGCGTCAGAATCATGAGCCTTTCCATGGCAACTGACGCAGACGCGGGAAATTTGAGCATCAGACGCTGCTGCATCTGACGTGGGGAAATCGGCCGTGTTGCCGCTGATAGGAGTGACGCTTGGCGAAAAAACAGTGTCTTTTAAGGCAGTTGCTTGAGTTGAGCAGTCTTTCGACATTCGTCTCTTCAAGGTTTGTTTTGTTCCCTCTTTTTTCGAGATGAGTCTGTGGACCTACGAGGCCGAGGCTGCTCTTCTCCAAACCTGGCGGAAGAGCGAGGCGTTTTCTGAGAAGAAAATGATGTTGAAAAAGGACAGTAGTATGAGTGGGTCATCGCTCAACTGGAGCCTGCTCACTTGTGAGTGTTGTGTTGTCGTCAAGAGCCCCAAAAAAGGAGAACCACTATGACGAAGTCAGGAGAAACACAGCTGAGATGCGGACTTTTCTTGGCTTATCCATGACACTACAACTGAAAAGGGCTTCAAATAATTCAGAAGGAAACAACAACAATTGTGCACATGTGGACCTTTCGTCTTCTTGTAATAATGAAAAATCAATGAAAATTTTGAAAATTTTGTCTGACAATTATTTTGTATAATAAACAAAAGGACGGTTTCCGTGGGAATCCATGTCGTCATTGAGTTTCCCGGGTGATTTTGTCACGTTGACAAATGCGTCAGACCGCGGCAGTCACGAGCTGCAAAAACAAAACACTGTGTGACCCCGCGACTGCGTCAAGTGCTGCGGCTTGACGCTGCGTCCAGCTTAACTTGCTGTAGTGTGACCGAGGGCTTACAGGACCTGACATTGACAGCACTAGGGTTACACACATAATCATTGTATGCGAGACTGCTGGAGATATTCACACTAGGAGTAGGCACACGAGAGCTATGGATAGTCACAGCACTAGGGGGAGACAGCCCGTCTACAACAGTCGACGCAGCCACCGGGGTAGGGAGGCTAGCACTAGAAGGCACACGTGTGGAACTACTACTACACACACCCGTACCTGTGGGAAGCGACTCCTCCACCTGCACCCAAGGATCGGCAGTGTTGGCAGGGGTAGCCGGGCGGGACGGACGGCGTGTCGACCCCGCCTGACCTGAGGCTGCAAGGGCGACGGCTCCAACAGCCGCCTGGACCAATGTGGCGATCAAGGCCTGGAGGGTTGCAATTTGGCAAGGAAAAAACCCGGGCGCCGGAGCCAGCATTGCCGGGGAGCAGGGGGTGCTGCAGCAGCAGGAGGAGCTCGAGCAGTCATGCTGCGGGTCGGGGGAGCAGGGGGTGCTGCAGCAGCAGGAGGAGCTCGCTGCGGGGCGCGACACGTCGGGTACTCATCTCAGCAACTAACGGAGAAAAGGGAAAACCTCGGAAGGAAGAAAAAACTTTGACTGCAAACGCAAAGAACTCTCCTTCGCACAAAGACAGCTCAGCAAAACACGTCTCCAAATTATTAGACGCCGCCTCAACTGTCCATAAATTTTGCCAGGCCACACGCTGCGCACGCAGTGGGAGGATCAGATCCAAGGCCCACTGCGGCGGTACAGAGCGTGGCAACATCGGTCGGAGACGCTCAGAAGCAGCTGGAGTCTAGGCCAAACGACGTAGAGGCGCAAGACGTAGAGGCGCAAGACGTAGAAGCGCAAGACGTAGAAGCGCAAGACGTAGAGGCGCAAAAGACGTAACGTCGCAAGACGTAGAGGCGCAAGACGTAGAGGCGCAAGACGTAGAGGCGCAAGACGTAGAGGCGCAAGACGTAGAGGCGCAAGACGTAGAGGCGCAAGACGTAGAGGCGCAAGAGTTAGAGGCGCAAGAGTTAGAGGCGCAAGAGTTAGAGGCGCAAGACGTAGAAGCGCAAGGCGTAGAAGATAAGGAAACGAGAAGGGTGATACTGGTTAGCACGGAAGAAGTAAGCGGCGAGACTGTGTGGAACACGGAGATCGAATGTAGGTTATCTGGTCCAGCGTCCGCCCCACGAGGCAGTGGCCCAGTGACTGTGTTGTGTGTGACAGCCCAGATCGGCAAGCTTGGTGTTGAGACTGTTGAGGTGAAGCCGCTCGGTGCGGAATCAAGCCAACAGCGGATGGACAAGTTCGCCATGACGATCCTGGGTAGCTCCGCAGTCATTCCGGTATGTGCTCTCGTGAAGCCAACGTTAGAGATTGATCTGAAGTGCGCGAGTCCGCAGACCACTGCGCAGTTGGCAGAAATGGTGAGCACTGGTAATATTCCACCTTGGCCACCCCTACAGCAGCGGATGACTCGCTTTTTGACTCGTCAGTTGTAGTACGGCGGTGAGAAGCCCTTTGGTGGGGAGAATGTTGTGAAACCACAAGTTCTCGAGAGTGAAAGGCCTTCTCGCTTGTGACATTGTGTTCGTGTCAATGCAGTTGTATCCCGACTCCGCCGTACCGTTGACGATTACGACGTATACGCTACATGCGCTATGTGCGGTTTGCTGTGTGCGCTGTAGTTGTATGTTGTATGTGTATGCTTTTCTCATATACGCTGTAATTTTCACGCTATAACTACCTGGTGGTTTTAGTGTTAGTTATTCAGTTGTTCATTCATTGTTTCATTCAGTCATTCATTGTTCATTGTTATTAGTCAATGGAAGTGAAATTATACTGTTGAGAATATTAATAGTTGTCCTCGTGCCGTGTGGGGTCATTCGTTCCTGATACTTTAGAGAACCAGAGGGTTCACAACACTTTATGAGGAGTGAAGTGAAGTTTCTGGGCCACATCGTCTCCAAGGACGGTCTGCGGCCGGATCCACGGAGAGTGTCTGCTGTTACTGACCTCAAGCCACCCAAGAATGTCACGGAGCTGTGACGGCTTCTTGGCATGTTCAACTTCATGTCACGGTTCATCCCGAATCTGTCAGAAGTCAGTGCTCCACTTCGTCTTCTGCTGGCCAACGACGCAGTCTGGGAATGGTCTGCAATGCAACAAGCAGCCCTGGATCGGCTGAAACTGCTCGCTACCGACACCCCCTGCATGTCATTCTTTGATGCGAGACGGCCGACAGTCATCAGTGCAGATGCAAGTAGCTATGGTCTCGGCGCCGTTTTGCTGCAAAACCACGACGGCAGTCCCGTCCAGTTGTGTACGACGTCGACTGAGCAGCAGTATGCGCAAATTGAAAAGGAGTGCCTCGCCGTGGTTAGGGCCTGTGAACGGTTCCATGGCTTCGTGTACGGCGACCCGTCATTGACGGTCCATACTGACCACAAGCCATTGATACCTCTGATCAACACGCGCGACTTGAACCGTGTACCACTGCGCTGCCAGCGACTGCTCATGCGTCTTATGAAGTACAACCCCGCAGCTGTGTATATTCCCGGAAAGCAGCTTGTTGTAGCGGACGCCCTATCACGCGCTCCGGACGCGTCGGTCGACACGCCAATGTCTCAGCTGGCGAAAGAGATCTTTCTTCACATATCAACGATCACCAGTGAAATCGTCTCGGTACGCAAAGCGGAAGAGCTTGCGGCCAACACTGCAGCAGACACCGTTTTGCTGCAAGTCCTGCAGTACACAAAGTCTGGGTAGCCCGACTCAGCCCATCTTGTAGAGGATGCAGTCCGCCCTTTCTTTCACAAACGTGCCCTACTGTCATGCAGCAATGGCGTCTTGTATCATTGCACCAGGATCGTCATTCCACCCAAGCAGCGTGCCTCGGTCCTTTCCACTCTACACGAAGGCCACCAGGGTGCCACGAAGTGTAAGGCATTAGCGCGAAACTCAATGTGGTGGCCAGGCCTTGCCAAAGAAGTATACGCACTGGTTTGAACATTTCCCGTCTGCTGTAAACACCGCGTCCAGCACAGCGAGCCACTTCAGCCGGTTCCGCACCCTCAGCTTCCATGGCACACCATTGGCTGTGATCTGATGGAGCATAATAGTAAAGTGTACCTCCTGGTAGTTGACTACTTCTCGCGATTTCTCGACGTCATCCCGCTGCGTTCCACGACGTCTGCCAGCATTGTCTCCAAGCTGCATGGTCTCTTCGCCACCCATGGCATCCCAGCATGCCTTGTGAGTGACAATGGTCCCCAGTTTGCAAGTGCGGACTTTCGTAGCTTTGCCCACTTGTACGATTTCAGTCACCGAACCTCCAATCCTCGCTACCGCCAATCGAACGGCGAAGCAGAACGAGCTGTCGGAACTGCTAAGGAGCTTCTCAAGAAGAACCTGAGTCTGCCTGATGCTCTCCTAGCGTATCGCAACACGCCGCTAGCCAACAGCTTTGCGCAAGCTCAGCTTTTGTACGGTCGACGTATCCGCACGACTGTCATGACGTCTGCAGAGCAGCTTCACCCAGAATGGCCCGACATCACCGCTCTCCTGACCACTGAACACACTCTGTAGGAGAAGCAGAAAGAGGTTTACGACAGCCGCCATGCTGCCCGACCTCTGCCGCCATTAGGGCCCGGTGACAAGGTGTGTATCCCAGACTTGAAGAAGGAAGGGAAAGTAGTGGAACGCCTGTCAAACCGTTCATACAATGTGGAGACAAACACCGGCACTGTTCGTCGCAACCGCCGACACGTCATCAAGCAACCCTTGGACGACACCGCAGTTGTTGTTGATGTTGAGCCAAACACCGCTGACCAGCCAGCAGCACCACGTCGTTCGGAACGGGCAACTCGAGGTGTCCCAGCAAACCGTCTCGAGGTGTCCCAGCAAACTGCCCCACAGTACCGTACCATCAAAGACAGCTGGCCACAATATTCAAATAGGGGTTTCAAATGCAAGATCATAACGTGAAGCAACTTGGAAGAATGAGTATGTATGCGAAGTGTATCGGGATAATGCATGCAGGACAATAGTGCGGGTTCGAATCCTAGGTTATATTATCTTGAAAAAATACTTAGTATGTACACAATTGGGTGAACTTACCCATTCCACAATTCTCTGCAAATCTGAACCATTCCATTATAATACAACGTTTCGGCACTTGGCCATCGTCAGGTAATAGCAATGAATACCGTGGAAGCCACACAAGAGCAGTATATATACGCAGAGTATAGCGCAAAAAAAAGATGCGAATTATGTCACCTAGTATTCATAAGGGGCCGGGGACAGAGAGAGAGAGAAGGTGCAACTAGCACATCACGGAGAAAGAGCAGCAGAAGGTAGCGCGCCATTGCACTGTGCTCTGTGAAGTGAGCGCGCGTGCCATGGCGTTACGCAGAGTGTAGCGCCAAAAAGAAGGATGCGAGTTATGTCACCTCTATGCAGAGGGGGGGGGGGGGGGGAGAAGTTTGCCACCCGCACCGACGGCAGGGCGCTGGGCAGTAGCAAGCTATGACTAGCCGACTGTGAGTATGAGTCAGGTGTGAAGCAGGGAGGCAGGGTGATAGGAAACAGGTGTAGAGTGACGACTTGCCCCCGATGGCGGGTCGCCGAGTCGCAGAAAAAGTCAAAGTATGTCAAGTGTGATGAAGCAGTGTTGTCAAAAAGTGAAAAAGAGGCAAGTGCAGATGGTAGCCCAGGTAATGAAAGTAGTATACTAGTACATGTATGTAGGACTCAGTATAGAGTCCATGCACTATATGATGTCCACCACCCTATATGGAGTCCATTGGTCCAAAATCCACTATACAGAGTCCAGGAGTCCACTCAGTTTTGATCAGCTTCATCCTGCCGCGCAATCCCCTATAAGGAGTACACTTTTTCTACAAGTCCCCTATTCACGGTCCAGGAGTCCAGTTTATCCAGTCACGCCGTCCTGTGTGTTGTGCCCGAAAGAGAACAGACACCTTTTCAGTTTTGTTTGCCTCATGGCAGCGCATTCCTTTCTTTACTTCAGCCATGGCTGCCAGTAATCTGTCTCGAAGTAACCAAGGAGGATAAGGAGACGTTCAAAATCAAATCTGGAAAGCGTCTTGTGGTTCTCTGAAGACGTTTCAACAATGCGCGGGATGAAAGCAGAAATTGCAGAACGAGAAAAGTTCAGCACAGTTCAAATCTGACGAGTCAGGTACACTGACACTCTCTTTCGTTCGACGCCACAAGGATCCCCTGTTTGGCTGGCCATTGCTGCCAGTAAGGCGTTTGAACGGTTTCATCAGAGCGAGGGATGAAAGCAGAAAGCAGAGAACGAGAAAAGTTCAGCACAGTTCCAATCTGACGAGTCAGATACACTGACACTCTCTTTCGTTCGACGCCACAAGGATACCCTGTTTGACTGGACAAGAGCTGCCTGTACCACCGTGTCAAAAGGCTGTCCAACTACATGGCAGGACGATGACTGAGGTAAGGAAGCTTTTACTCGTTTTGATTGGTCTGCTGTTCTGTCGTTATGCTTGAATTTTTTCCATTTTCAAGGATCGTATCGCGTTTGTTTGATGTTGCTTGAATGAATGCCCTAAAAGTAATCAACCACTTCGTAATAGTCCTCAAGGACTGCAACGACTTTGCATCAATCGTATACGATCGTCTAGCTATCATCAATTATTATTTTATTTAATCGGAGAAATGTATTTTTATCCCTGTGTCTGTGATAATTATGTGAACTCCACGACACTCTTCCTCTACTAGGCTCTAGTATGATGTAAAATACAATGGCATCCACAAACGCAGTGCCAGTGTACTAGTAGTAGTAGTAGTAGGAGGAGGATTTCTTGTATGCCGATGACAAGAAAAAGCTTCTCAAGCTAATACATGTACTCGTATTCCATGAAGTAACCGTTTTGTGTCAGTGAAACTGCCTCGTGACAACAAATCATTGCATTTCCATCTTGGGGAAGACTGACTCTGACTGGAACGCTGTACAGATTGTTTAAATCATCTCATTTCAATTCAGTTGCAGTGAAGTGAAACACTGTGTACACTACATGTATGGTGGTGTGTCTGTGCGTCTTGAGTGTGCACAAACGATCTTATTCCTCGTATTACCAAGAGTAGATAAACAAGAGTGTGCAACTCGCGGATGGGTTGGCCCACGGCGGAATTTTTTGTTGACGTAATCTTTTCGACGACGCACGCGCTGCGAGCCTTTTGGAGAGGTTTCCCTCGTGCACTTGGCGGGGCTTTACACTACAAGGTCGGTGCCCAGCACGTGCTCTCACACTGCTCTGCGGCAAAGTCCGCGTTTCCCTGAAAAAAGGTGACGTCAACTGCAGATTGTGCAGGAGAGATCCGGAGTTGCACACTCTTGTTTATCTACTCTTGGTATTACTTATAGATTATTGTCCCCACCGTCACCTGTTCACAGGTCTTTGTGTGGATGGATTTTCATTGAGCATCACATTCGTTGAGAACTTGGTAGTTATGTGCTCCCATGCATCATTACGGTAATAAGCGTATCCTTGTGCTATCTATTTGTTGCAGGTGTGCTGATCTTCAGAAGCTTGCGGAACTGAGTGCCGCTGAACATTTGCATGGCCATGAGCAATGGTGAAGCTTGCTATTGCACTCTCAGCATGTGCTAGTATTATGCTGACTACTGCACTATGTTACTCTCTTACACTACTACATGTATGTAAACGTGCGTGCATCCGCCCACGTATGCATTCGTTTCGTATAATTATTTGTTATTCCTCTTGACTTTACGTGTAAATGGGTGGACGTTTGCATGGCTGTTGGAGTTGCGTGTGTATTGTGTCTCTACTCTTTTCTTGGTGTTTTCTTGGCGTTGTATAAATTTGTGTGTGTGTGTGTGTGTGTGTGTGCGTGTGTGTGTGTGTGTGTGTGTGTGCGCGCGCACAATAATTTGAAAACAAATAATTAATCCTTGGCTCTCCATTATTCTCTTTCGATTATTGGTTTTTTCTAGGTATTTTCTTGGCGTTGTGTGGGTGTGTGCATGTGTGTGGGTGCGTGCACAATAATTTGGCAACACCACATAATTGAGATATTGTAATTTGCAGCGTCTGCGAAGAGACCACTTGATTTGAGGATGGTGTTTGTAGGGTTTTTCATGTAATGAAATGGCTGCAGTGGCGCGCCTCAATACTTATTTTTTTATCTTGAGAAGTAAATGATGTAAAAAGGATGAAAGGGAGAGGCCGTTTTCTGGTTAATATTCACTGCTTACAGCAGATCCTATGTCTAATTTCGAACTCTGGATAGGGGATGCCTAATTGGCTGGACTTTATACAGGGAGTGTTGTCCACATAAAGACTCCTTATAGTTGATTTCAAAGTTTGGACTCCATACAGTTGATTTATGACCAATGGACTCTATATAGGGGTGAAGCCAATTGGCTGGACTCTATACAGTGGGATGGTCTAAGACCATGATTGAGAAACAGAGGGTACCAGGTTCAAGTCCTGCTTGGAAGCGGAAGGATTTTTTCCAGCCGTGCTGCGACCCACAGTTAATTGGGAACTCGTGGCCTGGCACGAGGAAAACATGGATGCAGTGAATGGGATTTTCGGTCTTTGACCACTTGCTGGTGAGCTGATCTACTCACCTCCCACCGCTTTAGGAGCTGCATCTGCGCCTTGATCCTTGAAGGGTGGTGGCGTTCCTACGGATGTGGAAAACCCGGCTTCCAGCCGAGTCTCACGCGAACCGTGAAATTTTTTATACAGGGAGTGATGTCCATCTAAACTTTGAGCTCACAGTTGATTCAAAGTTTGGACTCTGTACAGTGGATTTTGGACCAATGGACTCTATATAGGGGTTGGACATCATATAGGGGCTGGACGCTCTACTGAGTCCAACATGTATATGTACAGTATGGTGTAATATTATGCTATATGCATTATAGAAGGTCCCAGCCGGTGCTTGTGTTAACTGTTAATAACCAAGCAACTAAAACTGAATCACTATCCGGACATTGTCATCAACGAGGCGCGCACACGAGCTAGCAAGCCAAAGCGTCGGCGTTGGACAAACCCATCCAGTGCCTTCTTGAAATAACCATACAAATCTGACCAAGTGGATTATGCTGTAAACAAAGCCATACGAATATATAAAATACCCGTCAGAGTCGTGTACGAGAATGCTGGAAGCCTGAAGCGTATATTGTGCCAGTCTGCCCTAGTACGTCCATTATGCCTTAAAGCCAAAAACCCAACTCAGCGGAGAACGAGAGGTCGGCCCAAGGGACCGTGCCTGACATGCCAGACTGGGGCCCAGGATGCATGCATGCAGAAAAATGTGGTATACGAAACATAATGCAAGAAATGTGTACAGCAATTTGTTGGCGAGACGGAGCGATTCCTTGAGACCCGGCTGGATAAGCATACTGGAGAAGCACGAAGGAGGACAGTAGACAAGCCCTGGGGGACCATTACAGAACCAAGCACCCTGACTGCACTTTGGCTTGCGGAGAAAGTGCATTCTCGGAAGTCACCGTCATCGCCAGAGAGCCCGACAGAGCCCGTCGCAAGCTTCGTGAGGTTATTGAAATACGTGACACCAAGCCACCAGTTAACACAAGCACCGGCTGGGACCTTCTATAATGCATATAGCATAATATTACACCATACTGTACATATACATGTACTAGTATACTACTTTCATTACCTGGGCTACCATCTGCACTTGCCTCTTTTTCACTTTTTGACCACACTGCTTCATCACACTTGACATACATGTACTTTGACTTTTTCTGCGACTCGGCGACCCGCCATCGGGGGCAAGTCGTCACTCTACACCTGTTTCCTACCACCCTGTCTCCCTGCTTCACACCTGACTCATACTCCCAGTCGACTAGTCATAGTGTAATGGGTAGCCGAGTGGTAGGCGCGGTGCAATTAACAATAATTACTTTTATTCTACTTTCAGGTACACACCTGAGATATAATCGTTCGTGAAAGAAGAAGCGGCAAAATAACTAACTTTCTCTCCGGTGCTCACCTAGAGGCTGAATCCTTATTCTCCGAGTTAGCTTTCATTGCTATCCAATCTAATCTGATCTTCTCTTCATCAAAACAGAAATGCGCAGCCGCTTTTATGCAGCAGACGACGTACGCTTACATACGGAGATACACTAAATATACATCAGGCAAGCTCCGTATTAGTTCCGTACTGCTTCCGTATTGGTCGGGCAGGGATACTACACCCTCCCTTCCTACAGATAATCACGCCCTCGTGATTTTAAAAAATTAGTGAAGAGTTACGAACACAGCGTCAACCGGAAGATGGCAAATTATATCGGAAATGATAACGTTCAGAGTAGACAGAAGAAATGAACTGATAACAAATCATAAAGTAGAAGCACACCAGTTTCACACGATCTCACGGGGTCAAAAGGGGAAAGAACTGTCCTCCAAATAGGACCTGAAACCACAGCACTCTTGCTGCACTACGCTGGCACAACCCGCCAGGAACATCGCAGTTCAAAAACCGAACTGAATACACTATAACTATAAGGGGCGTTGTCACACACATTGTCCCACGTTAGCTGGGTAAACCGTGGCTCACCATGATCAGACGCCTACCAAACTAATCTGGATTCACACACTCGCATAAAGGAAGACTGAAGAGAACAGGGAGACTTAAGGAAGACAGGAAAGAAAATGCCATACCTGGAATCAGCGTTAGTAACCACGGCGGCGGCTGGAGCTACGGCGGAGAGCAAGCCAGGTTTTATCTTCATCTTGGTTGAGCCGGTCACCCAGAGCGGCTAGCTCGGCGTCAGACAAATGACCTCCCTCCTCGTCTTGAATCGTGGTCTTCACATTGTCGATAGCATCACTTTGCGCGACGTAAAGAGTGATGGTCTAGCCAGGAAGAGTGTGACGAAAATCTGCATCAAACCACGGAGGCGAAGTACCAAAGTGAAGAGTGGGCTCCTGCTTCCGACTGCGTGCCGGCGAAAATCAAACGCTGCTGGTCTTGGGGAATACCCTCCTTGTCTTGGTCAGCAGCCTGCATGTCGTCGTCCTCATCCGCTTCGCTATCACCACCGGTAGTATACATGTAGGTGGCGGGTCGCTTGGAATCGCCATCGGAGTCTCCAGTGTGTGCCGTGCGGAAAGAATGGTGATCCACGTTAGCACCCTGACTGTGCTGCAGGCTAATAAGCAGTGCCAGGCCGAGGAAGGCAAGAAACATGATTCTCATCTTGATTCGTCGCACGGAGCTGTAGCGGGTTGAGCCATCGGAGTCTGGGGTCGAATCACGTTGTTTTATTTAAAACTACACCGCTGCCACCAATGTAATGGGTAGCCGAGTGGTAGGCGCGGTGCAATTAACACGAATTACTTTTATTCTACTTTCAGGTACACACCTGAGATATAATCGTTCGTGAAAGAAGAAGCGGCAAAATAACTAACTTTCTCTCCGGTGCTCACCTAGAGGCTGAATCCTTATTCTCCGAGTTAGCTTTCATTGCTATCCAATCTAATCTGATCTTCTCTTCATCAAAACAGAAATGCGCAGCCGCTTTTATGCAGCAGACGACGTACGCTTACATACGGAGATACACTAAATATACATCAGGCAAGCTCCGTATTAGTTCCGTACTGCTTCCGTATTGGTCGGGCAGGGATACTACACCAGCTTGCTACTGCCCAGCGCCCTGCCGTCGGTGCGGGTGGCAAACTTCTCTCCCCCCCCCCCCCCTCTGGATAGCGGTGACATAACTCGCATCCCTTTTTTTGGCGCTACACTCTGCGTAACGCCATGGCATGCGCGCTTACTTCACAGAGCAAAGTGCAATGGCGCGCTACCTTCTGCTGCTTCTTCTCCGTGATGTGCTAGTTGCACCTTCTCTCTCTCTGCCCCCCCTCTTCATACTAGGTGACATAATTCGCATCTTTTTTGGCGCTATACTCTGCGTATATATACTGCTCTTGTGTGGCTTCCACGGTATTCATTGTTATTACCGGACGATGGCCAAGTGCCGAAACGTATTATAATGGAATGGTTCAGATTTGCAGAGAATTGTGGAATGGGTGAGTTCACCCAATTGTGTAAATACTATGAAACTGCAGGCAGCCTCAAAACTTCTTCTCAAAAATGCTTCAGTCGGAGAAATGAAAAATACATAACATCTCTTCGTTTTTTTCGCCTAAGTCATCAAGGTGGTGGACGGTGTCGTATTACCCTCGAATGCAAAGAGAACGTTTATATAAACCAATAAATTCTGCAATTACTTTTGCGTAACTCGTATTCAAACCGATTGAAATGTTTTTGCAAAACAATGATGTAACCAATCAATGGAAAAAAACATTTCCATCAGTTCTAATAACATGCATGATGAACTAGGCATAAAAGCATAGCGTAGGGCACTGACCTTCCAAGCTCTCACTTTAATAATTCTTTTTTCAAACGGGTCCAAGTAACCCGCCTCCCCCCCCCCCCCCTCCCCAGCCCCCCCCCCCCCCCACAGGGTCGCTGACCTGCTTGAACTGGCACTGGAGCTGACACTGCTCAAAGCCCATAACCAACTTAACCCTTTATGTACAGAAAAAATTGTACACAGACTGAATTTGATCTCGACTCACCTCAAATTCTATAATTATCTGGGTCATAACTTTAGTCTCCTTTTGTCGATTTTTTCAATCTTGGGCTTCCTGGAAAGCTCGGCGCAAGAGGAACACATTGAGCCCACGCTTGCCACCGTGAAGGGCAAAACGCCAGCGCTACAGCCCAGCGTCTTAGCTGCAAAGCCAATATTCCGACAGAAGTCGTCTTGCATCAGCCATTTCGCTCTCCTTGCTCGTAACAACTAACTGTTACTTCAAAAAAAGTTCACAAACTGCCATGAGTCCGTTTACCATTTTGAACGTGTTTCTACGTCACTGCATGCCCAGAATGATGGGGAAATCCCTCATTCAAATTGTGTGCACACGCATGTGCGCGCATATGCGTTTATGTGTGCATGTGTATGTATGTATGTGTATGTGTTTGTGTTTGTTTGTGTGTACATGATTTGTATTCATTAATGATGCTACTTCCAGGGTGGTTGGACACCACTCCACTATGCAGCACAGGAAGGTCATGTGTCCGTACTAGAATATCTACTTAATGCTGGACACCCATTGGAAGCGAAAGCTTCGGTAAGTCAGGATATCCCTGGTGCATGCTTGTTTGTGTAGGAGCAGAAAAGAAGGATTACCGTGCTTTCGCGATTAGACCCCTCTCTTGAATAGTGCTCTATGTTGAAGAGTGCCCCAGTCTATAAGAGCACGTGAAAAAAAATAGCCCTCTATTGAATTGTGTCCCCCCTATCCCCCCCCCCCCCCCCCCCCCCCGGCTTGCTACGAAGCACATGTGCACATTTGGTGTTCCAGGCCATGTGATAAGAAATCATGGTCGTTCTGACGTAATGTCCTGGCACTTCACGGACATACCATTTTTGCCGCAGAAGTCTTTGAAAGCCAACATTTTTTAAATCTCGACCCAACGATAAAAGACTCCGGGAAGCTTTTGAACGAACACATTTTCCCTGGAAACCGCACAGAAACCTTGTTGCTCTCAGCAGTCCACTTGTCAAAATTGGTGGCACGCACAGCGCGGAACTTCATGCCATGAGGAGGGCCATCGTGGCCACCTTTTCTCTTCCCAATCTTTAAGGACTAGAACTGATCTTGTCGAATGCGAAATCGGCATTCTTGCACATACTTCTTCTCCCACGATAAGTTGAATAACTCCACTAACTTGAAGGTCGATTTTCACAATCTTGAGCTTTCTGGATGGCTCCATCCATAAGCAATACACTTCCTGTAGACATGACGAGCATCAACGTAAAAGCACAGTGAGCGAAGCAAGCGTACACGCCAGGGTGATGTTAAGGAGGTTTGGGACAGTTTAGGCAAAATTTCATAATCATGATATGGCCCAGAATCTGCGAAAACCAGGCTTAGGGTGAAAATCTTTTTTTTGAGAAAAATGATGTTTTGTAAAAAGGTTGTGTCGCGTGGACGATCGAGTGCAGTGAAGTGGAACCAAAGAGAATCTCGCTCGTTTGAAGAAGTAGCAGTCATGGCAGGAAGGGTTTCAGCAGTCAGGGAAGTCAAAGGGCTTCCGGTAGAATATTCCCTGCTACTCCTCTAGTCACAACGAACAGTTTTTGAGCTGATCGAACGGATTCCATCTCCTAAACTCAGGGAGGGGGAAATTTCTGCGCTAGCTGCTGCTTGCGGAAAATGGTGAAGAAATCGTCTCCAGTTAGAGTCGTGATGGCGATAGCGAGGAGAACCTGGACGACATCGATCCAGCCAATCGAAGTACGGAGCTACTAGCTGTTTCTGGGCCTCACGCAAAGGGAACGCGCGCAGCAGAGCTCATACGTTTGCAGCAAGTTCACAAAGAAAAAGATTTGAAGCGCAGTGTGAAAACTGTTTTGAATTGAAGTCCTTGGCGATGAAGTGCTACTAAATGCCAGGCGAATGAGCGAGCAGATCGAGCGGCCTCCACTCGAAACTTTCCTCGCTGGACAGCTAGCTGCCAGGGATTGTACGGCGTGCCGATATTTCACTTGCTGATCAGCACCAAGCAGACACTGCAGCACGCCAGCACACTACTCAGTATGCGCTTACTATGAACAGTGGAGCAGTTTGAAAGGCTGTGTTCTTGCTTGTTTCTGAACAGTTGTACTAGATTCACCCTTCAAAAGGTGCCATCTCAACTGGAGTCAGGTTTCCTTGTGGTGTGTAGCGCCAGAGCATGCCAGTACATGACTCAGCCCCAGAATGTGCTGAGTGAGGAGCAAACAAAATTCATGCACAACTGTGCATGGCCACTACAGCCTGCAGCATAAAGGCGCCACAACAAGCCTGCCCCCAGATGCCTACCTTGTCATGTCACCTAAACAAAAATCATCCATGTCTCTTCCTTGAGTCTGGTGGATCTCTCTTCATTTCTTTCCTGTGATAACAATTTTGTTTGTGTTTTTTTGGGATTTTTTAACACAAAACCCTGGTGTGTTTGAGATACTTTTAATACCACTATGAGTCGACCCACACATGTAATATTTTGTTTCCTGACCTCCCATGCCCAGTAGAAGCTGAAAATGGGAAAAGTCATTTTGTGAAATTTCACCCTAAGCCTGGTTTTCGCAGATTCTGGGCCATATTGTGATGTGAACAGATTGCGTGGAGTCTTAGGTACCTTAGGTTTCAAATTCTGAAATAAAAAGGATGGTCCCCATATCCGTTTTGTCAACTTCAGCCACTTTTCGACCCCTAATTTTGACGGACATTGCTGAGTGGTTGCACATTTTCTACTATAAGTATTATCTTTGTTATGTTCACGATTTCACATATGCACGCACTTGCACACTCGTACGCACTCGCACACTCGAACTCACCTTTACAGGCGCGCACTCACTTTCACTCTCGTACTCACCTTTTCAGGCGTGCACTCACTTTCACTCTTGTACTCACCTTTTAGGGCGCGCACTCACTTTCACTCTCGTACTCACCTTTACAGGCGCGAACTCACCTTTTCGGGCACACGCTCACTTTCACTCTCGTACTCACCTTTTTAGGCGCAAACTTACCTTTACTCTCGTACTCACCTTTACAGGCGCGAACTCACCTTTTCAGGCGCGCACTCACATCCACTCTCGTACTCACCTTTTCAGGCGCGCACTCAACGTACTCACCTTCACAGCCTCGTACTCACCCTTGGTGCTTTTCCTAATCTTTTCTTTCTTTGGCCTGGGTAGCTGGACTCGCGCTTTAGCACATTTATCTCCATAGCTACCCAGGCCCTAGATAAGCCACGTACGGCAGCTCCTGCCTTAAATGACCTCCACATCAAGGTGCGTGACATGATTGAGGAGGCCACCGAGTCCAGATTGCGCTCCAACAATGTCATACTGCGTGGCCTGGAAGAGCTCCCGTCCGAAGACCTCGCTACTCTAGTTCCGACACTGGTGCCCAATTTAGCCGCCGCTGACGTGAAGTCCGCATCCCGTATCGGCACGCGCGGTTCAAATAATGCAAGCACCACTGCCCACCAAATAAAGCCGCGGTTAGTCCACGTTGCCCTAACTGAGAGCGGGAAGGCAACCCTGATGAGGCACCGTCGCGACGCTACCTTCAAAGGGGCTAATGTTTACATTCAGCACGATCTGACACGGCCCGAACAAGCACGGAGAAGGGCTCTGGTGCCCAAAATGAAGGCCCTTCGCAGTAAGGGTACACAGTGCCACCTGCCCCGCGATACAATTATCTCCGGAGGCAAAGTGCTCACAGATGAGAACATTGAACGGATGCTACATGACCATGACGTGACCCAATAGGACACACCAAGGGCATCCCCAGTGATACAACCACCCACTGACACCAACGACGGAAAGCTAAGTATCACCCGTGCATGCATTTCTAAAAAAGATTCTCCTTTGTTAATTGCCCACATAAATATCTGTAGCCTTTTAAATAAACTGCATGAAGTTCAATACATTCTATTCAAACACAAGATTGACGTCCTAGCAATCTCGGAGACATGGCTGAAAACAGCAATCCCTGACGGCTTAATCAAACTGCCTGGATACGAAGTACACAGAAGAGACCGCAAGCTAAAGACAGGAGGCGGTGTATGTATCTACATCAATGACAAACTTAAGCACAGACAATTACATATCCTCCAAGATATCGAAGCCGTTTCCATCCAGTTAGTATTGCCGCACAATCCCCTGAACATAGTATGCACGTACAGACCCCCTTCATCCCCCGTCACATTTTGGGAGGAGTTGCTCAACACCGTTGATGACATCGAATCACACACGAGAGAAGCTCATACCATCGTGCTAGGCGACCTCAACGTCAACATCGCAGACCACCAACACCAGCAGTACAGGCACTTCCTAAGCTTCTGCCATGCTACCAACTTACAGAACGTAGTTACGTCCCCAACCAGATTTCCGAGCCAATCGGTGCTAGACTTAATCTTACTACCCCGTACAATTTATCCACCAGCACGCATCTCTCATTCCTCAGGGAGACAGAGCATCATCTACCATGGCTGTTCCGTTGAGCCATGCGACGCTTCCGATCATCAACTAGTAGTTTTAGAGCTGTTGGCTACATCGCACTCTGCGCCGCAGAATCCACCAGTCAGAACCCGGAAGCCTCCAATAAGAACCATAAACGCACAGGCATTCCAGACAGAGATCACTTCGAAGATGTCAATCGTCGAGAACCAACCAACTGACCTCAATGCAAACATTGAACTTTTTCAGGGCTCCATCACTGAAGCACTTGATCACCATTGCCCCGTGAGGATAGTTACCTTTTCCACTAAGTATAAACCCGCACCATGGGTCGACGACGAGCTACGTAAACTGCTCTACCGCAGAAAACGAGCTCATAGACTCCTGCTGAAACAGCCGGGTGACCAGCAGCGAATCCAGTCTTTCCGAGCGCTTCGCCGACAGTGCAAAATCACCATGCGCCGTAAGAAAGCCAATTACTTTCAGGCCGAGTTCATCAACAACAGACGGAACCCTAGACGTCAGTGGAGCGCTATGAACAGCCTACTTGGCAGAACGAAAGTCAGCCGTGAGCCTGGAGCTAGTATTGCAGACATTACATCTGTATTCTCAGAAATAGTTGGACCTTTGCTGCCGACAGAGACTTCTGACGCCCTGACGCTGGCATCCATGCCTGATCAACCATCCAACATTCTACCTGGTCTGCCGTGTGGCCCCCAGTCAGACGGCACTCTAGTTTCTTTTACCCGAATCACAGCGGAGGACGTTAAGTTCCATCTCCGTGCTATGGACAGTCGCAAAGCAAGCGGTCCTGACGCCATCCCCCCGCTCGTTAACAAACTTGTGCCTGATCAAATTGCACCAACGCTTGCCTCTCTCTTGTCGTTATCCCTCGAAACTGGAGAATTCCCAACGCCCTACAAGCTAGCACATGTCCGTCCGATCCACAAACGTGGGGACGCTTCCGACCCTCGCAACTACAGACCCATCTCCCTCCTTCCTCTCATGTCCAAACTTCTCAAGCGGTGTGCGCTAGAGCAACTTACGCAATACATGGATAGCGCCAGTCACATGGAATCCCTCCCTGCAGTTCAGTTTGCGTACCGCAAAACCCACTCCTGCGACGATCTTCTCGCTCTGGTGGCAAATGATTGGAGTCAAAGTCTAGACCAGAACGAGTATGTGGCTGCAGCTTTCCTCGACATGTCCAAAGCCTTCGACACTGTCATCCACAGTTTGCTCCTCCAAGAACTGTTCGAGATTGGCGTGGGAGGGGTTGCACTGCGTTGGTTCGCATCATACCTCACTGACCGGCAGCAGAGAGTTGTCACCAAGTCTAGCAGAGGTGCCTGTTATTCTGCCTCCAGAGGTGTACCTCAAGGATCTATCCTTGGACCTGTCTTGTTCAATCTTGCTGTCTGCAAACTGCCAGAGTGTGTTGCTAGTACCAAGGTCCGTCAGTTTGCTGACGACGTTTCTGTCTACAAATCCGGAAGGGATCCACAGAAGCTCACTGCAGACTTGGCCAGAGACGTTCTGTCAATCCGCAACTTCCTCCGGGACCACGGCCTTAAACTCAACGCGGAAAAGACACAGTTCATCATATTCCGCCCAAAGTCCAAGGCGGTCCCAGCTAATCTCCAATTGTCAATTGACAGCACTAGCATACCGCCTTCAGCCACGATCAAATACCTTGGCCTCCTGTTCGATGAGCATCTTACGTACCGAGATCACATCACGCTCCTGGAACGCAAGATAGGCACTAAACTCGCTGTGTTCAGGAAAATCAAACACAATCTAACACCTGCTGCCAAACGAGTCTTCTACTGTTCCTTCATTCAAGCCCAACTTGAATACGGCTCTAATACATTTGCGCACAGCCTCCAAGTCTCACAAATGGACCGCATTACTCGTATCTCCAACCGTGCTGTTCGGATTGTCTTCGGCTACCCGAAGTACTACGATGCTTCTCTTGTTCTAGCTAGGAACTATCTCGCTGCTATCTCCCTTAGATATCAATTTCGCCTGTTTGTACTGGTGTTTCGAGCCCTCCATAAGTTGTGCAGTCCACTACTCTCGACCTGCTTCCTCCCTCGCACTGCCACTTCACAAACCTCAGCCCGTACACGCTCTCAATCCACTTTGTCACTTAGTCTTCCTTTAGTTTCTCGCCGCTATGGTTTATACTCGCTTAGCTTTCTTGGTTCTGATCGTTGGAATGCGCTTCCTGCTGATATTCGCACAATCTCCTTGCTCAGAAACTTCCGTTCATCTATTCAACAATTCATAGGGTACCCTGTAAAAAGGCCCTAGGCCTGTGGGACTGCCCTATTCAAAATTTAATAATAATAATAATAATAATAATAATAAGCTCTTGCTGGAACATTTTCTCTTCCCTTGTCTTGCTTGCCTTGTCTTGCCTGTCTTGCCCTTGCCTTGTCTAGTTAGTCAGCCTTGCCTTGTCTAGTTAGTCAGTCTTGTTTGTCAGTTTATCGAACTTCTGCGATTCTCTTTCCTTGTCGTTGTCGACTGGAACCTGTTGATCCGCTCGTTCTATTGTGACTGTGCTTGATCTTACCATCTTTATAATCTCTTGCAGCACTGCATTGAAACTTTCGGAAATACAAACCGACTCGGTTTGGATTGTAAAGAAAGAAGGAAAATGTCATTGGGACTAAGCAACCCACCGAAATTGCAAAATGCAAAGCTGCGATTTTCCTTGAAAAAGGAGAAAAGAAAGTAATTTAAAAGAGAAAAGGACATATGGATACGAGTTAAGAGTAACTCTCCATCACTGTAACATGATACTTTATGCAGTCAGAAAGTGCAATAACTAGTTTTCGCAAAGCTTCCCTTTCTTTACTTATCTTTGATATTTATGACCCACCCAAGTTGGGTGGTGTGCTGCTTTGCTGCTTCGAATTGTAGTTAGACCGCTTTGTCAAATATCGTACCGGTCTCGTCATCGTCCAGTAACAATCGACATTCTTTGTTCCGTTGGGACTGTAGCTTTTGCTCGTTTTCGTTGCGCTTGCCTTCCCCTCTTTGGTCTTTCCATAACCTTGAACCTTCCAAGTTGGAAGGCTGTCGGTTAGCGCTACGGAGATGTGTTGAAGCTAGGTGTCAGGACGTCGAATGTTTCAGTACTCTGTCAGTTTTGTGCCTAGTTATTGCACTTTCTGACTGTATAAAGTATCATGTTACAGTGATGGAGAGTTACTCTTAACTCGTATCCATATGTCCTTTTCTCTTCTACATTTATTTATGGCTCAAAATCCGAGTTTCAGAAAGTAATTTCTCACATGATTTCCAACGTAATATTTTATGAACCTGGGTTTATGGGATCCTTTCATGGAAAGGAACAGGTTTGCCAAATAAAACACAGGGTGTCCCCATATTCGCTGAGACAATAAACACTACTAATGAATGTACGAAAAATGTCATATTTTGATACTGTATGTTCAGGCATGCAAAGTGGCTGAATTTGATTTGTTAAAAAGGTAAAAACAACCCAGATAGTTCTGTCTTTTTTGGTAATGCCTCCTAGGCGATTTAAAAGCAAGTATCAACGTAGTTGAGAAGAAGTATCGACGACCCGGCCATTATGGAATCCAATGCACCACACCACCACATTGCGCTCTTGGCCGATCCAAACCCTGCACTCACATCACCATCACCACAGCGAGGACAATTCCGGTATATAGATTGATTTTGACAAAGACCCTCCAGACAGCTGTTTCGCTCCTCCTGAGCACATCAGTGGAGGCATACGATGTTCAATGAAAGAATAATAAGAATAGACTGATCTTTATAGGGATAAATTGTCTGTAGGGTCATTGTCAATATCAATCTATAATATTATACCGGAATTGTCCTCGCTGTGGTGATGGTGATGTGAGTGCAGAGTTTGGATCGACCATAAGCGCAATGTGGTGGTGTGGTGAATTGGATTCCATGAGCAGGCGCGTAACGCCGTATCGCAAAACTCGCAAACAAAGCAGCTAGAGTTTGCCGCACTATGTTCGCAAAACGCCCAAATAAAAGCAGGATAAAAAGTATCACAAAGTGCCCGCATTAAACATAACCTCGTTCATCAGTGTTTCGATGTGTGCACTGTACTTGTACAATCATGTACTGAATAGGTTCATCACACATGTTTTCTACACGCTATACTGTATATCAGTCTTGAACAGGATTGTACATGCAGCCATTTTCGGCACCTTTGAAACCGTACAACAGCTGCGCGACCTGAGCGCGCGGCGGGGGGGGGGGAGCTGAGTGTGAAGCAAGGAGCAGCAAGTACCGGTGTTTTAATGCTCCATGGTGTGAACTGACTACACTGTGCTGTTTTTGTTCCAACTTGCTGCTCCCTGTTATTTGAGGAAAAGAAGCCATGCTTGTTTGCAAGTCCAACTGTCGCAGCCTCCAGAAAACCCTTTTTAAGAAGCAGCCGATAGTACATGTACATGTAGTTCAAGATCAAAGGGAATGATGTACATGTACAACGTATACCATGGTATACAATGTAGTCTGCTGCATCACACTCATTTCTGTGTGCAGTTTACCACGAAACTTCAAAATAAAAGGAGCTGGCCGAGCAAAAATCCTTGGCTGCAAAAATATATATATAGAATTTTGTACCGTATGTCACGTCACATGACCGTCCAAAGCAGACTAATAGGAGCTACGCTACGCCCCTGCATAAGTATCAACGTAATTGAAAGAAAAAGAAAATTGCCCATATTGGGATTCAAACCACAAACCTTGATTTGGGAAAGAAAAAAGAAAAAAAAGGTCGCCAAAAGTGGGGTTCGAACCCACAAACCTTGATTTGGAAAAGAAACAAAGAAAAAAAGGTTCCCGAAAGCGGGGTTCGAACTCACAACCTTCGGTCTTGGCCAAAATGGCGATAACTGTCGCCAAGAGTACATAAACCAGAGTGTGCAACTCGGGATGGTTCCTATGGGAGCGTAATTCGTGCAGTACGTCATTTCTGACGGCATGGTAAGCCACAGGTACGGTGAAAAGTTGCGCTATGAAACATGAAAATTTGAGCTGTACGCAAGTCGCGGCTTGGCTGACCTCATCAGGGTGGCGTAGTGTACGAACTGCGCTGTTTCAGATCTGATATGCACAGTTGCACACTCTGGTTTATGTACTCTTGCTGTCGTGAACCTCCTTAATTGCGAGGGAAATACTCAAAGCAATACAATTCCCTCAAAGTTTATCGTAGAACGCTGGGATTTTTGCAAAGACTTCGGGATGCCCGTAGCCTGATTGGGTCGTAGCACCTGACTGGCTAGGGAAGCGCAAAAAATGGGCAAAACCCAGCTTAAGTGCATTTTACAAGCTCATAATAAAGCTTGAGATATAGCCCCACTGTCGACGTCCGCACCCTGTGGTGTTCTGTCACGTACTGAGTATGATGCTGCTGACTGATTCTGACATTGGACGCGATGTGCTGTCCCAATTCCTTGCGAGATCACTTTGGGTGGGGGAGCACTGCATTTTAAGCTTCTAAAGCTGACATCGCTCCGCCGAGCCATGATAGTGATGGCAAATGAGAGCACGTTCTTCGCTTGCGGAGTCGTGAAGTGATACTTCCATTTTCAGAGGTGACGGTTAACGCCGTGCTAGACAAGTCGGAAGGGTTGCTGACCTGTGCCTTGAAGATACCCGATCGGTGATTTCAAGGGATGAACAATGTGATGATGGCGCATGCGCTAGTGGGGCCTACAGTGAGTGGTGTTCCCGTACGGGTGTTGAATTACTCTGACGAGGCAGTTGCTCTAGAGAGGGCGCTGCAGATTGGTCGGTTAGAACCAATATCTGAGGTCATGAACATCGGGACCGAAGATACTGTGGCCGATGGCCAGCGAGAAACCTCGGTTCAAATAGGTAAGACAGAGGATCCCATCAGAGTCTTGAAGCAGTTGTGTATTGGCGCAAAGGGTCCAGTAGCAGGCCCGCGTTGCAGGTTGGACGAGCTGGACTCGATCCTGGAGCCTGGTGGGTTGGACGAGCTGGACTCGATCCTGGAACCTGGTGGGTTGGACGAGCTGGACTCGATCCTGGAGCCTGGTGGGTTGGACGAGCTGGACTCGATCCTGGAGCCTGGTGGGTTGGACGAGCTGGACTCGATCCTGGAACCTGGTGGGTTGGACGAGCTGGACTCCATCCTGGAGCCTGGTGGGTTGGACGAGCTGGACTCGATCCTGGAACCTGGTGGGTTGGACGAGCTGGACTCAATCCTGGAGCCCTGTGGGTTGGATGAGCTGGACTCGATCCTGGAGCCTGGTGGGTTGGACGAGCTGGACTCGATCCTGGAACCTGGTGGGTTGGACGAGCTGGACTCGATCCTGGAGCCTGGTGGGTTGGACGAGCTGGACTCGATCCTGGAGCCTGGTGGGTTGGACGAGCTGGACTCAATCCTGGAGCCCTGTGGGTTGGACGAGCTGGACTCGATCCTGGAGCCTGGTGGGTTGGACGAGCTGGACTCGATCCTGGAACCTGGTGGGTGGGACGAGCTGGACTCGATCCTGGAGCCTGGTGGGTTGGACGAGCTGGACTCGATCCTGGAACCTGGTGGGTTGGACGAGCTGGACTCAATCCTGGAGCCCTGTGGGTTGGATGAGCTGGACTCGATCCTGGAGCCCTGTAGGTTGGACGAGCTGGACTCGATCCTGGAGCCTAGGTGTGTGGACGATGTGTACTCGATCCTGGAACACACGGGAACGCGGGGTGCTAGAGACGGCCTTGGGACCGGTTTCGGACAAGACATCTCCTTGGAGGAGATGGGTTGCGTACAGACTTTTGTACTTCGGTACCGTGATGCGGTCGCATTGAACCCATACGAACTTGGTCGCACTTCGGTGCTTCAACATAAGATTGAGACACGTGATCGTGGCCCTGTTGCACAGGCTGCAAGGCGTATGCCATGGAATTCTCGTGAAACTGCTCGCGAGCTTGTTGACAATATGAAACAGCAGAGGTTGGTGGAAGATTCCACTGGTCCTTGGTGGTCGCCTATTGTACTTGTGGAAAGACATCCAGTTTGACACAAATTAGTGTTGACTACAGAAAGCTTAGTGCTGTGACAAAGCGGGACCTGTATACCCTCCTGCAAATTGAAGAGACGCTTAGCGCACTGTAAGATGCAAACATGTTGCACCCTAGACCTGTGTTCAGGTTGTTACTATGCCTTTGGCAGTTGCAGACAAGGAGAAGACTGTCTTCTCTAGGCCCGGTGGCAATTATCAGTTCTTGTAATGCCATCCAGAATGTGCAATGAGCTCAGCTCATTTCAACGGCTCATGAATTTACTGCTCAGGGACCATTGCGGCGTATCTAGTTTATCTAGAATTTTCTAGTGGATCTAGAATGAAATCACTGTTTCAGCGTTCATTGATGAACATCTGGAATGTTGCGATGCTGTGTTCAGCGAGTTGGTTGCAAAACCGTACTGTACTACCACAGAACTGTGCTACAGTGTGTGTGGATTGCATCTGTCCTTGTTGGCAGCAATGAACCTACCGTGGAAGTATTGGCGAGGTCGCCAAGGTCTTTTGTAATCGATGGAGTGTGGGTGCAACCGATTCGTTGGATACCACCTAGTCTATGAAATGGCTCTTGGAGCTCTGCGGCAGTTTGTACTGAACCCGATACCTACGTGGTAGAGGGGTGTGTCTACCACACGTTATGGCCTATGGTCTACCTCCATCTCGGATGGCACGAAATGGCGAACCGTCATACGTATACGCTCTGAGTGAGTGATTGGCAAACGTGCATTCAGTTGCACGTGACAAGCTGTGTGCTGTTCATCAGCACCAGGCTCATATCACGATAGTGGCACCAGGCTCATATCACGATAGTGGAGCAGTACCAGTTTCAGCTGAAGTTGGATTTTTTGATGGAAATTTCCCTCCAGTTGAGCCACATTTCGTACTCTATGCCTGTACCTGTTGTGGTACTGAACAAGTTGGCTTGGCCAACGAGAGCTAGGCGGTTACATTCACGACTCGCTGACTTTAATGATGGTTGAGATCACGGGACGTGATTCTTGAGAGGCCGGGGAATTGTCATGACCCGGATCAGACTCGTCGTGAAAGCGACCACACATTGAGTTCAGTAGCCAAAAGCTGGGCTCCGGAATATTCTAGAGTTCTGTAACGACCATAATTAGTCCTTCGTTAGTTGAGCAATCATGGCTTAAAGCTCGTGGCCTAGATTCGTAAAGTGTTGTCGTACGTCGGCAACACCTTCAACACAAGTCGTCAGCATTGTACTCACTACATTGTTGATGTTGCATGACAGCACTGACTCACGGCACCCTTTTCGTTTGTGCTTTGCCCAGTCCGCTCTGGCTGGTGAGTGGCCTCCTCAGGTGACAGCTTCCGGGCATACCCCTGTTCCAAATAGCTGTCGATCTTGCTCTGGTAGCCTACAAGTGCAAGGCAGTCACACACCATGAATCTCACCACCCACCATTTCATGGCAAGGCTGTCCACTGCCAAGGACTTGCCTCAGTTCTCTGGACATGCTGACGAGTGGCCAGCATTCATCTTCGCCCTGGAGCACACAACCAGAGAGTGCGGATTCTCGAAAGGGGAGAACCTTGGACGACTGCAAAAGGCGCTGCGCGGAAAGGCAAAGGAAGCTGTACAGGGGATGATGACTCTCCCCGACAATGTAGGGGAGGTCATCTCCATCTTGAGGATGAGGTTCGGCCGCCCGGACCAGATTGTCCAGAATCTCATTCTGAAGACGAAATCACAGAGAGGCATGAAGTCGGAGGAGGCCATCGAGGTACTGATTGAAATCAGCGCCCTGTGCCGCAACCTTGTGGCCACTATGCGAAGCACAAAGTGCACCGGCCATCTCTACAACCCTCAATTGGTCAAGGAGCTAGTTGGCAAGCTGTCTGGGGGGCTTCGGATCCAGTGGGGAGAGTACGTGCTTAAAACCAGCACAGACCCGCACCTGGACACCTTCTCTGCCTGGCTTCAACAGAGGGCAAAGGCTGCACGCCTAGTCGCTCAGCCGAGCCCATGTGACGTCACTCATGCCACTCCACGCACAGGCCAAACGTTCAAAGTCGTGGAGGCCACCGCCGGTAAGCCACATTGCCTATTCTGCAGCAAAGCTGGGCACACCACAAGTAGCTGCCGTCAGCTAGCCGCGGAGTCACTTAACGCCCGTCGGCAGTTCGTTAGTGACAGACGGCTGTGCTTCCGCTGCCTTGGCGAAGGCCACCTGGCGAGGGTATGCGAGGAGAAGGCCTGCTCGTGTGGCAAACCCCACCATCCTCTACTACAACGTGATGGCCGCGGAAGTGTAGCACCGCTAGGACGCATGTCAGAGACGACATACACCTCGGCAACCCACGTGTCTGAACACAGTGGAAGGGTGCTGCTGAGGGTTATTCCGGTCACGGTACGAAACGGAGACACAGCGGCTGATACGTACGCACTCCTGGACGAAGGCTCAACAGTGTCCTTGATTGAAAGCGAACTGGCGGAGGAACTTGGACTTGCAGGACCAACACGGCCCCTGAGGTTGTCATGGACGGATGGCAAGCAGCACCAGGAGTCCAGCTCCAAGGTAGTAACATTCAGCGTAGCTGGCAGGCAGAGACAGGACAGCTTCACCTTAACAAACGTCCACACTCATGCCAAGTTCAACCTGCCAACACAATCAATCAACCCTCAACGGCTGAAAAACTGCCCCCACCTGGAGGGACTTGAACTACCAACGCTGTCTTGTGCCAAGCCCAGACTCCTAATCGGACAGGATAATTACAGCCTGATCGCACCACGGGTGATCGCGGAGGGCCCTCCAAACGCACCCGTAGCTACACAGACCAAGCTAGGGTGGGTTGTTCATGGCAAAACGATCGCCGACCGCTGCAGAATCGATGAAGGCGTGGTCCTCTCCACCTGGGGTCTCGACAGCGACCTCCATGACCTGGTCCAGCAGTCGTTCGCCCTAGACTCCCTCGGGGTCAAGCCCGCGAAAATCCGCAGCAAGGCTGACGACCGCGCACTCCAGCTGCAAGACACTCCCACCACGCGTACCGGACGCCGGTGGCAAACGGGTCTTCTCTGGCGGGAGGACAACATCACCCTTCCACGGAGCAAGGCAACGGCTGCCCAGCGTCTCGAGCAGCTGGAGAGGCGCCTGCGGAAGGATGACACGCTTGCACAAGGCTACCAGAGCAAGATGGACAGCTATTTGGAACAGGGGTTTGCCCGGAAGCTGTCACCTGAGGAGGCCACTCACCAGCCAGAGCGGACATGGTACCTGCCACACTTTCCTGTGTACAACAAAGAGAAAGGCAAGGTGCGACTGGTGTTTGACGCCGCGGCAAAGTCGCATGGAAAGTCTCTAAACGACTTCCTCCTCACCGGCCCGGACCTCCTGACGCCGATCACACAAGTTCTGTACAACTTCCGACTGTACGAGGTTGCCTTTGGTGCAGACATCAAGGAGATGTTCCACCAGGTGAAGATGCGTCCCGAAGACCGTCATGCACAACGCTTCCTCTGGCACGACATGGATGCAAGCAGACCAGCTGATGTGTACCAGATGGACGTCATGACGTTCGGTGCAGTCTGCTCACCAACCGCCGCCCAGTTTGCGAAGAACATCAATGCACACGACTTGGCTTCCGGAGATGCGCGAACCGTGACGGCCATAGAGGAGTGCCACTATGTCGACGACTATTTCGACAGCACCCCAACAACCGAGGAAGCTGTAGCACTGACTCGCAAGGTGATGGACGTCCACGAGGGGGGAGGGTTTGTGATCCGTAACTGGGTGAGCAACTCTCCGACGGTCCTCGAGAGCCTTCCATCAGATCTGAAGTCACCAAGAATCGTGAACGTCCACAGCCACGACCTCCCCATCGAGAAGACCCTGGGCCTCCGATGGGACCCTGCGAAGGACACTCTTAGCTTCTCCTGCGGTACGAAGCCAGATCCAAAGGCACCAGTCACGAAGCGAAGCGTCCTGCGACACACAATGTCGGTATTCGACCCACTCGGCCTGGTGTCCTGCCACTCCATCATCGCATGCATGCTTCTCCAAGACGTGTGGAGAGCTGGCATAGGCTGGGACGATGAACTCCCTGCATCTCTGGCAATGAGATGGACAGATTGGGCTGCAGAGCTAGACCAGGTGGCCACCGTAGAAGTTCCACGGTGCTACACACCGTTGATTGCAGTCGCTACAGACATCCAGCTGCACGTGTTCGCTGACGCAAGCGAGAAAGCATACGGCGCCGCTGCGTACTGGAGAGTAGAGAACCACGGTACTCAGCTGGCAGTGTCCCTAGTTGCAGCGAAGGCACGCGTTGCTCCACTGAAACCGGCCTCGATACCTCGTCTGGAACTCCAGGCTGCGGTCCTCGCCTCGCGCCTATCCAGTACCGTACGGGAGCAGCTGCGTATTTCAATTCCACGGGTCATATTCTGGACAGACTCCAGAACGGTGCTGTTGTGGATACGCTCAGACGCCCGGCAATTCAAACCATTTGTGGCCCACCGGATCGCGGAAATAACAGACACAACAGAAGTAGATCAGTGGCACTGGGTACCAACAAGACTGAACCCAGCCGACGACCTCTCCAGAGGCATCTCTGCCCAGCGCTTGCAGCCGGACGATCGCTGGTTTGGCGGCCCGGACTATTTGAGGCAAGGCGAAGCAGACTGGCCCGCCGAGGAGACTCGTACGCCGGACCCGGATGATCTCGAGCTGAAGCGTGCGTTCAGTGGCGTCCACGCAGCAGCCGGAGACAGCTCAGAGCCACCCAGCCTGAAGGCAGCACTACCAGAGATCGAGCGCTTCTCAAGCTGGTGTCGCCTGGTAAGAGCAACCGCCTGGGTGCTACGCTTCACTCGCCACCTGAGACACGGAGGAAGAGACACTGCCAAGCCGTCGCTGACAGTCCCCGAGCTACGAGCCGCGGAGAGTCTTTGGTGGAAAGCTGCACAAGCGGAAGGCTTCCCAGAAGAACTCGCTGCGCTCCGCAATGGCAAGCCAGTCAACAAGGACAGCCGCCTGGTCCAGATGACACCCTTCATCGACGACAATGGCATCATGCGCTCTGACAGCCGCGTGCGGAACGCAAAGGTTGAAAACAAGAACCTGCGCCAACCTGTCTTGCTCCCGCCGAAGCACGCCTTCACTAGGCTGCTCATACAGCAACACCACGTCTGGTCGTTACATCAAGGACAGGATCGCGTAGTGAACGAGCTGCGTCAGAAGTACTGGGTACCCGGTATTCGCACAGCGGTAAGAAGCACCTGGAGCGAGTGCCAGCATTGCAAGAATCTCCGTGCCAAGCCGCAGCCACCAATCATGTCGGCCCTGCCAGAGTGCCGCACTGACGCCTTTCAGCGACCCTTCACACAGACAGGACTGGACTACTTCGGCCCGCTGTCTGTCACTGTTGGGCGCGGACATGAGAAGCGGTACGGCGCTCTCTTCACTTGTCTCGCCACTCGAGCCGTTCACGTGGAGCTGGCGCACGACCTGTCCACAGACTCAACGCTAATGGCCATCCGGCGATTCATCAGCAGGCGAGGCTGTCCACTGGTGATCCACTCAGACAACGGAACCAACTTCAAAGGCGCCGCCAAAGAGCTCCGCCAGGCCATTCGTGAGCTGAATGAAGCTCGCATCCAGGACCAGCTTTCTCATGACGGCATTACATGGTCGTTCAACCCGCCGGCGGCACCCCACATGGGCGGAGCCTGGGAGCGGCTCGTTGGATCCGTCAAGACCGCACTTCACGCCATCCTCAAAGAGCGCCATCCCAAGGAGGAGACCCTCCTGACCGCACTTGCAGAAGCAGAGGCACTCGTGAACAGTCGACCTCTCACACATGTCAGTCTGGATGCCGCCGACGACGAGGCCCTGACTCCAAACCACTTCCTGATCAGTTCCTCGTGTGCCATTCTTCAAGGAATCGCGCAGGCAGGAGATGTCTCGCTGCGGCGCCAATGGCGCGTTGCGCAAGCCCTTGCAGATATGTTCTGGCGCCGTTGGGTTCGCGAGTACCTTCCAACTCTCGCTCGCCGCACAAAGTGGAACCGCCAAACTTAGCAGCTTGTCGTAAACGACATTGTCATTATCGCGGACAACAATGCACCACGGGGTTCCTGGCCCAAAGGTGTCGTCTCAGCTGTCCATCCAGGCCGCGATGGTGTTGTCCGTGTTGTCGACGTCAAGACCGCATCAGGTAGCGTTTTTCGCCGACCCGCCGCGAAAATTTGTGTACTGGACGTGCGGTCGTAGAGCTGTTATGCCTCCCGCACTTCTGAGCTGCAGCTAGCTGCGCTGTTTTTTCTCTTTTTCTTGTTTTCCTTTTTTCTTGTTTTGTGCGTCCATGGACCATCCACCTCTATTTCTACTCGAATAACACGATGGTTGCTAGGTTTAATACAGTCTTCTTCGCTCTTCTTCTGTTCTTTTTTGCATGTTTATGTTAACTCTCCCACGTTTCGTAACCAGGGGGGAGAATGTTGCTGCATGACAGCACTGACTCACGGCACCCTTTTCGTTTGTGCTTTGCCCGATTGGGCACCCATTGTAAAGAGCACGATACAACACTTTTCCATGCATGTCCGACTCACTTTCCACACTATTTTTCCTATAATCACACAACTCCCGAGAACAGGGACAGATCAATAAAGAACACCTTCTAACCAACAAGAGAATTAGGAGCTTGTGTCTGTGACGAGGGTTGTGCCACGGGGCACTAGGATCTCACGAAAACAGTTGAGCTTGAGGGGACCACGCTTAATCCTGCAAGGGAGCTGATACATTTGTTAGTTGAGCAAGAGTGGCGCCTTTTCTCATGTCGTAAGACGCAAAGGGTAGAGAGTACTTCACGTACTCTAGACCGCAGGCCCGTTGGAGGGAGCACGGCATTGCTGTCTGCTGCTATGTTTGGGGGAAGAGCCCATATTGGGTGAAGCCACGAGAACGACATAGCTACGCTTTCTGCCTGTTGCAATGCATCCCAGCCACCGGATCGCGGGCCAAGATCATGCCAGCATTTGGAAAACACTGTATTCACATTTGTGTGAGCGGGCTCCCGTACTGATCTTTGTACTAACGTTATATCCTAGTTTGCCTGATTGCATTACTGTTTGAAATATCGAAAAGTATTCTTTCTAGACCAAAGAGTGGTATATTTGATAACATTTAATAACTAGGCACAAAGGTGTCAGGACGTCGAATGTTTCAGTACTCTGTCAGTTTTGTGCCTAGTTATTGCACTTTCTGACTGTATATAGTATCATGTTACAGTGATGGAGAGTTACTCTTAACTCGTATCCATATGTCTTTTTTCTCTTCCACATTTATTTATGGCTCAACATCCGAGTTTCACATTTAATAACGATAGAATTTTTTTTTTTTTAGAAATTTTTGGAAAAGTATCGTAAAAATTTCTATCGTTATTAAATGTTATCAAATATACCACTCTTTGGTCTAGAAAGAATACTTTTCGATATTACAACGAGAGTGAATAATCAACGGCTTGTCCACCAACTCTTTGACTGTTTGAAATATTGAATTAATCCTTACGCATTCTTTTCGCTGTTGCCTACTTTTGATCACATAATGTAGCATATACAAGGAGCTGTTTTTCATCCTCGACTCTTGGGGAGCTGACTACTCCTCCGACTTTCTCCTGTTTTGGGTCTTTGACTGTTCACGCTTGATTCTTTCGATTCAGCATTGCAATGGTTCAATAAACTCTGTTCAAGTGGAATTAGAAACCTGTTGTTCTGTGTGAGCTAGCTAACTTGGATGGCGACTATATTGGTCTTCTACCTGGTTAGCCACTAGACTGATCTAAGGCAAGTCACAAACCCTCCAACGCACGGCCATGACACTAGCGCAGACGCCGTAGCTGGTCCGAACCTGGAAGGCTTGGCGGACGGCGGTGACTGGGAGCCCAGTGTTGTGTTGGCGATGCTGTGCAGCATCTAATCCGCCTCCGTGCAGAAGTCTGCTTCGCGCAGCACCCACTGCAGTAGGTGGGGTACAGACTTTTCAGCACCTGTGTCACATCGCCATCTGTTGTAGTTGGTCAGCAACTCCGGGCCCAACTTCTGCTGCAATTGGGCGCAGAATGTCCTTGCAGCCAATTCGGCATGTCGCCCAACATCCTGCAGGTTTATGATCGCGACTTGCAGCAAGTCAGCAATTCGCTCGAACTCTGCGGCAGTGCCCCAATCCCGGATGTGCGTAAACTGCGAGAGTGCGGTCATGTGGACGGCCGTCTTTCGACGGAGGCCACCATACTTGTGCTCCAGGCGATTTATTGCAAAGAACGCAAAGAACGCTCCTTCGCACAAAGACAGCTCAGCAAAACTCGTCTCCAAAAAATTAGACGCCGCCTCCACGACTGTCCATAAAATTTTGACAGGCCACACACTGCGCACGCGGCTTAGTCACGAGGTAGTCACGTGACACTCACTCGCAGCACTTCACCACCAGCATGCGTGTGCATGAGCTAACTGGGCTTTGCTGCGCAAAGCCCACCTTTTTCTCGTTAGTTGCATGCAAGAGAGACGATGCGACAGAAAGCAAAGCCCTTTGTAGTTTTCTCTCTCACACTGACAATGGTCTGCTGTTGGAGTTGAAATGCTAAGACACAATCCTGGTTTCGCTCTTATGTGTACAAGTAGTGTGAAGAGGTCAACGAACATGTAGAGCTCACTTTGGTACAGTAGGCAAGGCCGTGAGCGCTGTGCGATAGGCCGTAAATCTCACGAGATATTTCGAGTGCTATTGTTTGTTGCGAGCGCTTCGTCTTCGATGAGTCCTGCCTCTTTCCTGGCAGGTGCCCTCCTATAGGACCAACCACAAAGTGACGGTACTCATCTGCAGCCGATCAATGTTTTATTGCACAAGAAGATAGCGTTTTCGCCAAGCCTGTGCCACGCCAAAGACCATCACCGTGTCACACCGTCGGAACGAGTTCATGATGAGAAACATCATTCGTGCGAGCGTGATGAAGAACTATTCGAAAGACAACATAGTCTTTACCTCCGGGACGACAACTATGCGCACACCCTGCAAGTGGAGAATGTCACCAGCGACATCAACGAAGACGACGGCAGTATTTCGGAAACCTGGAATCAACGAAAGTCGTCAAGCTCCTCCGCGACCCGGTACATGTACAGTATAGGTGACATGTCGACACGAGCGTGCGGAAACACAGCATACACTGTCGTAATGTTGCGAGAGTTTGCGGAATGTGTCCAAGTCGGGAAATCCATCAGCTCCAAAAGCTACCTGCAGGTGGGCGATGAGACTCCAGCTTCAGACTATAACAGTCAGAACTTGTAAATACCGGTAGTTGAACTTTGTGAAGCAGCGATCGAGAAGTTAGTTGAAATCGTAGCTGTTGCAGTAGGTCGACGCTATGTAGCTTGTATTATTTTTACGGAGAGTCGATCGCCACGCGAATGTTTCTCTCCTCAGCGAGAGCTAGCTGGCCTCCAAACTCCGTCAGGGTCTGCCTAAGGTACCGAAAGTCCTTTGACTAGCTGCTGGCAGAACTCCATCAAATCCTTTAGCTTCAGCTCGGCGAGCAAAAGTCTCTCTCTCCTCTGCCATGAGCTGACACACACAAACTGAATACAAAACTATGCACTTCACACGAGCTGGCTTGCACACGTGCTCCCTTTAACGAACCCAGACAATCTTTTCGGGATTGGTCTATTAGGTAGAAATGGTTCAAGTAATGTGTAATGTTTGGTGTGGCCAAACTTGGCTGGTAGAGTTTTTATTTTATTTATTTATTTATTTATTTTTCACTGAATACCACAGAACCATCAGATGCTGCAAAACGGGGTGGTGGCATACTGGATGGAAGTCGGGGCGGGGCAAAAGTAACTCCTGCGACCAAAGGTCTCGGATTCATCATTACTCATGTGTGCCGATACGTAGGAGAAAAGAACATGTGCATCCAAGAGGGAAGCACATTTGCAAACGATAATGGGGAGAATTTGAGATTGAGATAATTGTGACATAACGCAATAGTAAAAAAGCAGTGCACCGTGGGTTAGGAAGATGGAGAGAACTGATAGTCGTACAAGGTATGATGACTGGGAGATATAAGCTAGATTTAAGGCTGAGAGAAGGGGATCAGACAGGGGTAGAAGGGAGCTGGAGTTCTAGGTGAAATGCACCGCTGTTTAAGTTTATGACTTCGTCAATCTTTTTCTCTCTCTTCTTTTTTCATTAGCACATGCATTCGTGATTTCTCTTGCTTTGGTTTTTAAAATTCACACTTGTGTTGATTACTCCTGTTGGTATTGGTGTTGTTTTACGTTAGTTTTCTATAATGTGTAAAATGGGGGTTTGTCAACTGACAACCGCTATATCCCTTTGCTATTCACTCAGCGCATGAGCTGTATGAAATGATTCTATTAGTGATTGATAAATATGGTGGTAAAGACACACCTGGCAATATGGCGGTAAACACACGCCTGCCAACACACGCTCTGGCACAGAGCTCTCCTTCTCACCACCACCACCATCAGTTCGCGCCTGGCGCCTAGTCGATGCATGGTTTGCGGTATCCGACATAGCAGGCTGGTACATCAAGTAGCGCATGGCACATAGAAGATGACACAGCAACAGCATTGCTCGATTGCGACGTACTTTCCGTCCCTGCTGGACTCATCAGGCAATCTTCTTCTTGGATGTCTTCATACGGAGCTTGACTCGGGAGAATACAGTTGAAGACACCACTGCAGCTGTACTTATGCTTTTACCACCATATTTATCAACCATAAGTACAGCTGCAGTGGTGTCTTCAACTTCATTCATTAGTGATGTCGAACAAATTATTGACGTTTCGGGCCAGTCACTCATCGTCAGAAAATGGTTCTGATGATGGGTGAGGGCCCGCAACGTCAATACGTTTTTCGACATCATGTATATAATAATTTTCATCCAGCGCATACGCCGAGGGAAAAGCACTAGAGCAGAAGTCAGTTGACTAACCCCCTTTTACTGACAATGCAGTTGCGTGATGTCCACCACTTTCTGAATTTCTATAACATTAGGAAATAATTGAAGGTGTATCCAATTTCGAAAGAAATGGTGTCAGCACCGGCGCAATCCACACAGTTCAGTAAAGTCAATTTAGTAACCGAACGTTTTCGTTCCCTTCTCATTATGGCTAAGTACAAGGAATAATGGAAACATGTTTCTTTTTTATGTTTCTTTTCTTTCTATAATAGTTCAATTTTGTTTCATTGACAACGACAGTTCACTTTACTGTATAGTCTCGGACCCGACGCCGACCCTGTGTTTAAATACCAGCTGGGCTTGTCCGCCGCCGACAAAAAGAAATATGCTGAGGTTGTCGAAGCATTCGACACGTACTTCCGTCCTGCAACGAATGTCGTCCACGAGCGGGCGCAATTCGAAAACCTCATCCGACCAGGACAAACTCTAGAGGAATTTGTCCGCGATCTGTACAAGGGAGCCGAATTCTGTGACTTTGGCGGAGAGAAAAACCCCGGATCAGGGACCGTCTTGTGGCGCACATGTGCAAGAAACGCGTCAGCCGTGAGATCCAGATGAAGGCAGACCCTTGCCAAGGCACTCGCGTATGCCCGGCAAGCGGAGAAAGTTGAGGACCAGGCTGCAGTTCAGGGTCGCTCTGCAGCTGCTTCGTCCGTATCGAAACCAGTCTCCTCATCAGCCGTCTCTAACTGCCCTGGGGACTCGGAACGCAAGCAACCGACACAGCAGCAGCCCAACAGTGGCGCCCGGGGGAGTGCTCGAACTGTGGCCGAGCTCATGCTCAGGGTAAGTGCCCAGCTCACGGCAAGTCGTGTAATGCGTGCGGCAAGCGAAATCACTTCGCACAAGTGTGTCGGTCCAAACGCCAGGTATCCGATGTCTAAGAGTCTGCACCAGTGCGTGACAGTGACAGTGAAACTGTATTCATCGGTTCTGCTGAGTCAAGTGGGCCTACTTCACCGTGGTTTGCTGATGTGCGAGTTGGAAACCGCCCTGTTCTATTCAAGCTGGACACCGGCGCGGACGTTACAACGATGTCATTAAAGGCATTCAAACGACTGTCGCCAACACCTAGCCTTTCTGCCTCCACCATTCAGCTACGTGGCCCTGTTGATCACCTTTTACCTGTTCATGGTGTTTTCACAGCATACTGCTCACATCACCACAGATCCACAGACATTCCTGTGTATGTCCTGGAAGGAGCTACCACTTGCCTCCTAAGTCGGTCAGCATGCTCTGATCTCGGTTAGATCCAGCGCCTGGGATCTGTGTACAGCAAACCTGAGTTGGTACAGTGTATGAAGGGCCCAGCTGTAAACATCCAGCTCATGTCTGAAGCCACACCTTACCACTGCATGACTGCCCGAAGAGTGCCTCACCACCTCTACTCCAAAGTGCGCGACGAACTAGCACACATGGAAGAAGGTGACATTATCGCAAAGGTGGATGAGCCGACTGATTGGTGTTTACCAATAGTTCCAGTGTTAAAGCCCAATGGGAAAGTGCGCATCTGTGTTGATTTGAAGCGCCTCTACGCATGCATGAACGAGAAACTCTCCAGCTGCCAACACTGGATGACGCGCTTGCCTCGCTGGCTGATGCCACGGTGTTCTCAACACTAGACGCAGCTAATGGGTTTTGGCAACTGCCGCTCGCGCCAGACGCTGCGCACTTTACGACATTCATCACACCGATTGGCTGGTATTGCTTCAAACGGCTGCCGTTCGGTATTACTTCGGCACCAGAGATTCTTCAGAAGCGCATCACCAACCTCCTGGATCAGCTCCCTGGTGTCACCGTGTATATGGATGACAACATTGTCTCTGGACGCACCGTTGAGGAGCATGATCGAAACCTGGAAGCTGTTTTCGACATCCTCAAGAAAGCCAACGTGACCGTCAATGAGTCCAAGTGTCACATTAGGAAGAGTGAAGTGAAGTTTCTGGGCCACATCGTCTCCAAGGACGGTCTGCGGCCGGATCCACGGAGAGTGTCTGCTGTTACTGACCTCAAGCCACCGAAGAATGTCATGGAGCTGCGACGGCTTCTTGGCATGTTCAACTTCATGTCACGGTTCATCCCGAATCTGTCAGAAGTCAGTGCTCCACTTCGTCTTCTGCTGGCCAACGACGCAGTCTGGGAATGGTCTGCAATGCAACAAACAGCCCTGGATCGGCTAAAACTGCTCGCTGCCGACACCCCCTGCCTGTCATTCTTTGATGCGAGATGGCCGACAGTCATCAGTGCAGATGCAAGTAGCTATGGTCTCGGCGCTGTTTTGCTGCAGAACCACGACGGCAGTCTTCGTCCAGTTGCGTACGACGTCGACTGAGCAGCAGTATGCGCAAATTGAAAAGGAGTGCCTCGCCGTGGTTTGGGCCTGTGACCGGTTCCATGGCTTTGTGTACGGCGACCCGTCATTGACGGTCCATACTGACCACAAGCCATTGATACCTCTGATCAACACGCCCGACTTGAACCGTGTACCACTGCGCTGCCAGCGACTGCTCATGCGTCTTATGAAGTACAACCCCGCAGCTTGTTGTAGCGGACGCCCAATCACGCGCTCCGGACGCGTCGGTCGACACGCCAACTGGCGGAAGAGATCTTTCTTCACATATCAACGATCACCAGTGAAATTGTCTCGGCACGCAAAGCGGAAGAGCTTGCGGCCAACACTGCAGCAGACACCGTCTAGCAGCTAGTCCTGCAGTACACGAAGTCTGGGTGGCCCGACTCAGCCCATCTTGTAGAGGATGCAGTCCGCCCTTTCTTTCACGAACGTGCCCTACTGTCATGCAGCAATGGCGTCCTGTATCATTGCACCAGGATCGTCATCCCACCCAAGCAGCGTGCCTCGGTCCTTGCCACTCTACACGAAGGCCACCAGGGAACCACGAAGTGTAAGGCATTAGCGCGAAACTCAGTGTGGTGGCCAGGCCTTGCCAAAGAAGTATACGCACTGGTTTGAGCATGTCCCGTCTGCTGTAAACACCGCCTCCAGCACCGCGAGCCACTTCAGCCGGTTCCGCACCCTCAGCTCCCAAGGCACACCATTGGCTGTGATCTGATGGAGCATAATAGTAAAGTGTACCTCCTGGTAGTTGACTACTTCTCGCGATTTCTCGCCGTTATCCCGCTGCGTTCCACGACGTCTGCCAGCATTGCCTCCAAGCTGCATGGTCTCTTCGCCACCCATGGCATCCCAGCATGCCCCAGTTTGCAAGTGCGGACTTCCGTAGCTTTGCCCACTTGTACGACTTCAGTCACAGAACCTCCAGTCCTTGCTACCCCCAATCGAACTACTAAGCAGAACGAGCTGTCCGAACTGCTAAGGAGCTTCTCAAGAAGAACTTGAGTCTGCCTGATGCTCTCCTAGCGTATCGCAACACGCCGCTAGCCAACGGCTTTGCGCAAGCTCAGCTTTTGTACGGTCGACGTATCCGCACGACCGTCATGACGTCTGCAGAGCAGCTTCACACAGAATGGCCCGACATCACCGCTCCCCTGACCACTGAGCACACCCTGCAGGAGAAGCAGAAAGAGGTTTACGACAGCCGCCATGCTGCCCGACCTCTACCGCCATTAGGGCCCGGTGACAAGGTGTGCATCCCAGACTTGAAGAAGGAAGGGAAAGTAGTGGAACGCCTGTCAAACCGTTCGTACAATGTGGAGACAAACACCGGCACTGTTCGTCGCAACCGCGGACACACCATCAAGCAACCCTTGGACGACACCGCAGTTGTTGTTGATGTTGAGCCAAACACCGCTGACCAGCCAGCAGCACCACGTCGTTCGGAACGGGCAACTCGAGGTGTCCCAGGAAACCGTCTCGAGGTGTCCCAGCAAACTGTCCCACAGTACCGTACCATCAAAGACAGCTGGCCACAATATTCAAATAGGGGTTTCAAATGCAAGATCATAACGTGAAGCAACTTGGAAGAATGAGTATGTATGCGAAGTGTATCGGGATAATGCATGCAGGACGATAGTGCGGGTTCGAATCCTAGGTTATATTATCTTGAAAAAATACTTCAGTATTTACACAATTGGGTGAACTCACCCATTCCACAATTCTCTGCAAATCTGAACCATTCCATTATAATACAACGTTTCGGCACTTGGCCATCGTCAGGTAAGAACAATGAATACCGTGGAAGCCACACAAGAGCAGTATATATACGCCGAGTATAGCGCCAAAAAAAGATGCGAATTATGTCACCTAGTATGCAGAAGGGGGAGGGGACGGAGAGAGAGAGAGAGAAGGTGCAACTAGCACATCACGGAGAAGAAGCAGCTGAAGGTAGCGCGCCATTGCACTGTGCTCTGTGAAGTGAGCGCGCGTGCCATGGCGTTACGTAGAGTGTAGCGCCAAAAAAAGGGATGCGAGTTATGTCACCTCTATGCAGAGGGGGGGGGGGGGGGAAGAGGTTTGCCACCCGCACCGATGGCAGCGCACTGGGCAGTAGCAAGCTATGACTAGTCGACTGTGAGTATGAGTCAGGTGTGAAGCAGGGACACAGGGTGATAGGAAACAGGTGTAGAGTGACGACTTGCCCCCGATGGCGGGTCGCCGAGTCGCAGAAAAAGTCAAAGTATGTCAAGTGTGATGAAGCAGTGTGGTCAAAAAGTGAAAAAGAGGCAAGTGCAGATGGTATCCCAGGTAATGAAAGTAGTATACTAGTACATGTATATGTACAGTATGGTGTAATATTATGCTATATGCATTATAGAAGGTCCCAGCCGGTGCTTGTGTTAACTGTTAATAACCAAGCAACTAAAACTGAATCACTATCCGGACATTGTCATCAACGAGGCACGCACACGAGCTAGCAAGCCAAAGCGTCGGCGTTGGACAAACCCATCCAGTGCCTTCTTGAAATTACCATTCAAATCTGACCAAGTGGATTATGCTGTAAACAAAGCTATACGAAAATATAAAATACCCGTCAGAGTCGTGTGCGAGAATGCTGGAAGCCTGAAGCGTATATTGTGCCAGTCTGCCCTAGTACGTCCATTATGCCTTAGCCAAAAACCCAGCACAGCGGAGAACGAGAGGTCGGCCCAAGGGACCGTGCCTGACATGCCAGACGGGGGCCCAGGATGCCTGCATGCAGAAAAATGTGGTATACGAAATAAAATGCAAGAAATGTGTACAGCAATATGTTGGCGAGACGGAGCGATTCCTTGAGACCGGGCTGGGTAAGCATACTGGAGAAGCACGGAGGAGGACAGTAGACAAGCCCCGGGGGACCATTACAGAACCAAGCACCCTGACTGCACTTTGGCTTGCGGAGAAAGTGCATTCTCGGAAGTCACCGTCATCGCCAGAGAGCCCGACAGAGCACGTCGCAAGCTTCGTGAGGTTATTGAAATACGTGACACCAAGCCACCAGTTAACACAAGCACGAGCTGGGACCTTCTATAATGCATATAGCATAATATTACACCATACTGTACATATACATGTACTAGTATACTACTTTCATTACCTGGGCTACCATCTGCACTTGCCTCTTTTTCACTTTTTGACCACACTGCTTCATCACACTTGACATACTTTGACTTTTTCTGCGACTCCGCGACCCGCCATTGGGGGCAAGTCGTCACTTTACACCTGTTTCCTATCACCCTGTCTCCCTGCTTCACACCTGACTCATACTCACAGTCGACTAGTCACAGCTTGCTACTGCCCAGTGCGCTGCCATCGGTGCGGGTGGCAAACCTCTCCCCCCCCCCCCTCTGCATAGAGGTGACATAACGCGCATCCCTTATTTTGGCGCTACACTCTACGTAACGCCATGGCACGCGCGCTCACTTCACAGAGCACAGTGCAATGGCGCGCTACCTTCTGCTGCTTCTTCTCCGTGATGTGCTAGTTGCACCTTCTCTCTCTCTGTCCCCCTTCTGCATACTAGGTGACATAATTTGCATCTTTTTTTGGCGCTATACTCTGCGTACATATGTTGGACTCAGTAGAGCGTCCAGCCCCTATACGATGTCCAACCCCTATATAGAGTCCATTGGTCCAAAATCCACTGTACAGAGCCCAAACTTGGAATCAACTGTGAGCTCAAAGTTTAGATGGACATCACTCCCTGTATAGAGTCCAGCCAATTGGCTTAACCCCTATATAGAGTCCATTGGTCCAAAATCAACTGTATGGAGTCCAAACTTTGAAATCAACTATAAGGAGTCTTTATGTGGACAACACTCCCTGTATAAAGTCCAGCCAATTAGGCATCCCCTATCCAGAGTTCGAAATTAGACACAGGATCTGCTGTAAGCAGTGAATATTAACCAGAAAACGGCCTCTCCCTTTAATCCTTTACATCATTCACTTCTCAAGATAAAAGTAAGTATTGAGGCGCCACTGCAGCCACTTCATTACATGAAAAACCCTACAAACACCATCCTGAAATCAAGTGGTCTCTTCGCAGACGCTGCGAATTACAATATCTCGATCATGTAGTGTTGCCAAATTATTGCGCACGCACACACACACACACATGCACACACCCACACAACGCCAAGAAAATACCAGAAAAAAACCAAGAATCGAAAGAAAATAATGGAGAGCCAAGGATTAATTATTTGTTTTCACACACACACACACACACACACACACACACACACACACACACACACACACACACACACACACACACACACACACACACACACCTGTCCTGTCCTGTCCTGTAGAGTCACTGCCGCAAAAGGGTCACGTGATCCCATCACTGGGAAACTTGAGAAGAGAGAGAGAGAGGACACGACGCTCGATGACGCTCCAGGTGCACGGGTAGTCGCATCCGCTTGCCGCATATGCACACGTGCTGGAAGGCTGAGCGCTCCTCTGCTGTTGGTCTATGAGCCACCCTTGAACAGCGATGCCTTCCCCGTCCCCGGACACCGCGAAAGCAGCGACCACACCTGTCACAATGCGCGGCACAACATCCCTCCGCCGGTGCCGACGCTCCGGTAGTTCCAGGTGGCACTGCGGCATCCACCGTTGAAGCACACACATGCCGGACCAAGCCACCGCGGCTTCTCAGCCACCGCCCACACCGCCCGCACTGACTGGCGCCCCGCTGCTCAGACACAGGCCGCGCACGCTCCTCCAGACACTTATGCCGAGCCATGTCTCCTTTCCGTGCAAAATCCCGTCCGCATACCGTACATACCACTCGGGGCGGAGGCTCAGGCACATTGTCAGGCTCTTGGTAGGTGCTGCGCCACTCCGCGCGAGACTCACATGCAACATCATACCATGATGCCTCCACGCCACGGGCACGTAGATCTCGGACAGCGCAGTCCTTCCATCTGCGGCGTGGGCCATGTGCTGGGCGACGCTGCAAGAAGGAGCCAAACAGTACCTGTTTTGGGATGCGGTTGTCCGGCATCCGCGCCACATGCCCCAACCACTCCAACCGCCGATGTGCAATTTTGTCTTTAATCGTCTCGGAGTCTCCCCAGCGCACCAGCAGCTCTTCGTTGGTGATGTGTTCGTCCCACATCCGGCTTCGAGAGACCCCGAGGATGGATCGGATGCACCTCATGCTGAAGGTTGAGAGCTTCTGCAGGTCATGCTGAAGGGGCGTCCAGCACTCAGAGCCATACAACAGCAGGGACAGAACGCAAGCATTGAATACGCACCGCTTGGTGCACACGCACGCACGCACGCACGCACGCACGCACGCACGCACGCACGCACGCACGCACGCACGCACGCACGCACGCACGCACGCACGCACGCACGCACGCACGCACGCACGCACGCACGCACGCACGCACGCACGCACGCACGCACGCACGCACGCACGCACGCACGCACGCACGCACGCACGCACGCACGCACGCACGCACGCACGCACGCACGCACACACACACACACACACACACACACACACACACATACACACACACACACACACACACACACACAAACTCATACAACGCAAAGAAAAGAGTAGAGACACAATACACACGCAACTCCAACAGCCATGCAAACGTCCACCCATTTGCACGTAAAGTCAAGAGGGATAACAAATAATTATACGAAACGAATGCATACTTGGGCGGATGCACGCACGTTTACATACATGTAGTAGTGTAAGAGAGTAACATAGTGCAGTAGTCAGCATAATACTAGCACATGCTGAGAGGGCAATAGCAAGCTTCACCATTGCTCATGGCCATGAGAATGTTCAGCAGCACTCTGTTCCGCAAGCTTCTGAAGATCAGCACACCTGCAACAAATAGACAGGACAAGGATACTCTTATTACCATAATGATGCATGGGAGCACACAACTACCAAGTTCTCAATGAATGTGATGCTCAATGAAAATCCATCCACTCAAAGACCTGTGAACAGGTGACGGTGGGGACAATAATCTATTAGTAATACGAGGAATAAGATCGTTTGTGCACACTCAAAACGCACAGACACACCACCATACATGTAGTGTACGTATATAATATAACCTACTCAGTTGATTATATGGGAAATATAAACCTGTATACAAACCGAGGCGAAGCCGAGGTTTGTATATTGGTTTATATTTCCCATATAATCAAATGAGTAGGTTATATTATGCTTATACTGAGCTGATACAAACTCCCCTCTCCCCCACAACTCACAAGGGTAGAGATTACCAACCCACAACCATGGCTCGTCGAGTCTTCCTTTCACCAACCCAGTGCGGATCAAGTACAAGACTACCACTGACTCTGTGCAGTACATGCAGTGCAGTACCATCACACACTCTTTGTGACTTCAGTTTAGTACTGAAGTACTAGTTACATCGGAAGTAACAGCTATGCGCCAAGTAAGTTAGTTTGAACCTCACAGTGCTAGTGACCGTTACCGCGCGCAGATCTCACCGCGGGCTCTGTAAAAGAACCGTTTGCTCATTAGACTTTAGAGACATAGAGTTCGTCTCCTTTCCAAAGTAAGAGTAAAATGAATCAGCACGAGCCTGTTGAATCGACTCCCAAACGTTTCTTCTGGGGACGACCACGAATCACGATGTCATTATTCAAGCAGCAGTTTCTAAGAACACTGGCAGTGCCACGGATTATGGCTGCGCATGTTCCGTCCGCTCTGCGAGGGACGCGGAAAGGAGGGGGGGGGGGGGGGGGGGGCGATTGGAAAACCATCAGTAGTGAAGTTCCGTCGCCCCTGCTATCTGCATTCTATGTCCATGCAAAAACGCAGGAGGAGCGGCACGCGGGCCGGCCGCGGGGCTCTTCAGCCGCACATGTCGAGTGCTGCGCTTGACAGACGGAGTGCTGAAACAGCGAAAGAAGGACAGCCTCGAACATCAGGTGCAGCACATGGCACATGTTACAAAGGACGACGTTTGAATTCTTTATTCTCACGATGGCACCATCGCCAATAAGAGATAAATTGATGAGAAGGTGAGATTGTGGGTTAAACAGTTGGAAAGTGATTTACATCACTTTGAACTTTACAAGTATGGGAGAGGGTGAGCGCTGCAGGAGCAGATTGAGTTAATCAGCAGTGAGCAGATTTCTTGTTTGAAAGCAGGTCGGGAGGAGATGTCACGAATGCTAGCAGGGAGGGCATTGTAGTATTCTAGGGACTTGTACAGTGGGGAGTCTTTACAGCGATCGGTTCTGGAGGGTGGGAGGTGCCAAGTGCGTGCGTGTCGAAGGCTGTACTGGGCCGTAACTTGAGCGGGGGTGTTGAGCAAGCGTATGTGTTGTGGGGCATATTGGTATTTTATGGAGTGAGCAAGAAGGGTGAGCTTCACTTTGCGGCGAGAGAACATTGTCGGCCATTTGAGCCGATGGAGCAGTGTTGAATGATCCAGAGGAGTGTAAAGGGGGAGACGGAGGCAGATTCTGGCCGCCTTGCGCTGGATTCGCTCAAGACGGTCAAGAGCTGCGATTGAGAGCGGGGTGACAGCAATGCATGCATATTCAATTATAGGCAGGATATACGTTTTGTAAATGAGAGAGAGTGATTTAGTGTGTAGAGTTGATTTGAGCCTAAAGAGAATATTAAAAGATTTTACGGCTTTCTTCAGCACAAAGTCAAGGTGGGCTGACCATCTTAGGTCGTGCTGAAAGATGATGCCGAGGTGACGATGTTGTGTTACTGTTTCTAATAGGGTTTGGCCAAGTTTTATTTCGGGTAGTCGTGGTGGGGGTCGGTTAGCATGGTAGAACGGGAGGATGACGGTTTTCGTTTTATTGACTAGCAGGTGCCAGCGCTCTAGCCATTCTGCTGCGGCATCGACGCTTCTTTGTAGCGCAGCCTCACACTCAATGTAGCTGCCTGCAATGGCAATCAATGCGGTGTCGTCCGCGAACTGGCTACACGAGGTTGTAGCATTTTCACAGGCAGTGGGCAGGTCAATGGTGTACGCCAGGAACAGAAGTGGTCCCAGGACCGAGCCCTGGGGCACTCCTGCTGGTATTGGTATGAAGGCGGATGTTGCCCCTTCAACCTGCACCCGCTGTCTGCGTCCTGTCAAGTAGGCTTCGAGCCAATTGTGAGCCTTGCCGTCGACACCATAGTGGCTCAGCTTTTTCAGCAAGCCTTGATGGCATACACGATCAAAGGCTTTACTGAGATCGAAGAAACACGTTACAACATGCTTCCCCGCATCCCTAGCTGTGGATATCTGGTGGACGATCCGTGCGAGTTGCAGTTCGGTCCCGTCTTGTTTCCTGAAGCCGGATTGGTTGGAGGGTAAGTGCGGTGCTATGTGATTGTACAGACGAGAGTGGACTATTTTTCTTGTGTTTTTGATATTATACTGAGCAGGGAGATGGGTCGGTAGTTGGTAGGATGGGAGGGGTTGCCCGACTTGGGGATGGGTGTAATAGTTGCGTCTTTCCAATCCTGTGGTATTTCTCCGGTTCTGAAGGACAGATTGTAGAGACTAGTGAGAGATGGGGAGATTTCCTTTGCAGTTTCTTTCAGGAGCCGAGTTGGGATGTTGTCAAAGCCTGGGCTCTTGCCAGTGTCTAGACTGCATAGAAGCTTCTCGACCTCTTCCACTGTTGCTGCGATTGTATTTAGAGTATGACTGATGTCAGGGGTAGTGTTGATGTCTGGTGTAGTACAGGTGGTCTTGTCGATGGAATGTTGGCTTTGGGAGATAAAGAACTTGTTGAGAGCTGTTGCTTTCTCCATAGCCGTGGCTGCAGTGGAGTTGGCTGTCGATAGTGTGGGAATTGTTTGCTTAGGCGGTTTTTTCAGGTGCTTCAGTAGACGGTGGAGGTTTGTACCCGTTGACGTTGTTTGCTGGACAAAGTCGGACTTAGCCTGTCGCAAAAGAGCGGTTACTCGGTTACGCTGGGCTGTGTACAGTTTCCAATCTGAGTCTAGTTGGGTCGCCTTGTAGGTGCGGAACTGTTTGTGCTTTGTTTTGATCTGGCTGAGGAGATCCTTCGTCATCCAGGGACGAGTGGGCGTAGAATTTTTGCGGGACTTGCTTCTGGTCACTTGGCAGTGGTGCACGGCTAGTTTCAGTATCTGGTCTCTCCAGAAGTTCCAGAATGAGGTTACTGGCTGAGGGTCAGTGGGATGTGGATCGTACTGCAGATTGCAGGTAGCAAGAGCTTCACGCAGGGACGCAATGCGTTCCTCGCTCCACAACCAGTATGTGCTGGAGGTGCTTTGCTGTGTAGTACTGCTCTCATTTTTATTATTATTTGTATTATTGTTTCTGTGGGTGGTGTGCTGCTGGGGTCGTATGTTGCCTTGTATGACAACATGATCAGAGGCACCCATAGGGGGCAGGCTTGTGATGGTGATGTTATGGCGGCTGAGGCTAGAGATGGCCAGGTCCAGGCACGATGTAGGTGTGTGTTGGCGTAGGTGGGTGGCAAAGGAGACGTGTTGTGTGAGGCCACGAGTCTCGCACAGCCAATGCAGGTCCTCACCTAAGGCATCCGTGGTGTCGCTGGGGTGCCACAAGCAGTTCTTGGCGTTGAAGTCGCCAAGGAGAAGTATCTCATCCTGGGGTCTTTCAACTAGCTTTATGGCTCTCTCCAGTTCCATCACGAACTCTGCGGGGTCGGACCGCGGGGGACGGTAGATGTTCCCTACCACAAGGGAGGCTTGGCCGATTGTTATTCTAATCCAAATACATTCCGCTTGAGTCATGGGAATGGTAATTGTCTCGTGTTGGCAGCTGTGTGGTATGTATGTGGCGACTCCTCCACCAAAGGTGTCCCGGTCCGCTCTTATGAGTTTGTAGCCGTTGATGGCGTACATCCCGTCGCTGTCCGATGGATCCGCCCAGGTTTCCTGGATGGCGATTATTGACGGTTGTTGCAACTTTGCCACGTGGCTAAGCTCGTCCATCTTGTTGAACAGACACCTGACGTTCGAGCTGATGAAATTCGCGACTTCCATTATTTTTTATTTATTTTTGTAATTTGTTTCGTTTTTTTTTGGGTATTTCCGCAATTGAAAGTATTGTTCTCACTGATATTGTGTGGAGGACAGCGCTAAGATTGAGTATTGTGTGACACCAGTGGGCTGAAGCGTGAGCCCTGTGCCGGGGCAAGGGGTTGGCTTTGGCCAGGGTCGATGGTGTTGCTCTCTTTTTGTTTTTTGAAATCAGGTGAGGATTCCGCATTGGGACTGGGTCTCCTGCGTCGTTCGGAGACGTTGTATTCTTCATCGTTGACGGGAAAGAGATCCTGAAGTTGGGACCGTCGTGCATGTCGAAAAACCATCAAGGCGGACTGCAGGTCACTAGTGTAATCCTAAAAAAAAGGAGTTTATATACCAGTTTATACACCAGTTTATATACCAGTTTATATACCAGTTTATATACCAGTTTATATTCTCGTCATCGAAGTACCTGTTATATGCAAAATACAAGTCTGGAGTGTTGTGTGGGGAGAGATGGGAGTTTGTATACAAGCTCAGTATAAACAGTGTTTCACTTCACTGCAACTAAATTGAAATGATATGATTTTTTAAACAATCTGTACAGCGTTGCCGTCAGTCAGTCTTCCCCAAGATGGAAATGCAATGATATGTTGTCACGAGGCAGTTTCACTGACACAATGTCATGTTTGTGACATCAAAACGGTTACTTCATGGAATACGAGTACATGTATTGGCTTGAGAAGCTTTTTCTTGTCATTGGCATACAAGAAATCCTCCTCCTCCTACTACTACTAGTACACTGGCACTGCGGTTGTAGATTCCATTGCATTTGACATCATACTAGAGCCTAGTAGTAGAGGAAGAGTGTCGTGGAGTTCACATAATTATCACAGGGATAAAAATACATTTCTCATGAAATAAAATTATTGATGATAGCTAGACGATCGTATACGATTGATGCAAAGACAGTACTTGCAGTCCTTGAGGACTATTACGAAGTGGTTGATTACTTTTAGGGCATTCATTCAAGCAACATCAAACAAACGCGATACGATCCTTGAAAATGGAAAAAAATTCAAGCATAACAACAGAACAGCAGACCAATCGAAACGAGTAAAAGCTTCCTTACCTCAGTCATCGTCCTGCCATGTAGTTGGACAGCCTTTTGACACGGTGGTACAGGCAGCTCTTGTCCAGTCTAACAGGGGTATCCTTGTGGCGTCGAACGAAAGAGAGTGTCAGTGTATCTGACTCGTCAGATTGGAACTGTGCTGAACGTTTCTCGTTCTCCGCTTTCTGCTTTCATCCCTCGCTCTGATGAAACCGTTCAAACGCCTTACTGGCAACAATGGCCAGCCAAACAGGGGATCCTTGTGGCGTCGAACGAAAGAGAGTGTCAGTGTACCTGACTCGTCAGATTTGAACTGTGCTGAACTTTTCTCGTTCTGCAATTTCTGTTTTCATCCCGCTCACTGATGAAATGTCTTCAGAGAACCACAAGACGCTCGCTTTCCAGATTTGATTTTGAACGTTTCCTTATCCTCCTTGGTTACCTCGAGACAGATTACTGTCAGCAACTGCACAGCAGAACTGGCAGCCATGGCTGAAGTGAAGAAAGGAATGCGCTGCCACGAGGCAAGCAAAACTGAAAAGGTGTTTCTTCTCTTTCGGGCACAACACACAGGACGGCGTGACTGGATAAACTGGACTCCTGGACCGTGAATAGGGGACTTGTAGAAAAAGTGTACTCCTTATAGGGGATTGCGCGGCAGGATGAAGCTGATCAAAACTAAGTGGACTCCTGGACTCTGTATAGTGGATTTTGGACCAATGAACTCTATATAGGGTGCTGGACATCATATAGGGCATGGACTCTATACTGAGTCCTACATAATTATATACTGCTCTTGTGTGGCTTCCACGGTATTCATTGTTATTACCTGACGATGGCCAAGTGCCGAAACGTTGTATTATAATGGAATGGTTCAGATTTGCAGAGAATTGTGGAATGGGTGAGTTCACCCAATTGTGTAAATACTATGAAACTGCAGGCAGCCTCAAAACTTCTTCTCAAAAATACTTCAGTTGGAGAAATGAAAAACTACATAACATCTCTATGTTTTTTCGCCTAGGTCAAGGTGGTAGACGGTGTCGTATTACCCTCGAATGCAAAGAGAAAGTTTATATAATACAATAAATTCTGCAATTACTTTTGCGTGACTCATATTCAAACCGATTGAAATGTTTTTGCATTACAATGATGTAACCAATCAATGGAAAAACACATTTCCATCAGTTCTAATAACATGCATGATGAACTAGGCATAAAAGCATAGCGTAGGGCCCTGAGCTTCCAAGCTCTTTCGTTAATAATTCTTTTTTCAAACGGGTCCAAGTAACCCCCCCCCCCCCCAAGCCCCCCCCCGTCCCACAGGGTCGCTGACCTGCTTGAACTGGCACTGGAGCTGACACTGCTCAAAGCCCATAACCAACTTAATTGAAGACCAAACCATCTCAGATGCTAAGTACAGTAAAACCTGTAACTAAAGATCACCATGACTAGCGACCAGCCTGGTACTAAAGATCACCGTGACTAGCGACCAGCCTGGTACTAAAGACCACCGTGACTAGCGACCAGCCTGGTACTAAAGACCACCGTGACTAGCGACCAGCCTGGTACTAAAGATCACCGTGACTAGCGACCAGCCTGGTACTAAAGACCACCGTGACTAGCGACCAGCCTGGTACTAAAGACAACCGTGACTAGCGACCAGCCTGGTACTAAAGACCACCGTGACTAGCGACCAGCCTGGTACTAAAGACCACCGTGACTAGCCACCAGCCTGGTACTAAAGACCACTTCGCCAGGCACAGAAGGTCTCACATTCATACATGGTTGGGCGGTGCAAACCTGTAACTAAGGACCACCTGCCACTAAAGACCACTTTCTCTGGCCCCAAGGGGTGGTTGTTAGTCACAGGTTTCACTGTAGAAGGCATCAATTCCCTATGAATTCTTCATCGATAAGGATGCGGAACTCTCTATGCCAGTGCCTGTGTTGCCTTTACTAACTAAATGCATGTGTGTGTTTGTGTGTCTCTGTGTGTGTGAGTGTGTGTGTGTGTGTGAGTGTGTGTGTGTGCATGTGTGTGTGTGTGCGCGCATGCGCGCGCTTGTGTGCATGTGTGCACACGCACGTGCGCGCATATGCGTGTATGTGTGCATGTGTATGTATGTATGTGTATGTGTTTGTGTGTGTTTGTGTGTACATGGTGTGTATTCATTAATGATGCTACTTCCAGGATGGTTGGACACCACTCCACTATGCAGCATCCGGAGGTCATGTGTCCGTACTAGAATATCTACTTAATGCTGGACACCCATTGGAAGCGAACACTTCGGTAAGTCAGGATATCCCTGGTGCATGCTTGTTTGTGTAGGAGCAGAAAAGAAGGATTACCGTGCTTTCGCGATTAGACCCCTCTCTTGAATAGTGCTCTATGTTGAAGAGTTCCCCAGTCTCTAAGAGCACGTGAAAAAATATATAGCCCTCTATTGAATTGTGCCCCCCCCCCCTGGCTTGCTACGAAGCACATGTGCACATTTGGTGTTCCAGGCCATGTGATAAGAAATCATGATCGTTCTGACGTAATGTCCTGACACTTCACGGACATACCATTTTTGCCGCAGAAGTCTTTGAAAGCCAACATTTTTTTAATTCTCGACCCAACGATAAAAGACTCCGGGAAGCTTTTGAACGAACACATTTTCTCTGGAAACCGCACAGAAACTGTGTTGCTCTCAACAGTCGACTTGTCAAAATTGGTGGCACGCACAGCGCGGAACTTCATGCCATGAGGTGGGCCATCGTGACCACCTTTTCTCTTCCCAATCTTTAAGGACTAGAACTGATCTCGTCGAATGCGAAATCGGCATTCTTGCACATACTTCTTTTCCAACGATAAGTTGAATAACTCCACTAATAACTTGTAGGTCGATTTTCACAATCTTGAGCTTTCTGGATGGCTCCATCCATAAGGAATACACTTCCTGTAGACATGACGAGCATCAACGTAAAAGTACAGTGAGCGAAGCAAGCGTACACGCCAGGGTCATGTTAAGGAGGTTTGGGACAGTTTAGGCAAAATTTCATAATCATGATATTTTGATGTGAACAGATTGCTTGGAGTCTTAGGGACCTTAGGTGTCAAATTCTGAAATAAAAAAGGGTGGTCCCCATATCCGTTTTGTCAACTTCAGCCACTTTTCCACCCCTAATTTTTACGGACATTGCTGGGTGGTTGCACTTTTTCTACTATAAGTATTATCTTTATAATCTTTTGCAGCACTGCATTGAAACTTTCGAAAATACAAACCGACTCGGTTTGGATTGTAAAGAAAGTAGGAAAATGTCATTGGGACTAAGCACCCCACCAAAAATTGCAAAATGCAAAGCTGCGCTTTTCCTTGAAAAAGGAGAAAAGAAAGTAATTTCTCACATGATTTCCAACGCAATATTTTTATGAACATGGGTGTATGGGATCCTTTCATGGAAAGGAACAGGTTTGCCAAATAAAACACAGGGTGTCCCCATATTCGTTGAGACAATAAACACTACTATTAAAATTAATGTACTGCATAAGTATCAACGTAATTGAAAGAAAAAGAAAATTGCCCATATTGGGATTCAAACCACAAACCTTGATTTGGGAAAGAAAAAAGAAAAAAAGGTCGCCAAAAGGGGGGTCGAACCCACAAACCTTGATTTGGAAAAGAAACAAAGAAAACAAGGTTCCCGAAAGTGGGGTTCGAACTCACAACCTTCGGTCTTGGCCAAAATGGCGATAACTGTCGCCAAGAGTACATAAACCAGAGTGTGCAACTCGGGATGGTTCCTATGGGAGCGTAATTCGTGCAGTACGTCATTTCTGACGGCATGGTAAGCCACAGGTACGGTGAAAAGTTGCGTATCCAGTCGCGGTGGTGCAGGTCACTGAGTTTGTCCTTTTTGTTTGTTTGTTTATTTAGAGTCGAAGAACAAACAGGCAAATTTGCCTAATTACATGAGCCGCGCCAAGCTAAAAAGTGGCTTAGCGTTTTGCCAACAAATCGAGAAAATCACCAAAACGTTACAGTCGGCAAAATTCTACTCGAGCGCAGTCGCGAAAATATTCACTTTCGAGCACCCTTTCAAGTAAAATAGTTTCCAAGAAGAAAGAGGGCTTTTTATTTTTGAGCAACACTTCTTCAGTGTTCCCTCTTTCATCGGTGTGGGGATTTCTTGCCGCTGCCAGAGATCGTAATGGAGCGTTCTGGAGAATGTGGAGGTGAGCAGGATGACATTCTGTCTCCGTGTGCGCCCAACCCTACTTGACGAGGAAGATTCGCTCATTCATAGTGGCCGTGTTTCTCATCGTGGCCACGACTAGAGCGGCTAGTATAGCTATGGGGAGACGTCTACAAGCCGTCCGACTATCATTCTGACAAGCTGCCTAGTGAGTTGGCTCTTGCTGCGATGTTTCACTTTATTTCGGCACCTTGAAATATTCATGACGTGGCGTACTGTATTCCAAAATTTCCTCATTTCAAGGCCACTGGTGCCACACAACGAAGCGACGCATTGACTCTACCTGCTAGCATATCGTCCCGTGGTGCCTTCTACCACTACCTACACCAGGGAAGGAGAATGACATGGACTAGGGCGGACAAAGAATCAGTGCCGCTTTTTAGTGATGTGCAGTCTGCTGGACCTACGTGCAAGGGACCTATGGAGCTTGATCTCTGGCACAACACTACAAGCTACATGAAAGGATCAATTCATGCTGGCATAGGTGATTGGAGAGAGTATGACGGACTGTCTTGGTAAGATGCCATGGGTTCCCAGCCCAGCGAAAATGTAGTTAGTCACAGGCTCACAACATCATTGAAGGATATGAAAATTCGTGTTGCGTGAATAAATGACATGACATACATAGATCAATTATTCATTCTTTTTTGGATCTTCTAATTAGAACACAAGTGCTCGTTCTTCTTGCATTGCTTCCACACCGGCTAAGCTTTATCTCCACTTGATGTCCCATGGTTTTTGGAGTTTGGGCAGGTCTTCAAATCCTTAGTTTCATTGATACCAGGTATGCTGTGACATGTGCGCAATGTATACGTATTTATGGCACATATACATTTCAGATGGGCACCAAATTTTCCCTGATGGAAGTTGGATAGGTAGACATCACTTTGGCATGAAAAAAGAAATTTCCAAAAATTATGCCTAAGCCACCTTTTTGCTTGGCTCGGCTCACATGATATCGACTAAAAAGGAGAATAAATTATAAAAGGCCAATGAAGGTAATGACACTGAGTAGAGTGGGTAGTAAAGTATTACTTTGTTAAAGCCAGTTAGGCCAGTAAAGGAAATAATAGTACAGCGGGCAGTGGCATTACTGAAAAGCAGCATGTGCTGGGAGGGATCGCATGAAACGGTGGTACTGTGGGATTTTCCTGATGTCGGGCTGGAGCCTGTTCCACAGTGATACACATTGGAATGAGGCAGAATGTGTGCCAGCGGATGTCTTAGTGACTGGAAATTTAAGTGCTCGATTTCCCTGACTACGTGTAGCACGGCCGGCATTAAGAGGACTGAACATATCGGTAAGCAATGTGCTGCATTTACCCTGAAGGCAGCGCCAAGTGTAGCCAAGCAGCTTGTGGCAGTACATAACTTCTAGCGAGTGCAATCGCAATTGGCAATACAGCGGCGCAGATGGTGATGCAAATGGAGCGTTGTAAACACAGCGGACTGCGCGCTTGAGTAGCCGCTCTAGGCGCTCGAGCTGATGTGAGGTGAGGCCAGCAGAGAAACAGTTGCTAGCATACAGGAAGTCAGGAAGGATCAGGGACTTCAGGTATGTGATGCGGCACGGGAGGGGCATGCAGCGCCTGTTTCTAAACAGGACAGCTATTTTACAGGCAGCTCGCTTGGCGATCTGGTTGACCATTGTGGTCCACTTTAGATCTTGGTCCATGTGGACACCAAGATACTTTGCGGATTCTACTTGTGCCAGTTGAACCCCAGAGCACGTAACGCTGACACGAGGATTCACAGAACGATGGGCAGGGATGAACAAAATCTGGGTTTTACTCTCGTTTAGTACCAGGTTCCTGCTGGCAAGCCATCTGGCCAGGTGTGTAACTGCAGAAGACATATTGCGTTCCAGCTGATGTTTGTCCCTGCTACTAATATAGAGCATGATGTCATCTGCGAACTGAACTGTCCGCACACCATACGGTTGCACTTCAGCTGCCACACCACGGACATAGAGGACAAACAGCAGAGGACCAAGTACGGAACCCTGGGGCACACCACTGCTGGGCTGGAATACCTTGCTGTGCTGGTTCCCAATGACAACTCTTTGCTGCCGGTCACTTAAGTAGTCTGCCAGCCAATTCAGCGCACTTCCACCAACACCAATACTGAAGAGGTCGCGGATGAGGGTGCCATGTTGAACCTTGTCGAATGCCTTCGACATGTCAACAAAGGCGGCGCAAGTTGAGAGTCCGGAGTCTTTGGCATTGGCAAAGGCCTCTGATGCCATCACAACAGCATCCTCTGTTGAGTGCTGTTTCCGGAACTGTGCCCCAAAGATGCAGGCACGGCGCCCTAAGAAGCGACAACATCGCATGATGCAGATAGAGCGGTAGCGTACCGAAACTAGTATAAAATACAAACAAAAACAAAATAACTGAGAGAGAGAGACATGCAGATACACAATAGAATCGACTCGACTGCATGTAGAGTAGCTGCCTCTAACTGCAGCAGATTGGAGCACGCAGGTACGTGATCAACTCGGGAAAAGTGACAAGTGAGTGAAACAAAATACAAATTAATTCGAACGAGCAAATACAATAATTTTGAATTCACGTGCAAGTGTCTGTAACACCATGGATGTAACATTCTCCCCCTGGTAAGCCAACCCGGTAAGGCAACCCGGTAAGCCAACCTGGTAAGCCAACCTGGTAAGGCAACCCGATAAGGCAACCCGGTAAGGCAACCCGGTAAGGCAACCCGGTAAGGCAACCTGGTAAGCCAACCCGGTAAGGCAACCCGGTAAGGCAACCGGGTAAGGCAACCCGGTAAGGCAACCCGGTAAGGCAACCCGGTAAGGCAACCCGGTAAGGCAACCCGATAAGCCAACCCGGGAGACTTACCAATTAAAAAAAAAACATAACAGACATTCTAGGAAAAAGCGGGAAGTCTAAGCATTGGCTTTTGCGAAAAACCATAAACAAGTCACCAGTGTCCGCCGCCACACGAGAGTTCATACCTGCTTGTGTACGTCCAGCTTACACAACCGAGCTACTGGCCTGCGGTATGTACCCGTCTGAGTCTTTACATCCACAACACGTACACGACCATCCTTGCCGGGGTGAGTGGCGACGACTCTGCCACAAATCCAACTCCCTGGGGGTAGGTTGCTGTCGGCGATGATGACCACATCATCCATTGCCAAGTCAGCTGCACTTGCGTGGTCCTTGTGCCACTTCGTTTGCCGAGACAGCTCTGGCAGGTACTCTTTCACCCATCGCTGCCAGAACATGTCAGCTAAACACTGAGCGATACGCCAGCCCTTGCGCAGGCACAAATTGGCATCAGTACTTGCGGTGATGTGGTGGTTGGGACTGGACGTGCCGATCAGGAAATGACTCGGCGTCAATGCCTCCGGATCGTCTGGATCAACGGAAATGTGTGTCAGTGGCCTACTGTTTACAAGGGCTTCAGCCTCTGCGAAAGCTGTAGCGAGCACCTCGTCGGACGGCGTACGCACATCCATGATGGCCCGGAGCGCACTCTTCACCAAACGCACCAAACGCTCCCAGGCTCCACCCATGTGCGGCGCGGCTGGCGGGTTGAAATGCCACTGGGTGCTGTGTGTTGTCAGCTCTGCGGTGAGTTGATCTTGTTGCAGGGCTGACAGTGCTGTCGACAGCTCCTTATCTGCTCCATGCAGGTTTGTGCCATTGTCGGAGTACATGATGTCGAGTAGCTTTTGGCACCACGAACGCCACCGAGCTGGTAGACTAGTTGGGAGCTCTTCATCCCAGCCGATGCCACTGAGCCATACGTCCTGCAGCAATACTCCGGCAGTCACTGTGAACGCACCTAACAGACCAAGTGGATCAAACACGGACATGACGTGACTCAGGACCGCTCTCTTGGTTGGGCGTAATGACGAATCCGACAGCTGGTTGAGGCGTGATGGATGCACGGCGAACAGGAAGCGGTTACTGTTCGGGTTCCACCTCAACCCTAGCGCACGCTCCACTGGCAGCTCAGTGTTGGCGGTGAATGTGACGTCACCCTCGGCGCGGAGCTCTGGGGTGATGCTCTGGAGGACAGTGTGCAAACTGCTCACCCAGTTACACACCTTGAATCCACCACGAGCTTGAACTTCGATGTTCTGAGCCACCATCTTGGTTGCCTCAGCTTCTGTACTGCGGCTATCGAAGTGATCTTCTATGTAGTGGTCCTCTTGGATAGTGGCGGCCGTCTCTGGGCACTGAGTAGCGAACTGCTGTGCGTTGTGTTGCATCACGTACTGCGCTGATGCGGGCGATGAAACCGCACCGAAGATCATGGACCGCATGCAGTATTGCTCAGGGTCACCATGGCGGCAGTTACTGCGCCAGAGGAAACGCTGTGCCGACTGGTCGTCCGCCCGGATATGCACTTGGTGGAACATCTCTTTGATGTCTCAGCCGAAGGCTAACTTGAATTGTCGAAAGCAGAGTGGGACACCAACCAGAGGGTTAAGTAGGTCAGGACCCAGGACTAGCGCATCATTCAGACTTGTGCCACCGGACTTTGCAGCCGCGTCGAAAAAAATCTCAATTTGCCGGGCTTGTTGACTTTGTACACCCCGAAGTGCGGTAGGTACCAGGTAAGGCCGCTGATGTTGGTAGCTTCATCGGGTGAGAGCTTGCGCGCGTATCCCTTTTTCAGGTAGTCATTGACCTTGGACTCGTACTTGGCTGCAAATTCTGGCTGGGCATCCATCTTCCGTTCCAGGTGACGGTGGCGACCGAATGCCATGTCGTAGCTTCCTGGGAGCTGTGGTCAGTCCTGCTTCCACAGCAGGCCCGTCTCGTAGCGGCCATCGGTCCATCTGCTCGTCTGTTGTAGCAAAGTTTCAGCGCGAGCAATCGCTGGCGACTTCAGCGTTTCTGCGCACAGCTTTATGCCAAAGTTCTCTACTGTGAATCTGTCCTCGACCAACTGGTGCAGAGTGTCATGGTCGGACTTCTCCCACATAGTCAGCGTGACATGCGGGTCCGCTCGGTTGCGAAACTGTCCGCAAAGGCTGCCATGGATGACCCAGCCGAGTTTGGTCCGGGATGCCATGGGAGCATTGGGCGGTCTCTCAATCACTTCCCGTGCCACAGTCAGGTGGCCGTTGTCCTGACCAATCAGCAGTTGCGGTGGTGAGCCGTTACACTTCGACAGGTCAATGCCGTGCAAGTGGCCCCACTTGCTCTTGACCTTGTCCAGATCGACCGATGGCGCTGCTAGAGTTAGGCCTAGCCTAGTCCGCACATTGGTGAGGATGAAAGATGCAGAGCTGCTAGTATGGATAGTGAGGTTGACTCTCTCACTCGCTCTATCCTGCTGTGTGATGCCGTTGGTCCACTTCAGGAACAGAGGATCACTGGGCCCAGTAGCGCCTAGGCGCCGTGCCAGGTCTGCGTTGATCAATGTCACTGTGGATGCCTCGTCGAACAGTGCTTAGGTCTCAACTGTTCCACTGGGTCCTTCCAGTGTGACCGGCATGACACGGAGCAATACATTATTCCGTGTGGCCGTTGCGCTGACAGATTCCGCCGCATCGGTTGACTTTGTTGCATCGGCCGGCGCTTCGTCAGCGGATATATCATGGGTGGCATTCATCACGTCTGACCTGGGGGCGTGATGAAGCAGAGAGTGGTGTGGCTCCTGACAGCCATCTACCTCACACTTTTTGCTGTGAGAGCAGTCTTTCAACATGTGGCCGCGGTTTAGGCAGGCATAGCAGAGGCGGTTCTCTCTACAGATCTTCCACAGCTGACGGATAGGCTTGCCACCAAACTCCGAGCACTTGCGGATGTCGTGCTCGCCTGTTCCACAGCCATCACAGGATTTCTTGCCATCGCGTTTGCTTGACGACTTGGCATCAGCTGGTCCCTGGTGATTGTGTAGTTCACCTCTGGACGACGACCTGCCTTGTCCAGCACTTGAGTTCCGGTACGTGGTACGTACACATGTGCGGCAGCTTCTGCTATTTCCAATAACCATTTGGAAAATAGAGCGATACTGATGTCACCCGACGTTGACGACTGCATCACTTTCCCCCACTGCAGCCGCAGACTTGCTGGTAGCTTGGAGACAAGCTCCTGGCGGAGTTGCGGGTTATATAAGTGTCCGACGCTGTTCAGCAGACTCATTGTGTGGACGAGTGTCTGGACGGACGTAGTGAAAGCCATTATGCCGTCAAAATCATCATTTCTGATGGTGCTGAAGGACCTGGCTCTCTGGATCAGGGCGCCGATCACAAGCTCAGGCCTGCCGAAACGGAGTTCAATGGTACGAAACACTTTGTTGATGTTGTCTGGTACTGCTAGCAGTCCAGACACGGCGTCCTTGGCCTTTCCCCGCAAACATTTCTGAAGGTGCACGAGATTATCGGCATTTGAGAACCCACACTCCGTTGTGGTGGCTGAACAAAGGCCACTCCTCTGGGGCTCCGGAAAAGAGTGGTAGATCCTTTGCCATCGTCTGCCGAGCAAGGAAGCGGTTGGTGGTCCTGGATTGTGGTTCCGGAGGTGCTGGTGGTGGAGGGGGCACCTTCAGTTGGGTGGCCTGAGGAGGACCCTCACTCAATGTCTGGTGGATGGCCAGCTCAGAATGCACACGTTCCAGCTGCTGTTGCAGGAACAGTCCCCGGGGAGATGGTGGGTCACTGTGGGTCAGCACAGGTGTAGCCGGCGTTGCTACGAACAGGGCTGCTGTCGCATTTAGCAGGACTGTCCGCCCTGGCACTGGACCATTTCTTGCTGGTGGCACAAACTGCCCTGCACCCAAGAAGGTCACCTGGTGCGTGACAGGGTGCTGGAATTGGCCTACTGCCGGCGTTTTGCGCTGTGCGAACAGCTCGTGCGTAGACGACACACTATTCAAAGTTAGAACGGCGGGCTGAGCAGCATGTATACGGGCCGGACGCATGCAAAGTCGAAACGGGTAGACCGTGCTGCGCAAACAGCTCACGCTGAGGGGGCGCACTATGCTGTGGATCAGGCACGGGTCTAGTTTGTGTGTCAGGTGCACATGGCTGCGCAGCACTCTGGGTGTTTGGGAACGGCTGCAGCAACTTCACAACGCCATCGAGCATTGTCTTTCCCAAACCAAAAGTGAATTTATGTATTTCCAAAACACAAATTATATGAATGGAAAACATGGAAAACCTCCAGTCAAGTACGCGCTGGTACTATGAATTGCCAGTACAGAACTGTCTCTCGTACCGCGTACATATGTATGACAAAAAACTCCACAGCGCGACACAGCGCCGCGGCTCGATCCCAAAGTGACAAGCGAACAGCATGCACACATCAAATAAATGCACAACGTAGAAACAGAAATCTTTGAACAGAAACAATAACAAAGTAACTGGAATGTAAGATTGTTCATCTACAGATATTCAAAGACTTTCACACTCAATAGTGGTTGCACGACATCCTCCCCACCAAAGTCTTCTCAGGCGTAGCGAGCTGGAGGCCGAATTGTGCGCGTACGGGTCGATCTTGCAAGCGGACCCGCTGGCGCTGGCTCTGATGACTGTGGAGCCTCTGGCCATGGCACCGCAACTGGCGTGACCGGCGTCGACAACTAGCACGGGTTCGTCCGCAGGCTGCTCCTCGACCACTCACACCGGGTCACGATCGCCCGAGGCGACCAGCTCCAAAGGAACCAAGCGCCGAATCGGACTCAGCACAGAAGAGCACTCTCCATTCTCCTTCATGACACGGACCTCAGCCACTCTGACTCGCCCGTCACGCCCAGGAAAGAGCTTGACGACTCTGCCCATCTGCCAGCGCTGGCGCCGCTTGTTGTCAGCAATGATGAGGACGCCATCATCAACCACGATCGGCGACGAGCGCCCAGCATGGTACGCATTCAAGGTGACCAGGTCCTCATCTTGCCACCGGCTTTCTGGTGTCCCGTCAAAGCAGTGACGTACTTCTGACGCCGACCCAACTGCTCAGCCGTCACGTGCTGATCGGTGACCTCCGTCACGCCGGGCCAGAGCTTCCCACACAGCATCGCCAACGTGTGTCAGTGGACGGTCGTTGACAGCAGCCTCGATCTCACACAGCAGGGTGCGCAACTCGCACTCCTTCACCAACGCCTTGCCAAGCACTTTGACTAGCGGGCGCTTCACGGCGGCAACGAGCCGCTCTAAAAACCCGCCGAACCACGGTGCCGCTGGTGGGTTGAACAGCCACTCTACCGACAACGTCTTCGCCGCTGCTCGGAACGTTGTGCCGTTGTCTGAACGGATGCAGGCTGGCTCTCCCCACCGTGCTCAGAACCGCCGGTACGCCAGGAGAAACTCTATGTTCTCCAAGCTCCGCACCAGGTCGATGTGGACAGCTCGGGTGGTGCCGCACACGAACAGCACGATCCATGCCTTGCCGCCATCCTTGACATAGAGAGGGCCGGCATTCCACTCCGCATAATCCAAAGGGATGCTGGTGCACCACGCGGTCTCGTGGAAGCGGTGCGGAAACTTCATCCGCGGCTCGCACATCCTGCCGACGACAGATAACGCATTTGCTCTTCACGCTGCGCAACGCGCGTCGACCGCCAATGATCCAATACTGCTGCCGCGCAAGAGCTAGCACACTCTCGACACCCTGATGTAGCGACTTCAGGTGGAGATGGCGCAAAAACATCTCGGCGACGTGGTGTTTAGCGTGCAGGACCGGGTGCTTAGCGCCGTACGTCAAGTCGCTTGACGCCAGCCGGCCGGCCGCCAACTCGCATCACCCCGTCGTCGTCGATGAACGGCTGGTACTGGAAGAGCTTCGACTCCTTCAGCACCAGTTGACCTGCCAACAGCCGTTTGACTTCCTCCGGGAAGAGCTCCAGCTGCACCTTCTGGAACACGAGTGCCCTGGCTCGTCTCTCCAGATCTTGAGTCGACAACGGTGGGCGGCTCTGGGGACGCCAGCTCAGCAGACACTTGGCGACTCCCAGCAAGCGCGGCCACCTCGATAAGCGCGACCACCAGAGCTGCTCGGGCTCCAAGCTGGCGATGACGACATTCACCTTCACTGGTAGCGACTCTTCTTCGGTGCACTCTACTGTTGGTCATATTGGCCAGGCGGGACCATGCTGCCAGCTCGATTGATGCAGCTCCTTCAGTGTCGCACCACGACTTGCCAGGTCGGCCGGGTTGTCGCTGCCTGGACAGTGATGCCACTCCATTCCGAGGCCGTTGGATACGTCCTGGATTTCGCTGACCCGGTTGGCGACGTACGTTCGCCAGCGATGGGGTTGGCCGGCAATCCACTGTAGCATCGTCATCGAATCCAACCAAGCGTGCGTCTCCTTGATAGGCAGGCGCACCTCTCTTGCGACGAAATGCAGCTAGCGACTGCCGACAAATGCTGCCTGCAGTTCCATCAGTGCCAGGGTCTGCTGCTTCATCGGAGCAACCTTGGCTTTGCTGAAGATCAGCTCGCTGACTCTGGGCCACGTGGCGTAGATACAGCAGCTGAACCCGCTCTCAGAGGCGTCGACAAACAGATGTATCACTGCTTCGGCGCTGCAGCTGAGGTAGCGCGGCAGTGGCTGGTGCTGCAGAGCTGTCCTCTCTCTCCACCATCGCCGGATCAACACCTGCATGCTTGCAGCCGCCTGGTCATCCCACGCGACAGCCTCCTGCCATAGCTCCTTGAGGAACAGCTTTCCCTGCAGGACGTACGGCGACGCGAACCCAAGAGGGTCGTACAGGCTGGCCACGCAGTGCAGCAGCTGGCGCTTTGTCGTCGGATCGTCACAGTCTGGAGGCACCGGAATGCGAAGCGAATCCTCTTCGCCATTCCAGCAGAGACCGAGCACCTTGCCGCTCGACTGTACCTCGTCATCTCCAAGCGAAACATTGCACTTCCACTTCCGCAGATCCATGCCCGCTGTCTCCAGGCACGCGGTGCCGATCTTCTTGAACTGGCGTGCCGCGTCATTCGTTTGCACGCTGGCAATGCAGTCATCGACGTACAGACTGTCGCGCAACCGGCCAAAGACGTCTGCCTCGGTCGGCGTGGCATGCTCCAGCGAGGACTCCAGGTGCGTCCGCAGCACTGCTGTGAGCAGAAACGGTGAACAATTCACCCCGAACGGCACCCTCGCCAGTCGCCAGACCTGCATCTTGTCTGACGCATCGCTCCACAGAAATCGGAGATAGCGCCGGTCGGCCTCCTTCATACCGATCATAACGAAGGCCTTCCTGATGTTGGTTTGCACGGCGACCGGCTGTTCCCGGAACGGAATCAGCAAGCCTGCTAAGCTCGGTAGTAACGACGGGCCCGGGTCCAGCAGAGCGTTCAACGACTCGCAGCCGGCCTGTGACGCGGACGCATTGAAAACGACGCGCGTCTTCGTCGTCGTGGATTCGGCCTTGAATACTGCATGATGTGGCATGTAGTATCCCGCCGTCGACGGGTCCGGCTCAAGCTCGATCGCGCCCAGCTCACCGTACTCGCACAGAAGGACGTCGTCATACAGCGCCCGCCGGCCGTTGCGGTCGAGCCTTGCCATAAGTCGCGACGCCGTTGCCATGGTCTGCGCATAGTTGTCGGCTGGACGCTCCGCCGACTTCCAGAGCAGGCCGACTTCGTAGTGCTGTTCCTTCCGATCTCCACAGAGAACTGTTCACTCTTGTGCATGGTGTCTGCAGTGAACTGACCCTTGATGGATAGAGGTGCACCAGATGGACCAAGGAGTTTGGTACTGGATGGTGTGAGTACAGGGCGTTGTACGAGATTCTGTTAGTGGAGTGCATGATACACGATACATCAGCACCTGTGTCGATCTTGAATATCAAATTTGTCGAGCAAACAGGCCGACTTACTGACCAGGTCAGTTGACTGGGAAGGACTGGTGTTAAATGACAGCTCTACCACAACACCCATGAGTGGCGACGGGGACGCAATGATTCATTTTCGACAGCTCTGGCACCACGCGTGGTTGCTGGAGTGGAAAGACAGACGGCGGCAAAGTGGCCCTTCTTTCCGCATGAATTACACTTGCGACCAGATGCAGGACACGCAGAACGGTTGCTCTTGTGCGAACCAGCGTGGCCACACCACGGACTTGTTGAAGATGTAGTGCCGCTCTTCCTCTGCATGGATGGCGTTAATGCAGGCTTCAATGGAATGTCACTGCGCTGGAGACGACTCCTTGCATCTTGCTGCTTTCCTCCAAAGCGGGATGCAGCATTGACTTGCGGCCTGGCGGCTTGTGCTGCAACGTCTCCGGAGATTTTCTTGGCCTGCCTGGCCCTGAGAACTGCATCCGTGAGGGTGAGTTTTGTGGGCTCAATCTGCTGCAGCTCCTTGGCGACTTGACGATCCAGAAGGTGAGCCACGAGGCGATCTCGAATTCTGTTGTCCTTCTGGTCACCGAAGTCACAGAATTTCGCTACGGCGTGAAGTTTCCGAACAAATTCTTCCACGGACTCTCCTGGAAGATAGACGCACTGTTGGAAAATGGTCCTCTGGTGAAACACGTTCAGTGCTGGCGTAAAGTAAGCGTCCAGCTTCGTCATGACCTTGTCATGCTTGTCCTCGTCTCCAAAGGCGTCAAATACCAGTTGATCGAGGACAGTTTCGGCCTCTGGGGCCAGCCAGTAGAGCAACGTAGAGATTTGTGCTTTCTCGTCTTTCGCGTTGAGCTCTGAGGCGAGGCAATATCCCACAAACCTGCGTTTCCAAGCCGGCAAGGCATCTGGAATGGAGAAATCAAAGTCTGCAGGCAGCGCGAGCTTGGCCATTTCTACTCGAAGTGTAGACCTGGTTGACTAACTTTTGACACCATGTTGTGCCATGCACTGACATAAGGAAGTGGTTTATTTTACAGACAGATGAGTGTAGATAATTATAGTGAAGAGTCAGGGAGGCCATGCCCAGCAGAGCATGGAATCGTGCGTAGCACGGGGGTAGTGTGCGGTCACGTACCGTCTATACATGGCGACAGCCAGGGGAAGGACTGTCGTGAATGGGTGAAAGGATAACATGATACAGGATAGGACACAAACCAAATGTACAAGCATGAGGAATAAGAAACATGCATGACGAATTTAGAAAAGGGAAATTAAAGTTGCTGATGCGATTTCATGATAAGTATTAAATTATATGCCCAAGGTCCGAGTCTAGAGTCGTACTGCCACAGTATTCCCACCCAGAGAACGAGTGCGGGAACAATCAAGTGAATGATAAGAAATCAAAAAATACAGGAAAGAAGTACAGTATGAAACACTAGTAGCGGAAAGCGGATGATGCCCAGCGCAGCAAATCAATCAAGCAAATGCGCAGGCTTAACACGATCAACAGAGACAGTCTTGTCCATACCATTGATACGCTGAGTGAAGTACTTGGGAGTGCGCTTGACCACGGGGAAAGGACCATCATACGGCGGTTGGAGTGGTAGCCGAACTGCGTCACGGCGCAAGTACACTTCAGCGGCTGTGTCCAAATCGCTGGGCAGATAGACAACAGGATTCATGCTAGTACGGACGGGAAGAGGACGGATCTGCCGCAGGAAGGTAGACAGATGAGATGCGTAATCACTGCGGTAGCTGGCAGGAGTCAGGGAACTAGATGGGAAGAATTCACCAGGAAGGCGCAGCGTTGTACCGTAGACCAGTTCTGACGTTGAACAGTTGCTATCAGGCTTTGTCGATGTCTGGATACTGAGCAGAATAAGCGGTAGCGCTTCTAGCCAGTGAGTTGAGTCAGAGAGAGAGTCCGGAGTGATGACTTGACATGCCGATGGAATCGCTCAATTAAACCATTGCACTGGGGATGGTAGGCGGTATTGCGCTTACGCTGGTATCCCAGTAGCTTCATCAAACTGTTCCAGAGGGCCGACTGAAAATGAGCACCACGATCTGTGACAAGAGAACAAGGTACACCAAACCGGGCAATCCAGCCTGAAGCTAAGGCAGACGCAACAGTGGATGCAGTGGCATCGGGGATTGAAAACGCCTCAGGCCACCGGGTGAATCGATCAATGCATGTCAAGAGATAACGATTTCCGTTGCATGAAGGAAGAGGACCAACGACATCGATGTGGATGGAATCAAAACGCTGAGCCGGCACAGGAAAGCTACCAATAGCAGAGTGGGTATGACGCTGGACCTTAGTTCGCTGGCACGAGTCGCAGGCCTTGGTCCAAGTGGCAACATCCTTCTGCATAGATGGCTAAACAAAGCGAGCAAAACCGGGTAGCACGAACACCAGGATGACGGAGACTGTGGATTATTATTATTATTATTATTTAATATTATTTGAACCTGGTACCCTCTGTTTCTCAATCATGGTCTTAGACCATCCCACTATGCCTGCCTGCTTGGAAGCGGAAGGATTTTTTCCAGCCGTGCTGCGACCCACAGTTAATTGGGAACTCGTGGCCTGGCACGAGGAAAACATGGATGCAGTGAATGGGATTTTCGGTCTTTGAGCACTTGCTGGTGAGCTGATCTACTCACCTCCCACCGCTTTAGGAGCTGCATCTGCGCATTGTTCCTTGAAGGGTGGTGGCGTTCCTACGGATGCGGAAAACCCGGCTTCCAGCCGAGTCTCACGCGAACCGTGATTTTTTTATTCATTTTTTTAATATTATTATACGCACTATCGCCATGCAAGCGGGAATGCCTACTTCACTTGTGCCATTCAGGATGATGATAAAGAAAAAGACAAACAGAAAGCTCAGAATCTTGAGGAACAATGCTGCAGAGCAGAAAAGCTGTGATCGATAGGATGCGCTACAGAAAGGTGAAAATTATTACTTCATTGATAATAGCTGGTGAGTTGTCTCTCGAAACTGTGGATAGACAGACATATATCATGGCGAAATTTATGCGGCACAAATGGGCGAGCTACACCAGTAGACACGTCACAGATAAGCAGAGAGGGACTGCCGGGCACTGGAAGGCGCTGGAGCTTGAGTGGTGAGTCGGGCTTCGACATGTAGGTAGCCAACTAAGCATCAGTCTCTTGGGCAGTGGCAAAAGCGGTGAAATCAACAGCGTGCGATTGGCTAACAGCATCAACGTCAGGGCGGGATAGAGCATCAGCGACAGTATTCTCCTAGCTAATCATGTAGCGAGTGTCGGTCGCAAACTCGGCAATGTACAACAGTTGACGAAACTCACGAGAACTCACGTGAATGACGTGAAGAGGACAGATTAATAGCAAATGTCAGCTGCTTGTGGTCTGTCAGGATATGGAATGAACGGCCCTCCAAGTGATGCTGAAAATGCCGGATTGCGAGGTAGATACTTGGCAGCTCACCACGTCGGCGTCATCATGGCATTTGTATGTGGCGCGCAACGTGGGCGACATGCAAAATCAGGTTGACGTCGCACTCGACGTGTCTTGCCAGAGTTTGCCTGGCTATATGTAGGACTCAGTGACCAGTCAAGGCCCCGTGACCAATCACGGTCCCCGTGACCAGTCAAACAGTCACAAACCCCCCATGACCAGTCACAAATTAGTTTACCAGTCACAATGCCCCATGACCAGTCACAAATCACCATACATGTACATGTGTAAAGTACACAGTTCGTGACTGCTCGCGGGGTGCTTCGTACTGCAGGATTTGTTGTGGAAACTATAATTCCCTATGAGCGGTCGCAGAATACAGTTGTGACCACTATAATTCCATGTGCAATGTACAGTTGTGACCACTCTTTCTCTGTGAGTAGTCACAGGCAGAATATAGGTATATCTGTATTACAAGAGAGATTGGAGGCTTTGTCACAACTCTGAGTTTCACGGATTACTACGATCGTCAGGCAACTGATGGCTCCTAAACGGGCAGCCTGAACATAAGGGGGAGCAAGGGGTTAGGTGGGAAATTCTGAGGGGTATCATAGGCGACGGGTATTATAGTGCAAGAGTCAGGTGCAGGCGTGAAGTTGCCAAGTCCTCAGACTTGGGGCTATGCAGCAGCAGTTCCAGCGTGAATGACATAGAATAGAGCTGGGGACCACACATGCCCACACCATTACACACACATACACCCACACTCTCTCCCTTTTCTCACATACACTCACACACGCGCGCGCGCGCGCGCACACACACACACACACACACACACACACACACACACACACACACACACACTCATTCTCTAAATCTCTCTCTCACACACACACGCACATATGTCATTCATTCTCTACATCACACACACACACACACACACACACACACACACACACACACACACACACACACACACACACCTGGCCTGGTGTACAGCTGCCAAATGCTTAGCCACGCCGCCCCCGAGACAGGGGGAGAGTAGAAGAGAGAGTTTGAAACACACACACACACACACACAACTGGCCTGGTGTACAGCTGCCAAATGCTTGGCCACGCCGCCCCCGAGACAGGGGGAGAGTAGAAGAGAGAGTTTGAGACACACACACACACATCCACACACACATACACACAAACATCCACACACACACACACACACACACACACACACACACACACACACACACACACACACACACACACACACACACACACACACACACATCCACACACACACACACACACATCCACGCACGCACACACAAACACACACACACACACACACACATTCTCTCTCTCTCTCTCACACACACACACACACACACTCTCTTTCTCACGCATGCACACACACACACACACACATGCGCGCGCACACTTACTCACACACACACACACACACACACACACACACACACACACACACACACACACACACACACACACAAATAGGCAGCGGGACTACCAGCTAGATTCACGTGACCTTGCGGACAAAGTTACGGAGGTAGAACTTGTTTTCATGACGACACTTGGACACAAGTACTTCTTTCTGTATTATTATTTTATCTCTTTTCAACCAATCCACAAGCCAAGAAGAGATGCGTAGACGGAAGAACCGTACTCTTGGTGATACTGACCGCAAACATGATTAATTCCTCCAGGCCTTTGAGCACCCAATTCTAAACCTTATCTAAGCAAAGCAGCATGCCAGTTCAAGAACATGTCGTCAGACATACATATCGATACATGTCTGGTGCACTCTCACTAACAAGCAGGCATCGCGGGCTACATTCGCACCAGCAATCAAAAGAAGTTGAAGTGAGTGAATATTTCTATAAAATTAATAATTGGAAGACAAATGAAGGTGTGGAGGATCGCCCAAAAACACTGACAAGGAGAAAGTAAACGGTACACAGTACTCGTATGCATGTACTTACACACGTTATAGCAGCACAACGAGAAAGACCATGATGCATGATGATTAATGTTGCATCAATAAATTTTACAGAGTTATTTTGGGAGTAGAAATGAAGATGTGTTCGAAGCAGTAAACTGCGTAAGCACTACGTTGAGCCAGAATATTGAAATACAGTTTCCTGCAGTCAAAACAAGACACTCACACTTCTCTGGTCTAGTTCGCCATTCTTATCGATAAACATGACTTGATTTAATTTCTTACGATGGTTCTTGAGAATGGATCAATGATGTCTTGAATAGATGTCTTCCTGAACGACTTCAACTGAGAGGCAGTTTCAGTTTCAACAAGCTGGACATTGTTTTTCTGTGGAGTCTTCCACAAGAAAGACAGAGCTACACACACGAAGGTGCTTGATGTACTCAGTACCTTCTTGGAAATGAACATATTTTCATTTCCATCTTCATTATATTTTCGTCTCTGCATCGTCGACGATGTCCACTTCTGACTCCGTAATCTTGTCACCTATCCTCTCCAAAAACACAAATCGAGTGCTGCTTGCATGCTGGTTCAGTTGAAGTCAGTCTCTGCTCTAGCAAGATCGGCATGCAAAAATTACATGACTGAAAATATTCCGGAATAGCTTTTCTGAACGACGAAGTTTGTTCTTCAAATATGATGAATAGCACAACCTACTAGCCAGAACGTCCTCTCAAAAGAGATTCTATCTGAAGCCTGCAAGATTTTCGACCACCCTTCGTTTTGGAGAGGAGCCCACACACACTCGAGCTACAAGTAAACTACGCGGAGATCGAGAGTTGATCGAAATCTTTCTTGCTCACTTCTGAAACCTGTGAAGGAAAAAAGTATGCTGAACGCGTGAATGCCTACAGTTGAGTCGTAATATTTTGACGTGGATCCTGTGACCGTTCACAGAGAAAGTCGCGGCCGTTTCTGACTGGTCATCGGGATTCAAACTGGTGTGTGACTTTATGACTGCTCTTCGGGGATTTGTGACTGTTTGATTGGTCACGGGGATCGTGATCGGTCATCGAGACGTGACTGCTCACTGAGTCCTACATATATATTTCGATCCGTTCTGTGTTTGAATCATTCTTGTTTGCTTGTAGTGTTTTTAAACCATCCCACCTCCCTTTTCTCATCACTAATTCACTTTGATAAAGTGAATAAATGAGGTGTTGGCCACGTTCATTTCCAGCTACTCAGGGTCGTCCCTCGGACTCAGACTTTTGTAGAAACTTGGCTCCGCCAACATTCTGCTCCGGCAGTGTCTACCAGGCCGACTCTGAATCCTCTCTCGTAGAAACTTGGCTCCGCCAACATTCTGCTTCGGCCATGTCTACGCATTTCTCTCCGTAGCCTCTCACTCTGATGGCCGGTACTCCCCAGTACCGCAAATTGCTGTGTGTTGTAGTAGATGTGCGTGTGCGTGTGTGTGTGCGCGCGCAATTGGTGTTCGGCGAGCTGCCTGCCCCCCGTCCTCGTCACGGCCCGAAGAAGAGGTGGCAAGATGTGATGTCGAATGACCTTGCGGACCTCGGCATGACCACCTGGCTTGAGAGTTGCCAAGATCGTCCCGGCTGGAGACGAGTTGCGAGTAGCACTCCGCCGCCACAGCCCGCTCCTGATCCTCTTCTCTGTGTCTGTGGTCGCCCGTTTCGTCGACCAGGAGACCTGAAACGACATGCCAAGTTCTGCGCTCGCGTTCTCACTTGAACTTTACGACATTCGCTATCATTGCATACGCAATGGGCAAGATCAAGGTCAAGGTCAAGGTGTGTGTGTGTGTGTGTGTGTGTGTGTGTATGTGTGTGTGTGTGTGTGTGTGTGTGTGTGTGTGTGTGTGTTTGTGTGTGTAATCCCAGCACTAGTTGCTGTGTCTAACGTAGCTGTTCGCTATCATTGCTTCTGTGTTGGGCAGGTCTGAGGTCTGGGGTCTGAGGTGTGTGTATGTATTTATGCGTGTGTTTTTGGATGTGTGTGTTTGTGTGTGTGTGTGTGTGTGTGTGTGTGTTTGTGTGTGTGTGTGTGTGCGTTCATGCATGAGTATGTGTGTGCGTTCATGTGTGCGTGTGCATCAACATGTATATGCTCGTGGGTATATGTGGACATGGTTTTTCTTTGTTGTTGCTGCTACTTCCAGCATGGTTTCACACCATTACATGTTGCAGCAGGGGAAGGTCATGTTTCCGTAGCAGATTGTCTACTTAATTCTGGACATTCGTTGGAACCAAAGGATGATGTAAGTCAGATTATCCCTGATGCTTTCTCGTTTTGTATGAGCAGAAAGAAGAATTAAGCAGTTAAATATTTTTTGGGAGTATACTTCTGTGCCTTCTCTTCATATCGTGACGTACCTTCTCCCGTACGTTGTCTCCTTCCGCATCACCAAGGTGATATAGCGGCACGAGCAAATGAGAGCAAGAACAATGAATTATAATGTATTATTGTGAAAAGAAGAAGGACAAAATGTTACGAGTTCTGACAAACTGTCCACTAACGTAACCAGATCTTATCCAGTCAGTGAGCGCGACAAATTGGCACAAAACTGACAAGGTTTACTGAGACATTCGGCGACCTGACTCCTAGCTCTAACAATTCTCCAAGGTGCAAAGGAAAGCACAACGAAGAAGAGCACGAGCTATGCGCCACGGCAACAAAAATGCCTAAAGTTACTGGATGATGGCGAAAATAGTAAGACTCTTGGACATACCGGCCTTACTACAACTCGACGACGCAAAACAACTGACCACCCAACTTGGGAGTCTCAAGTTTATGTAATATACATAGAAAGGGGAAGCTAACCAAAGACAAATTGTCTCAAACAAAACGTCAATATCCTACTGAACTCCACTATTATGTAAATGTGATGGACTAGTTATGTACAACAACAATGCTCTCATGCGTGCACACACGTGTGTACGCCTGCGTGTGTGGGCTCAACATTCCTGGACATGCACGAGCACACACACTTACACACAACATGCGCCATGCCATGTTCATTAGATTTTGCCTTTATCCACCTAATGATCAGGGATGAAAGTATACTAGTGAAAATTGTATTCTTGTCTCCAAGTTAATTGTTCATCAATTCCCAAAGAAATCTAAATTGATAATGATCCAGAACTCCCTATGTTATTGCCGATGCTACCTTTACTCATTAACTGTGTTTGTTTGTTCCTGTGTGTGTGTTTTTGTGCATGCATGGTTGTGTGTGTATGTATTTGTGTGTGTGTGTGTGTCTATGTGTGCATGTGTATGTGTGTGTGTGTGTGTGTGTGTGTGTGTGTGTGTGTGTGTGTTCATGCATATGCGTATTTTTATGTGTTTGTGAATCGTCATGTGTATGTGTGTATTTGTGTATGTTTATGTGTGTTTGTGTGTACTTGGTTTGTATTCATTAACAATGCTACTTCTAGTATGGTAGAACACCATTACACTATGCAGCATGGAATGGTCATGTTTCCGCAGCAGAACATCTACTTAATTCTGGACATTCGTTGGACCCAAAGGATAATGTAAGTCAGGATATCCCTGGTGCATCCTTGTTAGTGTATGAACAGAAAAGACAGATTATATGGGTGTACATAGTGAGGTCCGGTGGATGTTTACCAGGTCTCATGTTCATCTGTTGTACGCACAATAATACATGCACAATTGGAAAACATTTTCCAATGAGAACAACAGTGTTCACTATCTTCAACAGCCTAGACAACACTATTGAGTTCCTTGGGTCACCTCAAAAATACTTATAAGTCCAGTGTCTTGGTGAGATTTGGTGTATGTTTTCATGTGAAATCGCAATGAACACAATTTTGGTTCTGTAAAGCAACCGGCTACTAGATTGGAATTCTTTGGTATTTTTTACACCTGCACAATGTTACACTTCCAGTGGCAGGTAAGATAGTTGAACAGCACAATCAGTCATGTCTTTGTGCGTAACTCGTACAATAATGGTGGTTTGTGTAAATCTGCATGAAGAAGTCACATCCGAACTTGGTTGGTTCAATTTCCAGTGGCGTACTTTCTTGTCCTGAACAAAACCAATTTACCAACCCACATGGGGAGAACACTCCGGTATGCCAATGTGTCACCAGTTTTTTGTTCATTGCAGGCATCCATGCTGTGCTTTTGAATTGCCTGTCGTTGGCAGCAGAGGATTGGGCGTATTTTGGAGTCTTCTTTTATATTGCTTCCTACGTTAAGCAAAACTTCGTTGCGTTTTTACAGTTCAGTCCAAATCATTCTATGGCTACAAACACGCTTTGCAAAGTGGAAAACGGCAGCATATGAAAGATATATAATTACAGATGACACACAGCTCGTTTCTAAGCCGTCCAGCTTCACTCTTCGTCTGAATCTGATGACGACTCACTGATGACATCGAGTCTGGATCCTCACTGACTTTTGCCTCCAGCGCTGCCAGCTTTTGTACCGCAGCATTTACAAATTGCCAAGACACAATTTGATCGTGGAGATCGCCAAGTTCTTCGCTCGAACTGTGAGCTTGACGACCTCCACGGTGGCGCTGGTAGTTGTGGCCACTCTCCGGAACGCCATGGAAGGAGCCATACAGACCCAAACAAACGCTCCCCATCTTTGCAGGGGTGTAGTCGTGCCAGAACGTTTCCACACCCTGCAGAAGCTCCTTTTAGGTTTCCTTCGCCACGAGTAACACGGCTATCTACAGGCTGTGGAAGAACGCCAAATCGTCGACGTTGAGATCAGGATTTTGCGCCGATTGCATGACAACATGAATGTCGAACATTTTTGATTTCCCCTGCGCTGCAAACAAAAATGCATTGATTTTGGTTGTGTGCGGATGCACACCATCGACTCGTGCTAGTACAGCAGTGCCTGAGCGCTGGCAGGCTCCTGGATACTTCTTCGAGCCAGCGTCTTTCAAACTGTTTCTCACTTTCGCACTTTGGTGTCATGCGTGCACGCCTGGGGTTGTGTTCTGGTGACATCCTGTCGAGAAACGGTTCTGCTTCGCCGATTTTTCAAAGGACTCCACGCTTTTCGGAGGTTCAAAAACCTGTCAGAACAATGGACGACAACTCGGCTACCCTACGTAGGGGATAGATCACTAACATGTATGTCTAATACCCACAGAAAATATCATGACAAGAACACTAAAAACGCAACGAAGCTTAGCGGAGGTAGTAAGTTCTTACCCTATCCCTAATGCCTTCGAGTTTATCACAGGCAAAAACGACCTTTTGGGGAATTAGTGTGCTGCTTTGAGTAACTTGTATTGCCATGCAAATGTTCAACAAGCTTGAATGCAACGCCACACTGCTGCCTGGAACTAGCTCGGGAATACCTGCAATACACTTACAATAGTTGTAAAGTGAAATACCAAGCAATGGACAGCAGCTGGCTAATGAGGAGCTATAGCTGACTTGTAATGAGCGGGAACAAGTGAAGCCAATGCCGGTTAGAAAGAGCAGAGCTAAACTTCCCAATCTACCATATGGAAGACGATTTTATTAGAGAAATGGAGCATGAAAAAAAAGGAAATTATCGTATCCGTTCCAGAAGGGAACTCACGACGGCCGCTAACACCCGATAAACCCTAGCGGCAGATGCAGCGCCTAACGGTGGGGGTGAGTGGATAAGTCTCACAACCACTGGCACAAGTGCCGAGAACGACCCTATTAGCTGCATCCATGTACCCCTTGTGCCTGGCCACAAGTTCCCAGTTGACTGTGGGTAGCAGCACGGCTGGAAAAAACGCTCCCAGGCAGGACTTGAACCAGGTACCTCTCGTATCTCAATCATGGTCTTTGACCAACCCACTGTGCCTGCCTGGTCTAGAAGCAAACAAATATGTTGACGTTGCATGGATCGCACTACAAAAAAGAAAGTGAAAGTAAGCAGTCATGCACATACAAGAGCAATGTCATTATGGTTGGTGTTGTTGTCAACTACCCTGTCTACACTGGCCAACATGCAACACTCACTGCCCACTCGACATTGGGCTAGTTACTTGGTTTTGCACAAGAAGAAATAAAAATTTTAAAAAATTCAAAAATTCACGGTTTGCATATGCATCTGCATCTTCGCAGCTGCATCTGTGCCTTGATCCTTGAAGGGTGGTGGCGTTCTTACGGATGCGGAAAACTCGGTCTCTATATATAAAACTAAAAGAGCTAGAGAAAAAGGATAAAGGCTTGCGAACCAACATGACACGGACACAATGGCGACCTACATCATCATGTGCACGCACAATAATACTGGAAAAAGGAAGAACGTCACGACCACAGCGCGAATTAATACTACAAAGCCTAACAATAATTGGTACGTAGTGATCAACAGTAAATGTGCTTGATATAAAGAAAGGAATAGACAGAGAGATAGAGAGAGAGAGATAGAGAGAGAGATAAATAGATGAGGTGGCGTCGACAGTTACTTAGTCAATCTATTACAACTCTGCCTCCAGACGCCAATACTCCAGAACAATATCGCATTGGTACTGAGTCACTGCCTCCGCCGTCAAATTTCAGGCCCCAGGCTCCACTATCACTAGTGTCACTCTCACTGTCACTCTCGGCAGGGCTCGGCTGAGCGCTGTGGACATCCGCAGTGTCTGGTAATACAGGAGCTGAGTCTAGCTTCATAAGGTCAATGTTGACCACTTACTCTGCATCATTGGCATGTCTGATCACAATGGTTGATGGTGACATCATCTTCTCCACCTTCCAGGCACGTACGCAGGGTAACCTCTAGAGGGTTTCCAGCCGAATCACAACCAATAAGTTTTAAAAATCTCAGTTGAGGCGTAGTATTAACTGTAGTTAACACGCACCTAACGATCTCTCAGCGCGTGTTAACTGTACTTAACACGCACGTAACGCTCTCTCAGCGCGTGGCCGCCTGCGTTTACTGCACATAGCACTCCACATTTACCCGTAGCTACTTCACACTGCATTCCACATCTACCCGTAGCGCTGTCGTTGAGCTGCTTTCCCGGTTGATGCGGTTGATGCAATCCGAATTGATGCAATCCGAATTCGGACCCCACGCGGAGGTCTCTGAGACCCCCGCAGTGGCTGCGCGACAAAATGTCGAGGACAGGGACACCCACGAACCTACTTTACCTGTCGCTCCCGTGTCCGCCGCCATCGCGACCGCCATGAAACCGTTTATGGACCGACTGGACCGTCTGGAAGGTGCAGCGCAAACAGCAACCTCAGCCCTAGGTACGTCCACTTTGCATTCGTCTAGTGTTTTCTGCGCCGTGCTGCATGATGAAGGGCCTGTAAAAATCAAGCGCACCCCAGAGCGTGATCGACAAAATCATAACGCACCATTTTGTTGACTTACAACAACTGTTGCCACTGACCGCCACGGACGTGCCAAGCCCCCACGCTCTGGTGTTGGGCGAGGAGGCACCCGGAAAATTCACGCTGTCCTCCCAGCCACGCATGTCCCGGCCCATTTCGGACATCGAAAATTGGCTTGAAGCATGTACGATATTCGCAGCCGTCTATCTAGATGCGCATCCGGGGAGAGCAGTAGAACTGTTGGCGTATCAGCACCATATTCTGAACGCCAACAAAAAATACACGTTTTCCGCAGTTGCGGAGTATGACTGCACCTTCCGCCACAGCATCGAGTCCCATCCGTCACGTCATTTGGACACAACACCACACACACTGTATACTACCGTGTTCGATGCCCGTGCTGTGCGGCCCTTTCGGCCCAGCTCCGCGGCAGCCCCCGGCGCCGCACGCTCATCAACCGAGCGGTATCGACTCTACAACCGGGGCTTGTGTTGTCGAAACCCCTGTTTGTACGCTCGCCAATGCAGCACCTGCAACGTCTCCGGACACGGCGCATGGGAGTGTCGCACAGGGCAACCAGCCGGCAGGCGTTCCGTTGCGCCAACAGTCGCACTAGACGCCCGTTCACCTGGATCGGCTTGAGTCGGCTCTGGCTAGGCACCCTGACCGCGCATTCGTTAACTCCCTTATGCATGACATGTCCTCTCCATTTTTGTTGAACAGGCTCGCCGATGCCCTTTGCTGGGTAGCCACGAATAGATTCTATGTGCATGACCTGCTGCAGTACCTCGATGATTTCCTCACAGTTCAACCTCCACAACCGCCAAACTATGTTTGTCGGCAATTTTACACATTACTCGCAGTCATGGACCACCTGCAAGTCCCGTTAGCCAACTGCCCTGACAAGGTGTGCCCGCCGTCCACAATTGTCACATTTTTGGGCATAGAGTTAGATTCCCAGGCATGGGAGATGCGGCTGCCAGCCTCAAAGCTGTTGGAACTAAAGGGCACCCTTGACACCTGGGTACACCTAGTACAGCGCACCAAACAGGAATTGCTCTCGTTGGCAGGCTCTTTGTCATTTGCCGCCAAAATAGTACTGCCCGGGCGCACTTTCTGCCAGCCAGTACACGTCTCTTGACAGGACCCAGCGCCTGAGCCAAGAGGCTCCAAACGATATAATCCCGGTGGCACGCTTGCATTGAGTCATGGAACGGCCGGTCACTACTGCTAGACCCATCCTGGTGCAAACACACCGAGATGCAGCTGTTTACGCATGCTTCTGACCATGGCTATGGCTTGGTCTGTGACAAAGAATGGGCGTATGGCCAGTGGGAGGCACTCCACAAGGATCTGTCCATAGAATGGCCCTTATCTGTGTGACGCTAGGCAAACGACTGTGCAAGCGTCGACTATTAGTTCAATGTGACAACGAAGCGGTCTTGCCAATCTGGCGCACAGGAATGTCTAGGTGCCCAGAGATCATGACACTTGTCAGGATTGCGTTGTTAGCGGCTGCCAAGCATAACATGGTTGTGTTTTCACCACACATACGTGGTGTTGACAACGTCCTTGCTGACTGTTTGTCCCGGCTGTAGGTCGACAGCTTCCGGAAGCTACATCCCCAGGCGTCTCCATGTCGCTAGAAGCCCGGCAGCTGATATGACCACTGACCACACCATGGGCCTTATCCTTGCGGGAGTGGCAACAAGTACCGCCCGGTCGTATGCTGCCGGCGTGACAGCATACGAGAGATTATGCCAGCCTTCACCGTGTCGCGCCATAACCCATTCAGGCCACCCACCTACTGGATTTCCTAGCGTACCGTAAAGTCTTGTATAAAAGCCGCACTTGAATAGAAGCCGCTCTCGAATAGAAGCCGCGATTTTGGGCCCATCAAATCACACATAAGCCTGGTTTTAGTGTTGACATACATAGAAATACCTGTCTTGTATAGAAGCCTGTCTGACATAGAAGCCTGCAAAATTTCACGAAGAAGGTCATAGAAGCCGCAGCTTTTATACAAGACTTTACCATACATGTCATCCAAGTGCCGGCTGGCAACTATCAAGGTCTACCTCCATGTCCTCTGGCATTACAAAATCGTCAACATCCTGTCGTTGTCCCCGTTCCAGGACGGGCGACTGGACTTGCTGCTCCAGGGTATCGCCCGCAACCAGTGCACGAGCAGCCAGGTGCAGGAACGCCGTGCTGTCCCGCTGCAACACCTCCGTGCAATCCAGGGCTTCCTGTCGCACTCCGGTCTATCACCGGCCGACCAAGCCATGCTCTGGAGCACTATCACACTCACCTACTACGCGTTCCTGCTAGTCAGTGAGTACGCCTCTACCGACCCGCAGAAGATGTTGACGCGGGAACGCGTCTGCATCCGGGAGAACGCAGTGAGGCTGGCTGTCTCATTCTCCAAAACAATGCAACTGGGAGAGGAGAGAGGACGGTCGGCGCCACCAACAATAACACCTGCCCGGTAGCCGCATTAGGGAAGTACGCACAGCTGCGCCCCCAAGTGGCGGGAGCGTATTTCCGCTACCAGTCTCGCCAGCCGCTTCGCCCCTCGGACATGAACGACTTACTTCGCCGAGCTCCCCCTGGCCAGAAGATCTCCAACCATAGCCTGCGTATCGGTGCAGCCACTGCCACCGGAAGGAATGGCCTGCCACCTTACGTCATCCAAAGGGCCGGCCGATGGCAGAGCAACGCTGACCTCTGATACATCCGTCTGTCAGAATCGGACATGGAGCCAATCGCGAAGGCACTGGTGACAGTGTGAGTACATGCACCGCCTTCCTAGCACTATCAGCTGCCTGAGTGACGGCACTGCCCTCTTCACACTATCTGCTGTATGAGTGACAGCACTTCCCCCTAACACTACTCGCTATATGTCGTGGTGACCACACTACTCCCATAAGCACTGCTGGCAGCAGGAGCGTCTGCACTGCCCTCCTACCACTCCTCTCTGTACGAGTGCTCGTGCTCTCCCGTGCTGCTCCCTGCATAGTTAATGGTACCTGCCCTCTTGAAACTAACTGCTGTAGACTCAAAATTATGTCCTTGAACATCGCTGTACACTTTCATGTAGTTTCCATGTTAAGGTCAGCTAGATTGGGGCTTACGCCTCCCCCAGCAATTTCATTTTTGGGTGGCATCCACATGGAGTGGGTGGCTGCAAAGCACCCCGTAAGCCTTTGAGCTGACACGCAACTCTAGGTTACCAGCCCCTCTGCATTCGTCCTACCATGCAGATGTCCGGGTGTAAGCGTAACCCCGTTAGCAGCCTACTTCCACATCTGTCCTACCATGTGGAAGTGCGGTGTAAGCCTAACCTTGTTAGCGGCCCCCTCCACATTCGTCCTACCATGTGGTGACCTGGGTGTAAGCCTAACCCCATTTCCCTCCGTGAATCCCAGTCTAGCCTAAACCTTGTCTTCAATATTGTGTGTGCAATGGGATGTTAACCCTTGTTTAAAGAGCCACAGGTAGCCCTTGGCAGATCATGCTGGCATAATTTCTGGCATAATCTTCGGATTTTGCCTAAAAATGATGCCCTGCCATAATGGACTTCTGAGACCAGACAGTTAGCATAACCTTAAAATGCTGGCCGAAGATGTATTGCTCCATGGATATTTAGGCATGTTAAAGGAAATAACCTGATGAAACTAGGCCAGCAGTGAAAGGGTTAATGGGGTGTTGCCCACGCTCATTTCCGGCTACTGAGCGCCGTCCCTCGGCCGCAGAATCTTGTAGAAGCTTGGCTCCACCAACATTCTGCTCTGGCAGTGTCTACCCGGCCGACGCTGAATCCTCTCTCGTACATACTTGGCTCTGCCAACATTCCGCTTCGGCCGTGTCTACGCATTTCTCTCCGTAGCCTCTCCCTCCGATGGCCGGCACTCCCCCGTACCGCAAGTTGCTGCGTGTTGTAGTTAATGTGTGTGTGTGTATGTGTTATCCCAGCACTAGTTGCTGTGTCTAACGTAGCTGTTCGCTACCATTGCTTCTGCGATGGGAAAGTCTGAGATCTGGGGTCTGAGGTGTGTGTGTGTGTGTCTTTATGTGTGTGTTTTTGGATGTGTGGGTGTGTGTGTGTGTGTGTGTGTGTGTGGGTGTGTGTGCATGTATGCATGATGTGTGTGTGCATGCATGTGTGCGTATGCATCAACATGTGTATGACTGTGGGTATGTGTGTACATGTCTTGTCTTTAATTTTGCTGCTACTTCCAGGCTGGTGACACACCATTACATGATGCAGCACAGAGAGGTGATGTTTCCGTAGTAGAATGTCTTCTCACTTCTGGACATTCGTTGGAACCAAAGAATAATGTAAGTCATATTATCCCATGAATGCTCGTTTTATGAGCAGAAAGAAGAATTACGTAGGTGAATACTTTTTAGCGAGTAGACTTCCGTGCCTTCTCTTCATGTTGTGACATACCTTCTCCCGTACATTGTCTCCTTCCGCATCAACAAGGTATTATAGCGGCACAAGCAAATGAGAGCAAGAACAATGATGTATGTATATGCATGGTGTATAATGGTCACGCATTAATCATTGTTGTTTTTCGCTATTCTGCTTTGACCCGGTTTTATCACTACACTGCTGGACATACTTCAGTGTGAAAAGGAGAAGGACAAAATGTTCCGAGTTATGACTAACTAACTGTCCACCAACGTAACCAGACCTTATACAGTCAGCGAGTGTGAATTTTTTTATTTTATTTACAATGAACACAGCTCGCAGGCAAAGACAAAAAATTGCATAGTGGGCTTGCACACGGTCGAGTCTTGCAAGATGGAATCGGGCTTCTTACATCCAGATGATGGGGCAGTACTCCATCACTGGGCGCACAAAGGCATTGTAGGCTTGGATGCGACCGGGCGCGTCAAAAACGTGGAAAGCCTAACACAAAGCGCCAAGTCGCTGCTGTGTTGCCGGAAGGTAAGCTGACCATCAAAACTGACGCCCAAGATTTTGAGCTCCACTTGTTCCCTCAGGTTAGATCCGTTGAAATCAATCTGTGGCATGTTCCATTGGGTGCGGTGGAAGCTGACAATCACTACTTGGGATTTGGCTGGTTCAAATATCTATCTTCCATTCTTGACCCCAGAGGGAGATGTTGTTGACTGCTAGCTGGAGGGCTTGGGTGGTATCTTGTTGGATGGGGGGGGGGGGGGTGATGTTGGTATGCAGTGTAGTGTCGTCTGCGAATGAGGCTAGGTCAGCACCGGCTGGTAGGTGGTCCTCGCAGTCGTTCACGTATATGAGGAAGAGAGTCGGACCCAGAATACTGCCCTGGGGGACTCCAGCCTGAATTGGGAGCCTTGAAGATGTCTGGCCACAAATGACCATTTTGATGGTAGCATTCACTAAGGTAGCTGCTGAGCCACTGGTGCAGTTGCCCACGTAGGCCGTATACGTTGGACTTGTGTAGCACACCGGGGTGTGATACACGATCAAACGCGCCGGCTATGTCAATGGCGAGTATGCGTACTACGCCTTTCTCCCCGGCTGTATGCAGCCACTGATCGTGGAGGCTGGAAAGGAGGTCGGCTACATGATGGCCATGGCGAAATCCAAACTGTCTTTTGGAGAAGACGTTGTTCGACTCGAGGAAATTAGTTATTGTTCTGTTAATAATTGTCTCCATCACTTTGGCCAGAATACACAAGAGCAAAATTGGACGGTAATTGGAGGGTAGAAACTTTGATTTCCGTTTAAATATAGGGACTATGTTGGCAATATACCATGTCTTGGGCTGTATCCTAGTGTGGAAGCACCGCGTGAACAGTGTAGAAATAGGTTGAACCAGTTCAGCAGAACAGGTTTTCAACACTCGTGCCGGTATCCCATCCGGCCCGGTTGCCTTTGATGGGTTGAACTGCCGAAGGGTTCGCTCGACAACAGCCACACGGAAACGGACATCCGAAAGAGCCTGTTAATTTCGAGGCTTGACATATGGGAATGAGGCTGACAGGTCATCTTGCAAAATAGCGGGCCATGCATTCTCCTTTGTCTGCGCTGGCTGTGTACTCACGTCCATCGGGATGACGTATTGTCGGAACAGTTTGACTACACCCATTCCCAGAGGCACACTAGACGGTGTGCCACCAGTCACTGGGTGGCAGCTGCTTTGTTTGTTTGTTATTTGTATTCTTTATTTAGAGTGGGAAGTCCAAAACAGGCCCTAGCCTAATACCAATGGTCCCACTAGAGAGGGAATGCTGTATATATGTGCATAAGGATCAGTGAGGGTAACAGCAACTAGTAGGGAAAGAAAAAGAGAGAATAAATACAACTCAAAACAGGAGTTGTGACTTGCATAGGAAGAAAATAATGGAAATAGCAGTATTTTGAGGTCATTTTCTGTCTCAGTTTCGCCATGAAAGCACTCTTCGCAGTTTTGAGACAGGCAACCGTTGAGAGCCTAGCATCTTGGTAAGCTTACTGCCGATCGTCGTCAGACGGGTCATCTCTCAGGCATCTCCATGCACGTCATTTCCTCACTGTGGCAGCAGTGCACTCAGGGTCCACTATGGAGGATCGAATGCACGGGTTTTCAGGGTTTTAGAGGGTATGAATCTCTTCATTCCCGCCAGGATCCTCTCTGAGATGCCAGTGCATGACAGGTCTAGATCAGTTCGAGCAATAGCTGCCCAATTGGTGGTTCTGAGGAAGTGACGAAGCCTGGCCCAATCAGCATGCTGATACCTCCATACAGTTCATGATATGGGAAGCTCGCGTGACACACGGATCTGGAAGTTGGCAAGTAGACAGGCATGGTCAGATTTGCCAAGAGGTGGCAAGACAGAAACCAATGATTCTACGGGTAGGTCGGATATAATCAGGTCCAGTGCGTTGCAGCCGTGCGGTGGTTGATCGACTAGCTGTTCAACACCGTGCATGTAGCACATGTCCTCTGCATGCTCGACACCTCAAGTTGTTCTGCTACTGTGGAGCCACTCTTGGTTGTGTACATTGAAGTCCTAGCAACTATCACAGCAGAGTTGCGGCAAAATGGCACAAAACTGATAAGGAGTACTGAGACATACGGCGACCTGACTCCTAGCTCCAACACTTCTCAAAGGCGCACAAACCAACAACCTCCCAACTTGGAAGACTCAGGTTCGAAAAGGTCCAAGAGGGGAAGGAAAGCGCAATGAAGAAGAGCACGAGCCCCGCGCCACGGCAACAAAAATGCCAAACGTTACTGGATGATGACGAAACTAGTAAGACTATTGGACATACCGGTGTACTATAGTAGAATGACCCCCCAGCAGATGGACCCCGGGCATTGTACTATAATTATAGTAGAGTGACCCCGGGGGCAATCTACTATATAGTACAATGACCGGGGCGTCGTTCTACTATATAGTAGATTTCCCCCTGTCATTCTACTACAGAGTCCACCAGACGGGTCGTTTCGCATGTGCAGGTAGAAAGGGATGGAGTTTACACCACAGATTCCAAGTGGACATTATGGATTGTGGCAAGAGTCCGGGGTTATGTACTCTTGGTTGTGGGAATATGTGGTGAAAAGTCCACAACATTTGTACATAGGTCGCGCACTTTTCCTCTTTAGGAGACATGAACATCCCACCTTGAGTGGGATTGTTTTTGTTTCGGAGTTGGAAGAAAGTTTGCAGAAAGTTCAGTGTTTCTTTGCGTTTTCTGTGTGCTCCTTGCTCCTTTTGGATTCTACTATATAGTACAATGACCGGGGGGGGGGGAGGGGGGGGGGGGCCTTCCACTACGGGGGTCATTCTACTATATGACACCGGCCTTACTACAACTCGACGACGTAACAAACCACCCAACTTGGGAGGCTCAAGTTTATGTAGTAAACAAAGAAAGGGGAAGCTAAGCGAAGACGAATTGTGACAAACGGAAACGTCAGCATTCTACTGAACTTCACTACACTGTATCATGTAAATATGATAGACTAGTTATGTGCAATAACAAGTTGTTCCACATGACGTACGTTTTGCCGAATAGGTCATGGCGGCTCATACAGTGTGCAAAGTTGAACTCCGATGGTGAGCCAATTAAATTAAATTATGGTGAAAAAGGAGAAGGAAAAAATGTTACGAATTATGACTAACTGTCCACCAACGTAACCAGATCTTATACAGTCAACGAGTGCGACAAAATGGTGGTTGGTGGACAGTTAGCATAACTCGTAACATTTTGTCCTTCTCCTTTTTCACCATAATTTAATTGGCTCACCATCCGAGTTCATAATTCATTGTATTTGCTCTTGTTTGCTCTTGCGTGTTTATCACCTGAGGAGAAGGTACGGAAGTTTAGTCGCGAAACCATTAGTTTTGAGAATGTTGTTGAAGAGCCGGAGGTTTGTCCTATCAACATTTTTCCTTAGCTTCATTAGCCTGGAAAACGATAATGAGTTACTTGCGTCACCTCAAACTCGCTCGTAAGTCCAATGTCTTGAAGAGATCTGGTATATGTTTCCAAGTTGGCTGTTCGAGGATCGCAGTATCTCGGCTTCCTCCGGAATCCCTCTGGAGTGCTGGACTCCATGTGTCATTGTGTGATCTACAAGCGCTTTGTCCGCCCGGGCACAAACCACTCTGGCTCGCCTCATCCAACAGGATGGCCATCGCCTAATCAGTGAGAAACCCTACCTTTGCCTCCTGTACAATATGCATTGTCTAGATGCACATCGCCTTCTACAGATGATGTTGCCACATGTTGTACATAGATACATAGATACACACGAGTCACAGAAAAACCACGCGTCTTGATGGCTGTAACTTAAAGTTTCATGCCATAATTATAGCAATCTTCAGACAACTGATTACAGTGATGCACAGCTAGTGTGGTATTTATACAGCAGCATAGGAAGGAATCTGTGAAGGTTTGAGGTCTGGTGGGTGCAAAAGTCCTGGATGGAAAATGTGCCAAACTCACATGGTCCGTGAGTGAGAAAAGAAATATGATATGGCAGGAAGGCAAGCAAGGCTGTGTGAAAGGATGATAATGATAATGTGGCTTGCCTGTAATCACAATCATGCAGGTGCAAGATGCCACACACTTTGGTAAGCGCTTAAAGGGGAAGTTAAGGCAAAAATTAAAATTTCACCAGTTGCAGTCTCCGGGGTGCTGAGTCGAATGGTCTTGGTCAGAGAAAGCTGACACGCTCCCTTCCTACTTGAATCCCTATCGAACTCGCACACTTCCACCGAAACTGGGTGACTGCGCCCTACTCGATGGGGATTTGTATGCAAAATGTCACTAAAAGCGCCATTTCGTTCTTATAAAAGCACGGATGACCGCGATTGGCCCAGCGTTCCTCCTTTATTCCCGATCGAACATGGTTGAACAAGTGGTCACGTGCTCCTGGGTGCCCAAATCACCTGGTCACCACGCCAGCAGGCGACAACTTTCACACCAAGGTTCAACTCGAGTTCAACTAGAGTGACAGGACTGCACCCAAAAAAGGTCAAACAGGCTAGTAAGTTGTACCCTGCAGGCACGGTGACCAGGTGATTGGTGTACGCAGGAGCACGTGACCGCTTGTTCAACCATGTTCGATTGGGAATAAAGAAGGAACGCTGCATCGCAGCCTTTTCCGACCAAAACCAGTCGACTCAGCGTCCAAAAGACTACAACATATGGGCCAATCACGGTCATCCGTGCTTTTATAAGAACGAAATGGCGCTTTTAGTGACATTTTGCATACAAATCCCCATCTAGTAGGGCGCAGTCGCCCAGTTTCGGTGGAAGTGCGCGAGTTCGATTGGGATTCAAGTAGGAAGGGAGCGTTTCAGCTTTCTCGGACCAAGACCATTCGACTCAGCACCCCGAAGACTACAACTGGTGAAATTTTAATTTTTGCCTTACCTTCCCCTTTAAAATAAGTTGGAGGAGGGGAGATACTTGCTCTTCAATGCACCAACTAAACAGGTGCAAGATGGAAATTTCCACGCGCTGTGATGGCTATATGTGCTTAGAATGGGCGAGGAACATGAAAAGAAATGACCACGATGACGCGACGTCAAGCGAGGCTATATGCAAGATACCACACCCGTAATTAGAAGGTCTGCAGACGGGTGCAAATGGCTGTCGTGCGTCATGTGGCTGCAAGTCACGTGACTCCGTACCCACCAAGCAGGAACTTGGCAGAGTGCCTGCACTTTGATACGAGCTCCGTTCGTTTGTTGAGGAAGGTGCTGCGATCGGATATGCTGATGTGATATTTCTCTGCGATACATAGGTTGCAACGCTTGGTGACATTGGTGTAAGCCCGTGTACATTCCTTGATGGACCAGCCAATCTCATAGGCCTTGTTCTGGCGTTTTAGGCTCCAGACATACTTTGCCAGCTTCGTACTTGCTTCATACCGCTCGTGGCGCAGCGACGTCATATGATTTCCATACCTGGACTTGAAATCCGGTGCCCACATTCCAGTGTATGTCTTCAGGGCGCTGTCCAACGTTACTTCGGCCTCATACACCACATTGGTCGACTTGCATTCACCTTTCAGTGGACAAGATGCGGCGACTCGGCAGTTGCAGGGGACTCTCTCGTGCTTTGGTTGCATCATTTTCTTGTTGTGGCCTTTGATCCGCGTTTCCATACTAGGCATGCAGCTATAGCCGACTTTCAAGGTGTTTCTGTTGAAGAGCTTTCGCAGTTTGGCGTTCTTGGGGAAATGCTTGCTTACTAGTGCGAGAAACTGGCCTCCGATGTTTGTCCTGACATTGGCGCTATACGGAGAATAGAACCAGATGATGTCTCGCCCGCATTTCCTCTTGCGACTTGACTGGGTGTTCACATCGTCGTACACGAGCACTCTGGGGTGGCCACTGGCAGCTAGCGCGTCGGCGAACTCAGGCACGGCTTCCTCAAAGACTTCCTTTGAGCTGGAAATCATCGCCAGACGCTTGTTGATGCCAACGGGTAAGCTCTTCAACACTTGCAGTGGGTGGTTGGACTTTGCGCTTACGTAAAGCGGAGTGTCGTTTGGCTTACGGTATGGCTTGAACGTACCGGATTCCAGGCACATGGTTATATCCAGGTAGTTGACTGTGCGCAGGTTGCTTTCTATCGTTATTTTCAGGCCGCACGACTTGAATACTTCAATTACCGTAGTTCCGCGCATATAAGCCCATGAGCTAATATACGAAATAATGCATTTTCCGGGAAAAAAATGGTAATAATGGTTCGCTTTTTAGCCCTGCGCCTATATTCGAATTTTGAAGGCAGCTGGCATGCGAAAAAGTACAAGTCTGTGCGCGGTTGTCCGCCTTCCGTAGGTACCGGTACTGGTAATGTAGTCTGCACTGACAAGTGACATGCTGTACTATCGGTTCCGTAACGGTGTTGGGTTTGTTTATTAGCCCATGGGCCTATAAACGGAGGTGGGGTTATATGCGGATATAGGCCCATGGGCTTATATGCGGATATAGGCCCATGGGCTTATATGCGGATATAGGCCCATGGGCTTATATGCGGATATAGGCCCATGGGCTTATATGCGGATATAGGCCCATGGGCTTATATGCGCGGACCTACGGTATTTGTTTTATCACTCTGTCTGCTACGGGTCCACTCGCATCCTTCAGCACTGCAAGTCCATCGTCACGGTAGAGCCCCACCGACGTCCAGTCCAGGTGCACAGCTAGCTTGGGGAGGATGTAGGCTCCAACAATTTCACAAGCCTCCGCACCGTCGTATGCGCCCATGGTAACGTCGAACATATCACCTCGGTTTTCTTAGACCATGCCTGACCCTGGGCAAATAGCAGTGACTTGCAGGCATCAATAATCACATTCATGTCGTCGTCGCTGACCTGCACATGCTGCTTAGCGAATTCCAGGTCGTCCTACAAGAGCTCCTTCGTGATCGACGGGTAGAAATTGACAATGTCAAATACTACAAACGCATGGCGCTTTTTCTCCTCTATGCTCTTGAACCAATTAATAACATCGGCCGTGCTTCTCCAAAGCATCGCTCCTGTAGCGTCATGGAGCTGCCTTGTGATGTTAGCTAGGGTGCTCTTGCTGACGATGCCTAGCTCACTTTTTGCTGGATTTATTAGGCGGCACGGTAGGGCACGGTGGAAAATCTCTTTATGGTCTTTTAGCGTTATGAAACATTCGGACTTGGCGAGTACCTCCGTCCTGTCCGCTATGTCAAGCCGTTCCGCAATTTCCCTTGCCTCCAGGTTGATTTGACTGTACGCACCCTCCGGTGCATGCTGATAGGTCTTGGTGATGTTGTCGTGTAACAGTTTTTTGTAGTTATCGACCGTCGTAATATACAGGTTGCGCGTCTTGTCGGCGGGTACTATCACGTCTGGCGAGTTGCTGATACGCTGCAGGTCTTTCTTCATCTTTGCTTGGTTGTCATTTGTTGCTTTCCACCGCATCCTCTTTATAACGCTTTCTACTTCTCAATTAGTCGTTTCCGGTATTCCTTGGCCGTTGGCATCGGGATGTTCTTGAGCGAGTATCCCAAGTTGATGCGCGTGGTTTTTCTGTGACTCGTGTGTAATAAACATAGAAAGGGGAAGCTAACCAAAGACAAATTGACTCAAACCGAAACGTCAATATTCTACTGAACTCCACTATCATGTAAATGTGATGGACTAGTTATGTACAACAACAAGTTCTTCCACACGACTTACGTTTTGCCGTATAGGGCATGACGGCTCATCAGGTGTGCATAGTTGAACTCGGATGGTGAGCCAATTAAACTATAGTGAAAAAGGCGAAGGACAAAATGTTACAAGATATGATTAACTGTCCACCAACGTAACCAGATCCTATACAGTCAGTGAGTGCCACAACATGGTTGTTGGTGGACAGTTAGTCATAACTCTTAAAATTTTGTCCTTCTCCTTCATCACCTTAATTGAATTGGCTCACCACCCGAGTTCATAATTCATTGTATTTGCTCTTGTTTGCTCTTCCTTGTATATCACCTGCGGAGAAGTAACGGAAGTTTACTCTCGAAACCCTAACTTTTCAGAATATTCTTGAAGAGCCTGAGGTTTGTCCTGTAAACATAGCCAGCATTTTTCCTTAGCTTCTTTAGCCTGGAAAACAATAATGAGTTTTCTTGCGTCACCTCAAACTTGCTCGTAAGTCCAATGTCTTCAAGAAATCTTGTATATGTTTCCAAGTTGGCTATTCGAGGATCGTAGCATCTCGGCTTCCTCGGAATCCCTATGGAGTGCTGGACTCCAGGTGCCATTGTGTGATCTACAAGCGGTTTGTCCGCCCGGTGCTGGAGTATGGCATGGTCATGTGTATGAGCTCAACACAAACCGCTCTGGCTCGCATCACTGCTGTCCAACGGGGTGGCCATCGCCTAATTGGTGAGGGAACCTACCTTTGCCTCCTCTACAATATACATTGTCAGGATGCACATCCCCTTTCTACAGAGTATGTTGCCACCCCAGCAGCCCCAACACCAAACGGTCCACTCCACCCGTAGTACATTTCAAAGATGTAATGCCCACGCACACCAACAGGCAAATAAACTTCCCGTCCCATCCCGAGACAACCTGTGTCGAGCCTATCGTCACGCAGTTGCCCCGTCTGGAACCAGCTGCCGGCTGGAGTCTTCTCTGGTTCATTCTGCACCAAGAACTTGCAACATTTCAAGGTTGCAGCCGACCGCTATTTGAAGAACAACGACTGATCGTGGGTGGGCACATGATCATCTCTGAGTATCAGCATCATAATTATCTGCCTCACCCCATCACATTCAAATTCCGCTCCACATACTCCTCCATATTACAGGTGTCCTTCTTTTCTCTCCTTCTCCTCCTTACACTGTCTTTCTTATCCTTCCCATCCTTCTAATGTACTGTCTCTCCTTCTAACCTTTAGTATCATGTACCTGTCACTCCTTTCATTTTTACTTCTTTCTTTTTGGTGAATTTCACCTTTGAACTCAGCGACGCCAGACATAAAGTTTACCGCGTAAGAAGAGGACAACGGTGGAATTGCTTTCTAGACGTATGGATTCAGAGGTCAAATTCACGAGTTTCAACAAACGTCTACAGGAAGTTTACACAGAAGGGACGTTACATTAACTTCACCTCGCACCATCCAAAGTCCTCTAAACGCACCATTGACATAATTATGGGAAGGGAGCTGATAGGTCATCTTGGCCAAGACTGCATTTGCCTGCAATATAGCGGGCCATGCATTCTCCTTTGTCTGCCCCTGGCTGTGTACTCACGTCCATCGGGATCACGTAATATCGGAACAGATTGACTGCGCCCATTGCCAGAGGCACACTTGACGGTGTGCCACCAGTCACTGGGTGGCAGCTGCTTTGAGGTCATTTTCTGTCTCAGTTTCGCCATGAAGGCACTCTTCGCAGTTTTGAGACAGGCAACCGTTGAAAGCCTAGCATCTTCGTAAGCTGACTGCCAATCGCCGTCAGACGGGTCATCTCTCAGGCATCTCCATGCACGTCATTTCCTCACTGTGGCAACAGTGCACTCAGGGTTCCACCATGGAGGATCTAATGCACAGGTTTTCAGGGTTTTAGAGGGGATGAATCTCTTCATTCCCTCCAGAATCCTCTCTGAGATGCCAGTGCATGACAGGTCTGGATCAGTCCGAGCAATAGCTGTCCAATTGGTGGTTCTGAGGAAGTGACGGAATCTGGCCCAATCAGCATGCTGATACCTCCATACAGTTCTTGATATGGGAGGCTCGCGTGATGCACGAATCTGGAAGTCGGCAAGTAGACAGGCATGGTAAGATTTGTCAAGAGGTGGCAAGACAGAAAGCAATGATTCTATGGGTAGGTCGGACATCATCTGGTCCAGTGTGTTGCAGCCGTGCGGTGGTTGGTGGACTAGCTGTTCAACACCTTGCATGTAGCACATGTCCTCTGCATGCTCGACACCTCTAGTTGTTCTGCTACTGTGGAGCCACTCCTGGTTATGTACATTGAAGTCCTAGCAACTATCACAGCAGAGTTGAGGCAAAAATGGCACAAAACTGACCAGGAGTACTCAGACATTCGGCGACCTGACTCCTTGCTCCAACACTTCTCCGAGGCGCACAAACCAACAACCTCCCAACTTGGAAGGCTCAGGTTCGCAAAGGTCCAAGAGGGGAAGGAAAGTGCAACGAAAAAGAGCACGAGCTACGCGCCACGGCAACAAAGAATGCCAAAAGTTACTGGATGATGACGAAACTAGTACTTCATAAGACTATTGGACATACCGGCCTTACTACAACTCGACGACGCAACAAACCACCCAACTTGGGAGGCTCAAGTTTATGTAGTAAACAAACAAAGGGGAAGCTACGCGAAGACGAATTGTGACAAACCGAAACGTCAACATTTTACTGAACTTCACTACACTGTATCATGTAAATATAATAGACTAGTTATGTGCAATAACAAGTTGTTCCACATGACGCACGTTTTGCCGTATAGGTCATGGCGGCTCATAAGGTGTGCAAAGTTGAGCTCGTATGGTGAGCCAATAAAATTATGGTGAAAATGGAGAAGGACAAATGTTACGAGTTATGACTAACTGTCCATCAACGTAACCAGATCTTATCCAGTCAGCGAGTGCGACAAAATGGTGGTTGATGGACAGTTAGTCAGAACTCGTAACATTTTTATCCTTCTCCTTTTTCACCGAAATTTAACTGGCTCTCCATCCGAGTTCATACTTCATTGTAATTGCTCTTGTTTGCTCTTCCTTGTATATCACCTGAGGAGAAGGTACAGAAGTTTACTCGCGAAACCATTAGTTTTCAGAATGTTGTTGAAGAGCTGGAGGTTTGTCCTGTCAACTTTTTTCCTTAGCTTCATTAGCCTGGAAAACGATAATGAGTTACTTGCGTCACCTCGAACGTGCTCGTAAGTCCAATGTCTTGAAGAGATCTGGTATATGTTTCCAAGTTGGCTATTCGAGGATCGCAGTATCTCGGCTTCCTCCGGAATCCCTCTCGAGTGCTGGACTCCAGATGTCATTGTGTGATCTACAAGCGCTTTGTCCGCCCGTGCACAAACCACTCTGGCTCGCCTCATCCAACAGGGTGGCCATCGCCTAATCGGTGATGGACCGTACCTTTGCCTCCTATACAATATGCATTGTCCAGATGCACATCGCCTTCTACAGAGGATGTTGCCACCCCAGCAGCCCCAATCCCAAACAGTCCACTCCACCCGTAGTACGTTTTGAAGATCCACCCACGCACACCAACTGGCAAATGAACTTCCAGTCCCTTCCCGAAACAACCTGTGTCGAGCCTACCCTCGCGCAATTTTCCCTGTCAGGAACCAGCTGCCCGCCGGAGTCTTCTCTGGTCCATTTTGCAGAACAACTTACAAAGTTTCAAGGTTGCAGCCAATCGCTGTTTGAAGACCAACGACTGATTGTGGGCACATGATCATCTCTGAGTATCAGCATCATATCTGCCACACCCCATGATTTTTAAATTCCGCTCCATGTACTCCTCCCAATAACGTGTTTCCTTCTTTTCTCTCCTTCTCCTCCTAACACTCTCTGTCTTATCTTTACCCGCCTTCTAAATGTACTGTCTCTCCTTTTGCTTGCTCATCATGCACAGTAGTAGTAGTAGTAGTAGAATTTTTTTTTTAAATCCCTACAGACGTTGCCGTCTTTTTACAGGCAACCCTAGGTGCTCTTTGCAGAGAGAAATGAAAGCATGTAACCTGGTAACGTGTCAAAGCTGTGTAGACCCTGGCTAGTGGCTAGCGTCAAACCATACTGAACTAACGTCTGTTGCATAGCTACGGGATTAATATTTTATTTGGTATTTATTTTTTATTTTTTAACTTTTTTTGTGTCACGCCTAGCCTTGTGCTATCCCGTATTTGTCCCGCACCGTACCGTACCATGAAAGACAGCTGGCCACAATATTTTTGGTTGTTTGTGCCATCAGCATGCCTGGCGCTATCCCGTACCTGTCTCGTTTCTGACGGTCAAGGGCGTTCTGGAGTCGACGGGATGTCTGTCCTGACGTTTCCTGTGACCAGCGCTGACTCTGCCGATCACGGGCGTTCTGGAGTCGACGGGATGTCTGTCCTGTCGTTTCCTGTGATCGACGCTGACTCTGCCGATCACGAATGTTCTAGAGTCGACGGGATCTCTCTTCCGACGTTTCCTGTGACCGGGGCTGACTCTGCCGATCACGGGCGTTCTGGAGTCGACGGGATCTCTTTTCCGACATTTCCTGTGACCGGCGCTGACTCGCCCGGTCAGGATTATTTTGGAGACGACGGGATCTATCTTCCAAAGTATGATTTTGCTGACGCTTCCAGACACCTATTCGGCAACTAACGTTCATTCTAAATACATTATTTACTTGTCTTCCTACTTCGTATTTCTTTCCAGAAAATCTCCCCAAACAGAAGGGAGTCGTTTACATAATACAACTCCCTGCTATACATCTATACGTTATAATTATTATGCTATCGGCCTACATGCGATTCCCGGGCTGGTCGACAGGCGGCCCAGCCAGCCTGCTAGTGGGATCTCGGCCTCGCACACAAATCCACACAAAATGTTACTGCACTGAATGCATTCCCCCGATACACTTCGCATATATACTCATTCTCTTAATGGTACCGTACTCTTGATGGTACGGGACAGGTACGGGATAGCGCCAGGCATGCCGATGGCACAAACAAACAAAAATATTGTGGCCAGCTGTCTTTGCTGGTACGGTACGGTACGGGACAGATACGGGATAGCGCCAGGCGTGACACAAACAAACAAACAAACAAACAAACACCAAATCAAAGCTGTGTGGACCTTGGCTAGCGCCAGACGTTACTGAAGTAACGTCTTCTGCATAGCTATGGGAATAATACAAAGCTCAACAAGAATTGATACGTAGTGATCAATAGTAAATACGTTCGATATCAAGAAAGGAATAGAGAGGGAGAGGGAGAGAGAGAGAGAGAGAGTAAGTTACATTTATAAAGACAGGTAAGTCTAACAAATGAGGACTGAGACCTCTACAACAGGGTTTTTACGCCTGAAAGCAGGTGCATGATTTAACAAGCAGGTTGTCAGTCTAGATTTTATGCGCAGATGGAGAAAAAGCGCAGAAGTTTTGTAATGAGATGAAAAGCAGAAATAATAAGAAATAATAAGAAAAGATGAAATGAAAGCCTGCTCACAACCCCGCCCAGCCTTGCGAACTGGGTATGGTGGATTAAGAACCCGGTTCAACGCTCGAGCAAGCGCTCTCCACTCAAGGTGTTCACAGCAACTGATAGGAACTCATATGGGGAAATTATAGAAAAGAAATAATAAGATAAAGAGAATAAATTTCAACGCACCTCAATAAACGGAGCCCCACATACAGTACCTCAGAAAAGTGGATCTTCCGACCAGTGTTTTTGTTGACGCCGCAACCAGATGATGTAGCTGCTTCGCAGAGACGTCTTACTGCACAAATTACAAATAAATTTTATTCTTCGATTAGAAAATCCAAGCGCTTTCAGAGCCCTCCGAAGAGAGTCCGGGATGAAACCACGCACACCTACCTCAACCGAAAAAGAAACGACCTGCCACCCGTTTGCTCGGCATTGATCGGCCAGATCCGCATACCGCCTGTCCTTCCGCGAGTTACTGACACTGAATCTGTCCTCAGCACAAACTGTCAACTCCATCCAGAATACAATCCTACGACTCGTAGAGTACAGAACTATATCTGGTCTTAGGGTGGTAAGTGCAACACAGCTAGGGAAAGAAATCTTTGCACTAACTGAGTCGACAAGAAGTTTCCAGTCTGAGGCCGCTGACAGGAGATCAGTCGTAACCAACTTTCGTCTGGGCTGAACGCGAACTGGCTTCTCTCCCGCCTTGCAAAACGAGATGAAGTCAAGCTCATTTGAATTTTCGGTTTGTACGGTGTTTGCAGCAGTGCGGATTCGAATCTCCTCACGCATGTTCCTGACGATGACCCCGAGTACGTTGTCGTGCCTCCAGGTGTAACGTCCCTGGTCCAGCGCTACGCGACAAGCGCCAAGCACGTGGCGCGTAGTACAGGCCCAGGTACGGCACAAACTACAGTACGGATCCACTACGGTGTTTCCCCAACGGCGTAGGTTCGTCGGAGAAGGTAGCACGTCGAGGGTTGATGCGAGAAGAAATTTCAAATCCTTACCAGTACCACCGTACAAAAGGGATTTCCACGAGAGGTCCTGCCACATCACCGATGTCCACTCCAACCACTTGCCTTGCACCTGAAGAGTCTTCAGCCTCAAAATCTGCTCCTGCGCGTTGATCTCCTCAAATGTTTGAAGGAGATCCTTCCTCGGGGGTTTGGAATGCTGCTTCGGAGCAGGAGCACCCAACCCTGCACGATGACTTGAAGATGACGGTGGACGGCGAGTCCCTGAACCTACTGATGCCTCTGCACACTCCAGCTCTATTGTCGCCGCATATCGCTTTGTCAGCTTCGCATCCTTACTCCGACGCAGAGTGTACAGCGCCCTCATGCGCGCGTCCCCACTCGATCGAAGAATGTGCCATTTGATGGACTGGCACTTTTTCCACACCGTAGGAAGGTAGTGGAGGCGTAAGCCAAAGCGTTTGCGACTGCCAATAAAAAGAATGGCAGAGTTTGCGCATCGAGGTAGGCCTGACCATTTCTTCAGAAATGGTAAACACATAAAGTGCAGTTCACGTACAAAACCTTGTGTGAGTTCAAGAACCTGGAAAGACCAAGAAAGCTTGGGCACTACAAGATGGTGGTAAAGCCATAGCTTGTGGTGGTCTTGAAGCCAAGAGCCATCTACTTTTTGCATGAGAGATACAGTGAGTTGACGGATGTCTTCCCGCTGGGTCTGCTCAGAGCAATCAGCATGCAGCCTTCGCCCCAGGAACTTGAACTCTGCAGTGTCAATGAAAGCGATCTTCCTCCCTGACATTGTCAGGCAGGGATCGTAAGGTTTGTACCGGCCATCTACAAGCTTTGCTGCACTGCTTTTGCATTTGTGCGGCGCCGCCTGCATACATTGGGTCCACGAGAGAAAGTCCTCCGTGACCGCAATGAGTTTTTGACAACCTGCACTAGATTTGCTATAGAGGCCTAAGTCATCAGCAAAAGCTGTTTGGGACACTTGCAAAGGGGCAGATTTAAAATCATAGGAGAGGCAACTTAATTCAGGGGCTGCAAGTGAGTCCAGCAGAAGCTGGAAACAAATATTGAAAAGGACCGGGGACAAGGGGCACCCCTGGAAAACACCAATGTTGTAATTAAAGGTGGGTGTGTGTGGTTGTACGACGAAAGCGCAAAGACTGTCGTAGTAGGAAAAAATTAATTTCCTGAATTGCAAAGGAAGGCTGTAGTGGGTTAGAGCATACTGTATCAGATTGTGGCGCACTGAGAGAGAGAGAGAGAGAGAGAGAGAGAGAGAGAGAGAGTGAGAAAGAGAAAGACATACTCACACTCACAAACAAGTACCCCTTGCTCACACAAATACGTCACATACACACACCTGCAGTTACATACATTTATGCATAGTAAACGGCATGCTCTCATGCGCGCACACACATGTGTACGCCTGCGTGTGTGTGCTCAACATTCGGTGACATGCACGAGCACACACACTTACACACAACATGTGCCATGCCATGTTCATTACAAGTAGATTTTGCCTGTATTCACCTGATGATCAGGCATGAAAGTATACTAGTGAAAATTGTATTCTTGTCTCCAAAGAAATTGTTCATCAATTCCCAAAGAAATCTTCATTGACAACGATCCAGAACTCCCTATGCCATTGCCGGTGTTACCTTTACTCATTAGCTGTGTTTTTTTGTTCCTGTGTGTGTGTTTTTGCGCATGCATGGTTGTGTGCATGGTTGTGTATTTGTGTGTGTGTGTGTCTATGTGTGCATGCGTATGTGTGTGTGTGTGTGTTCATGTAAATGCGTATTTTTATGTGTTTGTGAATCGTCATGTGTATGTGTGTATTTGTGTATGTTTATGTGTGTTTGTGTGTACTCGGTTTGTATTCATTAACAATGCTACTTCTAGTATGGTAACACACCATTACAATTTGCAGCATGGAAAGATCATGTTTCCGTAGCAGAACATCTACTTAATTCTGGACATTCGTTGGACCCAAAGGATAATGTAAGTCAGGATATCCCTGGTGCATCCTTGTTAGTGTATGAACAGAAAAGTCAGATTATATGGGTGTACATAGTGAGGTCCAGTGCATGTGTATCAGGTCTCATGTTCATCTGTTGTACGCACAATAAGACGTGCACAATTGGAAAACATTTTCCAAGGAGAACAACAGTTTTCACTATCTTCAACAGCCTAGACAACACTATTGAGTTCCTTGGGTCACCTCAAAAATACTTATAAGTCCAGTGTCTTGATGAGATTTGGTGTATGTTTTCATGTGAAATCGCACTGAACACAATTATGGTTCTGTAAAGCAACCGGCTACTAGATTGGAATTCTTTGGTACTTTGTACACCTGCATAATGTTACACTTCCAGTGGCAGGTAAGATAGTTGAACAGCACAATCAGTCATGTCTTTGTGCGTAACCCGTACAATACTGGTGGTTTGTGTAAATCTGCATGAAGAAGTCTCAGCCAAACTTGGTTGGTTGAATTTCCAGTGGCGTACTTTCTTGTCCTGAACAAAACCAATCTACCAACCCACATGGGGAGAACACTCGGGTATGCCAATGTTGCACCAGTTTTTTGTTCATTGCAGGCATCATCGCTGTGCTTTTGAATTGCCTGTCGTTGGCAGCAGAGGATTGGGCTAATTTGGAGGCTTCTTTTATATTACTTCCTCCGTTAAGCAAAACTTCGTTGCGTTTTTACAGTTCAGTCCAAATCATTCTATGGCTACGAACACGCTTTGCAAAGTGAAAAAAAGCAGCATATGAAAGATATATAATGACAGATGAAACACAGCTCGTTTCAAAGCCGTCCAGTTTCACTCTTCGATGACGACTTACACTCACTGATGACATCAAGTCTGGAGCCTCACTGACTTTCACCTCCAGCGCTGCCAGCTTTTGTACCGCAGCATTTACAAATTGCCAAGACACGATTTGATCGTGGAGATCGCCAAGTTCTTCGCTCGAACTGTGAGCTTGATGACCTCCACGGTGGCGCTGGTAGTTGTGGCCACTCTCCGGAACGCCATGGAAGGAGCCACACAGACGCAAACAAACGCTCCCCATCTTCGCAGGGGTGTATTCGTGCCAGAACGTTTCCACACCCTGCAGAAGCTCCTTTTAGGTTTCCTTAGCCACGAGTGATACGGCTGTCTACAGGCTGTGGAAGAACGCCAAGTCGTCGAGGTTGAGATCAGGATTTTGCGCCGACTGCATGACAACATGAATGTCGAACATTTTTGATTTCCTCTGCGCTGCAAACAAAAGTGCATTGATTATGGTTGTGTGTGGATGCGCACCATCGACTCGTGCTAGTACAGCAGTGCCTGAGCGCTGGCCGGCTCCTGGATACTTCTTCGAGCCAGCGGTATTTCAAACTGTTTCTCACTTTCGTACTTTGCTGTCATGCGCGCACGCCTGGGGTTGTGTTCTGGTGACATCCTGTCGAGAAACGGTTCTGCTTCGCCGATTTTTTCAAAGGACTCCACGCTTTTTGGAGGTTCAAAAGCCTGTCAGAACAATGGACGACAACTCGGCTACCCTATGTAGGGGATAGATCACTGACATGTATGTCTAATACCGACAGAAATATCATGACAAGAACACTAAAAACGCAAAGAAGCTTAGCGGAGGTAGTAAGTTCTTGCACTATCCCTGATGCCTTCGAGCTTATCACAGACAATAACGACCTTTTGGGGAGATAGGGAGCTGCTTTGAGTAACTTGAATTGCCATGCAAATGTTCAACAAGCTTGAAAGCAATGCCACACTGCTGCCTGGAACTAGCTCGGGAATCCCCGCAACACACTTACAATAGTTGTGAAGTGAAATACCAAGCAATGGACAGCAGCTGGCTTATGAGGAGCCATAGCTGACTTGTAATGAGCGGGAACAAGACAGTGAAGCCAATGCCGGTTAGAAAGAGCAGAGCTAAACTTCCCGATCTACCGTATGTAAGACGATTTTATTAGAGAAATGGAGTGTAAAACCTAGCATGAAAAAAAAAAGAAGTAAATTATCGTATCCGTTCCCGAAGAGAACTCACGACAGCCGCTAACACCCGATAAACCCTAGCGGCAGATGCAGCGCCTAACGGTGGGGGTGAGTGGATAAGTCTCACAACCACTGGCACAAGTGCCGAGAACGACCCTATTAGCTGCATCCATGTACCCCTTGTGCCTGGCCACAAGTTCCCAGTTGACTGTGGGTAGCAGCACGGCTGGAAAAACCGCTCCCAGGCGGGACTTGAACCAGGTACCTCTCGTATCTCAATCATGGTCTTTGACCAACCCACTGTGTCTGCCTGGTCTAGAAGCAAACAAATATGTTGACGTTGCATGGATGGCACCACAAAAAAAGAAAGTGAAAGTAAGCAGTCATGCACATACAAGAGCAATGTCATTATGGTTGGTGTTGTTGTCAACTACCCTGTCTACACTGGCCAACATGCAACACTCACTGCCCACTCGACATTGGACTAGTTACTTGGTTTTGCACAAGAAGAAATAAAACTTTAAAAAAAAAAAAAATTCACGGTTTGCCTCTGCATCTGCATCTTCGCAGCTGCATCTGCGCCTTGATCCTTGAAGGGTGGTGGCGTTCTTACGGATGCGGAAAACTCGGCCTCAATATATAAAACTAAAAGAGCTAGAGAAAAAGGATAAAGGCTTGCAAAACATTATGACACGGACACAATGGCGACGTACATCACCATGTGCACGCACAATAATACTGGAAAAAGGAAGAACGTCACGACCACAGCGCGAATTAATAATACAAAGCCTAACAATAATTGGTACGTAGTGATCAACAGTAAATGTGTTTGATATAAAGAAAGGAATAGACAGAGAGATAGAGATAGATAGATAGATAGAGAGAGAGAGAGAGATAGATAGATGAGGTGGCGTCGACAGTTACTTAGTCGATCTATTACAACTCTCCCTCCAGACGCCAATACTCCAGAAAAATATCGCATTGGTACTGAGTCACTGCCTCCGCCGTCAAATTTCAGGCCCCAGGCTCCACTATCACTAGTGTCACTCTCACTGTCACTCTCGGCAGGGCTCGGCTGAGCGCTGTGGACATCCGCAGTGTCTGGTTATACAGGAGCTGAGTCTAGCTTCATAAGGTCAATGTTGACCACTTACTCTGCATCATTGGCATTCCTGACAATGGTTGATAGTGACATCATCTTCTCCACATTCCAGGCACGTACGCAGGGTAACCTCTAGAGGGTTGTCAGCCGAATCACAACCAATAAGTGTTAAAAATCTCAGTTGAGGCGTAGCATTAACTGTAGTTAACACGCACGTAACGATCTCTCAGCGCATGTTAACTGTAGTTAACACGCACGTAACGCTCTCTCAGCGCGTGGCCGCCTGCGTTTACTGCACATAGCACTCCACATTTACCCGTAGCTACTTCACACTGCATTCCACATCTACCCGTAGCGCTGTCGTTGAGCTGTAGTGCCGCTCACACGCGATGGTCTGCCATGGCGCGATTATCGGTGACACTAGGCTCGCCGTTGCTGTGGATCCATGGAACTGCCATGGTGACTCGCTGATCATGGAAGCTGATGGATTTCGCAGCGATCTCCTCAGCCAGCTTCTCTACAGAGGTGATGTAGGTGCCTTCGTGCTTCATACCGACTGCCTCCAGATTCCAGAAATTCTGGACCAGGCTGTCTATGCTGCATTCGTCGTATAAAGCATGCACATAGTTGACGGACAACTCGTCATCACTGGGTGCACTGGGCGTTGGGCCATACACACCCATCCCAGTGGCGTCTTGCCGGCAATTGGTCCACCGCTGCTGCTTCTGTACTCCGCGAGTGATGCGTGGGCATCAATGACGTCCAGACTGATCAGGAGGTCGACCATGGTGCTGGAGATTTCGGGAAAGTCTATGAACTTCAGATGCTCATAGCTGGACTTGTGCCGGCTCCAGTCGACGACCTGCGTCTTCTTGGTCACACGGTCATATACGCATCCTTGAGCGGGTATGACACTGTTCCATCAATGGATTCCATCTGCACCTTGACCAGTTCCCGATAGCTGGAGGTCTGCTGTGCACCAATCGTGGATGTGTTCAACATGTGAACTTCACCTGCCATGTCCAACTCATGGGCTACATCCTCCCGTATGAAGTTTACAGTCGAGCCTGAGTCCAGCATGGCCGTACAGATTGCCGACTTGCCAGTTGGGCCAATAATCTTCACTGGCACTGGCTGCTGACCGCATCGAAGCGGGATTCTGCGCTGCAGCTTGTTGTGGCTGCACTGACTTGCTGTAGTGCCGAAGTGAGTGGTGCCTCTCTCCACAGTGGGAACGTTCCAGCTTCTGGCACTCACGCGCCCAGTGTCCATGCTCCAAACAACAGCTACACAGCTTGGCACGCTTGGCCAGGTCCCAGCGGCGCTTGGTTGTCAGCGCCCTGAATTCCGGACACTCTGCTGTGGCATGGCTCTTGCTTAACTTGGCACACTGCTGAGTACTGAACTCCACAGCATACACAGCAGATGACCTAGGCTTTGGCGGGACCGCAGGAGGTGTCTTGTTCAACTTCTCTGTGCCGACTGTTACCAAGATGTCATCATCTCGCGTTCTGGACCCGTTTTACCAGCCAGAACGACAATGTGGTTGCGTTGCATTTGCTGTCTGGATGTGGTTCGTAAAATTGTATAACTACACTTCTGGGTAGCTTCTCCAGCGCACTTAGGAATAGCTCCCTACCAGGGGTATCTCCAGCCAAGTCCAGGTTCATGAGTACATTTCTGAGCTTGACAGCAAATTTCCGCAGGGCTTCTGAATCACGGTCTGCGATTCTGGGATGGTTCAGGATTGCCTTCTCCTGTAGTTCCAGGTGGCGGTCTTCTCCCCCATACCACTGGTCAAGTTCTGCCCAAGCAGTAGCGTATGCGCCTGGCCCGTCAAACATCTGGGCCACAATGTCCTCAGCCGAGCTTCCTTGGAGCGCCTCCTTTAGCCTAGCCAGCTTATAATCGTCGGATACGTAGCGATCCTCATCCACCAGCCGCTTGAACGATTGACTCCACCGCACAAACTGTTGCGCGTTTCTGCTAAACTTGGGCAGCTCCAGCGTCTTCAAGTGGTGTAAAGCACTGACCCCATGCGGGCGTTGCATACTGACAAGCTAATGATGCACATGAGGCTCCACAGCAGGTTCCGGATGAGGAGACCACTCAGAAAGTCTACTCATTGGAGCAATATAGCCAACTGACGTTTCTCTGCTGCTCAGACTCCGTGGCTTCGGTGGTGGTGTCGGCCGTGTGTGTGGTGCTGGGATAGGTGGCACAGGCCGTATGTGCAGTGGTGTAAATGGTGGCACAGGGGTAACCTGTTCTGCGACTGCTGATTGTTGGCCTGATGCCACTTGGCCAGAAACCGACTCAACAGGCGAATCCAAAATCGCCTCAGCAGCAGCCGTCACACCACTCTCCTTATCAAACTTCGCCTCCCACTCGTCCAACTCATTCAGCAGTTGTTCACTCTCTTGGGATTCCAACATACTGCGCATAATTTCTAAAACCAAATTCAGCTCTGACCGTACAAATTCCAATTCACGGACATCAGGCTGCAAATATCGGCGAGACGGCAAGGAGCAAGCAATCAGTGTTCGCAAGCGGTTACTTATCCGCGTGCGGCGTCTACGAAGGTTTGTTCTGCGACGAATCAATTCTTTCCAGCGGTCCTCAAGTTCCTCAACAGGAGTTTCACCCACGCTAGTACCATAATAGCGTGGCGTAAAACTACTAGTCACAAACTCTGGTGGTGGCGGAAACGCCATTACCACCGCTGACACTACCAGTCTAAACCTGTCGGATCCAGCTCGAAGGACCAAATGTTTCACCGGTTCCCTCGCAAACGCACACTGACATTAAACACAACCATTGGAGGCATTGATCTATTTAGAAGACTGTATTACCAAACATGTTCTCAAAACACCATTGAAGAATCTAACTCAAAAAGAACAAAGAACGGAGAGCTGGGGACGCACGTACCCGGCCCTGTACCGGACACACAGCCAAGGAGGATGACATCGTAGCGTCCCCTCGCTTGATTGGCAAAGAAAACAGCAAGCAAAGAAAATCGGTCAGCGGGCGTAGTTCAAACATCTTGAACGACACGCGCAAAGCAAAACATGTGACAGAAAATAATGCATGATGTCATCTGTACTCAAGCGGACATGCAAAAAAGGTCAAATCTACACAAAAGCGAGTGGCGCAAGAAACAGCACAAATACATAATAATTCAAACAGCGAAGAACTAGAAAGGAAGATTTTTAATTATCGAAGAACAAGAATGTATCGTAGAGTCCCAGCGCAACTGCTGGAGGATGCTGGCACCCACCAGACAGATGGTGGCTGCCCCTGCCAGGGAGATAGAATGAAAACTGAAGCAGAGAAGCCACGTTACAAATAGTGAAACGCACAAGGTAAGAATAATCGAGCAGTGTCCAATTACGACATACTGAGTAATATACATGTTAAACGAAGACAAACACTAACAAATGGAGAACGTTCCAACACTAAGCCAAGTGTGAAGACGTACTGGAGAGGACCGACAATTAAAATAGAAGTGATAACAAAAGTGGATGTTAGACAACCTGGAAGACCGCGTAATTAAACCAGAACTTTGAGACTAGAGAAGCTAGAGTGAGAAGCTCCATGAAAAACAATACTGGAGGAGATGCAGCTGAAGGGACAATGAGCGTCACCAGGCCATGAGATGGGTACTGTGATGTCACGCAGAGGAGAGATGACAGGACACGGGAGGGGACAACAAAGAAAGGAGCCCAGAGTGGTACTTCATCTATCAAGAGCCATCTGTCCACGCATGCTTATTGTCGGGAGTACTGTCACGTGGTAGAGGTCCATTGCATTCGGCTGTGTTAGAAGCGTCGTACAAACTTAAGTTTTATCCTGAGCTTTGTTTCCAGAAAGAAAATGTGTTGTCTGTACAATTGTTTGATGCTATTCCTCGTCGATGTGTGAATAATGCTACATAATTTCTTCACTACGCTGTTGTTGTTATATCATATCTCCTTCTGAGAACTCAACCTGGTCACGAGAGTTATATCTCAGGACATTTTCGCTATATGTTGTAGTATTTTCATTTCAGCCATTCCCTGTATAATCCTGGAGAGAAGGGAAGAAAAACGCCTGATACATTGTTGTGTAACGCACGCACAACAATTATTCACCACTACTACTCCACACATGAACACAGCACTCACAACGGCGGACTCTGACAGTAGTGTAAATAAAAGGACTGATACTTGGAAATGAATTAGTTAGGTAAGGATATAGAAAACCAACAATTCAATCTTGGGAGAGCTAATCAACAAGGAGAAATTAAATTGGAGCTCCACGGAACCGGCAGGGGCGATGCAAGGCAACGTGGAAAAGCCCGGCTGATGTGTGCGAGTACGCACGCGGCGCGTTCAATGAGGCTTCGGCCAGCAAGCGTGGGGATGCTAACCTGTGCAGCAGGCGCGGCATGCAAATAAGGCAGAAGGCAAAAGCAATGTGCGTGCTCGCAATAATGACGCGTAACTGATAGCGCATGACGTCAACATAACTCGTGAAAATGCCTACGCAAAAATGTTTACGAAACGTAACCGTGAACTTCAATGCAGGAACGATCTCTGCGATCCGGCAGACGATGAAACAATTTGAAACTAGACAAATTGACAGTCAGTGTGAGTCAGAGAAGAAAGGTAACATGATAATAGCAAGAGAAGAAAGGAACAGAGCAGGCGCGGAGAATGCAGAGTATTGATAGAAGAACAGAACGGTAAACAAAGTCTCAAACGAAGAACACGACGTACAAATTCAAATCTATAACTCGAAGCAATAAATAGTCGTGCAGTATAGTATCAAAATAATACTTGTGGAGAAAGAGGCGAACTATTCTACTTCAACCTCATGTGAAATGTCTTCTTGACTGGATGCGTTAATTGCGCAGATGTACGCGAACTTCGCTTTGTTTTAGAAAAAATTGAGAAAAGGTTACATCAAGTTTTAAATTACCACCTAAGCGTCATTAAAATTTTTGCAGTTTGACTTTTGAAATAAAACGGGGTATATAATCGCCAGCAGTTGCACCACAGTTAAGAAATCGGACATAGACGATAGTCATCAGTATAGTCATCGGCATGACCACCTGGCTTGACAGTTGCCAAGATCGTCCCGGCTGGAGACGAGTTGCGAGTAGCACTCCGCCGCCACAGCCCGCTCCTGATCCTCTTCTCTGTGTCTGTGGTCGCCCGTTTCGTCGACCAGGAGACCTGAAACGACATGCCAAGTTCTGCGCTCGCGTTCTCACTTGAACTTTACGACATTCTCTATCATTGCATACGCAATGGGCAAGATCAAGGTCAAGGTCAAGGTGTGTGTGTGTGTGTGTGTGTGTATGTGTGTGTGAAGCCGATTGCTGAGCAGCGAGGGGCTTGCCACTGTGGAGATTGTGGGCGTTGGTTTCGCAGCAAGGGTGGTCTAGCAGTTCACCGCTGTTCCGCACCTCAGCCTCAGCCTCCCGAGCCCCGGCAAGTCTATGTGCAGGATGCCTGCTGTGCTGCGCACTGTGCTGTGTGAGCCCGATGCTTTCGGTCTGTGCAAGGCCGCGGTCGTCACTGGTGCTCGAGGACTGGCCCGCGCCCGACTGCCCAGCAGCGTAATTAGTTCAGCCATGTATGCGTGTGTTCTCGCCGGTTCCGTTTGCCCCACCATCTCCGGCGTCATCAGGCTGCGTGCTCCATCTTCCTCTCTGATGACCCTCCGGGGCCCACGTGACCCCTGTGTCAGTGGCTCTGCAGGACAGGACAGGACAAGTGTGTGTGTGTGTGTGTGTGTGTGTGTGTGTATGTGTGTGTTTGTGTGTGTGCAATCCCAGCACTACTTGCTGTGTCTAACGTCGCTGTTCGCTATCATTGCTTCTGTGTTGGGCAGGTCTGAGGTCTGGGGTATGAGGTGTGTGTATATGTTTATGCGTGTGTTTTTGGATGTGTGTGTTTGTGTGTGTGTGTGTGTGTGTGTGTGTGTGTGAGCGTTCATGCATGAGTATGTGTGTGCGTTCATGTGTGCGTGTGCATCAACATGTATATGCTCGTGGGTATATGTGGACATGGTTTTTCTTTGTTGTTGCTGCTACTTCCAGGATGGTGACACACCATTACATATTGCAGCACAAGATGGTCATGTTTCCGTAGTAGATTATCTACTTAAATCTGGACATTCGTTAGAACCAAAGAATGATGTAAGTCAGATTATCCCTGATGCTTTCTCGTTTTGTATGAGCAGAAAGAAGAATTAAGCAGTTAAATAGTTTTTGGGAGTAAACTTCCGTGCCTTCTCTTCATGTCGTGACGTTCCTTCTCCCGTACATTGTCTCCTTCCGCATCACCAAGGTGATATAGCGGCACGAGCAAATGAGAGCAAGAACAATGAATTATAATTAATTATTGTGAAAAGAAGAAGGACAAAATGTTACGAGTTATGACAAACTGTCCACCAACGTAACCAGAACTTATACAGTCAGCAAGTGCGACAAAATGGCACAAAACTGACAAGGAGTACTGAGACATTCGGCGACGTGACTCCTAGCTCCAAAAATTCTCCAAGGTGCAGAGGAAAGCACAACGAAGAAGAGCACGAGCTACGTGCCACGGCTACAAAAATGCCTAAAGTTACTGGATGATGGCGAAAATAGTAAGACTCTTGGACATACCGGCCTTACTACAACTCGACGACGCAAAACAACTGACCACCCAACTTGGGAGGCTCAAGTTTATGTAATAAACATAGAAAGGGGAAGCTAACCAAAGACAAATTGTCTCAAACCGAAACGTCAATATCCTACTGAACTCCACTATCATGTAAATGTGATGGACGAGTTATGTACAAAAACAAGTTCTTCCACACGAAATATGTTTTGCCGTATATGTCATGACGTCTCATCAGGTGTGCAAAGTTGAACTCGGATGGTGAGCCAATTAAACTTTGGTGAAAAAAGCGAAGGACAAAATGTTACAAGTTATGATTAACTGTCCACCAACGTAACCAGATCTTATACAGTCAGCGAGTGCGACAAAATGGTGGTTGATGAACAGTTAGTCATAACTCGTAACATTAATTTTTGTCCTTCTCTTTTTTCACCAAAATTTTATTAGCTCGCCATCCGAGTTCATAATTCATTGTATTTGTAATTGCTCTTGTTTGCTCTTCCTTGTATATCACCTGAGGAGAAGGTACAGAAGTTTATCGCGAAACCATTAGTTTTTAGAATGTTGTTGAAGAGCTGGAGGTTTAGCTTAGCTTCATTAGCCTGGAAAACGATAATGAGTTACTTGCGTCACCTCGAACGTGCTCGTAAGTCCAATATCTTGAAGAGATCTGGTATATGTTTCCAAGTTGGCTATTCGAGGATCGCAGCATCTCTGCTATTTTTTATTATTCCTCTGGAATCCCTCTCGAGTGCTGGACTCCAGGTGTCATTGTTTGATCTACAAGCGCTTTGTCCGCCCGCGCACAAACCACTCTGGCTCGCCCCATCCAACAGGGTGGCCATCGCCAATCGGCGAGGACCCTACCTTCGCCTCCTGTACAATATGCATTGTCCATATGCACATCGCCTTCTACAGAGAATGTTGCCACCCCACAGCCCCAATCCCAAACAGTCCACGCCACCCGTAGTACGTTTTGAAGACCCACCCACGCACACCAACTGGCAAATGAAATTCCACTCCCTTCCTGCAACAACCTGTGTCGAGCCTACCCTCGCGCAATTTTCCCGGTCTGGAACCAGCTGCTCGTCGGAGTCTTTTCTGGTCCATTTTGCACCAATAACTTACAACGTTTCAAAGTTGCAGCCAACCGCTATTTGTAGAATAATGACTAATCGTGGGCACATGATCATCTCTGAGTATCAGCATCATATCTGCCTCACCCCATGATTTTTTCAAATTCCGCTCCACGTACTCCTCCCAATAACGTGTTTCCTTCTTTTCTCTCCTTCTCCTCCTAACACTCTCTGTCTTATCTTTCCCCACCTTCTAATGTACTGTCTCTCATCGTAACATTTAGTATCATGTATCTGTACCTGTCAGTGTGATGCAAGCCAGATATGGATTGATCGAAGAACGATAGATTGACCATCACTGTGGATAAGAGTCATACTGTAGCTCAGTAGGTTAGAGCATTGCTCGCGAATAGCAAGGTCCCTGGTTCGAGTCTCGGTGGTGTGACTGATGATTTTTTCTGTCTTTCATATCTGGCTTGCAAGTGTTGAGTTTCGGAGAGAAAAGAGCAGTACGTGGCAGTACGTGGCATGTGGCCTCTGATTTTATAATACTTTGCAATTCTCCGTGAAGTCCAAATTTGAAATTGCTACCTGTCATTTCTTTCTTTTTTCTTCTTCTTTCTTTTTGGTACGTTTTATGTAAAATAAACACAACAACAACATGTCCCCATGATGTCGAGACCTCAGGTCGGTTGAGGGCAGAAAGCCTCGCCATCAATGCTCCCACTATGCATTTTTTTGTCTCTTCCCCAGAGCCGTGATCAATGTTGATAAATAAAAAAGAAAGAAAAAAACCTCCCTAGCCTAGGCATTCACAGAACGCTTGGAGCACTCTGCTTTCTTCTTTCTGCACAAGCTCCATTGTTCAACTGGCCCAGATATGCTCCTCGCCCGTCTTCCACCCTGAACTACCAACGCATCAAGCCATAGCACCCAACTGCATTCATCACACCAGTTTCAGCTCACTCCCACTCTTTCCCTCAGAGAACGGAATGATGTACTTTCGTCCTTCCCTCAGCATGTTGTGGAGGTCTGGGACCAGCTCCCGCAGTGTGTTCTGCTGAACCCGTGAACAAGGAAAGAATCGCAGATGTTCAAAGAGAAGGTCAATGCCCACCTGCACATTACTCACTGGGAGTGGGCAATGGATAGGCTACGAACTAAAGACAAAAGACGAAAATGCTCTAGCTCTGTTCCCTCTTCCATTAACTTCTAGATTCTCGCTCCACACATACTGGCATACACAGAGACATAGACAGCAATAGCGACAACACACAAAGTGGTGGGTAGTTGGCCGCATGTTATGTCTGGCCCTAAGGGCCCACACACAGCATTACTCAGGTTCGTACAGTTATTGTAATAATCAAGGAACAGAAAGACAAGGAAAAGAGAGCTCACATTCTCGGACCTAGTCCAGCACAGCAAGCATGCAAAACCAGCCACGAGCCCAGGCGCGCATGCGCGCCTTATCACATCACGTACACAGCAATCGCCCCCCAAGAATTTTTCCCGGGGTAAAATTATAACATAAGCAAAGAGGCACTCAAATTTGGCGCCGACAGATATAGCTGTTGACACTACAACGGCCAGATAATACAAAAGCAAAAAAGTTCAAAAACATTGCACACATATACTTATAACAGTTACTGCAGCTTCCAGAATAGTCCATGAGAGCTGAGCTATAGATCGAGGTAGGAATGACAGATAAAGTCAGCCAATATTGCATAGCGTTGGGGAATTAGATCAGATCGGAAAAGGAACCATGCAAATGTTTCAATGAATTAAACGAAAACAATCTTATGTGAAGACTGTTCGTCATGACCTACATGTAGAATATTCATCTGGCCCAGAAATGTCCACTTCCTACACTCAGGCCGCATCAGATCAAAGTAACAGGACAAGCAATACATACTCAAAGGCAATAGTACGGATACTTAGCAGTTCTCAATCAAGTGCTTGGGCGCGGAGACATGTCGGTCGGAGCGACGCAAGGGTGCCGGTGCAACAACACTGGGAGCCGTCTCGACTCCAACGGCGTCTGCTGCTGGGGCTAGCGTATCATCCGGCCTGACAGTGCTACTGTTGCTGCTAGCGTCCGGAAGTGGTAGAGGAGAATCTAGCACTGTCGGCGGGTCACTGGTCGGTGTAGGCAGCTGTGCGACCGCCTGGTCCGCAGAAGACGAAACGGGTACTTGGCCAAACTGCACCGCCCGCGGTCCTAGTTGGTCCCTATGGCGCTTCCAGATGACATCATCCACCTGTACTCCGAAACTGTGAGGGCTGTGGACATGCACTACAGTAGCTGGTACCCAAGTTGCTCCACGACCAAAGTTCAGGGCGAACACAGCGTCACCGGTGTTAAACTTTGGCGTAGTCAAGCTCTCCTGGTACACCTTGACCTGCCGATGACTCTCAGACTGCCGCAATGCACTGAGCCGGATTCTCGGTTGCCGGCCCATTAACAGCTCCGCCGGCGTCTTCCCACTGGTGGTCGGCGTTGTTCGATGCGCTAAGAGAAACCGGTCGAGCCTGACGTTGAGTGGTTCACCAGTATTCGACATTTCTTTCATCTTCTGCTTGAAGACGCCAACGTAGCGTTCGGCGAGGCCATTAGTTGCTGGATGACCTGGTGCCGTTGTTGTGTGTAGAATGCCATTGCCATCCAGGAACGCCTGGAATTCCGCACTCGTGAACTGACTGCCGTTATCTGTAACCAAGTGCTCAGGCAAACCAAACACAGAAAACAGATGGCGTAAAGCAGAAATCGTGGTCGCACTGGTTGCATGAGCCATGGGTATTACATCCAAGTACTTAGAGTAAGCATCTACCACCACCAAGAACATTTTTCCCAGAAATGGCCCGGCAAAATCAATGTGTATCCGTTTCCATGGACCCGTCGGCCATGACCAAACACCGGGTTTTGCCGATGGGCATTTGGCATTCTCTTGGCATTGCAAACACGCATTGACTTTAGATTCTATATCCTGGTCAATATTGGGCCACCACAAGTAGCGCCGGGCCACTTGCTTCCTTTTCACCATGCCAAAATGCTCTGCATGCAGATCTCGTAGCAAGAGCATTCGAAGTGAGTTAGGAATCACCACCCGGTTGTCCCATAACAAGATATCATTCTCCACAGACAATTCCATTCTCTTGCTAGCATATGCCTTGAGGTCTTCCTCAATTTCAGCAGGCCACCCATTAACCGTATAGCGAATTACTTTAGCCAATACAGAATCCTTTGCCGATTCTGCTCTCACCACAGCTGCTTTGATTATTGAGTCATTCTCGATAAGCAAGACCTGTACCGTGACGGTCTCCTCCTCGCTCGGTAACACAGATTGCATTGGTTGTCGCGAGAGAAAATCCGCATGGACGTTTTCTTTCCCCGCGAGATACTGCATTTCGTAATCATATGCCGCCAGTTGCAATGCCCATTTCTTGATTCGATTAGAGGCGAGAGTGGGGACATCCTCGTGATTTCCCAGTAACTTCAAGAGTGGCCGATGATCAGTGACCACTATGAACTCTCTACCGAGTAGGTACTGGCGAAATTTGGTCACTCCGAACACCACAGCCAATGCTTCTCTTTCAATTTGAGCATAGCGTGACTCTGCTGGGGTCAGCTTACGCGACATGAATGCGATCGGTCGTAATTCGCCATTCTCCTGCTTCTGCAGTAGGACTGCGCCAAGGCCCCCTCCCGAAGCATCAACTTGCAACACTGTTGGCCTTTGTAAATCATAGTGTGCCAGTAGGGCTTCTGAACACATAGCATCTTTCAATTTGCCAAAAGCTTGCTCGTGAGTGGTCTCCCAGTGCCATTTCCCACCCTTTTTCAAGAGGTCGTACAAAGGAGCTGCAATTTCTGCGAAATGAGGCACAAACTTCCGCACGAAATTTGCAGAACCGATGAAAGATTGCAATTCGGCAACATTCTGTGGTGGTTTGGCCATTTTCAGTGCCTGTATCCTGGCTGTTGAAGGGGAGACGCCCTGCCCACTGATCGTGTGACCTAAGTAAGAGAGTGCCTCAGCCATGTAACAGAATTTCTCCGGATTCAATTTGAAACCTTTCTCATCCAGTCGATGGAGTACCCGGTCCACGTTTTCCTCATGGATTTCATCATTTTCCCCGGTACACAGCACATCATCAATGTACCCGCCGCTGCCTGGTAGCGCAACCAAGGTTTCTTCCATTACCCTTTGGAAAATGGATACGGCACTGTGGAAACCAAACGGTAAGCGTTTGTACTGGTACAGGCCCTGAATTGTGTTGATGGTGGTGTATTTCCTGCTTTCCGGTGCTACCTCTAGCTGGTGGTATGCTTGGGACAAGTCGAGTTTGGTAAACTTCCCTCCCGGGCCCAACTTGTGCAACAATTCCTCGAGGGTGGGGAGTGGGTACTGTTCACATTCTGAATGCTTGTTAATAGTCCCACTGTAATCTGCGCAAATCCGTAATCCTCCTCCTGGTTTCTCTACTTGTACCGTTGGTGAGGCCCATTCGGAATGCGTCACTTTCTCAATCACCCCATCAGCCTCGAGTTTGTTCAACGCGTCGATGTACCGCTGTCGAATTGCTAGAGGTACTGGTCTTGCTCGTTTGTAGACCGGTTGTTCATCTGACACGTGCAGCTTTACTTGCACCCCTTGCACCGTACCCACAGTGGAGTTGTCAAACAGATTCGGGTATTTCTTAACGAAATCGGTAGTGGATTGCCCGCCAGTGCCCACTTTGAATATAGATTTCCATGGCAAAGTAAATCTGGACAAGACACCCCGGCCTAAGAGAGAAGGACCATCACATTCAATAACTCTGACCAGAACATTCTCCTCTACACCACCCAAAGCCATTTTCATTTCGATTTCACCCAGACATTTGATTGGATTTCCTGTGTATGTAGATAGGGTGATGCTGGACGGTACCAGCTCAGACACGGAGCCATTGCATTTCAGAAAATCATTTTTTCCTAGCAGTGTGACGGTGCTACCGGTATCAATTTCCAAGTGCACCTGGACCCCATTTAGCTCGACAGGCGTAGTGTACGGTGCTACAGCTCTGTCACTCATTGTGGCATTCACATTCAACATCGGTACAGAATCATTACAAGGAACAAGCTCACCGGGGGTTTGATGTTGTCCCGACATGCTTGACGGACCTGGCCGCTTTCTTCTTTAGGCAGGCTCGTTCGATGTGTCCCAGTTTGCCGCAAGCACGACACTTCGCAGATTTGAAGTGGCACTCATCCGGTCGATGTCCCAGCTTGTCACAGCGGAAACAGGGCTTGTCAGATTTGAACGTGGCGTTGTCGGCGAGCCCCGGCTCTCCGCGTACTGCATGAACCTGCGTTGAAAACTTCTCAGACTCGCGGAAAGCTGTCTCATGAGCCGTGGCCATGTCGACAACCTGCTGAAATGTTGTCGTCTCCTCAGCCTTCGCCAGGATTTCCTTCGTCGTGCTGGTAGAACCGATCGCAGTGATGAACTGGTCACGCAAGGCCCTGTCGAGATAAGCTTCAAACTTGCAGTCCATGGCTGCCCGTTTCAATCGAGCCGCGAACATGATCGCAGACTCGCCCTCCTTCTGCAGGGTTTTCTGAAATTGATAGGTAGCAGCAACTACACTGATCTTGGGCTTGAAATAATCACAGAGGAGCTTCAGCAACTCTTCGAACTTCTTCTGCCCTGGTTTATCTGGGAGGCACAAATTCTTCAGTGTGGAATAAACCTGACCCGATAGTTGACTAATCAGCACGGCGCACTTTTTCTTGTCTGCCGCTGTCTGTACTGTCTCGGTTGCATCGTCTGCAACTTGGCCAATGTCATTAGCCAGAAAATGAAAATTGAGTCTCTCTGCATACTCGTCAAAATCCCCAGTTTCGAAAATTTCTAATCTGGAGTTGCGTCCTGCCATCTTCGTCGCCAACTGTTATGTCTGGCCCTAAGGGCCCACACACAGCATTACTCAGGTTCGTACAGTTATTGTAATAATCAAGGAACAGAAAGACAAGGAAAAGAGAGCTCACATTCTCGGACCTAGTCCAGCACAGCAAGCATGCAAAACCAGCCACGAGCCCAGGCGCGCATGCGCGCCTTATCACATCACGTACACAGCACCGCAGCCAGATGTGACTCAGAAAAAGCAAAGCGCGGCGACAACGAGGAAGAAGGCAGAGAGATGCAAACATAACAGGAAGACTGACAGAGAGAATACATGACAAAAACGAGTAGGCTATGATGTACACAAAGTTGCTCATAGTCCAAGGAGCTAGCACCCTGATCTGGTGCCGTACGTCCCAGTTCAGTGATGAGGAACAACTCACCAAATTGAGTGTGACAGTATGTAGGGTGTCTATAGTAGTTCAGGTGTCAGGAACTGGCCAGCCAGGACTTGACCATATCGAATGATAGTGGCTGCTTCGGTGAAGAGCTGAGCAGTGCTGGCCGTACTGTAATAACAGGTAGGTGATAGTGATACGTCCACGCAGTGCACATGAACAAGGCATCTGATTCTCAAACCTGACTGAACAGCAAGTGGCGACTATAAAGATCACATAATATTATAGCAGATATATCGGTTCAGTTTGGGCTGAACAGAATCAATCCTCCCATAGCCAACCCCTGAAGTACTCTAAAGCAGGGAGTAGAGAAGAGAAAGGAGAAAGAACAAGCAGGAAAAGCACACAAAACAGCAGAGTAAGTCATCTGGATGCAAGAATCATGTACAGGGTTGTACCACAAACAGACTCAGGACAAGTGAAAACCGATAGGGACGGCATGATTAAGTTCACAGCATAACATTGTTGGAATTAATCCAGGAATATTCACACAGTGCCGCCAGGCCTCACACAGAACACACAGAGCCCATGCAAGAACCCAGTAAGTTAGGTCTGATCTGTTTTGCAAAGTGCACGTAACACATGTCCAATCTGACTAGTACAGTGGACAAAATTTGACTTCACACAGTATAGAATGAACTCCTCCAGTAAGACATTTTTACTGGGATACAGCTGACACCACACAGTATGCAAGACACTCCTCCAATAGGTCAGATAATGATACTGGAACTCAATATTTTACTCTTGGTGACCGAAACGTATAGCCGGTAAGATCATTCTACTGGGACCCGTCCAACCTGGTACATGGCGAACGCATTCATTCATCGAGACGCTCATACAGACTCAACTGACATCGCATATTGCACAATACGTCAACTACATGTAGTAAGACATTGATATTGGGAGGTGGCGGACATTACACAGTACCCAATGCAACCATAAAGACTGTTAGACTGGGACTCATCTGACATCGTATAGTACACAATCGGATGAGCGAATAAGACATACTGGAATGAACTCCTCCAGTAAGACATGTTGACTAGGACACAGCTGACCCCACACTGTATGCAAAGCACTCCTCTAATGAGACATACTGATACTGGAACTCAACATATAACTCTCGGTAAACAATACGTACGCCGGTAAGACCATTCTACTGGGACTCAACCCAACATTGTACGTGGCATAATGCACTCATTCGTTGAAACAATCGTACAGAGACTGAACTGACATTGTACATTGCACAATACGTCAACTAGTAAGACATTAATATTGGGAGGTGGCGGACACTGCCGGGCTGGACGTGCCTTACATTGATTGGTGCATGAGGCGCTCATCCAATGAGACAGTTATTTGGGCACTCATCTGGCGTCACACAGTGTAGAACGCAATCATCCCGGGCGACAGATCTACAGGGGTCGTCTGGCATTGGACAGTGCGCAATGCACTCTTCCAGTAAGACAGTTATACTGGGAATCCGCAGTCATCTCGCAGCACACAATGCACTCTTCCAGTAAGACAGTTATACTGGGAATCCTCCATCATCTCGCAGTGCACAATGCACTCTTCCAGTAAGACATTTATACTGGGAATCCTCCGTCATCTCGCAGTGCACAATGCACTCTTCCAGTAAGACAGTTATACTGGGAATCCGCAGTCATCTCGCAGCACACAATGCACTCTTCCAGTAAGACAGTTATACTGGGAATCCGCAGTCATCTCGCAGTGCACAATGCACTCTTCCAGTAAGACATTTATACTGGGAATCCACTGTCACCTCGCAGCGCACAATGCGCTCTTCCAGTCAGACATACCGGGATTCGTCGGACGTCGCACAGCTCCCAATGCACTCCTTCGGTGAGACAGTTCTATTGGAACTCATAATGATATTGCACAGCGCATAATGTGTTCGTCGATTCAGACAGTTACACCAGGAATCAACACTGACACTCAGCGCACACTGTCCTCATCAAGTAGGACAGTTCTGGGGTAGCACAACGCATGATGTGTTCATCCAGTGAGACAGATACAACAGGACATGTCCGCCCGCACAGTATGTGGAGCACACTTATTCCGAAACACAGTTATGCCACCAGCACACGGTGTGCCATACGCGCGTTCACAAAGATAGCTTTGCTTACACGAGTTTGTAGATTCATCCACAGCCGCACAAATATTGCACCGATGCTGTACAATGGATATACTAGAAGCGGAACTAGTGTAGTACCCTACCCCACAAAAGTATTGGAATTTCAAACATTGCCTGTAGAGGTGTAACAAAATTGCACAATTACTACAAGCTGGAGCATATTCGATTGTACAACTACGCTTGACCAGATACAGTTAAGAAAGTACTTTATACCACACTCTACAAATCGGGCATGGTTGGCGGCGCTACTCTCGTTACCGAATTATTTGGTGCGTGCCGGAGGAAGAGAAAGGGAGAGACAATATCCATTATATTACAGAGGATGCTTGGAGTACAGAAACAAGTAATTTCATTCACGACCGCAGCAAAGCTCGAGCAGAGCCAACTGGAGTAGACTACGGCACCAATCTGTCAAACCTATGAGAAAAAGCATACAATAAAATCAACATATCTGGATAGTCACTGGCGGCAAGCCACAAGCCACAACGCAGAGGACGATGTTACTGGGCTTGATGTTGCGGCTGCATCGAGACCATTGCTGAAGCACATTCAGCCGAGGCACTATTTCTCGAAGCCATCGCCGCCATACCTCGCGTAGGAGCTGCTGGAGGAGCCGCCAACGATGCTGTGGGTGCAACTCAGCGACTTCTTCGAGTGGCAGAGTCAGCTCACACTGTCCATCTAGGAAGTGCATCGGTGTTAGCGGTGCGGCTTCATCCACGTCAATCCGGACAGCGGTCAACGGGCGCGAGTTGAATAGGCCTACCGCACTCACCATGGCAGTTACAAGTTCCTCATCAGTGAGATTGGCCTGGGACAGAGTTGCCATCATTGCGCGCTTTTTTGCCTTGACCACACACTTAAATACGCCGCCAAAGTGCGGAGCGAGAGGTGGATTGAAGCGGCAGTGAACTCCTTGGCTGGCCATACTTGTGGCCACTTCATTAGAACCTAGCGCTTGATCGGCTTCTCTTAGCTCGCGCTCTGCACCGACAAAGTTCGTCCCTCTGCCCTTGCAGAAACGGGTGAATGCTAGCAGAAACGACTCGGTGTCCAGGCCATACGCCATCTAGAAATGACAGGCTCAGAATTGCGAACAAGAGAAGGCACAGAGGTACCTCTTGAGCTGGGTCTTGCCAAGTCCTTGTTTTGTCCGGAACGGACAGGCATAGTCAACTCCCACTCTTGAAAATGCTCGGTACCGTGGATCTGTTCGGAATAGCAGGAGCGGTGCTATCTGCTGCCAAGCCACAGTGGCCCACTTCTTCTTCCAGAGCACGCAGTGTGCACGGTGAGATCATGTGACAACCTTGCCACGGATGATCCAAAACCGCAGCATCAGGTTTGCCAAGAGGTGGTTTGGGCCCACACTGTGATCACACTTGCGATCTTTGGCGTTGACTATCAGCTGAGTAACCCGATGGTGCTGGGGCAAGATTATCGGATGCCGGGTATGCTCAGGCAAGTGGCTGGCAGTCTTCAGACGACCTCCAAAGCGTAGCACACACGGGTAGTCCTTGTGGAGCACTGGATTCAGCCTTAGCAGCGAGTCATTCGCTGCAAGGGACTTCCGTGACGTCAGCTGCCGATACGAAGCGGGATAGCTCTCTGCTTGTGGAATCGCATACCAGTGACATTCGGCTTGCTGGAGCTCCTCAGACTTCAGCTCCACAGAGTCGACTGCTGTACTTGCTGCTTCCGGATCCCCTCTCGTGCTAGCATGACGTCGACGACAATCTTACTAGTCGTTTCCATGACGAGTAGTTGTCGGGGTGGAGAAGAAACACCTCCGCTGAAACTTGCTGCACAGCGAGCGCCATCACTTGCGCTCGCTTTACCATTCCGGGCAACTCTTTTGGCACGGTTATCTGACGAGAAGGCCACTGATTGTGCTGCTGGACGAGGAACTCGGGGCCCCTGCACCATACTGAATCACTGGCTAGCTTGGCTGCTGTCAAGCCTCTGGTGCCCGTGTCGGCTGGGTTCAGCTTTCCAGGAACTTGTTTCCACTGGTCGCCAGCTAAATACTCTTGTACTTCAGCTATCCGGTTGCCCACGTCGACTTTAAACTTTCTGCAATGTGCTCTCACCCAGTGAAGCACGTTCATCGAGTCGGACCAGTAGGTGGCATCAGCCTTCGGCAGATCTAGCCCGTCATTCACTGTATGGGCCAGGCAAACACCAAGCATAGCACCCTTCAGCTCCAGCTTCGGGATCGACATCTTCTTTAATGGGACATGGACGCGCCTTGGCGAGTGGTAGCGTCACTCGCACATTGCCATCTGGGTACTCAGCACGGACGTACACATTAGCGGTGTAGGCGGCATCTGAAGCATCCGTGAGCACGTGCAGCGACAATGTAGCGACAGACGACTCGCGACCCGGACACTTGAAGCAGCGCGGCGCACGGACCCGCGCCAGATCTCCCAGCTCGCTAAACGAGGATGTCCATCTCCGCGTGTGGTCAGCATCTAGTGGATCATCCCAGCCCACGCCGAGGATGCACAGCTCCTGGAACATGACACGAGAGCGAATGGTGAAGGGAGCTAGTTGTCCGCGTGGGTCGAATATAGATGCCATCTTACTCAGCACGGCTGGCTTGGTCAGCTTCTCTGTGGCAGGCGGCTTGAACTGGAAGGCGAAGGTATCATCCTCTGCCGACCACATCACGCCTAGCGTCTTGACTGATGGTAGCACACAGTTATCATGATCATTGATGCTAGCTAGGAGCTGCGGTGAGCTGTCAGCTTCCAGTACGCCGTCCATCACCTCCGAGCTATTGCTGAGCCACTTGCGGAGGTGGAAGCTGCCCTGCTCAAGGATGTCCTGTACTGTCTGCTGTGTGCGGATGGCTTCCGGTACGGAGACAGCAGAGTGCAGCAGATCATCCACATACATGTCTCGGTCAACGATCTGCAACATGGCAGGGTCATACTTGTCGGCTGTCTCGCGGCACACCACTTGTAGCGCCTTGCATGCCAGGTACGGAGACGCCTTGATGCCGAACACCAACCCCTCGAACTCGTATACGCTTGAGTCCCACACAAAGCGATGATATCGGCGGTCTTGCTCAGCCAGCACGACTTGCAGGAACATCTCGGTAATGTCCGCCGTGAGCATCACTGGCTCCTTGCGGAACCGCAGAAGCACTTTCACTAGGTCATTCTGCAGAGCGGGTCGAGCGTACATGCACTCATTGATCGACGTGCCGTCATACTTGGCAGCAGCATCAAAGATGACACGTACCTTCGTGGTGGCCTTGTCATCTCGTACAAGGGCGAAATGCGGCAGGAGCCACTGGTCGTCACCATCTGCCTCAACCTCTGCTGCCGACACTGCGCGCACGTTGCCTTTGTCAATGTGGCTACATATGACTTTGCCGTATGCTGCCTTCAGCTCTGGACGCTTGTCCAGTGATTTCCCTAGCATGCACAGGCGATGGTCTGCCATGGCGCGATTAGCGGTGACACCAGGCTCGCCGTTGCTGTGGATCCATGGGACTGCCATGGTGACTCGCTGATCATGGAAGCTGATGGATTTCTCAAAGATCTCCTCAGCCAGCTTCTCTGCAGAGGTGATGTAGGTGCCTTCGTGCTTCATACCGACTGCCTCCAGATTCCAGAAATTCTGGACCAGGCTGTCTATGCTGCATTCGCCGTATAAAGCATGCACATAGTTGACGGACAACTCGTCATCACTGGGTGCACTGGGCGTTGGGCCCATACACACCCATCCCAGTGGCGTTTTGCGGGCAATTGGTCCACCACTGCTGCTTCTGTACTCCGCGAGTGATGCGTGGGCATCAATGACGTCTAGACCAATCAGGAGGTCGACCGTGGTGCTGGAGATTTCGGGAAAGTCTATGAACTTCAGATGCTCATAGCTGGATGTGTACCGGCTCCAGTCCGCGACCTGCGTCTTCTTGGTCACATGATCATATACGCATGCCTTGAGCGGGTATGACACTGTTCCATCAATGGATTCCATCTGCACCTTGACCAGTTCCCGATAGCTGGAGGTATGCTGCGCACCAGTCGTGGATGTGTTCAACATGTGAACTTCACCTGCCATGTCCAACTCATGGGCTACATCCTCCCGTATGAAGCTTGCAGTCGAGCTTGAGTCCAGCATGGCCGTACAGATTGCCGACTTGCCAGTTGGGCCAATAATCTTCACTGGCACGGTAGCGAAAGCGGTAGTCTGCGGCACGCTTACACTAGCATGGTGAGAACTTTCCTGCCGAGGTGCCGGAGGTGCTGACCGCATCGTAGCGGGATTCTGCGCAGCAGCTTATTGTGGCTGCACTGACTTGCTGTAGTGCAGAAGTGAGTGGTGCCTCTCGCCACAGTGAGAACGTTCCAGCTCCTGGCACTCACGCGCCCAGTGTCCATGCTCCAAACAACAGCTACACAGCTTTGCACGCTTGACCAGGTCCCAGCGGCGCTTGGTTGTCAGCGCCCTGAATTCCGGACACTCTGCTGTGGCATGGCTCTTGCTGAAGTTGGCACACTGCTGAGTACTGAACTCCACAGCATACACAGCAGATGACCTAGGTTTTGGCGGGACCGCAGGAGGTGTCTTGTTCAACTTCTCTCTGCCGACTGTCGCCAAGATGTCATCATCTCGCGTTCTGGACCCGTTTTCCCAGCCAGAACGACAATGTGGTTGCGTTGCATTTGCTGTCTGGATGTGGTTCGTAAAATCGTATAACTACACTTCTGGGTAGCTTCTCTAGCGCACTTAGAAATAGCTCCCTCCAGCCAAGTCCAGGTTCCTGAGCACATTTCTGAGTTTGACCGCAAATTTCCGCAGGGCTTCTGAATCACGGTCTGCGATTCTGGGATCGTTCAGGATTGCCTTCTCCTGTAGTGCCAGGTGGCGGTCTTCTCCCCCATACCATTGGTCAAGTTCTGCCCAAGCAGCAGCGTATGCGCCTGGCCCGTGAAACATCTGGGCCACAATGTCCTCAGCCGAGCTTCCTTGGAGCGCCTCCTTTAGCCTAGCCAGCTTATAATCGTCGGATACGTAGCGATCCTCATCCACCAGCCGCTTGAACGATTGACTCCACCGCACAAACTGTTGCGCGTTTCCGCTAAACTTGGGCAGCTCCAGCGGCTTCAAGTGGTGTAAAGCACTGACCCCATGCGGGCGTTGCATACTGACAAGCTAATCATGCACATGGGGCTTCACAGCAGGTTCCTGATGAAGAGACCACTCAGAAAGTCTACTCATTGGAGCACTATAGGCAACTAATGTTGCTCTGCTGCTCAGACTTCGTTGCTTCGGTGGTGGTGTCGGCCGTGTGTGGTGCTGGGATCGGTGGCACAGGCCGCATGTGCTGTGGTGTAAATGGTGGCACAGGGGTAACCTGTTCTGCGACTGCTGCTTGTTGGCCTGATGCCACTTGGCCACTCAACAGGCGAATCCAAAATCGCCTCAGCAGCAGCAGCCGTCACTCCAACACTCTCCTTATCAAACATCGCCTCCCACTCATCCAACTCATTCAGCAATTGTTCACTCTCTTGGGATTCCAACATACTGCGCATAATTTCTAAAACCAAAATTCAGCTCTGACCGTACAAATTCCAATTCACGGACATCAGGCTGCAAATATCGGCGCGACGACGACGAGCAAGCAATCAGTTTTCGCAAGCGGTTACTAATCCGCGTGCGGCGTCTACGAAGGTTTGTTCTGCGACGAATCAAGTCTTTCCAGCGGTCCTCAAGTTTCTCAACAGGAGTTTCACCCACGCTCGTACCATAATGGCGTGGCGTAAAACTACTAGTCACAAACTCTGGTGGTGGCGGAAACGCCATTACCATCGCTGACACTACCAGTCGAAACCTGCCGGAACCGGCTCGAAGGACCATATGTTTCACCGGTTCCCTCGCAAACCCACACTGACATTAGACACAACCATTGGAGGCATCTATCTATTTAGAAGACTGTATTACCAAATATGTTCTGAAAGCACCATTGAAGAATCTAACTCAAAAAGAACAAAGAACGGAAAGCTGGGGACGCACGTACCCGGCCCCGTACCGGACACACAGCCAAGGAGGATGACACCGTAGCGTCCCCTCGCTTGATTGGCAAAGAAAACAGCAAGCAAAGAAAATCGGCCAGCGGGCGCAGTTCAAACATCTTGAACGACACGCGCAAAGCAAAACATGTGACCGAAAATAATGCATGATGTCATCTGTACTCACGCGGACATGCAAAAAAGGTCAAATCTACACAAAAGCGAGTGCCGCAAGAAACAGCACAAATAAATAATAATTCAAACAGCGAAGAACTTGAAAGGCAGATTTCTAATTATCGAAGAACAAGAATGTATCGTAGAGACCCAGCGCAACTGCCGGAGGATGCTGGCACCCACCAGACAGGTGGTGGCTGCCCCTGCCAGAGAGATAGATCGGAAACTGAAGCAGAGGAGCCACGTTACAAATAGTGAAACGCACAAGGTAAGAAAAATCGAGCAGTGTCCAATTACGACATACGGTGTAATATACATGTTAAACGAAGACAAACACTAACAAATGGAGAACGTTGCGACACTAAGCCAAGTGTGAAGACGTACTGGAGACGACCGACTTGCAATGACAATAGAAGTGATAACAAAAGTGGATGTTAGACAACGTGGAAGACCGCGTAATTAAACCAGAACTTTGAGACTAGAGAAGCTAGAGTGAGAAGCTCCATGAAAAACAATACTGGAGGAGATGCAGCTGAAGGGACAATGAGCGTCACCAGGCCATGAGATGGGTACTGTGATGTCACGCAGAGGAAAGATGACAGGACACGGGAGGGGACAACAAAGAAAGAAGCCCAGAGTGGTACTTCATCTATCAAAAGCCATCTGTCCACGCATGCTAATTGTCGGGAGTTGTACTGTAATGACGTTTTGTCAGTACTGTCACGTGGTAGAGGTCCATTGCATTCGGCTGTGTTAGAAGCGTTCTACAAACTTAAGTTTTATCCTGAGCCTTGTTTCCAGAAAGAAAATGTGTTGTCTGTACAATTGTTTGATGCTATACCTCATCGATGTGTGAATAATGCTACATAATTTCTTCACTTCGCTGTTGTTGTTACATTATATCTCCTTCTGAGAACTCAACCCTGTCACGAGAGTTATATCTCAGGACATTTTCGCTATATGTTGTAGTATTTTTATTTCAGCCATTCCCTGTGTAATCCTGGAGAGAAAGGGAAGAAAAGCGCTTGATACCTCATGTGAAATGTCTTCTGAACAGGATGCGTTAATTGCGAAAATGTACGCGAACTTGGCTTTGTTTTAGAAAAAATGAGAAAAAAGTCACATCAAGTTAATTACCTCCTAAGCGTCGCAGTTTGACTTTTGAAATAAAACGGGGTATATAATCACCAGCAGTTGTACCACAGTTAAGGAATCGGACATAGACGATAGTCATCAGTATAGGGTGACAGCAAAGTTCCATTTTCTGTCGCTGGAAACTGAAAATTTTGAACTAGACGCAATGTCTTCGCTGATGTTCCTGCGATGGTACTTTCTACTCGCTAAGATCAGTCAGGCATTGCAATCTGCACATTTCTCATGCTTACTAGTATAGCCATTCACTCAAAACTGATCACTGTTTTACCTGAGCTGGAGTGAGAATGACTTCGTAGAACAAGCCGCAGCGCTTGTAGAAACATCGAGGGGGATCAGCAAACTAATGTATGCAAGGAATGCTGAGACAGTCAGTACTGTACCTGCAAGGGTCGTGTAGACTCTGCGTGTACACAGTAGTGTAGAGCTAGTGATGCATGTGCAGATACTGAGTGAATCTACCAGTGATGCTGAAAAAGGGTGCGCGTTCGACGTGATAGTACACTTACCTGCATGAGCAGTGACCAAGCAGATAAATTGAATGGGCATCCCACGGCTAAAAAAAAGTTCATTATAAGCTCGAGGTGATTCCGTCGACGGTACTCAACCGACCTCGCAACGATCGTGTATTCTTACTGTGTTGGTGGTGAAGTAGAATTCATCCAGAGCTAGCAGACGACAAGCATAGCAGCTGCTGTCCTGTGGAGAAAGTCAAAGCATTTGACATAAGGCACGACCAACTTACAACCTTCCTGGAAAATTTGCGAAAGGATGTATTTTCGGCAATTTACATCGGCGACAACGACTCCTTCATCTCCGTGTTAAACTCTCAGCCTAACTGTCCTGGAACGTTACTCTTGACTTCAGACTATCATCATGTGCAATAATTTTTGTATGGTTTAGCTTATGGAGTTGTCAGTAACAAGTGACAAGTCACTATTCAAACTGCAACAATTTCGATGATGCGGATGAAGTATATGTTGCGCGTCGGAATATTCCTGGAAAAGGCACGCATGTGGGAGGGAAAAAAACAGAAATGGAGGAAAAAACTCCTTTCTATGTGTACTGAGCCATGTTGTACACAGAATAGCTGCCCTGCTGATCTATCTCTTACCCAAAACGACTAAAAGTCTCCACAGTACAGCTGGCAGACTGGGCTGGAGCGATGGGGCAACAGGCTTCATGGATGGCTCATTCTGTACTTTGACATGAGTCCGGTAGAATTCCTCTCCATCACGGTCCAGGAAAATCTTGGAGTCCTTGACACCTGGAATCTCTGCTCGCTTGGTGAACAGGCCCTATTGATAAATAGAATTTTCATCTCTCGCACAGTCACACTTTTTACTGTAGTACCATCGCCGGGCAAGATTATCGAGAAGCTGATAACCTTTGATTTGATACTGGCTAGAGAATGTTCACCAGAACAGCCATCGATTGACTCATCTGGGTGTTTGTTTTCTTTTTCTTTGTCAACTGTTGTGTGTAGTGTTTGTCGCCGTTTTGTCCCTCTCTGTGTTGCTTCTCTCTCATCTATTATACGCAAACTCGTTGTAATTATATCAGTCTTTCTTTTGACCCACAATGGACTCCTGCGTGGCTACAGGCAAACACATGGTGGCAGCTGTTGTGTCTACGAGTGTTGAATTAGGAAAGAACCCTCCCCTCCTCTAGCCAGCAGTTCGAGCATCCCAAGCTCCGAGACAGTCTCGTCATGCGTCGTCGTCGTCAGTCAAACGTTTGGGAACGCTAAATGTCAGTCCAGTCATGCCCGGCATGCACTACGCTCTGCTTGTGCCTTCCTACTTGTGACCTATATTCTTCATCAGCAGTCACGCCACTGCTCCTTGTCTCTCCTGACCGTCATCCCTGTTCAGCCAGTTCATCGTCCCGCATGCTCTGTCTCTCGGCAGCTCCAATAAGCCTGCTGTTGAGCACTAATCGCCATGTTCCCATGCCGTGCTCAATCCATCCGTCTAGGAGAGAATAAGATGTCACTGTATGGACGTGCCTCGGCCTCGAGCGTTCTGGATCCGCTCTGACTCATGAAGGAAGGAATTGTCAGGCGCATGGTTAGCTGTAGCTCATTCTCTCTTTGCGCTTTCGATTACACGTTTATACAATTCTGGAACTGTTTTTTTAAATTCTGGAATGACCAGAATTCCGGCCTTGTAAACGAACGACTGGAATTCACAACGCATTTTATTCATGTCATGTCACAAACAAAATTGATGAATCGTGAAAAGAGATCCTTCTGTCCCCTTCTTGCCTGAATGCAGTATGTAAGAATGTTCCAGAGCACTTCAAGATTCACGCGCGGGCTCGCAGCAAATGTCACCTAGATGGGCTAGAGGCTGTTTACATTGCCAAGCTACAGCCTGAGTTGTGTAGTCAGAAGGAGTTTGTTAGGAAGCTAGTACTATTTTGACTTCCCACCTCTCTGTTATAGTGCGTGTACTCTTTGGCGCAACTCACACTATCATTCAGCCTGTGTACGATTCATCACGATTTCATCACGAGCTTCGTCTTTTTGTGGGCTAATATGTTTCCCTCCAACTAAGTCTCTATATATAGTATTATCCTTGTTCTTTTTTTCTTCCCGAAAAAGGGATATATTGTATACATACGCCTTTTCTCTCTCTCTCTCTCCCCCCCCCCCCCTTCTTCCCCGGAAAGGGAGATGTTGTGTATAGTTCTTGTCGCCGTCTTCTCTCTCCGTATTGTCTCTCTCTCTCATCTATTATACGCATGCTCGTTGTAGATAATCAGTCTTTGTCTTGTCCCACAAGGAAATCCTGAGAGGGGAGAGAATCCTGAGGGGTCCCACAAAGGAATCCTGTGTGTTTGTGTGTGTGTTTATGTGCGTGTTTTTGGATGTGTCTTTGTGTGAGTGCATGCATGCATGAGTGTGTGTGTGTGCGTGTGTGTGCGTGCGTGTGCATCAACATGTGTATGACTGTGGGTATGTGTGTACATGTCTTGTCTTTAATTTTGATGCTACTTCCAGGATGGTAACACACCATTACATCGTGCAGCAGAGAATGGTCATGTTTCTGTAGTAGAATATCTTCTCACTTCTGGACATTCGCTGGAACCAAAGAATATTGTAAGTCATATTATCCGTGAAGCATTCTTGTTTGTATATGAGTAGAAAGAAGAATTACGCAGGTGAATAAATTCAGTGAGTATTGACCATGCCTGTGGGTTTGCTTTACGCTAGAAATTCACATTTGGCAATTTTTATGTCCACAAAAAAGTTTCGTTCGATTCAAATATGCTATAATACTAAGTAGTAGCACAAACGTCAGGCTCTTCAACATCATTATGAAAATTAATGTTTTGTGCGAGTAAACTTCCGTGCCTTCTCTGTATATTGTTACGTTCCTTCTCACGTACATTGTCTCCTTCCTCATCAACAAGGTGATATAGCGGCTCGAGCAAACGAGAGCAAGAACAATGAATTATGGATATGCATGATGTATATTGGTCATGCATTTATCACCGTTGTTTTTAGCTATTCTACTTTGACCCGGTTTTATCACCTCATTGTTGTACATAATGCATTGTATTTGCTCTTGTTTGCTCTTGCTTTTATATCACCTGAGGAGAAGGTACGGAAGTTTACTCGCGAAACCATTAGATTACTATGAATGTTGTTGAAGAGCCTAAGGTTTGTTCTATCAACATAACGAGCAGGTTTCCTTTGCTTCATTAGCCTGGAAAACATTTAATGAGTTACTAGCGTCACCTCAAACCTGCTCGTAAGTCCAATGTCTTGAAGAGGTCTGGTATATGGTTTCACGTTGGCAATTCGAGGATCCCAGCAACTATGCTTCCTCCAGAAACCCTCTCGAGTGCTGGACTGCAGGTGCCATTGTATGATCTACAAGGGCTACAGAGGATGTTGACACCCCAGCAGCCCCACTACCAAACAGTCCACTCCACCCGTAGTACGTTTCGAAGATGTAATGCCCACGCACACCAACTGGTAAATGAACTTCCAGTCCCTTCCCGAAACAACCTGTGTCGAGCCTACCCTCACACAGTTGTCCCCGTCTGGGCTTTTTTGGGCTTTTTTTAGTTGTGTAGAGACCGTCCCATGCCAGGTACAACACTGTCCTGGGCTATAGCGACAGGCGTGCCAGTAAATGTCGAGTGTCCGGCAGATCTGGTGTCCCCCAGCTTTGAAACGGCAAGTTCAAACCAGAGTATGGAGAAATCTTGATTTCCGAAGATCGTTGAAATGCTGCAGCTAGACCGCAGTGCAGCTGAGGACAGGGAGAAACGACTTCTAAATCGTATCGACCACCTTACGCGGAAGGTAGAAGAGCTCACACATGAGATGGCGGCTTTGCAGTCTGCTCACGACGACAGTAATGGCGGCCAAAGATGCCAAGGATCTCCCTCGGTGCAAAAATCATCCCAGAGTTTGTGAGTTATTCCAAGACATGAGTGCAGACAAGTACGCAAACAAGTACAAATATAGCAGTATCAAGGTCATGATGCTGAGGCGAAAGTAGAGGCTGATTGCCGTGCAGTTTTGACGAAAGATAAGCGTGAGAATGGAGGAGAGCTAGAGAGAGATAAGGACATAGTACATTATGGATTGGGAGTTTGATGAGAAGGGAGTGCTCCGAGAACAGGAACAGGGTCGTAATGGCAGTAGCCTAGGGGGCGTTGTCCGTGGCCAATGACCACCCCGACCGTTTCAGGTAGCGGTAGGTCAGAACCTTTAACTGCTGCATCCCTTTGGTAGACGGTGCATCGCGGAGGAGAGTGGCTGGCAGTTCATTCCAGGCTTCGATGAGGCACTCCGGGAAAGAGCGCAGCGCAAAATTGCACGATCTGGCAGGTAGGGCTGTCTGGAGTTGAAGCTCAAGGTTGGCGGCCGAGCGGCGATGTGTGGCAGGCGTGATGGTGGGTGCGATGGCTCTGGCTGGGAGTGTCGCTGCAAGAGCTGGTGGGCTTGTGATGTAATGCAGCTTGTACAGGGTTGTGAGGCCGGCCACACGGCGCGGCAGGGACAGAGTGTCCATTGCAGCCCCTGTCCCAATCAGGGTTAGGGCACGATGCTGGACTCGGTCCAGCTGTGAGAGATGGAGAGCCGCAGCTCCCATCCATACAAGTGGGGGGTACTCCATTAGAGGCCGAATGAACCCCCGTAATGCTGTGGCCCGGCCCGGTGGGTCCAGGACATGGCACGCCTTCCGGAAGAAACCAATTCGCTGTGTGGCACGCACTGCAGTTCCTCGAAGATGCTCTGAGTATGATAGATGGGCATCAAACGTCACTTCAAGGAGCATTGAACTTGTACATACGAAGGAAATTGGGCCATCTTCGTATTACAGTCGAAAATGGAAGTTCCACAAGTACCCTAGGTCTGGGAACTTAGTGGATATGCAGCAGCCTGACGGAACAACAGATCAGTCAACGACCAGCGATCTCAACGATGGAGTGCTCACCCCCAGCAAATCTAAGGGTCAATGCCGACAATCTCATTTCTGAATGTTAGCCCACATCCCACATGCACATGCAGTTGCCACACCACTATGAAGTACACCAACACACAGGGCACAGAGTTTGGAGTTTTATGGGTGCTGGCGTATGGTGGCTCAACGTGGGCGAGCGGGCTCCCCACGGCCCAATTTGGTCATTCTTCTTCCCATGTCTTTCTTTCTCTTTCTTCTCGAATGATTTCGTACGTGCATTCTGCTTTACTGCTGAATGGTTGCTCATATTCCAGTTTTACCTGTTCTAGTATTTCCTGGAAATACCTCGTACCATTCTAGGCAATGATCACGCCATATCTCTAAATTGCGCTACATAAGAAGCTCTCGCGCTCTCTTTCACTGCAGTCGAGACTCTGTCTCAGCTCTCTGTCTTTGTTTATTTTGAGCTCGGATTTGAATGACTACTCACAACGTAAAACTATATTGGTTGGCCCCTGGGTTGTGTTGGGCTTGTCGTGAGGCCACACATCTATTCAGTCGCCGCTCGTAGTAATTTCTGGGTCCGGTCACTGATAGCCATGGATGCGACAGATGCGCCTTTTTTTGTTCATTGAAAGCATCTGTGCTGAACTTATGAAATGGCTCGCAGTGGCAGCAGAGGGTTGGGTGTATTTTTGAGGCTACTTTTAAGTTCTTACCCTATACCTCACACCCTCAAACTTATCATAGCCAATAACGACCATTTGGGGAGATAGTGTGCTACTTTGAGTAACTTGTATTGCAATGCAAATGTTCAAAAAGCTTGAAAGCGCGGCCTGCAACTAGCTCGGGAATCCCCGCAATACACTTACAATAGTTGTGCAGTGAAATACCAAGCTATGGACAGCAGCTGGCTAATGGGAAGCCATAGCTGACTTGTAATGAGCTGGAGCAAGTTAAGTCAATGGCCGGATAGGAGGAGCAGAGCTAAATGTTCCAATCTACCGTATGGAAGATGATGTGATGTGAGAAATGGAGGGTGAACACCTAGCATGAACTAGAAGCAAACAGTTATGTTGACGTTGCATGGATGGCACAAGATAAAAAAGAAAGTGAAAGTAAGCAGTCATGCACATGCAAGAACAAAGTCATTAATGACTCATTATGGCTGGTGTTGTTGTGAACTACCCCGTCTACACTGGCCAACATGCAACACTCACAGCCCACTCAACATTAGACTAGTTACTTGCTTTCGCACAAGAGGACTGGTGTTGGATGACAGCTCTGCCACAACACCCATGAATGGCGATGGGGACGCGAGCGATTCATTTCCGACAGCTCTTGTAACAGGTTTAATCAAACTTGAAAAGTAAGAGGCCTGGTTGAGCGTGCCTCGACCAGTTATATGCAAAATGTGATAGTATACATGTGGCAATGGCGCCAATGAAGGTGCTAATAGACAGGCGTAAGACGCATGAGGTGCGAGGGAGTGTAAAGTTATAGAGAACAGGGGAAAACTGTTACATCATCCCCCTCCTATGGAGAGGAAGGAGCTTATAACCCAAATGCTCAAGTGGAATAGAGTACAATAAGCGCAAACACGTGCGAGACGAAAAAAGGCTTCGCACTGAAGTAACACAATAAGACGACTGAAACTCCATGCAAATAAAGTGTAATAAGCTCAACAAATGTGTAAGGTGAAACTAGAAGTTCAACTGCAAAACTCAGCGGGCAGAAGCCAAGGTTTTGTACTTCTGAAGTGGAACAATGTCATTACCAGATTCATCCAACAAATAATGTTCAGGCTCCCAAGTGGCATCAGAGTAGCCTTGCCACTTGACTAGGTACTGAAGCTGATTCTGCCGGCGGCGGTGACTGAGAATGTTCTCCACCACATAGCGGGCATGACCATCAAGGTCCGTGATAGGCGGAGGCGTAGGCTGTCTCCTATTAGGAATAGCGTTCTTCTCGTAGGCACGGAGTGCCGACACATTAAATACCGGGTGACAGCGGCTGGTATGAGGCAACTTGAGCTTGTAGGCATTCGGGCCGACCACATGGGTTATAGGAAAGGGGCCAAACCACTTGGGGCGTAATTTATGGGATGGTCGGTCCCGAGCTTCAGGAGTCAGGAGGAAATCCCGGTAGACCATTACCAAATCTCCCACCTTCAGCTTTCAATGCCGCTATCAACCAAAGACGAGCGTTTCCAGTCAAAAATCCTGCCGCGTAGTCGACCCTCTGTGCCGCATTTGGGAGCGCCAACGACCGTAGGGCCATGTCCATTGCAAACGTCCATTCTTTGAATGTAGCGGAATCTCCTCCAAACACAGGCGGCTCTTTCGTAAGGCGGGGTGTTGGCTCCCACGGTTCCGAGTTCGGATGTATCGTTCGGTTTCCTTGGCTAACGCGCTGAGCGGTCTTGATATCGTTTATCAGCCGAACGACGAGTACGAGGAGCGTAAGCAGAGCGACCAGAACACCTGCCAAAAGCAGAGTAGGAACCATCCTCTGCTACCAGTGTAACAGGTTTAATCAAACTTGAAAAGTAAGAGGCCTGGTTGAGCGTGCCTCGACCAGTTATATGCAAAATGTGATAGTATACATGTGGCAATGGCGCCAATGAAGGTGCTAATAGACAGGCGTAAGACGCATGAGGTGCGAGGGAGTGTAAAGTTATAGAGAACAGGGGAAAACTGTTACAGCTCTGGCACCACGCGTGGTTGCTGGAGTGGAAAGAGTGACGGCGGCGAAGTGGCCCTTCTTGCCGCATGAATTACACTTGCGACCAAACGCAGGACACGCAGAATGGTTGCTCTTGTGCGAACCAGCAATAACACTTTCTACTGTAGTATCATCGCCGGGCAAGATTATCGAGAAGCTGATAACCTTTGATACTGGCTAGAGAATGTTCACCAGAACAGCCATCGATTGACTCATCTGGGTGTTTTTTTCTTTCTTTTCTTGTCAACTGTTGTGTATAGTGTTTGTCGCTGTATTGTCCCTCTCCGTATTGCCTCTCTCTTATATATTATTAACATCCCACTGCACACACAGACATTCAAGACCAGGTTTGGGCTAGAGCTGGACTCACAGTGGGTGAAATGATTAGGCTTACACCGCACTTCCACTTGGTAGGACAAATGTGGAAAGGGCAGCTAAAGAGGTTAGGCTTACACCGCACCTCCACATGGTAGGACAAATGTGGAAGGGGCAGCTAAGAGGTTAGGCTTACACCGCACTTCCACATGGTAGGACAAATGTGGAAGGGGCAGCTAAGAGGTTAGGCTTACACCGCACTTCCACATGGTAGGACAAATGTGGATAGGCTGCTAACACGGCTACGCTTACACCCTGACAACCGTATGGTAGGACGAATGCGGCGGGGCTGGTAACCTGGAGTTAAGTGACCCGCTCAAAGGCTTATGGAGTGCTTTGCAGGCCACCTAACAAATACCACCCAAAAATAAGACTGCCTACGGCGGCTTGAGCCATGGACTAGCCGTTCAAACCAAGAGCAGAGCCATGCTCAGTGCGTTGCAATCAAGACGCGAGAGAGAGAGAGCAGTTAACTTTATACCCAGTCGGCCACATAGCTAACATATGCCGCTAAAGGTAAGACTGTCATACATCAGGCATGAAAGTATACTAGTGAACATTGTATTCTTGTGTCCAAGGAAATTGTTCATTAATTCCCAAAGAAATCTTCATTGATAATGATGCAGAGCCTATGTTATTGCCGATGTTACCTTTACTCACTTGCTGTGGTTTTTTTGTGTGTGTGTTTTTTTTGCGCATGCATGGTTGTGTGTGTATGTTTGTGTGTGTGTGTCTATGTGTCCATGTGTGTGGGTGTGTGTGTGTGTGTGTGTGTGTGTGTGTGTGTGTATGTGTGTGCATGTGCGTGAGTGTGTGTGCGTTCATGCATATGCATATTTATATGTGTGGGAATTGGCATGTGTATGTGTGTGTTTGTGTATGTTTATGTGTATTTGTGTGTACGTGGTTTGTATTCATTAACAATGCTTCACATAAACACAACCAACCAACCAACCATGCTACTTCCAGATTGACAGCACACCATTACACATTGCAGCAGAGAATGGTCATGTTTCCGTAGCAGAGTATCTACTTAATTCTGGACATTCGTTGGACCCAAAGGATGATGTAAGTCAGGATATCCCTGGTGCATCCTTGTTAGTTTATGTACAGAAAAGAAAGATAATACGGGTGTACATAGTCCGGTCCGGTGCATGTGTGCCAGGTCTCATGTTCATTTGTTGTACGCACAATAATACAAGCACAATTGGAGAACATTTTCCAAGGAGAACAACAGTTTTCACTATCTTCAACAGCCTAAACAACACTATTGAGTTCCTTGCGTCACCTCAAAAATACTTATAAGTCCAGTGTCTTGATGAGATTTGGTGTATGTTTTCATGTGAAATCGCAATGAACACAATTATGATTCTGTAAAGCAACCGGCTACTAGATTGGAATTCTTTGGTATTTTGTACACCTGCACAATGTTACACTTCCAGTGGCGGGTAAGATAGTTGAACACCACAATCAGTCATGTCTTTGTGCGTAACCCGTACAATAATGGTGGTTTGTGTAAAACTGCATGAAGAAGTCTCAGTCAAACTTGGTTGGTTGAATTTCCAGTGGTGTACTTTCTTGTCCTGAACAAAACCAATCTACCAATCCACATGGGGAGAACACTCCGGTATGCCAATGTAGCACCAGTTTTTTGTTCATTGCAGGCATCCGTGTTGTGCTTTTGAATTGCCTCTCGTTGGCAGCAGAGGGTTGGGCGTATTTTTGAGGTTTACGTTATATTTTAAAGTTCTTACCCTATCCCTCATGCCTTCGAACTTATCATAGACAATAACGACCTTCTCGGGAGACAGTGCGTTGCTTTGAGTAACTTGTATTGCCATGCAAATGTTCAACAAGCTGGAAAGCAACGCCACACCGCTGCCTGCAACTAGCTCGGGAATCCCCGCAATATACTTACAATAGTTTTGAAGTGAAATACCTAGCAATGGACCGCACCTGGCTAATGAGGAGCCATAGTTGACTTGTAATGAGCGGGAACACGTGAAGCCAATGCTGGTTAGGAGGAGCAGAGCTAAACTTCCCAATCTACCGTATGGAAGACAATTTCATGTGAGAAATGGAGGGTGACCATCTAGCATGAGCTAGAAGCAAACAAATATGTTGACGCTGCATGGATGGCCATCCGAAAATGCCACACCTATCTTGCTGGCATGTCGCTTCATGTAGTTGTTGACCATCAGCCTCTTGTACCAATATTGAACACCTAAACACTGGACCAGGTTGAGAGCCCTCGGCTCCAACGTCTGATGACCAAAGGCCAACTCTATTGATGCACGAGCCATAGCCGACATTTCCATTGGAGTATGCCTGCGCAGATCTCTTCTCCTGCCAAGGCTGGCAGTTCCTGGAATATTCTGACCACCTGTCCAGCCGGCCATGTGTAGCTCGAATTGGCCGTACCGCTACCTCCCATGACATCATCTGTCACTTCGGCCGTTGGTTTTGAGATGTTGTCGTACCGCCAAGGTATTACAGATGGAGGCCCGCAGTTTGCCGCTTCCCGTGGACGTGAGTTCTGCAAGCGTTGGGGTGTGGAACAGTGCTTTTCCACCCCACACTACCCTCAATCCAACGGTCACGCGGAATCAGCAGTGAAACTGCAGCAAAAATGCTCATTGAGAAGACGACCCGGAATGGAGATCTGGATGTAAACTCCTTCCAACACGGCCTGTTGGAGTGGCGCAATACTCCACGCTCCAATGGCAGCAGTTCCGCCCAAGTGTTGTTCGGCCAGTCCCTCCAGTCGTTCATGCTCTCCGACCGTGCTAGTTTTGATCGGCACTGAATTGCATCTGATGACGCTGTGGACTCTGTAGACCCGAAAACACATTATGACAAATCGGCACACTCTCTTCATTCTCTATGGATTGGCACCCACATTGATGTTCAGCACTACCAGACCAAGCTGTGGTCCATGTGTGGCGTCATTGTAGCAATTGGCAGTCGGCCAAAACCGCCCAATATCGGAGTCACTAATTTTTCGTGATTTCTTAAAACCAGCGAGTTTGGGATGGCAAAAGTTCGTGAAGCACTGGGGCCACTTACATACACCCATTGTTGAAGTTAGATTTCGCGATGGTTAATATTCGCGTTACGCTCTTCTCGCCAAAAAATAGCGAACATTTATCCGCGCGAATATTATGCAATTTACAGGACTTCGTTAAGATCCCTAGTGGCCGTGTCCTATGGCGTAATCGCCTGCTCCAAGCGGAGTCATTTGCTGGCTCAGCTGCGAGCCATCTAGCTGCTCCAAGCAGAGCCAAAGCAGAGCCAGAGTTGTGCAAAGGAAAGCACAACGAAGAACAGCACGAGCTACGCGCCACGGCAACAAAAATGCCTAAAGTTACTGGATGATGGCGAAACTAGTAAGACTCTTGGACATACCGGCCTTACTACAACTCGACAACGCAAAACAACTGACCACCCAACTTGGGAAGCTCAAGTTTATGTAATAAACATAGAAAGGGGAAGCTAACCAAAGACAAATTGTCTCAAACCGAAACGTCAATATCCTACTTAACTCCACTATCACGTAAATGTGATGGACTAGTTATGTACAACAACAAGTTCTTCCACACGACGTTTTGCCGTATAGGTCATGACGTCTCATGAGGTGTGCAAAGTTGAACTCGGATGGTGAGCCATTTAAACTATGGTGAAAAAGGTGAAGGACAAACTGTTACAAGCTATGATTAACTGTCCACCAACGTAACCAGATCTTATACAGTCAGCGAGTGCCACAAAATGGTGGTTGGTGGACAGTTTGAATTCTTTTATTCTCACGATGGCCTGTGGCCAATAAGAGAAAAATAATTACAGGCACGGGGATCAGATACAGAGAGATCAAAGTTTAGCTGCTTGCTGAGGCAGTAGCGATGGTAATACTAATTGGGAGTTAATCACGTAGGCTGGGCGCAATGGAGCTATAGATGTGCTGAGCAATGTGAGCAAGTACATATGGAAGAGATGACAAGTGGTAGGATGTTTGCTTTGAAATCTCGTCTAGGGTTGATTTGCCGGATGCTGGGTGGGATGCTATTAAAGAGATCAAGAGAAGCATAGATGGGGGAGTCTCTTAGCCGGTTTGTACGTGTTGTGGGCAGCTCAAAGGTTCGGGGGAACCTGAGCGTGCGAATGGGTTGTATTCGGGGTAGGTGAATTGCAAGAAGGTGTGGTGGTGCATATCTATGATGCAGGCTGTGTGCAAGAAGGATATGGGAGAGGGTACGGCGGCTGCTGAGTGATGGCCATTTGAGTCGGTGCAGCAGCACGGAGTGGGTTCTGTGTTCAAAGAGGGGGAGATGCAAACAGAGGCGAGCAGCGCGCCGTTGGATGCGCTCAAGCCGGTCGTTCAGGGTTGCGGGGAGGGGTGAGAGGACAGTGCAAGCATACTCAAGAATAGGGCGAATGTAGGTTAGATAGATGGAGGAGAGAGCAGAAGTGTTTAAGGAATAGCGTAGTCGCAGGAGAAGGAACATCTTTCTGGTCGCTTTAGTGATGATGTAGTCAACATGCGAGTTCCAGCATAGATTCTGCTGTATGAGGAGGCCAAGGTGGCGATGCCTTGAGGCCACAGTGAGGTTGGTATCGTTAAGTGTGATTGATGGTGGTCTGGTAGGTGGCCGGTTGGTGTGGTGAAAGTGGATGACAGTGGTCTTACTTTCGTTGACCAGGAGATGCCAATCCTTCAGCCACTGTGCCGCGGTTGTCACAGCTGACTGGAGGTGCTCTTCTGCGGCTAGAAAATTCTCGTGAGCGGCAATGATGGCAGTGTCGTCGGCAAACTGGCTGCACTCAGTGTTGGCATTTATGCAGGCGGTTGGCAGATCAACTGTGTAGGCCGTGAACAAAAGCGGCCCCAAGACAGAGCCTTGGGGGACCCCCGCTGGAATGTTTAGCCATGTTGATTTGCTGCTCTCCACTTGCACACGTTGTCGTCTATTGGTGGGATAGGAGGCAAGCCACTGGAGGCATTTGCCATCGAGTCCGAGGTGGGCCAATTTTGCAAGCAGTCCTTGGTGCCACACCCGGTCAAACGCCTTAGAGAGGTCGAAGAAGCAAGCAATTACTGTTTGCCCGGCGTCTCTTTTCTCGGTGATCTGATGGATTAACCGAGATAGCTGCTGTGTGCTGCCATCGTTTGGCCGAAAGCCTGATTGGCCGTTGGGGAGGTGAGGTTGGATGTGCTTTGAGATGCGGTCAGCAACTATCCTCTCTTGTACTTTCGACGTCACGCTGAGTAGCGATATCGGTCGATAGTTGGAGGGCTCGGTTTTGCTGCTCTTCTTGTGGATGGGGGTGACTGTTGCGTCCCTCCACTCTTGCGGGATAGTGCAACGTTCGAAGGAGATGTTAAAAAGGGTTGCTAGGGACGGCGCAAGTGAACTGGCTGCCTCTTTCAGCAGGCGGGTTGGTATGCCATCACAGCCCGGGCTCTTTGACGGGTCCAGGTTAGACAGTAACTTTGAGACCTCTGGGGCTGTTTTTTCAAGTGTAGTTAGGTCAGGTGTATTGGGTGTGGGGGAATGAATGGAGGGAAGTTCCTCGTGGCATCCTGTGACTGACTGTTGGCTTTGCGAGATGAAGAAAGCGTTCAGGGCGGTTGCTTTTTCAGCGGGGGTTGAGAGAGTCTGGCCCTGGGAGAGCATGTCTGGCAGAGTAGGTCGTTGTGAGGACTGGAGGCCGCGCATCAGTTTGTGTAGGTTTGGTGTGGAGTGGCTCGTCCCAGTGCCATTACTGACATATGTAGACTTAGCGATTCGGAGAAGGTGAGTAACTTTGTTGCGTTGGGTGGTGTATGCTGTCCAGTTGCAGGGCGTCCGGGTGCGCAAGTAGGCACGGTAGAGCCGGTGTTTTTCTCTGATGGCGTTAGTGAGCTCTGGGTTCAGCCATGGCTTTGCGGGGTGGCTAGTATGCCTCGGGGAGTGAGGTACTGCACAGTGTTTGCGGGCGCAAGTGAGGACTTTGTCCTTCCATGAGTGCCACAGGTTGTCTATGTTGGTAGTGTTCAGGGTGTCACCTTCCGGTAGCAGTTGTGTGCGTTCAATTTCGGCTTTCAGACTGCTGATGCTTGGGTTTGACCATTTCCAATGGGTGGTGTTATGGGTGGGAGGTGGTACGGCTCGAGGGGGTGCAGCGACTGGCTTGATTAAACCCCTGATGGATAGGTGGTCCGAGTTGCCGATCTGCGGGAGACTAGAGATAAGGACATAGTCGCTGTCTACATCCGTGACGACGAGATCTAGGCAGGATTTAGGGTGCCCATTCTGCACAAGAGTGGGGAATGTGACATGTTGGTGTAGAGAGTAAGTTTGGAACAGCACTGCTACATCCTCGCCAACAGCATCTGTCGTGTCAGAGTGGCACCAAGCGGCGTTCTTTGCATTAAAATCACCGAGGATAATCTTTTGCGTTGTTGTTGGTATGGCTCGTATCAGTTCCTCAAGGTGCTGGCAGAATAGCCGATGGTCGCAACGGGGTGGTCGGTAGACGCATGTTGTGTTGATGGTGCTGTCGTTGGCTGACAGTTTCAGCGATAATAGGTCAAAGCTGTCTGGGGTTGTTGTAGGGACGAGTTCATGAGGTATAGTGTCGTTCACGTAGAGAATCACTCCTCCACCTTGGCGGTCTGGGCGGTCTGCACGATGTAGTGTGTATCCACTGAGGGCAAACAGGGAGTCTGGATCGTGCTGGGTACACCATGTTTCAGAGACAGCAATGACATCATAAGGTGGCGTTGTTGACGATGCTATTGCTGACAGTTCGTCCATTTTGGGGTAGAGACTGCGAGCGTTGAAGGAGAAGAAAGAGATGCTATTTTGTTCATTTCCGTTTTTCATAATAATTTTTTTTTTTTTTCACTGGTGGGACCTGGTGTTGATGATGATTCCAGTTCAGGCGTGGTCCATGGTGACTCCTGTAGGACTCTGGTCAGCTAGCTTATTTTGTTTTTGTTTTTTAGAGGCATGTGGATGTTGTGCGCCTGGGGGCGTCTGCTCTAGCTGGTGGCGTCTGCGTCTGCGACGTCCGGTGTAGAGTTTCCATTCTTCCTCCGCTGCATTGAGCTTCTGCAGGAGTTGTTCGGCGCGATTTCCATCTTCCTCAAATAGGCTCTCGTCGTTGCTGTCGTCTTCCGCTGCCGTGCGAGGTGAGCCTGGCGAGTGGCAGTACATGCTTGCGCTGGGTGATAGTGCGCGGACTGCGCTCTCGTCGGCTCGATCGATATCTGTACTAGTTCTACGAGTACGAGTTTGGTGCTCATCAGAGGCACTGGCAGTGTGTCCGTGCTGGTCTACACTTTTGCTGGGCTGGCTGTGTTCAGTGACTTCCTGTGCGGGTGAGCTGGCAGAGGTCACAGGGGACGCTACCTGTGCGTACAGTAAGCTGACCTGGCCTGTGGAGGCTGTCGGATCTGGTGCTGGATCGTCGTTTTGGGTCTGTGTGTTGCTTGTTTCGGTGATTTCCTGTACGAGTGTGCTGGCAGGGGCCGGGGTCGCTGCCTGTGCGTACGGTAAGCTGGCCTGGCCTGGCAGGGCTGTCGCCAGTGTTGGATCTGGTGCTGGGTCTTCGTTTTGGTTCTGCCGCGTGTTGGTTGAAGTGCGGGTCCGTGTGTTTTGTAGCTTGTTCGATTTAGGGCAGGAGCCGGCAAGGTGATTTTCTGAGTTGCAGAGGCGGCAAGTTGGCGCCTGGCCCTCATGCTTCACGCGGAAGGTATTGCCTTCGGCTGTCCGCACGAAAGATGGCACCTGCCTGCAGCCGTTGTTCAGGCGAACAGTTGCGAAGCGTACGCCTGTTCCGACAAATGCGCCCGACTTTGTGCGGGTACGGCCGTGGCGAATGGTGCCTTGCACCGTACCGTATTTTGTGAGTGCATGTATGATGGCGGCATCGGAGATCCAAATCGGGACGTCAAAGATGTGCACTTGCAAGGAGAGAGAATGGCGGACAGAAATATGTGTTTCGCCAAGAAAGAAACCGTGTTCTGCAATGGACTTAGTTGTAGATTGGCTGCAGAACGTTACCTTACAGGCTGATCCGGTAATTTGGACGGAGGCGACGTCAGCATAACCCTGGTCGATGAGGGTGTCCGCAATTTCTACTATCTTCTGGCCCGCGAGGCCGTCGACAAATATTACGGTATTGGCCTTCAATTCGGCCGGCGACATCGACCTCCACAGTGGCTCTGGGGGCTCAGGCTTTGGGCTGCCTGGCGCTGGGGAGTCATCCATGCTAGATAGGTAATACTAGTTAGAATAGCAGTGCATATACGCTTCTAGGGTGGGGACGTGGTCACGACACTCAGAGCTTCAAAACTTGCTTCTTACTCCTGGCGAGCTGAGAGGGTTGTTCAGTTAGTCATATGATTGTCTTAAAATGTCCTTCTCCTTCATCACCATAATTGAATTGGCTCACCATCCGAGTTCATAATTCATTGTATTTGCTCTTGTTTGCTCTTCCTTGTATATCACCTGCGGAGAAGTTACGGAAGTTTACTCTCAAAACCCTAACTTTTCAGAATATTCTTGAAGAGCCTGAGGTTTGTCCTGTAAACATAGCCAGCAGTTTTCCTTAGCTTCTTTAGCCTGGAAAACAATAATGAGTTTTCTTGCGTCACCTCAAACTTTCTCATAAGTCCAATGTCTTCAAGAAATCTGGTATATGTTTCCAAGTTGGCTATTTGAGGATCGTAGCATCTCGGCTTCCCCGGAATCCCTCTCGAGTGATGGACTCCAGGTGCCATTGTGTGATCTTCAAGCGCTTTGTCCGCCCGGTGCTGGAGTATGGCATGGTCATGTGTTTGAGCTCAACACAAACCGATCTGGCTCGCATCACTGCCGTGCAACGGGGTGGCCATCGCCTAATTGGTGAGGGAACCTACCTTTGCATCCTGTACAAAATTCATTGTCCAAATGCACATCCCCTTCTACAGAATATGTTGCCACCCCAGCAGCCCCAAGACCAAACGGGCCACTCCACCCGTAGTACGTTTCAAAGATGTAATGCCCACTCACACCAACTGGCAAATAAACTTCCCGTCCCATCCCGAGACAACCTGTGTCGAGCCTATAATCACGCAGTTGTCCACGACTGTAATATACTGCATGCACTAAAACTAGTTGTACTGCGCAGCCGCGATCGCGTGATGCGGCGTGAGTGCATGTAGCGAGTACATGTACATGACCAGCAAGGCAGTAGGCAGTACGACTCGTACACTACTTACACTAGTTACACTGAAATGACACCAAATCATGGCAAATGCCTGAAAATGCTTGCAATTGCCTTCAATTTTTGAATTTTTTTCCCGGGGGAGGATAATGAAGAATTCTTGTCCCCGATCGTAGCGTCTTCTTGGCTTGTTGCAGAATCAAAAAATCTGTCATTGCAGTTACACTGAAATGGCACCAAATGCCCGGGAACGCTTGCAATTGGCTATAGATTTTGAATTTTTTCCCCGGGGAAGGCCCCCGTACCCCATGGCCGCCCCACCTCCAAAGTCGGTGCGACGGGCCTGCTATCAGCGAACTTTTTCGTGTTTTCCTGTACAAAATTCGTGTGCACCCCCTGTAAAGGGGTCCGGTGACGCCCCTGAAGGACCATTATGTTCTTACTCGAACATGCTTCCGGATTGCACACGACTCGTTGTTTTAGAAGACTGTATTATAATGTTTTACTCTGACTATGCTGGAAATCATCTTGCAGTACAAAGGCAAGTTCTGGCAGACTCTGCTGGAAATCATCTTGCAGGAAAAAGGCAAGTTCTGCCTCTCTCGAAGCAGAAGGGGAGATTCAAAACATTCAAATCAAAAGATCGCGCGAAAGCAGTGTACGCGACTACGCGCATCAGACGTAGATAATCAGTCGAGTATAGTTAATCAGCCGTGCCATCTTATAATCCTCTGTTTACATGAGACCGTCGTCTACGAGACACATGAAGCGCTGGCGCCATAGAAGATAGCTCTCCTGTTGGCCATTAAATTTGGGCAGTTCCAGCGGCTTTATCTGGAACTGCGGAATACCAACATACCCAGCACTGTGTGGCACACTGTTTACCCAGTTCTGAACGTATCGTGCAGATGCAGTGGCATCCTCTGGACCATGTGGATGGGTGGCTGGATTCTGTGCGCTCACAGACCGGTGTGGCGCATCAGAGTCAAGGTGCGTTCTACTGGCTGCACCAGCCTTTGCTGGCTTTAAGCTCCTGGCTGCAGCATTCATGATAGGTGGAAGCTTGGCCTGTACACGGTGTACAGGATGTTGTGGTGGTGACCTGGCAGGTCTTGTCAGCTCAGACTGGGGTACGACAGTTACTGCAGGTTGGACGCAATCTCCTCTGTGATTGCTCAAACTAACGTTACTGCGTCGTCGGCTGTCAGACTCCACTTCCTGCACTGACTGCTCATCCACAGCGTTCATATATCCAGAACTGCAGTTGGAGATCGAGAGAGCACCGCTACGATTTGAGCGCACACTTGTAGTTGAGGAGCGATGTGAGCTATGTTGGCTACTGTCGTCTGGAACACTTTCCTCATCGGAGAGCCTAGCTAGGTCCTCGGCCAACTCCAGCTCCACCAGTCTTTTGTCTTGTTCGAATTTCTTTGCCAGAAATTCCTTTTCAAGACGTAATGTCTTCGCAGCGGCCTGAATCTTCACTTGTCGTCGTGAGGATGATGGTGCTCTGGACGTACTCCTAGTACCTGACCTACTTGATTCTGCGCTTCCTACAGACATGGCATCTGCCGTTTTCCTGGCTGCCAACGAAGGGAATTCGAAGCCTTCTGCCTCATCCCTTGCTGGTGGAATGCCTTTTAATCTCCTGCTTTTTCGAACTCACTGTTCGCTCTCAGCTCGCTCTGTCTCTAAGTCCACCATCCGGATCGAAGGACAGGGGTGTCACCCGTGATGGGCACGGGGGGCATGTGCACCTCCCTAAAAAATTCAACCTTGGTTTTTTGCGAACTTCTGGTTATGAAAAGTGTAGTGCTGGTAAAATCTACTAATGCTTTAAAAAAATAGTACAGTAGGTATCGGGTATAGCGTGGGTGTTTGAAAAACGACTTTCTATTCTTATTTCCGATATTTCTTACACACCATAAATCAAGTGTGACATATCATGTGCATGTGCGCAGAGGCAGGAAGATCATCGCACATACAAGGTAGTGCTGCTGTGCATGCGGCTGGTCACAGTCACATAGGCTTACCATGTGGCTATGCAACATGAGTTACATGAACACAATAGTTGAACCTGCAGCACTACGACCCAACGCAAGTCAGATCAGAACTGCTTTGGACGGATGTTATTACTACAGGCGATATACTTTGTACTGATCTGGCATGTTTCGCTACACAAAGTCCATTCTCAGGAGCGATATATTCTACTGTACCATAAAATTGCTTGTAAGAATAAATGTGCACAGGAAATCCATGTTATGATTATGAAAACATGAGAGTTCATTCTTGTAGGCAGTATACTCTTTTACACGACAACGCTTTTAACCGATACGCACTGTAATTGTCGCTGACCTGCTCATTGATATTTGTTTGATTTTATTTATTTGTACCTTTTCAGCACTGCACAGTTTGTACGAGGACTTGGAGATTTATGCAGTACATGTCTACAGCTTATTTGAATGCGTGCCTACTGTGCAGTACTAGTCCTTTGTATAGTACGCGAGTTGTAGTGCGGGTTAGCATACAGGTGTGAACGCTTCGCCCTTTTCATGCAAGCTACTTTTCTGCATTCTGTACTTGCTTTCATGCTCGTGTCGCTGGCATACGCGATACGGGCCGAGTTTTTTGTATTGGTTTTGAACCATGTTGTTCTTCTTTTCAGTTTAGTTGTTCTTTGGTTGCTTGCTTTGGTTGGAGACAAAGATGGCTTTCCGTTTCAGTAATATAATGTAATGTAACTATAACTGATAGTATACTGTTGAGTGTTGGGATGCGTTGGGACCCCGACACCAATATTTGGCGACCGACCAGTAAAATTTGAATCGTGCATCGTAGAGTGCTAGCTTAGCATGGCCGAGTCCGAAGCCGAAGAGAAATCGCCTGGTGCTGGTGGAAGCGCTGAGGCTTTTGGATGGATGAAGCTGGAGACGAGTTACCTAAAGCTTGGCAAGGATTACGGGTATTCTGGCGAGGCACTGGTCTCTTTCGTGGAGCGCAAGCTCACCGAAGCAACCGATAGGGACCAGAGAGTACAAGAGCGTGCAGAGAGAATTGCTGAGAAGGAGCTGGACAGTAGGAAAGAAATAGAAAAACTCCAGGCTGCGAGTGGTAGTGGCAGTAACGACGCGCAGAAGCGCCCCCACAAGTTGGACGTGCCGAAATACACCGACAAACAGGACATCCGGCGTTATTTGATAACATTTGAGGCTGTTGTTCAGCAAAATGGCTACGAAAAATCGACATGGTTGTTGGCCCTCCGTTCGGCTGCGATGGGGACAAAGCTTGAACCGGTGCTGGATTATGTCACAACTTATGAAAGCGCTAAAGTTCAAGTGACACGTAGTTTTGGCAAGACTGCCGAGAAGACGTGGTCTGAGCTCTTGTCTCTGCATCAGCAGACGGAGGACACGTTTTTCCGGTACGTAGCCCATGTAGTGCAACAGGTGCAAGAGTGGGCATCGCTATCTGGAGGGCCGCAGGGCCAGAAGCAGAGCAGTGGGAACAGTGAGATGTTCATGGCAATCGTCCGCCAATTTGTGCTCCAGGGATGCTCGCTTCACCTCTGTGCGTACTTGCTGGAAAACAAGATCGGCGAGAAAACGTTGGAAGAGATCACGGAACTGGGTACAGCGTATCAGGAAGCCCATGGTGTACGTTCTGGGTCCGACCAGAAACCCATGGCCTGGGAGCCCGAGGGTGCATCAGCACAGTGCTTCACGCTGTCCACTGCGGATGATGAGAAAAAGCTCCACAGAATGCCTGTTGCTCAGCGGCGCGAGCATGCGCAAACCAATGGCCTTTGCTATCGTTGCCTGCGGACAGGGCACAGCCGGAGAATGTGTGATAGTAGTGTTACTTGCAGTAAGTGTGGCAACAAACACCATACCCTGCTTCATGATGACAGTAGCAATGGTAGCAGTGGCAGCAGCAGTGGCAGCAGCAGTGGCAGCAGCAACAACCATAGCACCTCAGCAGCTACAGGCAATGCCCTCGGCAACTCCTAGTGTTTGACAGCCGGCACACTCTCCCTCTCACGTAGCGATGCAGTGTCAACTGCCACTCTGGAAGACATGGACGAGGCGCACCCTATTGAAGTGCATAGCAGCGACATTTGATCCGCTCGACTCGGTGTCACCGGCAGTATTGACAGGCAAGATCCTCCTGCAAGAGGCCTGGAAGGAACAAGGCAAGTGGGATGATCCGCTACCTTCTCCGCTCGCCCAGCGTATAGCGACAGGCAATGGTTGGACTTGTAAAACCTGCACAAGGTTTTGGTGGGGAGGATGTCGCTGACCTGCACATTGATATTTGTTTGATATTTATTTACTTGTACCTTTGCAGCACTGCACAGTTTGTACAAGGACTTGGAGATTTATGCAGTGCATGCATGTCTACAGCTTATTTGAATGCGTGCCTACTGCGCAGTACTAGTCCCTTGTATAGTACGCGAGTTGTAGTGCGGGTTAGCATACAGGTGTGAACGCTACGCACTTTTCCTACTTTTCTGCATTCTGTACTTGCTTTCATGCATGTGTCGCTGGCATACGCGATACAGGCCGGGTTTGTGTATTGGTTTTGAACCATGTGGTTCTTCTTTCAGTTTAGTTGTTCTTTGGTTGCTCCGCGAGTTGTTGCTTTGGTTGGAGACAAAGATGGCTTTCCGTTTCAGTAATATAATGTAATGTAACTATAACTGATAGTATACTGTTGAGTGTTGGGATGCGTTGGGACCCCGACACCAATAGTATGCACATCAAAACCACGCCTTGTCAACGATCCGTTCTTTCTCAGTTTTAACGACCACACTCAGCGAAAAGAAAACAACAACGAAGCACAACGACACACCAACGCTGATGTGGCATCGCAAATCCCGTACCGTGCATGCAGGCACTGGGTTGCAACAGAAGAAAGACCCGCTGCAAGCGTGCCAAGCAGCGAGTGAGTACGTAACGCTGTACTAATGCCAGTCATGGCAACGGGAGATAAATAATTATGCAGATCGATCAGCGACTAGTTTGATCGAGAGCAGAGTACGAAAAAGGCACACATTCAAAGTTCAAACTGTGCAACAGAAGCAGAAGAGGAAAACGAAAATGAACACTTGTCGTGAAGTGAAGTGCTTCTGTCCGGTGCTTGCACCCGACGGGGTGGCAGCGCCCCTAGTCAGACAATACAAGGCAAACGAAATAGAAATTAGCTGAGTCACAGCGCGGGACTCCGAAACGAAAACCGGTGAGTATGTAAATATTAATTGTTTGTACCTGCTGTACAACGTAACAATTGCTCAAATTCGTATTTTCAAACTAGCACTCGTAGATTTGTAGTGTGAATGTGCCACACGATTAGAGTAACAACGACAAAGAGATACTCTTCTAAACACGGAGCACACTCATTCTGAAACACAGTTATGCCACCAGCACACAGTGTGCCATACGCGCGTTCACAAAGATAGCTTCGCTTACACGAATTTGTAGATTCATCCACAGCCGCACAAATAATGCACCGATGCTGTACAATGGATATACTGGAAGCGGAACTAGTGTAGTACCCTACCCCACAAAAGTACTGGAACTGCAAACATTGCCTGTAGAGGTGTAAAGAAATAGCACAATTACTACAAGCTGGAGCATATTCGATTGTACAACTACGCCTGACCAGATACAGTTAAGAAAGCACTTTATACCACACTCTACAAATCGGGCATGGTTGGTGGCGCTACTCTCGTAACCAAATTATTTGGTGCGTGCCAGAAGAAGAGGAAGGGAGAGTCATTATCCATTATATTACAGAGGATGCTTGGAGTACAGAAACAAGTAATTTCATTCACGACCGCAACAAAGCTCGAGCGGAGCCGACTGGAGTACACTACGGCACCAATCTGTCAAACCTATGAGAAAAAGCATACAATAAAATCAACATATCTGGATAGTCACTGGCGGCAAGCCACAAGCCACAATGCAGAGGACAATGTTACCGGGCTTGATGTTGCGGCTGCGTCGAGACCATTGCTGAAGCACATTCAGCCGAGGCACTATTTCTCGAAGCCATCGCCGCCATACCTCGCGTAGGAGCTGTTGGAGGAGCCGCCAACGACGCTGTGGGTGCAACTCAGCGACTTCTTCGAGTGGCAGAGTCAGCTCGCACTGTCCATCTAGGAAGTGCATCGGTGTTAGCGGTGCGGCATCATCCACGTCAATCTGGACAGCGGTCAACGGGTGCGAGTTGAGTAGGCCTTCCGCACTCACCATGGCAGTTACAAGTCCTCATCAGTGAGATTGGCCTGGGACAGAGTTTCCATCATTGCGCTCTTTTGCCTTGACCACACACTCAAATACGCCGCCAAAGTGCGGAGCGAGAGGTGGATTGAAGCTCCAGTGAACTCCTTGGCTGGCCATACTTGCGGCCACTTCATTAGAACCTAGCGCTTGATCGGCTTTTCTTAGCTCGCGCTCTGCACCGACAAAGTTTGTCCCGTTGTCTGACACGACCTCAGCTGGCACGGCTCTGCACTTGCAGAAACGGGTGAATGCTAGCAGAAACGACTCGTTGTCCAGGCAATACGCCATCTCGAAATGACAGGCTCAGGATTGCAAACAAGAGAAGACACAGAGGTACCTTTTGAGCTGAGTCTTGCCACGTCCTTGTTTTGTCCGGAACGGACCGGCATAGTCAACTCCCACTCTTGAAAATGCCCGGTACGGTGGAGCTGTTCGGAATAGCGGGAGCGGTGCTATCTGCTGCAAAGCCACAGTGGCCCACTTCTTCTTGCAGAGCTCGCAGTGTGCACGGTGAGATCGTGCGACAACCTTGCCACGGATGATCCAAAACCGCAGGATCAGGTTTGCCAAGAGTTGGTTTGGGCCCACACTGTGATCACACTTGCGATCTTCGGTGTCGACTATCAACTGAGTAACCCGATGGTGCTGGGGCAGGATTATCGGATGCCGGGTATGCTCAGGCAAGTGGCTGGCAGTCTTCAGACGACCTCCAGCGCGTAGCACACATGGGTAGTCCTTGTCGAGCACTGGATTCAGCCGTAGCAGCGGCTTCCCTGACGTCATCTGCCGATACGAAGCGGGATAGCTCTCTGCTTGTGCAATCGCATACCAGTGACATTCGGCACGTTAGCTCCTCAGGCTTCAGCTCCACAGAGTCGACTGCTGTAACTGCTGCTTCCGGATCCCCTCTCGTGCTAGCATGGCGTCGACGACACCGGTTGATGAAACGGTAGCACCAGGCCATCAATCTTACTAGTCGTTTCCATGACTAGTAGTTGTCGGGGTGGAGACGAAACACCTCCGCTGAAACTTGCTGCACAGCGAACGCCATCACTTGCGCTCGCTTTACCATTCCGGGCAACTCTTTTGGCACGGTTATCTGACGAGAGGGCCACTGATTGTGTTGCTGGACGAGGAATTCGGGGCCCCTGCACCATACTGAATCACTGGCTTGCTTGGCTGCTGTCAAGCCTCTGGTGCCCTTGTCGGCTGGGTTCAGCTTTCCAGGAACATGGTTTCACTGGCTGCCAGCTAAATACTCTTGTACTTCAGCTACCCGGTTGCCCACGTCGACTTTAAACTTTCTGCAATGTGTTCTCACCCAACGAAGCACGTTCATCGAGTCGGACCAGTAGGTGGCATCAGCCTTCGGCAGATCTAGCGCGTCATTCACTGTCTGGGCCAGGCAAACACCAAGCATAGCACCCTTCAGCTCCAGCTTCAGCTTCGGGATCGACATCTTCTTAATGGGACATGGACGCGCCTTGGCGAGTGCTAGGGTCACGCGCACATTGCCATCTGGGTACTCAGCACGAACGTACACGTTAGCGGTGTAGGCGGCATCTGAAGCATCCGTGAACACGTGCAGCGACAATGTAGGGACAGACGACTCGCGATCCGGACACTTGAAGCAGCGCGGCGCACGGATCGGCGCCAGATCTCCCAGCTCGCTAAACGAGGATGTCCATCTCCGCATGTGCTCAGCGTCCAGTGGATCATCCCAGCCCACGCCGAGGATGCACAGCTCCTGGAACATGACACGAGAGCGAATCGTGAAGGGAGCTAGTTGTCCGCCTGGGTCGAATATAGATGCCATCTTACTCAGCACGGCTCGCTTGGTCAGCTTCTTTGTTGCAGGCGGCTTGAACTCAAATGCGAAGGTATCATCCTCTGCCGACCACATCACGCCTAGCGTCTTGACTGATGGTAGCACACAGTTATCATGATCATTGATGCTAGCTGCGAGCTGCGGTGAGCTGTCAGCTTCCGGTACGCCGTCCATCACCTCCGAGCTATTGCTGAGCCACTTGCGGAGGTGGAAGCTGCCCTGCTCAAGGATGTCCTGTACTGTCTGCTGTGTGCGGATGGCTTCCAGTACGGAGACAGCAGAGCGCAGCAGATCATCCACATACATGTCTCGGTCAACGATCTGCAACATGGCAGGGCCATACTTGTCGGCTGTCTCGGGGCACACCACTTGTAGCGCCTTGCATGCCAGGTACGGAGACGCCTTGATGCCGAACACCAACCCCTCGAACTCGTATACACGTGAGTCCCACACAAAGCGATGATATCGGCGGTCTTGCTCAGCCAGCACGACTTGCAGGAACATCACGGTAATGTCCGCCGTGAGCATCACTGGCTCCTTGCGGAACCGCAGAAGCACTTTCACTAGGTCATTCTGCAGAGCGGGTCGAGCGTACATGCACTCATTGATCGATGTGCCGTCATACTTGGCAGCAGCATCAAAGACGACACGTACCTTCGTGGTGGCCTTGTCATCTCGTACAAGGGCGAAATGCGGCAGGAACCACTGGTCGTCGCCATCTGCCTCAACCTCTGCTGCCAACACTGTGCGCACATAGCCTTTGTCAATGTGGCTACATATGACTTTGCCGTATGCTGCCTTCAGCTCTGGACGCTTGTCCATTGTTTTCCCTAGCATGCACAGGCGATGGTCTGCCATGGCGCGATTAGCGGTGACACCAGGCTCGCCGTTGCTGTGGATCCATGGGACTGCAATGGTGACTCGCTGATCATGGAAGCTGATGGATTTCTCAAAGATCTCCTCAGCCAGGTTCTCTGCAGAGGTGATGTAGGTGCCTTCGTGCTTCATACCGACTGCCTCCAGATTCCAGAAATTCTGGACCAGGCTGTCTATGCTGCCTTCGCCGTATAAAGCATGAACATAGTTGACGGACAACTCGTCATCACTGGGTGCACTGGGCGTTGGGCCCATACACACTCATCCCAGATGCGTCTTGCGGGCAATTGGTCCACCGCTGCTGCTTCTGTGCTCTGCGAGTGATGCGTGGGCATTAATGATGTCTAGACCAATCAGGAGGTCGACCGTGGTGCTGGAGATTTCGGGAAAGTATATGAACTTCAGATGCTCATAGCTAGATGTGTACCGGCTCCAGTCGGCGACCTGCGTCTTCTTGGTCACATGATCATATACGCATGCCTTGAGCGGGTATGACACTGTTCCATCAATGGATTCCATCTGCACCTTGACCAGTTCCCGATAGCTGCAGGTCTGCTGCGCACCAGTCGTGGATGTGTTCAACATGTGAACTTCACCTGCCATGTCCAACTCATGGGCTACATCCTCCCATATGAAGCTTGCAGTCGAGCCTGATTCCAGCATGGCCACCGTACAGATTGCCGACTTGCCAGTTGGGCCAATAATCTTCACCGGCACGGTAGCGAAAGCGGCAGTCTGCGGCACGCTGACACTAGCATGGTGAGAACTTTCCTGCCGAGGTGCCGGAGCTGCTGACCGCATTGTAGATGGATTCTGCGCTGCAGCTTGCTGTGGCTGCACTGACTTGCTGTAGTGCAGAAGTGAGTGGTTCCTCTCTTCACAGTGGGAACGTTCCAGCTTCTTGCACTCACGCGCCCAGTGTCCATGCTCCAAACAACAGCTACACAGCTTGGCACGCTTGACCAGGTCCCAGCGGCGCTTGGTTGTCAGCGCCCTGAATTCTGGACACTCTGCTGTGGCATGGCTCTTGCTGAACTTGGCACACTGCTGAGTACTGAGCTCCACAGCATACACAGCAGATGACCTAGGCTTTGGCGGGACCGCAGGAGGTGTCTTCTTCAATTTCTCTGTGCCGACTGTCGCCAAGATGTCATCGGCTCGCGTTCTGGACCCGTTTTACCAGCCAGAACGACAATGTGGTTGCGTTGCATTTGCTGTCTGGATGTGGTTCGTGAAATCGTATAACTACACTTCTGGGTAGCTTCTCTACCGCACTTAGGAATAGCTCCCTCCAGCCAAGTCCAGGTTCATGAGCACATTTCTGAGCTTGACAGCAAATTTCCGCAGGGCTTCTGAATCACGGTCTGCGATTCTGGGATGGTTCAGGATTGCCTTCTCCTGTAGTGCCAGGTGGCGGTCTTCTCCCCCATACCATTGCTCAAGTTCTGCCCAAGCAGGAGCGTATGCGCCTGGCCCGTCAAACATCTGGGCCACAATGTCCTCAGCCGAGCTTCCTTGGAGCGCCTCCTTTAGCCTAGCCAGCTTATAATCGTCGGATACGTAGCGATCCTAATCCACCAGCCGCTTGAACGTTTGACACCACCGCACAAACTGTTGCGCGTTTCCGCTAAATTTGGGCAGCTCCAGCGGCTTCAAGTGGTGTAAAGCACTGACCCCATGCGGGCTTTGCATACTGACAAGCCAATCATGCACTTGGGGCTCCACACCAGGTTCCGAATGAGGAAACCACTCAGAAAGTCTACTCATTGGAGCACTATAGCCAACTGACGTTGCTCTGCTGCTCAGACTACACGTGGCTTCGGTGGTGGTGTTGGCCGTGTGTGTGGTGCTGGGATCGGTGGCACAGGCCGCATGTGCGGTGATGTTAATTGTGGCACAGGGGTAACCTGTTCTGCGACTGCTGATTGTTGGCCTGATGCCAGTTGGCCAGAAACAGACTCAACGGGCGAATCCAAAATCGCAGCCATCACACCAGCACTCTCCTTATCAAACTTCGCCTCCCACTCGTCCAACTCATTCAGCAGTTGTTCACTCCCTTAGGATTCCAACATGCTGCGCATAATTTCTAAAACCGAATTCAGCTCTGACCGTACAAATTCCAATTCACGGACATCAGGCTGCAAATATCGGCGAGACGGCGACGAGCAAGCAATCAGTGTTCGGAAGCGGTTACTTATTGGTGTGCGGCGTCTACTAAGGTTTGTTCTGGGACGAATCAACTCTTTCCAGCGGTTCTCAAGTTCATCAACAGGAGTTTCACACACGCTCGTACCATAATGGCGTGGCGTTAAAACTACGAGTCACAAACTCTGGTGTTGGCGGAAACGCCATTACCACCGCTGACACTACCAGTCGAAACGTGTCGGATCCAGCTCGAAGGACCAAATGTTTCACCGGTTCCCTCGCAAATGCACACTGACATTAAACACAACCATTGGAGGCATTGATCTATTTAGAAGACTGTATTACCAAACATGTTCTCAAAACACCACTGAAGAATCTAACTCAAAAAGAACAAAGAACGGAGAGCTTGGGACGCATGTACCCGGCCCCGTATCGGACACACAGCCAAGGAGGACGACACCGTATCGTCCCCACGCTTGATTGGCAAAGAAAACAGCAAGGAAAGAAAATCGGCCAGCGGGCGCAGTTCAAACATCTTGAGCGACATGCGAAAAGCAAAACATGTGACAGAAAATAATGCATGATGTAATGGAGGATGCTGGCACCCACCAGACGGGTGGTGGCTGCCCCTGCCAGAGAGATAAAACGAAAACTGAAGCAGAGGAGCCACGTTACAAATAGTGAAACGCACAAGGTAAGAATAATCGAGCAGTGTCCAATTACGACATACTGAGTGATATACATGTTAAACGAAGACTAACACTAACAAATGGAGAACGTTCCAACAGTAAGCCAAGTGTGAGACGTACTGGAGAGGACCGACTTACAATGACAATAGAAGTGATAACAACAGTGGATTTTAGACAATGTGGAAGACCGCGTAATTTAACCAGAACTTTGAGACTAGAGAAGCTAGAGTGAGAAACTCCATGAAGAATAATACTGGAGGAGATGCAGCTGAAGGGACAATGAGCGTCACCAGGCCATGAGATGGGTACTGTGATGTCACGTAGAGGAGAGATGGACACGGGAGGGGACAACAAAGAAAGGAGCCCAGAGTGGTACCATCTGTCCACGCATGCTAATTGTAGTTGTACTGTAATGACGTTTTCTCAGTACTGTCACGTGATAGAGGTCCATTGCATTTATTTATTTTATTATTTATTTCACTCAACTCGTGGTTCATGACCAATTGGCACGCAAAGTGCGAGAGAGGGGTGATAGCCAACCACGGCAAGAAAAGAAAAGAAAGGAATATAGAAAAAGAGAATAAAGAAGGATAGGCAAGAATCCAGCAATGAGATCCTATCGTACTACATTATGCGATCGGAGTGCATTTTTAAAGCTGGAAAGACATGTTGATGTCTTAACATGCTGGGGAAGTTGCAGCCAAAGGCTGTAGGACAAAAACAGAGGAGAGTTGGTAAATGCGGCTGAATTAGCACGGGGAAGTGAGAGACTATTACGAGTGGACCGGGACAGAGAAAACCAATTGAATACGGAGAGATGAATGGGAATTTTACCTAGGCGAATTCTGTGGATCAAAACGCAAAGCTGCTGTTTGCATGCATTCGGATGTGTTAGTAGCGTTGTACAAACTTACTTAAGTTTTATCCTGAGCTTTGTTTTCAGAAAGAAAATGTGTTGTCTGTACAATTGTTTGATGCTATTCCTCGTCGATGTGTGAATAATGCTACATAATTTCTTCACTACGCTGTTGTTGTTATAATTATTATATCTCCTTCTGAGAACTCAACCCGGTCAAGAGAGTTATATCTCAGGACATTTTCGCTATATGTTGTAGTATTTTCATTTAAGCCATTCCCTGTATAATCCTGGAGAGAAAGGGAAGAAAAACGCTTGATACCTCATGTGAAATGTCTTTTGAACTGGATGCGTTAATTGCGAAAATGTACGTGAACTTGGCTTTGTTTTAGAAAAATGAGAAAAAGGTCACATCAAGTTAATTACCTCCTAAGCGTAATCGAAATTGTCGCAGTTTGACTTTTGAAATACAACGGGGTATATAATCACCAGCAGTTGTACCACAGTTAATGATAGCTTGCATACCGTCCTACCGGTAGGACCCAAGAAATCAATCTGCAAAAGTGTTTTTGGTTGAGAAATTTTTTTAAACAATTGTTGAGATGAGGTCTTTGTCAGGCAAAGTAATGGCGCAAAATGCAAGGCTATGTCCAGTGCATTGCATATGCGCAATTTTATCGATTGTCAAAATGGCCGCACATAATCCTGTCGGTGCGCTAGCAACTCTGTCCAAAGTGAATTTTGACCATGGCACATCAATTGTGGTGAGGTCCTAATGTTTTTATTAGCTTGCCAAGGCCGGGGAATGCATAATACCATACTCTGTTTCCATGGTTACCATGGGTTGTTACCATGGAATTTCGTAGTATTCCTTGTGCGATCACGTCTAAAATTTATGGACTCCTTCATTAGCCCCATAGCAACAGCTTAGGGTCAAGTTTAAGGTCAATGTTAGAACAGAGGCCATGCAGCATGTCTGTGTATGATGGTCCTACCGGTAGGTCCTACCGGTAGGTCCTACCGGTAGGACCGAGGTCTATGCAAGCTATGATTAATGAGACGATAGTCGTCAGTATAGGTTGACAGCAAAGTTCTATTTTCTGTTGTTGGAATCTGAAAATTTTGAACTAGATGCAATGTCTTCGCTGATGTTCCTGCGATTGTACTTTCGACTCGCTGAGATCGGTCAGGCATTGCAATCTGCACATTTCTCGTGCTTACTAGCATAGCGATTCACTCAAAACTGATCATTGTTTTACCTTAGCTGGGGTGAGAATGACTTCGTGGAACAAGCAGCAGCGCTTGGAGACACATCGAGGGGGTCAGCAAACTAATGCATGCAAGGAATGCTGAGACAGTCAGTACTGTATCTGCGAGGGCCGTGTAGACTCTGCGTGTACACAGTAGTGTAGAGCTAGTGATGCATGTGCAGATACTGAGTGAATCTACCAGTGATGCTGACAAAGGGTGCGCGTTCGACGTGATAGTACACTTACCTGCATGAGCAGTGACCACACAGCTAAATTGAATGGGCATCCCACGGCTAAAAAAAGTTCATTACAAGTTCGAGGTGATTCCGCTGACGGTACTCAAACGACCTCGCAACGATCGTGTATTCTTACTGCGTTGGTGGTGAAGTAGAAATCATCCAGAGCCAGCAGACGACAAGCATAGCAGCTGTTGGGCTGTGGAGAAAGTCAAAGCATTTGACATGAGGCGCGACCAACTTACAACCTTCCTGGCAAAAAAACCTTTCGGCAGTTTACGTCAGCGACGCCTTCATCTCCGTGTGAACCTTTCAGCCTAACTGTCCTGGAACGTTACTCTAGACTTTGTTTGTTTGTTTGTATTCTTTATTTAGAGTGGAAAGTCCAAAACAGAACAATGGTCCCACTAGTGAGGGAATGCTGTATATCTGTGCATAAGGATCAGGGAGTGTAACAGCAAGTAGTAGGGAAAGAAAAAGAGAGAAGAAAAACAACTCAAAACAGGAGTTGTGACTTTCATAATAAGAAAATAACGGAAAGAGCAGTGCATACAGCATTTATAAAGAGGCTTATTTATCTGGTAAGCAAAAAGGCAAGAGCCATTGACTTAAAGCGATTGCGTTTTCTTTCTTGCCTGACCACAGCGGGGAGCAGGTTCCATAAGATGGTCCCAGCATAGGTAACACGTTTGGCAAGGTATCCAGTTGGGCTGGCTGGGACAATCAGTAAATTGCTGTGCCCACAACGAGTTTGAGTGGAATTACTGCGGCTGAAAAAGTTAGCGAACAACATACTGATGTTAGAGGAGTCATGGAGACAACGCCAGATAAAAACCAGAAGGTGCATGTTGGCGTATGTGGTCAATGTTTGGATGTTCATGCGTGTAAGAATATTGCTTGTGGCTGTCCCCGGAGGTACCCTACAGACTGTGCGTACAGCACGCCTGAAGAGCCCATTAAGCTGTCGACTTTGATACGCCGTGGGAAATGGTAAGTAAGCAGAAGCGGCATACATAAAGTGTGATCAAATGAAAGAACGAAAATAGGCTATGCGACATTGAAAAGGCAGGAATGTAGCGTATCGTCTGAGCACGGCAACTTTTGAAGCGACGCCCCTTGCGACGTGGTCAACCATGGTGTTCCAGCTCATGTCCGCATCAAGGTGGAGACCTAAATATTTGGCAGAGCAAACAGTTGGCAGAGGCAGTCCATTACATTGCGCTTGCAAGTCAAATGTTTGAGATTGTACTGGCGATATCGACATGATCTGTGTCTTCGTTTCATTCAAGATAAGACCGCGGTTCCTAAGCCAATCGGCGAGGTACTGGACAGCACTTGAGAGATTTTGGGACACCTCATCCGTGCTCATGCTACTAGATCTAATTGAGATATCGTCTGCAAATTGCAGGGACGCAACTTTGTAAGGGGACAGCTCTTTCGCAATGTCACGGACGTAGAGAACAAAAAACAGTGGCCCGAGAACTGTGCCCTGTGGTACTCCGGAGAAGCTGGTGTATGTGACTTCAGACTATCATCAATAATTTTTTTATGGTTTAGCTTATGGAGTTATCAGTAACAAGTGACAAGTCACTAGTCAAACTGCGACAATTTCGATGACGCGGAAGGAAGTATTGTTTCGCATCGGAATATTCCTGGAAAAGGCACGCATAATTATGGGAGGGGAAAAACAGATATGGAGGAAAAACAAAACTCCATTCTATGTGTACTGGGCCATGTTGCACACAGAATAGCTGCACAACTGAACTACTGTAAAACCGGAAAGTCTAATGAGTCACAATGTCTAATGTTTTAACGACCAATTATTTTAGGTTATTTCAAAAAAACGTTAGATGGCTGTGTATAGATTCTCATACAGATGGGTAACCACTAACCAGGTAGCCATCGTTAAATTTTTGCACGTTATCATGCCAAAATTACAAAAACGTTAAACGTTTTGGTAGTTGGACTTTCCAGTTTCACAGTATCTCTTATCCAAAACGACAAAAAGTCTGCACAGTACAGTTGGCAGACTGGGCGGGAGCGATGGGGCAACAGGCTTCATGGATGGCTCATTTTGTACTTTGACATGAGTCCGGTAGAATTCCTCTCCATCACAGTCCAGAAAAATCTCGGAGTCCTTGACACCCTGGAATCTCTGCTCGCTTGTTGAACAGGTCCTACCGTACGGCTTGGAAAAATAGAATTTTCATCGCTCGCACAGTCACACTCTCTACTGTAGTACCATCGCCGTGCAAGATTATCGAGAAGCTTCTAACCTTTGATTTGATACTGGCTAGAGAATGTTCACCAGAACAGCCATCGATTAACTCATCTGGGTGTTTCTTCTTTTCTTGTCAACTGTTGTGTATAGTGTTTGTCGCTGTATTGTCCCTCTCCGTATTGCCTCTCTCTCATCTATTATACGCATGCTCATTGTAAATACATCCGTCTTTGTCTTGACCCACAAGGGACTCCTGCGTGGCACCAAGCGAACACAACATAGTGGCAGCTTTGGTTCCTACACCTGTAGAATTAGGAAAGAACCATCCGCCTCTAGACAGCAGTTCGAGCATCCCCAGCTCCGGGACAGTCTCGTCATCGTCGTCATCGTCATGTGTCGTCGTCAGTCTGAACATTTTGTTAACACTAAATGTCAGTCCAGTCATGCCCGGCATGCACTACGCTCTACTTGTTTTGTTCTCCTCGTGAACTCTATTCTTCATCAGCTGTCACGCCACTGCTCCTTGTCTCTCCTGACCATCGTCCAGCCAGTTCGTCGTCCCGCATGCTCTATGTCTCGGCACCTCCAATAAGCCTGCTGTTGAGCACTGATCGCCATGTCCCCATGCCGTGCTCAACTGATCCGTCTGGCAGAGATAGAGATGTCACGGTACCTACGTGCCTCGGCCTTGAGCGTTCTGGATCGACTCTGACTCATGAAGGAAGGAACTGTCAGGCCCATGGTTAGCTCTAGCTCATTCTCTCTTTGTGTTTCATTTGTTTTGTTTTGACCTGTTCACTTGCAGTATATGTACATTCTCAAGCGTACATCACTGAACAGCAGACGTGCAGACATTCTCACGCAGTAACATCTTGTTCTTTATGTTGCTGTAGCCCAACCAGACGTTGTACCTCTCTGCGATGGCCTTGCCAAACAATGAGAATCCTGGACGCGCGTGCTTCTTTATTCACTCTGGATCTCTTCATTTTTTGCCTCGAAATTCTTCATTAATTGTTTCAAACAAAATCATACTCTCTAGTGTAGCTGTGCAAATGCTAGGCATGCCCTGCCACTTACTGTATGTTGTGTAGGCCCTAGCTCGTCTCTCAATCTCGTTGATTTGCACTATTTAAATATATAGTATTTTCCTTGTTCCTTTTTCTTCCCGGAAAAAGGATATTTTGTATACATACGTCTTTTCTCCCCCCCCCCCCTTCTTCCCCGGAAAGGGAGATGTTGCGTATAGTGTTTGTCGACGTATTGTCCCTCTCCTTATTGTCTCTCTCTCATCTATTATACGCATGCTCGTTGTAGATAATCAGTCTTTGTCTTGTCCCACAAGGGACTCACGCGTGGCACCAGGTGGACACAACATGAACTATTTGAAAAGAAACGCGCGCGGTGACGCGAAACATAGAAATAACCTGGTGTGGCCTAATACACATGAAATAGGAATCCTAGGACAGAACGTAATACGGTTTTGTAAAGCAAATAACTACTAGATGTAGGAACCTGTAGGACACGTCACTCACCTTCATTAGTGAAAGTGGATTGTGAGCAACACTGGCTCACGTAGAATCATATCAGGAAAATATTTTATTGTTTCCGTCATAAAAATTCCCATCATCAGAAATGATAATAACAACAAGGACATCAAGAATGAATTTGGACATGGACACTGTTCTTACTCGAACATGCCTCCGGATAGCACACGACTCGTTGTTTTAGAAGACTGTATTATAATGTTTTACTCTGACTCTGGTGGAAATCATCTTGCAGTACAAAGGCAAGTTCTGCCTCTCTCGAAGCAGAAGCGGAGATTCAAAAAACATTCAAATCAAAAGATCGCGCGAAAGCAGTGTACGCGACTACGCGCATCAGACGTGAATACAACATGAGAAGTGAAAGCAGTGTACGCGACTACGCGCATCAGACGTGAATACAACATGAGAAGTGAAAGCAGTGTACGCGACTACGCGCATCAGACGTGAATACAACATGAGAAGTGAAAGCAGTGTACGCGACTACGCGCATCAGACGTGAATACAACGTGAGAAGTGAAAGCAGTGTACGCGACTGCGCGCATCAGACGTGAATACAACATGGGAAGTGAAAGCAGTGTACGCGACTACGCGCATCAGACGTGAATACAACATGAGAAGTGAAAGCAGTGTACGCGACTACGCGCATCAGACGTGAATACAACATGCGAAGTGAAAGCAGTGTATGCGACTACACGCACCAGACGTGAATACAACGTGAGAAGTGAAAGCAGTGTACGCGACTACGCGCATCAGACGTGAATACAACATGAGAAGTGAAAGCAGTGTACGCGACTCCGCGCATCAGACGTGAATACAACATGAGAAGTGAAAGCAGTGTACGCGACTACGCGCATCAGACGTGAATACAACATGAGAAGTGAAAGCAGTGTACGCGACTCCGCGCATCAGACGTGAATACAACATGAGAAGTGAAAGCAGTGTACGTGACTACGCATATCAGACGTCATTACAACATGACAAGTGAAAGCAGTGTACGCGACTACGTGCATCAGACGTGATTACAATGTGAGGAATGAAAGCAGTACAGCGTACGCGACTACACGCACCAGACGTCAGCTGATGTGAATACAACATGAGGAGCGAATGCGTAGTAGTATGATAATGCAAAACAGTACAACAAGCAGTGCTGATATACACATTAAACGGAGTGGCTCTGCACCATAATCAGTGGGCTGGATATGGACTGCACATATCCCCCTTCCTGCTCGAATGGCATAGTGGAAGGAGAATGATCAATGAGTGCAGAACAAAGATTAGAGAGATTATTGATGTAAACAGGAGAAAGAGAAAAGAGAGAGAGAGAGATTTCACTTGGCAGGCACCTTCGGCTTTACCTCAAGTGGAACCAGCAAGTAGGTCGGACGCCGATACGTTTTGCCTTTGACGAGGATGTCCACCACACGCACGAGACCATCTCCACCGGGGAAACCATCCACCACTTTGCCGAGAGGCCACATTCCACGGGGAGTGTCCTGGGCCATGTACAATACCATGTCACCAACCATTATGTTCCGTCTGCGCATTCTCCAACGTTGTCGGATATTAAGCGTGGGCACAAATTCCTTCAACCAACGTAGCCAGGTGTGATCCACAGCAACCTGCACAGCTTTCCACCGTCTCTGCGGGTGTGCGGGTCTCGTAGAAGCTTGTGCCGCTTCTATGGCCGTTTCTACCTGAATGTGGCCAATGAGGAACTGATGAGGTGTCAACGGGACGAGATCATCAGCATCTGATCCAACTGTGGTCAGTGGCCGGCTGTTCAACAAGGCCTCTGCCTGAACGAAAGGCAGTTTGCAGCTCTTCATCAGTGAAGTTAGCAGAATGCAGTATAGCGAACACTGCTCGCTTGGCTGACCGGACAAGCGCTTCGAAGAAGCCGCCATGGTGTGGTGCCCGGGGTGGGTTGAACGTCCACGACGTGTGCTGTTTTGTCGCTGTACAGGTGACCACTTGACCTCGGTCAATAGCTTCAAGGGCATCACACAGCTCACTTTCGGCACTCACAAAGTTTCTGCCGTTGTCTGACACTACTAGATGTGGTGCTCCGTGGCGCTTACAAAATCGGTCAAAAACGCATCGTAGGCCATCTCTAAATGGCATGCTCGTGTCTCCAGACATGTGAAGAGGCAGAGATAGCACTTCAATTGTGAGCTTCCACGACCTTGACGGGTTAGGAATGGGCCTGCGAAGTCTACTCCAACATGCTGGAAGGCCTGCTTGGTCATAGCAACTCGAGCGGCAGGAAGTTGGCCCATGATCTGGTCTGCAGGCTTCCGCCACTGCCGAATGCAGCCATTACATCGTAAGCGATGCGATTTGTTCACTTGTTTGCCTTTGATCAGCCAATACGAAGTTGTCAGGTTGGCCCACAGATGATTCGTGTCGACGCATGGTGGGTTTTGCGATCCTCATTGGCAATGATGAGGTCAGATACTGGATGCTGATACGGCAGTATCAGTGGCTGCCTCGTACCTTTCGACATTGCTGATGCCTGCTCCAGCCTGCCTCCAACGCGTAGTACAAATGGCCGTTCAGCGGTGTCTAGGACTGGATTGAGCCGGAGCAAAGGGTCCGAGGGCTTAACACTTTTCTCCCCCTGTAAGGTCGAAATAGTGGCCGAGTAACACTCCTGCTGGGCAATGCTGATCCAGTGCCGTTCTGCTCGCTGTATTTCAGTTGCCGACAGTTCGGGAACTGCTACATTCTCTGCTGACGACACTGCTATACGAGAGACCGCATCACTGCCCTCAGGTTCTTCCCCCTTCTTGGCACCTCGGCAGTTTGAGGAGAACTGGAATATCCAAGTCGTGACACGCTTCAGTCAGTTCCAGGATGAAAAGTGGCTTCGGCGACAAACGTCAGCGCTTGGTGTTGCTTAGTCTCTCCTAGAAGCTTGCTTGAGATGGTGATATCGCGTTGCGGCCACTCGGTCGATGGCTTGGACAGAAACTCTGGTCATGTCCACCATGTGCTGCTCGTTGCTAGCGAGGTGGCTGGCATTGCTCGTGTGGGTAGGTCTGCCGGGTTGATTTTACCGGGCACATGTTGCCATTGCAGAGGTGATGTGGCACGTTGAATCTCCGAGATTTTTATACCGATGTCTGTGCTGAATCGTCGGCTGTGGGATCTCAGCCAGTACAACACATTGAGGCTGTCCGTCCAGAAACGGTACTCGGTCAATGGTATCTTCAGCGCTGCTTCCAGCTCTTTACTTAGCTGTACTCCAAGGACTGACACTACTAGACGTGGTGCTCCGCGGCGCTTACAAAATCTGCCAAAACACATTATAGGCCATCTCTAAATGGCATGCTCCTGACATGTGAAGGGGCAGAGATAGCGCTTCAATTGTGAGTATCCACGACCTTGACGGGTTAGGAATGGGCCTGCAAAGTCTACTCCAACATGCTGGAAGGCCTGCTTGGTTATAGCAACTGGAGTGGCAGGAAGTTGGCCCATGAGCTGGTCTGCAGGCTTCCTCCACTGCCGAATGCAGCCATTACATCGTAGGCGATGCGATTTGATCGCTTGTTTGCCTTTGATCAGCCAATACGAAGTTGTCAGGTTGGCCCACAGATGATTCGTGTCGACGCATGGTGGGTTTTGCGATCCTCATTGGCAATGATGAGGTCAGATACTGGATGCCGATACGGCAGTATCAGTGGCTGCCTCGTACTATCCGACATTGCTGATGCCTGCTGCAGCCTGCCTCCAACGCGTAGTACAAATGGCCGTTCAGCGGTGTCTAGGACTGGATTGAGCCGGAGCAAAGTGTCCGAGGGCTTAACACTTTTCTCCCGCTGTAAGGTCGAAATAGTGGCCAAGTAACACTCCTGCTGGGCAATGCTGATCCAGTGCCGTTCTGCTCGCTGTATTTCAGTTGCCGACAGTTCGGAAACTACTAAATTCTCTGCAGACGACACAGCTACACGAGAGACTGCATCACTGCCCTCAGGTTTTTCCCCCTTCTTGGCACCTCGGCAGTTTGAGGAGAACCGGAATATCCCAGCCGTGACACGCTTCAGTTGGTTGCAGGATGAAAAGTTCTCGGGACGCAGTTTAGATACAGTGGCTTCGGCGACAAACGTCAGCGCTTGGTGTCGCTTAGTCTCTCCTAGAAGCTTGTTTGGGACGGTGATATCGCATTGCGGCCACTCAGTCGATGGCTTGGACAGAAACTCTGGTCATGTCCACCATGTGCTGCTCGTTGCTACCCAGGTGGCTGGCATTCCTCGTGTGGGTAGGTCTGCCGGGTTGATCTTACCGGGCACATGTTGCCATTGCAGAGGTGATGTGGCACGTTGAATCTCCGAGATTTTTACACCGATGTCTGTGCTGAATCGTCGGCTGTGGGATCTCAGCCAGTACAACACATTGAGGCTGGCTGTCCAGAAACGGTGCTCCGTCAATGGTATCTTCAGGGCTGCTTCCAGCTCTTTACTTAGCTGTACTCCAAGGACCGCTCCATTCAGCTTGAGCTTTGGGATACTTAGCTTCTTGATGGGAGTTTGCCGCGACTTAGCGAATGCCAGTGTCACCTTCACGCGTCCGTCTGGATATTCAGAACGGACGCAGCAGGTTGCTGCTGTAGCTGCATCCGATGCATCGATGAATGTGTGAACTTCTGTCTTCACGCAGGTTGGATCCGCATCGGTGTACTTGAAACATCGGTCAGCGTGGATCTGTGCCAGGTCGGGTAACTCTGATAGCCTGCGCTTCCAACGGGCCGTGTCGTCGTCATTCAGCTGCTCGTCCCAAGCATATCCAGCGACACATGCCTCCTGAAACAGTACTCGTGCACGCATCGTATCTGAAAGTAAAATACGTCCTTGTCAGCAAACCACATGACGCCCAGGGTCTTAGACGATGGTAGAGTGCAGTGCTGGTTACTGTTGACACCCAGGGACGCCTGCGGGGTTTTGTCGGCTTCTGGCACAGACTCAACCACCTCGGTAGAGTTGCTTAGCCACTTGCGAAGCTTGAAACCACCAGACTGTAGTAGCTGTGTCAGTTGTTGTTGGGCATCTATTGCCACAGAAGCTGACTGGAAGGAGTCCAGAAGATCGTCGACATAGAAGCTCTCCTCGATCACTTGGAGAAGGTCGTTGCTGCGCATCGAGTCGGTCGCGAAATCTTGTGCAGTTTGCAGTAGAGCCTTGCCGGCGAGATAGGGTGATGCTCTTAGGCCGAAGACCAACCGGTTAAACTCATACACTTGTATATCATCGTCTGGGCTGGCATGCCACAGAAACCGAGTGAACCGCTGATCTTCTTCTTTGAGCCCTACTTGCATAAACATCTCACTGATGTTGGCAACGAGAGCTACTGGTTCCGCAGAGAACCGCAACAGGATGCGAACGATGTCGTTCTGTAGGCGTGGTCATGTGCACATTTCTGCGTTGATGCTGCGACCTTTCCAGACAGCAGCGACATCAAACACAACACGAATCTTGTTGGTGCTCTTGTCCTCCCGGTCGATTGGGAAGTGTGACAGGTACCACTGGTGCTGGTAGTCTGCTGCGGCGATGGCTTCAGGCACAGTCCGGATGTACCCTTTCTCCAGATGTGCTGCAAGAACGCGGTGATATTCTGCCTGGATCGCTGGCTTGGCTGACAGGGTTTTTTCTAGACCTCTCAAGCGCTGTTCAGCTTGAGCGCGGTTTGATGTGATGTTCGGACCAGTTGGGCGGATCCCGGGAAGGCCGATTTCGTACCGCTGCCCATCATGGTGCATAGTAGCCGTGGCCAGTTCCTCCGCTTCACGTTCTGCTGGTGTGCGGTATCGCTGGTCAGCGTTTACAACACTGATGGACTCAGTGTCCCATAGGTTGAGGACGAGCTCATCCAGACGCGGTTCTGTGCCAGAGGAGGTCATCTCTGATCGTACAGCGGCAGTGGCACAGTTCGTGATGATAGACTGGGACGTCTTGGTGCTTGTACCTCTGGGGCCATAGCAAACCCAACCGAGCGGGGTCCGACAGGCAATCGGCGCATCATCGGGGCCTCATAGCTCTTCCAGTGCTGTGTGGAGTGGCGCAGCATCCACACCAATCAGCAGACCAATGTCGCCGGTGTTCATAGTTGGGAATGGTATGCCGTGCAGATGAGTCCAGGCATCTTGGTGTTGACACCAGTCGACTGCCATGGTGTCAGCTGTGACGCATGGCAGAACCCAAGCGCTGATCTGATGGGTCAAGCTGCAGTCTGTACTTTTAATGGTCACCGGTGTACGTCGGCGCATGGCTTCAATCTGGCTGCCACCGAGTGTGGTCACTTGGAGCGGTTCCGGATCTCCAGTCAAACCGATAGCTTCAGCCACTGCGGCTTTGATATATGTGCTGGTGGATGCAGGATCAAGTAGTGCTCTGCATACGGTTTCTTGACTTCCGTTGCAAACTGTGACCGGAACTGTCATGAATGATATGGCAGGGAGAGACGTTTGTCGTGGTTGAAAGCGGCACGCATGCAGAACCTGCTCCTTGACAGGTACCTTGCCCTGAATGTTACTGCTATTAGACTGCTTCTGCTGAAGCTTGTTGCTGCTGAACTTGTCGAAATACAGCAGTGCATGGTGCTTGCCGTTGCACTTTGTGCAGGTGGACCCACTACAGGACATGCTATGGTGGCTGGGTCGCAAGCAGCAAATACAGAGAGGTGTGGGTTTCACTAAATCCCAGGGTTCTCGTACTGACATTGCTGTGAAGGCAGGGCACTGGCTCAGGAGATGATAACCATCACACTTGAAACAGGCATTGGGAGTGTCCGCTGGCTTACCCCTCGAGGCATGGAATGCATGTTGGGTTGCGTGCCGGCCTGAGCTGGGTGCTCTGCTGTGGACGTCGTATGGCTCGCGGATAGATGCTGTGGCGGCTTCTCTGGGCAGTGCGAGGCGCGCATCCACCTGCTGTGCTCTGTGCACCTGCTTCAGCAGCCAGGTAGACAACACCTCCGCATCACAGCTATGGTCATCATACCGATCCAGGAATCGGGACAGCATCCGTCTTTGGAACTTCTGAGACACTGCTATGTACAGTTCGCGTCCGGGTGCGACGTTGGCCATTTTCAGGTTAAGCAGGACGTTTCTCAGCTTCACTGCGAGTCGCTGCAAAGCTGTTGTGTCATCTTCCCGAGAGATCCGGGGACTGGCCAATAATTCCTGCTGTTGCCGTTCCAGCTCCCGGTTGTCGCCGCCAAACCACTGGTCGAGCTCGTTCAGCTCGGCACTGTATGCCCAGGGCCGTCCAGAATGCCACTGACAAGTTCTTCAGCCTTCCCACCATCCAGTGCCTCACGCAGTGGTGCCATCTTATAATCCTCTGTTGAAATGAGATCGTCGTCTACGAGACGCATGAAGCGCTGGCGCCATCGAAGATAGCTCTCCTGTTGGCCATTGAATTTGGGCAGTTCCAGCGGCTTTATCTGGAACTGCGGAATACCAACATACCCAGCACTGTGTGGCACACTGTTTACCCAGTTCTGAACGTATCGTGCAGATGCAGTGGGATCCTCTGGACCATGTGGATGGGTGGCTGGATTCTGTGCGCTCACAGACCGGTGTGGCGCATTAGAGTCAAGGTGTGTTCTACTGGCTGCACCAGCCTTTGCTGGCTTGAAGCTCCTGGCTGCAGCATTCATGATAGGTGGACGCTTGGCCTGTACACAGTGTACAGGATGTTGTGGTGGTGACCTGACAGGTCTTGTCAGCTCAGACTACGGTACGACAGTTACCGCAGGTTTGACGCAATCTCCTCTGTGATTGCTCAAACTAACGTTACTGCGTCTTCGGCTGTCAGACTCCACTTCCTGCACTGAATGCTCCTCCACAGCGTTCATTTATCCAGAACTGCAGTTGAAGATCGAGAGAGCACCGCTACGATTTGCGCGCACACTTGTAGTTGAGGAGCGATGTGAGCTGTGATGTGAGCTATGTTGGCTGCTGTCGTTCGGTGCACTTTCCTCACCGGATAGCCTAGCTAGGTCCTCGGCCAACTCCAGCTCCACCAGTCTTTTGTCTTTTTGTGCCTTGCTGGTGGAATGCCTTTTAATCTCCTGCTTTTTTGAACTCACCGTTCGCTCTCAGTCCGCCATCCGGCTCGAAGGACAGGGGCGTCACCTGTGATGGGCATTGGGGGCACGTGCACCCCCCAAAAATCGACCTTGGTTTTTTGCGAACTCCTGGTTATGAAAAGTGTAGTGCTGGTAAAATCTACTAATACTTAATAGTACAGTGGGTATCGGTTATAGCGTGGGTGTTTGAAAAACGACTTTCTATTCTTATTTCCGATATTTCTTACACACGATAAATCAAGTGTGACATATCATGTGCATGTGCGCAGAGGCAGGAAGATCATCGTACATACAAGGTAGTGCTGCTGTGCATGCGGCTGGTCACAGTCACATAGGCTTACCATGTGGCTATGCAACATGAGTTACATGAACACAATAGTTGAACCTGCAGCACTAGGACCCAACGCGAGTCAGATCAGAACTGCTTTGGACGGATGTTATTACTACAGGCGATATACTTTGTACTGATCTGGCATGTTTCGCTACACAAAGTCCATTCTTAGGACCGATATATTCTACTTTATCACTCCCTTAGTATTGACTCACATAGATTTTTGCCATACCTAAGCAGTCAAATATTCCTGCATATTTCACTCCTTAGGGCTATATTGACTGCTTATATTTGACTACTTAGGGGTTGCGCAGTTGAACGGTGCCTAGTGCAGCATTGTCACTGCATGAGTAGGTGGTGGTGCAACGGCTGTGCAATCATTAAACCGGGATTCATGAGGTTATCGTTGTGAAATTTGAAGTACGGACTGTTTGTCGTTATAAATCTAATATTGACTTCGTACTTGGTCAGCATAGGAAATAAAAACCTCGTAAAAGACCTCGGCTTCGCCTCGGTCTTTTACTCGGCTTTTATTTCCTATATTGACCTCGAACTCAGTCAATATTAGATTTGTATGTTAGAGTCAACTCGTAAAAACTCCAAGTCCATCCCGGCCTGCCTACGTCATTGTGGCACGGTCTGAATCTAGGTGCATTATTTTAGTATGAAGTACAATTTCAAGGAAAGCTGAGCTATTCCAAACAATTCTTTGTACCCAGCAATGAAGGCAGCAATGCTGAGGTCAGTGAAGACCACCATCAACCGACCGCTGCGTATGGTTGGGGCAGGGAGCCCAGATACTCTGCCGAGGAGCTGCCATCGCGTTTTGAACACATGTTGAGGAAGAAGATGCCTCGGCAGCTGTGTCCGACAGAAGACGAGTAGCTTGGCCACCAGAATCTCGAATCGTTTGGGACTTCGGCTGGTGCGAGCGTGGACAAAAATCGAGGCAAGGCCTAACAGGTGTAGTAGGCTTGTGCTCCTGGCTGACTGCAAGCCATAGCAGAATTGCAGCAGGAGCTCCGTGTTCCTCTTCATCATGCTCAACGAGCCATCCATTACTGATCCAGGAGTCCACTTCTTGCTGGAACAGCTTCTCCTGATCATCACTAAGTTTCTGGGGTACTCCCCAATGCCGCTGCCGATGCGTCCGGTAAGTGGCTTGTCATCCTTCCACCTCCATGCTGCCTGCCAACACTGCTCAGCTGCTAGCCACTTTATCTGACCATACTCGAAGGATAGCGTCACGTCCTCACCGTCTTGCACCACGCTAACATGCCGAGACGGGTGCTGATCTGGCGACTGCACAGCATCACTCACGGCAGATGACACAGGCTCAGAGTCACTAGCGGTTGACGAACAAAACAACACGGACTGCAGATCACCTGACTCAGAGTACTGCAACCTGACGCCACCAATGGCACGGACAAGGTGAGATCTCAGCAACAGGTCAGCATTAATAACGGACAGCTCAGAAACTACAAACGAAACAACACGGGTAGGCGGTAAATTTACGGGTCCATCCAGGTGACGAATCGTTAATGAAATTGACCCCGAAATCGGCAGGACTCCGCCATCCAGGGCGAGGAGCTTCTCCTGCTTTACCGCCGACACTTGGCTGCACATCTTAGCCGCACGTATAAATGTAGACGACTCTAGCGTGCGAGCCGACCCGGTGTCCAGCATGGCCTCTCCACGGCGCCAGTCATCCGGCTTGACCGACTCCACGTCCACATAGATCCTCGGCATGGGGCAGCTTCAGTGGACAACGCACACAGGCGCTTGTCACTGCTACTCTGCGACGTACCAGCAGCCGCCACACATTCTGCTGCCTTGGCGTCTCGCCACTTCTTTCTCTCATAGCACGCTGGCTTTGCATGCCCATGCTGGTCACAAAAGTGGCACACTACTGGTCCACGGAAACAAGGCTTCTGCTTCTTCTTGAGCTCTAGGCAGTTAACTCTCTGCCTGAACCTGCTCGTGTAACGAGCATCCGTCTCACAGGCTCTAAGGCCACGTATACGCTGTAGACAAGCAGGTATCGTCAGTTCTTGGCCAGCCAGCGACATTCTCAGCTGACGGCCAAATTCGAGCAGCAGGACAGGGAACAGTTGCTCGATCACGATCGGATCCTTGCTGGTGTCACCGCCCGGTTTGTGCCCCGACAGCGCTGCAAAACGCTGCAAATCGGCCACATACGAGTCGACACTTTCATCCACACGCAAACAACGGCGCTTGAACAAATCATACGCTCTGGATGGCGTCACACTGAACGCACTCACTAAAACGTTCTTGACCTCTGCTTGTTTGCTTTTGTCACTGTCTGCCATACGAGCAAACACTCGAAATGCTGAGTTTACTTTCACCTAGCGTTGGCTGAATTCCAATTATCAAGGTTCGTGAAGTATTTGTCTTGTGCAGTTAGCAATCTTCAGATGTGACGTTAGACGTCCGTGATGACTTCCTTGATGACTTGTTGGCTTTCACTTGGCGTCGACTTTTCACCTATCTATGTCACCGCCTCAGTACTCTTTGTGACATTTAGATTAGCACAACCTATTCCTGTGTACTTGTGATTGTGGTGTTTGGTAGGGTTCATAACACCTCCATTCTGCACTATTCCTTTTGTGTTGATTTGTCACATAATTATGTGAGTTAGTTGAGTGTTTACACCTTGCACCTGTGTCTTCTCTAATGAACCCTTCATTCAACAACTGCTTCTCCTCTGATGAGTTCCCCGTCAACTTTATGGAACGAAACAAGACTTGTCAGGAGTAATACTACTTGCTTTCGTGGAGTGTGGCTGGTGAACTGTTCGTGCTGTTGTCTGCAAGCGTCGTGTGGTCTCGTTGGGTCAAATGAAAAACCTATTACTACTATTTAACGGACCTATTGAAGATGGCAACAAAGAATTACAAACTGTTAGTTCGCCATCTTCTGTACACTGTTTCTTAGTACATCCTTTCTCTTGCTGGTCTGCACCCCGTACACAAAGCTTGCCGAGTTCCTGTATAGCAGCTGCTTGTGCACCTGTATTGGTCATAGGCACTCAGGCCATTTATCTACATTGTAGTTCTCCCCCTTGCTCACTCTCATTCTCCCCGTCTCTCTTGCCGTGATCAATCATGTAGTCATTTGTCTCTCTGTCTCTCCCTTAGCCCTTTCCCCGATACGCAAATATCTTCAATGTTCCTTCCTCTCCCTACTCCAGGATCAAGAAACACCATTGCACTTAGCCTGTAAATACGGCAACCCGGAGGTTATAGAATTTCTGCTTCAAAAGGGTTCAGATCTTTTTGCCTTGAGCAAGGTAAGTTACACTTTTAGTTAATGTGGCAGCATGGAGATAATAATCATAATATGCCGATGAATAGAATCAAGTGCGCACTCGTATCATAAACATTGCAACCAAAGATGTTATAAAGGGGAACTCCACGGAAAAAATGAAACTTTCATATCCTGTAGAGTCTGCGGTGCTGAGTCGAATTGTCTTGGTCCGAAGTCTCTACGACAAAGCGTTCTTGAGATATTTCACTTTGCAATTGCAAAAACTGGGCCCACGCCATGACATCATGTGGACATTTGGCTATGTCATCCCGGCCTGCCTACGTCATTGTGGCACGGTCTGAATCTAGGTGCATTATTTTAGTATGAAGTACAATTTCAAGGAAAGATGAGCTATTCCAAACAATTCTCTGTACCCAGCAATGAAGGCAGCGATGCTGAGGTCAGTGAAGACCACCATCGAACAACCGCCGCATATGGTTGGGGCAGGGAGCCCATATACTCTGCTGAGAAGCTGCCATCGCGTGTAACAAATGTTGAGGAAGAAGATGCCTCAGCAGCTGTGTCCGACAGAAGACGAGTAGCTTGGCTACCAGAATATCAAATCGTTTGGGACTTCGACTGGTGTGAGCGTGGACAAGGGTGTATAGCCATGCCCAGCCCGCGGGAATGATTTTTCTGGTAGGATGCTGCCGTCGCTGTCGAGAAGACGGCCCAAGGTTTCTTGCGTAGTGGACCTTGCAGATTACGAGATCGTAACCTTGCATTAGGCTGTACCCACCACTGCTCTTCAAGGTTATCTCGACATGCAGAAGCCGCCAATGCTAGTGACAGAAGAGTCTCACATTAGGTAAGCCTCAATTAGTTTGTCTTGACTTGTCTTGTGAGAATCGTGCATCAATATGATACGCTTATTTGTTGGAGAAATTTATTGTTGTCAGGCGCACTACAGTAGGCGTCGCACAAGATATACATTGTACTGGAAGTTATCATAAGTTCCTTGCATGACACAAAAAAAATTCTCTTTGCTCCGAGTACGTCTTGACTTGTCTTGTGAGGATTGATGTGCGTAATGTTTTGCGTGTAACTTACTTATTGTTGTCATGCATAGCACGAAAACATTGTACTGTAGTGCTAGTAGTATCACACGTTTTCATGCATGACTCAAACACATTAATTTTGTCTTTATCATCAAGATCTGCAAAGTATGGTAGTGTTCTGTTGGTGAAGAGAGCACTGCACACAGTTTATGAGCACCGTGGGTGCCTTTGATCATACCCGAACCCATACTTTATCGTTTCAAGCGATAGGCTTTGTCAATACACCCGTTCTCTAGTATACCATGTCATGCAACGTACAAGCGTGGGGTCAAGAAAGAGTACACCAAAATAATGCACAAATTCTGGCAGGAGAGTAAGACATCAGATTCTGTACTTTCTGACCAAGACATCTCTGTACTAGTAGGTAATCGAACGCGTCCTAATCAGAATTCATTCCCCAGATCATTGGAATTCAGTTTGAAATCAGCAATTATTGGAAATTCTACAAGAACCTCCATCTTTGTATCAGTGGACACTAAATTATTATGGCGCGCGCACTGAATATGCAGGTAGGTACCGGTAGGTGCAATACAGCGCATTTGTAGAGTAAATGAGTATTGACTACAGTATAGTCACTATAAATTATTACGGTCCAGCAATTTGGTATGTGTACAAGCACTCAGCATACACACTCCGTATGATATTCTATGTTTCTGTAGATCTCTACGCTATGCGGCACACAGGCAGTACACACTGTATGTACACGGCAAATTGGGCAAGCACGTTTGTTGTCGTCTTTCAGCCTGCGTTGTGAATACCATCAGGCAAAGATATCCAAATCCTGCACCACCTCAGCCTTCTCAGGAGGCTTCCACCTGGGATAAAGCAGGGAAACGGGCTTCTCCAAGGCAGGAACATCGAGGTTGCAATTTGCAACCGTTACCACCTCACACATGAGCTTGTCAACAATCTCGTAACTCTTTCTTTCGTATAAATTAAAAATTAAAAATTATCTATTTGGCCACTAAGTCTTCTTTATGCTTCAAGAACTGGACTTTATACCTTTCTATCGGGGTCTTTTTGGTTGTGCTGTGGCGACGGTTGACATTGACGTCGTCAAGAGCTGCGAGATGTGCGCGTCCAATCATCCCCAGAATTGAGAAACGAATGCGTTTCAGAATGTATTTTGGCATGGCACTGTGATATACCTGCATGGCGAAAAGAATGTCGAGGAAACACACTTGCTTAGACAATATACTATTAAGTGTTACAAACCACCAGTTCTCAAGTGGGAAAGGCCTTCTGGCTTATGACATTGTATTCGTTGCGATGTTGTATCTCGACTTCGCCGTACTGCTGATCTTTGCTGCATGGCGTAAGCTATTTATGCTGTGTGCGTTTTGCTGTATACGCTGTCATGTCATGTTTTACATGCATGTGCTTTGATTATACATGTACGCTGTTTTTGCATGCTATAAATAGCTGGTGTTATTAGTGTTAGTTATGGAGCATCTCATAAGTTCGCATTTTTTTTCTAAACGTAACGCATTTCGAAACGGTAGGGGGGTAGAGCCCTTTTCGAATAGAAAAATGACAGTTCGTAATCGCACATTTCCTGGATTTGTAGATGTACATACTGTTCATGCAGTGCATGTGCTTGATCGCTTCAGCAAATGAGCGTGTTTAGGTGTAGATCTATGTGCCTGTGTTTAGAGATCAGCCTTGCACTGCATGCATACAGGCTACTCAGAGGTGTCAAGTGTCACATCAGCAACTCTGTTTAGGTGCGTGTACATGTCATTCATTGTTCTTGTACTCAATACTGGATGCAGTACTGTATGCCATTCACTTTGACATTCATTATAATGTGCATGGACATGCACAGATCCACACGGAAAATGTGCGATAAGACTTTCAAATAGAGGGGGGAGGTAGGGGGTGAAGTCTATTCGAAATGTGTTACGTTTACAAATAAAATGCGAACTTATGAGATGCTCCCTTAGATTCAATGGAAGTCAAAATATACGGTTGAGAATATATAGTTGTCCTCGTGCCGTGTGATCGTTCGTTCCTGACACTTTAGAGAACCAGAGGGTTCATAACAGTTGGCGACCACGCCAGGATACGGAGCTAGCATGGCAGAGCAACTACATAATTTGGAAGCCAGCTTTATCGCCAATGGAGTTCGGTTAGGATTGGAAGGCGATGAGTTGAGGGAACATTTGAAGCAGAGGCTCCAACAGTACGGGCAGCGTGAGGAGCGCAGTGCCAGACGGCGAGAGGAGGCGCTCTGCACCGAGTTTGAAATAAGCTCAAGGAGATTAAGGAGCGCATCACCGAGGCGTATGAGGGTGAGGGCAAAGCCGCCAGTGAGAGTGCGATGGGAGGTACAGTGGAAGCTCCCAGTCACAGCGGTGTTCGTAAACCGTTGATGAAAATCCCCTCCTATGATGGAATGCAGCCAGGAGCATTATCTTGACCTGTTCGAGGACATCTGTTCCAAGAACGAGTTCGAAGAAAGCGAATGGCTGCTGCGATCGCGCATCACGCTAGCGGGTAGCAAAGAGGAGAGGACTCATGTATTGGATGCAATAATTGCGAGGAAGCAAAGAGAGAGTTGCTTGCCTCGCTCGGAAAGACTCCGGATAAAGCGTGGGAGACATTGCTGATAGGCAAGCAGCGGTCAGATGATTCTTTTCACCAATACATTGTCCATGTTTACCGAGAAGTAGAGGTAATACATGACGTGTTGGACGGAGCAGGTTACAGCAGGGAGAAACCGACTGAGATAGTAACGGACTCTGGACTCCGGCGCTGAGGCGTCATTTATGACTGCAGCGTTGGTGTCAGCAATCGATGCAGAACACGTTGGTGCTGAAAATGTAGAGGTGAAGCCGTTCGGCGCAGAGCCAACCCAACAGCGCATGGATAAATACGCCATCACAATCCAAGGTCGCTCCGCTAGCATTCCGTGAAACTAACGCTAGAGCTAGACCTGAAATGCGCGAGTCTGCAGACCATTTCTCAGTGGCACAGTTGGGAAGTAGAGCTGAGTGACAAGCCTCAGCAAGAAACATCAGACGAAATGCACATGCTGTTCGGTGCAGACTATATCAACGTAATACTGCACAGCAAGAAAGAAGTTAATGGCGAGACTGTGTGGAACACAGAGATCGGTAGTGTATTATCTGGTCCAGCGTCTGCACCCAGTGGAAACAGTCAGCCGGTGACCGTGTCATGTGTCACAGCCCATATCGAAAACTATGGCAGTTTTATCAACCTCCAGAGCGACATCAGCACTTGCCATCTTTCCTGCTATGTCGCCAGGGCGCCGGGTACCAAGTGGGTGTCTTGTGGTGAAATGAGCGTCGCCCAACGGATAACTATGCTCAAGCTAGAGTCATCACAACGCGGCTTCTGGAAAAGCTGAAGCGGAATGGGAAGCGTACGCTCAATGATGATGTGCTGATCAGGGACTACCGCGAGCTTGGAGCAATTGAGTTGGATCCATGTGAGAGCGATGCCGAGTACTATGTACCACATCATGGTGTATTCCGCGAGCACGCTGCAACCACGAAGATAAGAGTGGTGTTCAATGCCTCGGTGACGGCTCCAGATGGCAAGTCGATGAACGACATGGTTGACCCTGGACCGTCGCTATTGCCGAGTCTCGTGGGTATGCTACAGGGTTCCGTGAATATAAGAGCGCGCTGCAAGCGGACATCCGCAAGGCTTTCTTCATGGTCGCGGTTAATCTCGAAGACTGTTTGTACCTGCATTTCTTGTGGCCTGGTCGAAGCAACAGCGACGAACTGTTAACCTGGGGGCTAACGAAACTGCCATTTGGCGTAAATTACTAGCCATACATGCTTACTGCAGTGATTCAGCATCACTTGAAGGAGCTACGTGCGCTGTCTGCAACCAAAGAGCGAGACCGTATTGATCTCTTGCTCACGAGTTTCTACGCTGACGATTTGGTCTCTAGTGTCTCAAATGACCCGGAAGCCAAGAAGATGCAAGAGTTCATTGTGCGTGTGCTTACAGACGCTGGCATGGAGTTGCGCAAGTGGCGAGGCAACGAAATACCGTGCGATCCAGAGGCCGGAGATAAAGTCCTCAGGCTGAAATGGAAAACCAGTGATGACTTGCTCAGCTTAGCAGCGCTAGGCGAGTCCGATAAGCCGCCTGTTTGGACCTGGCGATCCCTCCTTCAGTGTGTTGTGTCAGTGTTTAATCCGTTAGGTCTAGCAGCGCCTGCAGTTGTGCCTAGAAAGATACTGCTACAGCTAGCCTGGAAATTTGGTGGCGACTGGGATGATGAGTTGCATGATGGCATCGCAGCCGCATGTGTGCAATGGTGGGGAGAGTTGGCATAAATGGTGAGCATTGACATACCACGTTGGATTTGCTGCAATCTTGACACGCCGATTGCGCTTCATGCCTTCGCGAATGCCAGTGAGAAAGCGTTTGGATGTTCTTTGTATGCCGTCGTCAATGGACAGTCGCACTTGGTATTTGCCAAGGCTAAAGTGGCACCGGTGTCTCTACCCATGTTAGCCCGCCTTGAGTTACAAGCGGTATGTCTAGCGGCTCGCCACGCTGATTTTGTGGTGAAGCAGCAGTGTGTGACCGTCATGCAAGTCTATGCTTGGACTGACAGTCTCACTACCGTTCATTGGATCAGTAATCCATTGTAAAATTGGAGAACATTTGTGGCTAACCGCGTGAGTAAATTCCAAGAGATATCGAAGAAGGTCGGCATTGTGTGGAACCATCGCCCGGGCCTTCACAACCCAGCAGATGTACCTACACGGGGGAGTAGTGCACAGCAGATCCGTTGTTCGTTCTGGATGGGCGAACCAACCTGGATCACGGAGCCCAATGACTGGCTCACCGCACCCTCAACCGCAGCTACAGATGAGTCCAGTGTAGAAGTGCGAGTGTCAGCCACCACTTGTAGTAGAGAATCTGATAATGAATGGTGGCTCCGATTCAGTAAGTGGTCGAGGGCACAGGGCATGGTGACTCGGATCTTGCAGTGGAAGCACACTGAGCCTCGTGCTGAACTCTATTATGCAGCAGACAACGTATTGTACTGCATCGTTCAAGCCGAATGTTTCACTGAGGATCTTGAGCTGATCAAGCAAGGGCAACCAGTGAAGCCTAGGTCGAAGGTGTATCAGCTTGCATCGTTTCTGGACGAGCATGGAGTGCTCAGAGCCGGGGGACCACTTCAGCACAGCAAGTTGGCATATGGAGCTAAGCACCCAGTCCTATTAGGCAAACATCATCTGACCGAGTTGTTGTTGGAGAAAACGCATGTCGAAAGGATGCATCAAGGTGTAGAAGGGGTCTTGTCGTACATCCGTCAGAAATTCTGGATTATCGGTGGTCGACGAGCGCTACGCAACATTACTCAGCGATGTGTTACATGCCGCCGCTACAAGGCTAAGGCTGCCGCAGAAGTCAGCCCGCCGCTTCCAGAAGACCGAGTTGTTCACGAGAGGCCGTTCACAACTACCGGCATCAACTATGCTGGTCCGTTGTACGTGCGCCGTGGCGAGTCATCTCCGAAGGTATGGATAGCATTGTTTGTGTGTGCCACCACCAGAGAAGTTCACTTGGAGGTGGTCGATAGTTTAAGTACTTTCTTGATAGCATTTCGGAAGTTTGTCGCGAGACGTGGTTTGCCGTCTAGGATCAGGTCTGACAACGCTACAACGTTCAAGGCGGCATAAAACAAACTGATTGTGCCATGGATGTTCAATCATCCAGCTGCACCACGGCATGGAGGCTTCTATGGGCGAATGGTTGGTACGGTGAAGAGTGCCTTGAAGAAGGTAATAGGAACAGCGTTCCTGAAGGTCCAGGAGCTTGAGACCCTCTTGTATGAGGTTGAAGCAGTGGTGAATAGTCGTCCGCTAACTTATGTGTCTGATAGCCTGGATGAGCTACCAGTGATTCCTGCAATGATGATGGGTAACATCTGGATGTCGTCAGAAAAGCCAGCAGTTACCCTCGACGCTACGCAGATGTCATCGAGATTGCGCTACCTCAGTCGCACACTGAAGCATGTCAAGAATCGTTGAGAGGTGGAGTACCTAAGTCAGCTGAACAAGCACCAACAGACCATGTCGCGCCCTTTAGCTGTGGGTGATGTTGTCTTTGTCCTTGATGAGACCAAGCGCAAGCAGTTCTGGCATTTGGGACGGATCGTCGAGCTATTCCCTGGTCGAGATGGTAAGCATTGTGTTGCCAAGGTTAAGTACCAGTACTCTGTTGTGGCCGATCCAGAGGCTAGTGCTATTAGAAGTATACTCACAAGACGTGGCTCCTGGGCCTGACGATGCCGCACAACCTGCTATCGTCCAGCAGCAACTAGCGTCTGTACATTCAGCACCGGTGCTACCACCACCAGCGCAGCAGGAGATGACGCACTATGGGCGCGTAGTCAGAGCCCCGGATCGTTTTTGACTTGTGTGAGTTGTTGTACGGCGGTGAGAAGCCCTTTGGTGGGGAGAATGCTACAAACCACCAGTTCTCAAGTGGGAAAGGCCTTCTGGCTTATGACATTGTATTCGTTGCGATGTTGTATCTCGAGGCCACCGTACTGCTGATGTTTGCTGCATGGCGTACGCTATTTGCACTGTGTGCGCGTTTTCCTGTATATGCTGTCATGTCATGTTTTACATGCATATGCTTTGATTATACAAGTACACTGTTTTTGCATGCTATAAATAGCTGGAGTTATTAGTGTTAGTTAGATTCAATGGAAGTCAAAATATACTGTTGAGAATACAGTGAGTATGGTTTATAAAGTAACGATATACCGGCTATAATGATAGAACTCGCCAAAATCAAAATCAAATCACAAAAAAATACAGCTAAAATATCACTATACACACTATTATCGGCTATACGGATATATCGCTTATTGGTATGGGTTTCAGGAAGCAAACCATATCAAATGCACAGGAAAATATTGCATTAAACTGATCAAGAGTGATGATCACAAAACAAGTGTTCTTCCAATATAGTTCACTTCTTCCAAAACTGATCGAATGTTGACTAGATGCACCTGGCAGCAGACATGATTGAGAGAATTTTTTTCCTGTATGCTGTAAGCAGCCACACGTACACATGGCTGCTTTTTATGCTTTTTCCAGCATGTGCGCATCATTTCATGCACAGTCATGTGCCATGTGTCAGTCATACATGCAAATCGGCTATAGTAATGCACCGGGTATAGACACAGTGATAAATTATCGAAAATCAAAGGGGCACGTTATATCCACTATTTACTGTAAATAGTTGTCCTCGAGCCGTGTGGTCGTTCGTCCTGGATACTTAAGAGAACCAGACGGTGCACAACAATATGAGAAAATGGAAACTTTGCCGTACAGGACGACTCTTGTTCTCAATTGCATTGTTCGTTTCATTCCTTGTATTGGCCATAAGAAAAGGGAGGAAAACGTTCATCAGATGTTTGTTGTCTTCTGGCGTGGAGTGGCGTCGTCATTAGATGTACACATAGTCGTTTCACTGAGGACACCACTACTACAGCATATGTACTATTCTTAGGCTAGCGTGCGTGCGAGTGAGTTTAGTATGTGTGTATGTATGTGTGTGTGTGTGTTGTTGTTGTTGTGTTTGTGGGTGTGTGCACGCACATGCGCGCGTGCATGTGGGTGAAGGTGTGAGTGCATGTGTATGTGTAGTTCCCACTGTATTCCTTGCACAATAGTTCTTCACTTACTTTCCTTCGCATACAACAAGAACCCATTCCCCGTTCGAAATTAGAATTTGTTTGGCCTGGTGATCCCGCAAGCGTGGAACTCGGAGTTGTAATACATTTTTGTTTCACCTTACTTGCACTATTCTTAGGCTGTCCAGACTTCTAACAACTGCTCTGAGTGATATGATATTCATGCAACCATGTCTAAAAGTAGAGTAATTGTTATAAATAGAGACATATCCACGCAATCAACTGTTACTTACGCTGGTTTAGTTTGGCAGGATTGGTCAGACAGTTCGTCGTGCATGCTGCCTGCAATCGCAAGCAAACAGTTCTGTAACCTTCGTTCTTGCTGGGGTCTGTCTATTTGCGTCCCAATTGATGACAGATGTGCACAGTTTGAGTACTGGTATGCGCAACGTTACTGGGATAATATCATATTGTTCATCAGCTAGCTGCAGTCGGAGTTGATGGGGTGATGCGCTCTTCTGATCCTGATGGTACGTACCTCGTCCTGCTTTCAGTTGCAGCTTGTTGAGTTCGCTTTGCTGGAGGCTCACGGTTCGGAGGGCACTGGTACACTGATGAGGGCTTTCCTGGATGGCGTACTCGTCAAAACTCAGCTCTCAAGTCCCTCTGGATCATAAATGCAGCGAGCAAACATAGCTCGTGCTGCGAAAATAGGCTTGAATTTTTCACGACGTATTGCAACATCTCGGCACTTTGGCAGGTCTCCATCCTTTGGCAATCTGAGAAAACTAACCCCAGGAGGATAATGTGATACTGGCACAACCAACAACACAACAATTTGGCATCGCAGCGGCTCAGGCGACTTGACGAACTACTTTCTGAAGTGACTTTTGTCCTGAAGAAAGTGAGATTCAGAATCCAAGTATTTTCGCACCGTGCCACAATGACGTCACACATACATTGGTATAGGGGTGTGTATAAAATTGAAATATCTCAAGAATGCTTTGTTGTAGAGACTTTGGACCAAGACCATTCGACTCAGAGCCCAAAACTCTACAGGATATCAAATTTTCATTTTTTCGTGCAGTTCCCCTTTAAGTCCAGAACGTTTTCTTGTCACAATCATGAGTTGAATGTCGCGACTAAAGGAACATGGGAAACAAGCTAAGAATATATAAGTTCAGAAACCAGAAAATGAATGTGTCAAAACAGCAACAATTGTTATTGGTTAAGAACGATAACGCTAGTGATGTGTGAGATAGATACATGGTGAGTATTGTGCAAAGTTAGGCAGACGGTTGTATGTGAGACAATGTGTTGATAACAGTAATCAAATTTTAATCTTGGGTGGCGAAACAATAATATTCATGTTAAAGAGTAAGGGCCAAAATGTTACGAGTTTTGACCATGATCCACCAATGTAACGAGATAATAAATGTAATAGGTAGCCGAGTGGAGGCACAGTGCTTAACACTAATTAAATTTTACTTAGACTTCCTCACGTACACCACCTGGATTATTATGTTAAAATAATATGAAAACAGAAATGCACAGCAGCTTTTATAAGCAACAGACTACATACGCTAACGTACCGGGGATACGCTACAATCAAGCAAGGCAGGGATACTACAATAGTCAGCTACAATCCAGCAAGGCAGGGATACTACAGTAGTCAGCTACAATCAAGCAAGGCAGGGATACAACAGTAGTCAGCTACAATCAAGCAAGGCAGGGATACTACAGTAGTCAGCTACAATCAAGCAAGGCAGGGATACTACAATAGTCAGGTACAATCAAGCAAGGCAGGGATACTACAATGATCAGCTACAATCAAGATAAGCAGGGATACTACAGCAGTCAGCTACAATCAAGCAAGGCAGGGATACTACAATAGTCAGCTATAATCAAGCAAGGCAGGGATACTGCAATAGTCAGCTACAATCAAGCAAGGCAGGGATACTACAATAGTCAACTACAATCAAGCAAGGCAGGGATACTACAATAGTCAGCTACAATCAAGCAAGGCAGGGATACTACAATAGTCAGCTACAATCTAGCAAGACAGGGATACTACATAAACAGTCAGATAGTGCGACAACAAGATGCTAAACTGGCAGAGGTACAGTCGAATGTCACCTATCCGGTCGCCAGTTGTCCGAGTACGTCGGTTATCCGACGAGCCCGGGAGTGGTAATTTTATGACTCTCAAAAGTAAAATTATTTAAAAAACTTTTTTGTGTGTATATTATATGGTGTAATAATGCATTTACTTGAAGTAGGTGTGGTCAAGTATGCTAACATGTACATGTATGTGTACATGGAGCAATTCATGAACATGCATGAATATATTTGGGTATTGTGTACATAAATCAGTGAAATCCAGCCATATATGCACATAAAAAATGATATCAGTTATCCAACATGTTCAGTTATCCAACATGCCTGATTCCCGAAGTGGCCGGATAAGTGACAGTCGATTGTACTGAGATATTGAACGACCTGACACCTAGCTGCAACGAATCTGCAAATTGAAAAATACCAACTGTCTTATATTACTTGGAAAGCTTACGTGCGGAAAGATCCAGTGGGGGGAAGAAAACGCAACAAAGATGTGCACGAGGTATATCCCTCGGGAGCAAAGAACGTCGAAAGCTACAGGATGATAAGGAGATTGGTAAGACCATTGGACAAGCCGGTCTAACTACAACTCAACAACGCGAATCAACCAATGACGAATTACATTATTATCTCTGACCAATACCATACTTGAAGTATACATTAAATAAATTGTACAATTTTCTGATCACAAGACATAGTTTGGCTCCGCTATTATAATGTGGGAGTTGTTATAATTCTCACAACGAGCATTACAAAAGTCATTAGTTTCTTGAATCTGCAAAGTATTCAAAATCAACTGCTGTTCTGGTTTACAGAGCTATATGCAATGTTTACTAAGAGGTCTGTTTTACTTTCTTGTTGATTTACCATTGTTCATTCTACCAGGATAACATGACATGCCTGGACCTTGCAGTAGCAAGCTGTTACTCCAGCCAAGCTATACCTAACTTAAGGGCTATTATCCGCCATCTTGAGAGCCAGTACCCAGAGGAGGAGGAGAAGGTAAGCGCAACTTAGAAGAAAAGAAAATACATGAAAAAGAATTTCCCATTCGAAAACTTGCGTAACCAATGAGGTAACAATATCACTATATTCCCTCCATACACTCACACAAAAAAGCCTCCCTGCTGCAAACACCGCTTTTGATTCACCAGATATTCAGGCATGGCTCAGTATCAGGTTACTGGTTCAAACTAATGATGGGATATGCCCAAACATTTAGTGACCCAAATGTGGCGTTCGCAGCAGAAACGTCCCTGTGTGGGTGTTTGGAATGAGTGCAATATTGTATGAATGGCTGCTATGCAGTTTACTAAGACTGCAGAAAAGATGCAATAGTTGCAAATATGAATAGTGTTAAGTACCGTATTTTCCGGGGTATAAGCCGCACTTTTTTTCGCTAAAAATCGGACCAAAATCGCCCCTGCGGCTTATACACCGAATATGCTTGCGCGAATGAATGCTTAGCATACATCGGTATGCATGCTGATGTCATGTGACATGTCATTCGACTCAGCTTCGCGCCTGTGTTGCTATCCCGGCACTTTTTAATACTAGTTTTAGTGCGCGGGCTACACCATACGGTACGCGTATACGGGGACTATTTTTTGCGTACTGGAAGTGCCGGTTTCCACACATCCTAGTAAACAGCGATACGATAATACTACTTTTTGTGTATAAATAGTGTCGACTGGAATCTTTCCATATTGTGAACAGGGTACTCCCTGGCCTGGTACATAGCTGTAACGGAACGAATGTTTGTTTCCAAACATTTCAATTCGTCTTTCAGTCGTTCAGATTATTTTGTTTCTTTAGCTATTCTTGCCGGTACTTCGATGGTGTCCTGGAGTTGACCATGCCGCGGCGGACAACATACTCCGTGAAGGAGAAGATACGCGCTCTGCGCTTCGCCGAAGCGCATGGAAATCGGGCCTGCGCGAGACACTTCGACATCGATGAGTCGAGGGTTCGTAGGTGGCGGAAACAGAAAGTCGAGCTGTCGAAGAAGAAAGTCGCGTCCAAATCGCTACATGCTGGACACGAGCCACGATGGAATGAACTTGAGCGTAAGGTTTTCGAATGGATCGAGAAAAATCGACAAGATGGGATTGGATTGAGTGGCACAATGATTCGCCTAAAAGCGAAAGTCTTCGCAAAGGAGATGAACGCCGTAAGTTTCAACGCAACTGTTGGTTGGTGCTATCGTTTCATGAAGCGACATAGCCTTGTTATCCGGACGAAGACTCACCTAGGCCAGCGACTGCCGGACGAGTTTGCGGAGAAGATTCTGTCCTTTCGGCGCACCGTCATCAGGTTGAGAGAACAGAACAAGTATCCGCTAGATCAGATTGGCAATATGGATGAAACGCCTCTGAACTAGGACATGCCCTTGTCCCGCACTATCAACAAAATCGAAGCGAAGACTATTCACATCAAAACGACAGGGCACGAACGAGAGCACTTTACTGTGGCTTTAGCATACCTTGCCGATGGGACAAAGTGGTGCACTAACACTTCATAATCTGATCTAACATGGTATTAGCTCCATAACCATAATAAATTTGTAGAAAGGCCATTTGTCAATGAGTGTGAAAAATCTTGGTTTGTGGGTGCGGCTTATACTCCAAATACCAACTTTAAGTCAATATTTTGCCTCAAAAAGGGGGGTGCGGCTTATACCCCGGAAAATACGGTATAACCTTCACACAATTCTCCAGACACAACAGACAACGGGATAGGTAGGTAGAACGACATTGATTGCGGTAGACGAAGAGACGGAGACAAAGACGAACTACTACGACTACATTATGGGAGAGAGAGAGCGAGTCGAGAGAAGAGCTTGCAAGATAAAGGGCCTGGGTAGCTATGGCAAAGATGGGTGCGCAAGTAGCTACCCAGGCCAACGGAACGAGAGGTGAGTATGAATACTACGAATACGATGTGTACAATTACAGCTACATGCATGCAGGCCAACCACAAAAGGTACGGGAGGAGGTACCTAACAATAGCAATGGGTACACTCAATTGTCTCTTATCCGGACGCCTCAGATACTGGCACGCCTCTCTACCGGGCACCTTTAGCTTGAGTTCCTATGGCAAAACTGCTTCCAATTTGGGGGTTTGAATTATTTTTCGTGTACACTAGTGTCAGTTTATCACTGCCCACCTGTGTAATTCACTCATTTTCATCAAGACATAATAATTAGGGGTGAAACGAAGGTCTCAATTTGCCAAACAAACCTTCTTCATGAAAACGAACGCAGGTGTCGAAGGATTCTTTTACCAGTTGACAGTTCCTCTTGAAGCACACTCTGTGCATCCTCTTGAAGCATCGTGACTCTGTGCATGTGCCCTACAAAGTACATGACTGTGCACATTTTTGCTGTGCAGTCACCACAATTGGCATGCCCAAAGCTTTTGCACTGCGCAGTTTGCACCCTAAACTGCCCAAGACTACTTCTGCACACCTTGGCCGTGACTGGCCACGCTCAAGCGCAGTCCGTGGCCTACTATGGACTTGCAGTGGCACCTACCGGGAGCCAACTGGACACAAAACTGGTCGACTGTACAAACTACAGTACAGTACCTCCTGTATACGAGGAAGATCAGTGCATGTATGTACAGAAATCGTGTGTTGACCTTCTTTTGAAGTGAAATCGAAGGTTTGTTTCAAATGAAAACGAAGGTTCTTCGAACCTTTGACACCTTTGTTTCACCCCTAAGACATATTTTTTATCCTGAATACGTGTAATATGTGCCAAAAACACTTCTTCAAAAAGTGATATAATACATGGTGGCCGAGCGGTCCTGAGATAACGGCAAACCTGAGATACGGGCAGTGACGTTCGAGCTTATACTGAATCGCTCACTCCAGCAATAATATTTATTAAAAGAGAGCATATCTGAGAAAACCAGAAAATTTGTGCAAGTCGATCTCTCCAATTACGCTCACAATTTGGAGGTAAGTTTCATTTGGGGTGTAGATTGACTTTGCAAATCATGTGCCCCGTGACACCAGAATGCCAGGTCTGGTAGATCACGGTTCAGCAGTTTTTCTGAGTCACCTTGATCAAGTGTACGTGCACTTACAAGGATCGCCTGTTGATATTTAGATTGGATCACATGCATTTCGATGCCCAGTTTAAGAGCACGCTGGTCGCGTTGTAGGCCTTCCAACCGGGACTTCCCTCAACATGCAGCGCAGAGACTAGGGTGAGTAGGGGTCAAATTGCGTTGTTCACCACGTAAGAAATCTGTGATGTCGGCATGTCACGTACCACATGGAATCAGTGTAGCCTGGGCTGGTCAACTCCAAGCGACCTTGATGGCATGCTCGATGGTCATTCCTTGCTGTTGCAGATCTACATCAAGCATCAGCATGTAAACTAGCAACGGTTCCTGTTGAGCCATGTTCGGGGTGTGCGAGGTTAGTGTGAAATATGCATACAGTCAACTTCGCCAATAACGACTGCGGATATAACGACAATTCGCGCATAACGACAGAATTTCCATGCCCAGAGCAAAGTCCCATCCCACTGTAATACATATAATGAGACTTCGGGTATAACGACACTTCGCTAATAAGGACACCTTTTTGACGCCCCACCGAGTGTCGTTATAAGCGAAGTTGACTGTACCAGTTCTTACTGCAAGAGGACATATCTCAAAGACGTCTTGCTAATGCAATACTGCTAACGCTGTAACGATAGTTCCTGTGGGTTCTGAGCCGAGCATGCAGGGAATATGATGCGTCTTACCTTCTCCATTATGGTCCGTTCCGAATAGCACATCAGGAACGATCGTGATCTTGTGTACTGTGTCGTGAACTGGAAAGCATTATTCTACATCATGAAGCATGTGATTTCATCATTCCTCTTGCCGTAGAATTCAAAAACTACACGCCAAATAGTCACTTTTTGCATCAAATGTTGCACCGAAAAATGTTGGAAGCGCAAGAAGAAGCTTATCGTTTGGAGTGGCAAGTTATCACCGCTCCTTTTCCTTGTCAGAGTCAACAATACACTTTGTTTTGCAGCTGGTCTACAAAGCCGAAGTGACACGCCGTAATGTTAAGGCCCACTTCAGACTAGGTACAAAACAGCCTATAATTCACATTTACATAGAAGTTTCCAAGACAACGACAAGAATCTGGTGGGGAGCGTAAAAAGCTGCCCAAACCTTTCAGGCAAGGTGCGAACCCTTGTACAAGGCAACTTTCCTGCATTTATCGTACTTTCTCACCAGGTAGTTAAACAAACGTACAGACTTTGAACCTGGGTACGACTGCCGGCTGCTTTCACACATCCCGGGTCCATTGCGCAATATCGTAGGGTCAAAGGTTGCCTGTATATTGCATGTAAAATGTGTAGTCTGAATACAGGCTTTGAAAAATGTTGCCTTTTAGGTTTTATGTGATTTTGTACTGAATGTTCTATGTACGTAGTCTGCAGAGGGACTAACCCAGCACGTGTGTACTTCGGAGCGACAGAGCCAACGTTCAAGACCCGGTACGGAAACCAGAAGTAAACATTCAACCACGAGCAGGGACGGAAGAGCACCGAACTATCCAAGTTTGTCTGGAAATTGGCGGAGAGACAGGAAGACTACTCGATCCAGTGGAGTATTTCAGAACGAGCACAAGCCTACGCCAACATCAGCAAGAGGTGCCAACTTTGCCTCTCGGAGAAGTTCCGATCATAACCGCGGATAAAGAAACATGCCTGAACAAGAGAAGCGAGCTCATCTCGAAATGTAGACATGCCAGCAAATTCTCGCTCACAAACTACACATGATGAGATATGCTGTGTTCCACACACACACACACACACACACACACACACACACACACACACGCACGCATGCACGCGCGCACACACACACACACACACACACACAAACACACACACACACACACACACACTCTATCTCTCTCTCTCTCATGCACACACATGTACACCCTCACTCTTTCACACTCACACCAAACCACATATTGCACGCCATTACCCACACAGGTATCTGCTATGTAACACATACTACCCAGCCCTTTGGCGTGACACAACTACCACTGAAACCTACTTAATTCCTGCATCGGTTCTACATGTAACTCCCATCTTGGTTATAGCAATATACCTCAGCCATGACACTTGCATTCATATTACGCACAGTGTATTCCAGGGCTGATGTTATCTCCTCAAGCTTCGTGGTTGCAGCACTGCCTTAGCCTACATTACAATTACCCTATATAACTAGCAAATAGCATTATTATGTTTTATCGTCTGATGAGTGTTTTTTGAAACACGAAACTCAGAGTTACGAGAAAGGTTTTTGGTCTCTGTTGTTCTGCCTCGTGTGGTAAGCGCTGCACATGTTGAGGTATTGAGCATTATTTGCAGCAAAGACCCCAGACACTTTGTTATAATGTACTACGTATACATGTATATTAAGTTAAGGGGGCGTTCGAATTGTCTTCTTCAACTGTTCGAAAAAATTTTTTTAAAGAGATTAGTTGAAGTGTCCCATTAGACCGTTTTCTATCATTTCAGAGCTTTCAGTGGAATTGTCGATGACGTCCGATAAGATCGACCATCTCCACGCACTTCGTGATGTAGCTATTGGAAACTCTTCGGAAGAAAAGTCAAAGAATGACAATTCGAACAAGCCAGAAGTGAATAGTCACAAAGAAAAGTATTCCTTTTTGCTCACGGTACCCTGTCCGTGACCGACTTTCCTGGCACCTCACTTCACTCCAACCATGTTTCTCTACGGACTATTCTCTACCAACCACCTGTCCTCTTCCTTATTCCTACTTTTACGTAATTATGTCATTGTGTTTCCTGTGTGTTCTATTGGCAATGTAGGTAATGGAAATTGTTCGACATGCCGCTTACAAGGAGACCGCTGCGCCTCGAAACCGTCGTTTTCTTCAGGTAAAATAGAGAAAAGACAAAATGTTACGAGTTATGAATAACTGTGCATCGATGTAACCAGGTATTATACCGTCAGCAAGTGTGACGAAAGGGCACAAAACTGATAAGGAGTACTTAGCTGAAAAACTGACAAGGAATGCTCAGCTTCCCCTTCCATGCTTACCATATCAACTTGAACCTCCCAATTTAGGTGGTCTGTTACTTTGCGTCATTGAGTTGTAGTAAGACCAGTATGTCCAATTGTCTTACTATTCTCGTCTTCATCCAGTAACGTTCGGCATTCTTTGTTGCTGTGGGACAGAGTCCATGCTCATCTTCATTGCGCTTTCCTTCCCCTCTTTGGATATTTCCTAACCTGAGCCTCCCAAGTTGGAATGTTGTTGTTTACACATCTTAGATGTGTTGGAGTGAGGTGTTAGGTCGTTGAATGTCTCAGTACTGCTTGTCAGTTTTGTGCCCTGATGTCTCACTTGCTGACGGTGTATTATCTGATTGCACTGTGGGACAGTTGGTCATAACTTGTAACATTTTGCCTTTTATTTATTTTTTACATGATTACATTGGCTACACATCCGAGCTCGTCAGGTAAAGTCATTATTATCTGTTATACTGAGTATTCCAAGTATCCCGTTGCTATGGAGAGTATCGTGACAATTGAGGTCATTCGCTGATGTTATGTTCATAATAATTGTTAAAAAAAGGATGAAGTTTCGTTTTCAATCCGTGCATATAGTAAAAAGTCGTCTGTACTTTCAATACGCTTCACAAAGCTATCACCGACTCATTTTTTCGATGTCCGCCATCCTAGTTTTGAAAGTAGCAAGAATCTTCATAGATTCATTTCCTGCCTGTGTTTAAATTCAGGCAAGTACATGTGTGCAGTGCATGCCGCTTGCCGAAAGAACTATAATAGCATGTGGACAAGCTGATCTTCTCATTTACATTGTCCGACTTATAAAAAAATTCATCCCCACAAAATGTTCTCCTCACATACTTTACTGTCCAACAGATGACCACTGCCAACTATGGAGCATTATCATCTTCACAGCTGTTTAGGAAAATTTGCCTTCAACACTTATATCCAGTAATTGTTATAATTTACTAAGAAAATGGTGGACATCACGCAACTGCATTAGAACGGAAAGGGGGTTTATCAACTGACAACCGCTCTATTCAGTTGCTATTCACAGTGAGTGGCCCGAAACGTCACAATATTTTGACGTCACTGATAAAGAATTTTCATCCAGCGCATGCGCCACGTGTGAATAGCAACTGCATTGAGCGATTGCAAGTTGCCCCTATTCTGTAATTGTTCTTGTGTGTATTATATATACGCAGACTTACCTTCAGCTGGAGGAATTTTATTCCGAAGGCCAAGTGGACGCTAACACTCTAGTTGTTCTAGTCAGCGGGGAACAACTTGTTGGGAAATCCACACTGATCAAGACATTGAGAAAAGAAGAAAACAATGGCACATCAAACGACTCGAAACGAACCCGAGGCATCCAGGTGTCCAACTTCACGGATGAGCGTGGTCAGCATTTGCGTATCAAAGATCTCGCTGGGCAGGATGCGTTTTCAGCGACACACGACATTTTCTGCCTATCCACATCAGTACCAAGCCTCGGTCTTGCTGTTGTCAATAGTAAATGGGACGCGAAACGGATGACAACAAGCATAACCACCACAGCTGGTCGGTTTTTGAGCCGGATGCCGCCATCGGTAACATCAGGTCAGTGCGATACTTTATCAAATGCGTTTTTGTTAATTTTTGTTTGTGTCTGTTGATCCGTATGTCGGCATGTACTGTAGCAGACATGGAAATTCAGTTGATTGACCGGGGCCGGCACCCTCAGCGCCTACAGAACACTGCGTGCAGTGCACAGTCATGTTGATCCGATGTGACCAGCGCGCTGCAGCGCATGTGTGTACCGCTTGTCCACGGCTGCATGGCGAGTGCCCTGGGGCCGCAAGATGTGTGACCGGATTTCCATGTCCACGACAGTACATGCATGAATGAATGATTAGGGCATGTGTTTGATTCTGTACACTGGTGCAGGGAGGGCACTGTGTGTGTGTGCATGCAGGCATGTATGTGTGTGTGTGTGTGTCCCATATGGTGCAGTGGTATGTGCAGCGATTTCCAATCGATAGGTTGCGGGTTCGATTCCCGACGATTATGGTCACACGTCTTTCTTCTCTTTCTCAGACTCTTCCTGACTTTTCTTTCTTTCTATTGGGTGGTTACCAACAGCCAGTGCATGCCGGAGTATGTGGTGTGGTGTGTGTGTAGAAAAAAGAAAAAGAAATAAAATGGAAAAATGAAAAATAGGGATTCACTGGCCAGAAAAAGTCACTTCAAACAGCTGTGTGGTGGATACCAGGCTAAAATAGTGGCGGTCAATTCATCAGCCTTGCAAGCTGTTGAATGGTGTAATCCCAGCACAAGAAAGTTGCTATGTCTAACATAGCTGTTCGCTATCATCGCTCCCGCGATGGGCATGTCTGAGGTCTGAGGTGTGTGTGTGTGTGTGTGTGTGTGTGTGTGTAAAAAATGGAAAAATGAAAAATAGGGATTCACTGGCCAGAAAAAGTCACTTCAAACAGCTGTGTGGTGGATACCAGGCTAAAAATAGTGGCGGTCAATTCATCAGCCTTGCAAGCTGTTGAATGGTGTAATCCCAGCACAAGTTGCTATGTCTAAAACATAGCTGTTCGCTATCATCGCTCCCGCGATGGGCATGTCTGAGGTCTGAGGTGTGTGTGTGCGTGTGTGTGAGTGTGCATGTGTGTGCGTGTGTGTGCATGTGTGCGTGTGTGTGTTCATGTGTGTGTTATTTATAGTGGTGTGCACGGGTAGTCGGATACCCATGCAACCTGTGAGGACCTCGGGTAGACGGGTACAGAATAGTACCTGAAAACCTGAAGTCGCTGATGGCATCATGTACAGTGCACATGTACAAATTCATGTAGTACTCCCCATTTCTATCTAGTGTGTAATGGAAGGGTGCATTGTGGTGTCACCATGGAAACATTACCCAATAGGGTATCCGTGCAAACCGTGGAAAACTACCCAAACCCGATAGCTGAAGAAAAGTCTACCTGACTCGGCCCTAGATATTCATCTCTCCGTGCATGGTAAAGGCCTGCAATAAGTCCCTGGGTAGACACATTGGTGAAGGTCCAGAACATGTGCGTCAATTTGGGCCCGGGAGCATATGTGGTCCCGCCCACATTTTGGATGCATGAAATCAGACTGTTTTTCACATGAACAAACAGTTTTATTCACAAGTGCTGTACACTGTACTTGTTGTGAACCATCTGGTTCTCTCAAGTATCAGAAACGAACGACCACATGGCACGAGGACAACTATTTAATCTTGACAGTACATTTCCCTTCGATCAACTAATGATAATGAATAACTAACACTAAAACCACCCAGTAGTTATAGCGTGAACATGACAGCGTATACGAGAAAAGCATACACATACAACATACAACTACAGCGCGCACAGCAAACCGCACCCAGCGCCTGTAGCGTATACCACGTCGTAAACACCAGCAGTACGGCGGAGTCGGGATACAAATGCATTGAAACGAACACAATGTCAAAAGCGAGAAGGCCTTTCACTCTTGAGAACTTGTGGTTTCGCAACAGTACTAACGAATTGTTACTGCACATCAAGCTGAACATGCACTGCCCCATGTACTGGGTCTTTCCTTTTGCCCATGCGTGTTTACACGGAGGCGGTCTAGAAAATGAGATAAGAGTGTCGACACATGGCATATGGGCGCGTCCACGGATAGTGGACATTATAAAAATCTTCAAGTTATTCCGAACTTTCCAGAGTTGGACTTTTCACGCTGTGTGTGTGCAGTGGTTAACAGTTTTACCACACAGAGCACTATGGTCTGTGCATACAGTTATGTACCACTACCAGTCTACTTGATACCCACACTATCATGCTACATGAATCACGTGGCACAAATCCACAGACTTTTCACGTGCACATACATGCAGTCAGGGAAAGTGAGCTTTGTGTTTGAGAAGGAAATTAATTATTTTATTTTTGGGCATGGAATAGACCGCCTCATCTTTGCTGCAACAATGAGTCCACAACTGACAAGTGAGAAAACAGCAAACAGCTTCTGGATCGAAAACGTTCAGATCCTTTATTGTTGAGAGCCTTGAATGGAAGAGCCGTGCCCTTGGTTCAAATATTCTGCTCTCTTCTCCAATTGAGCAACGTCCGAAATGTCCATACATTAATTGTCTATGCCCGATGGAGGCCAAGATTTTCGGAAACATTCAGAGAACTCGCATCTGTCTTCTCCATCTCCAGACTTTGCTCTCCAGAGATCTGATAATAGAATCAGCCTGGTCGGCATTAGCTGCTTCTTCTTTGTTTGTCGCAGAAACAGCAGCGCTCACTTCTGACTGGCCTGTGCCGCCACTTCTCCAGTAGATTACCAAGGTTCTCAGCCCGAGACCGAACACATGGAGGTCAGGCATGGTTCCATCCTCACTCACGAGATATATCTTCGAGGCCGCTCATAACACCCTAGTACGTACTATCGGTCGCCAATTCATTTGAAGTAGCATTAGCACAATTGCTTTAAAACACTCTTTTGACCATTTTTTAGCTGCATGCTATGATATTGCAGAGAGTGTGTTGCTTAAAATCACCTTTCCTCAAATCTCCTCACCACAAATTATATATTTTTGTTTGCGTTTCCCATCTCTTGTTGTTGCAAATACAGACCAGCCGTTCAATGTCATGATCATTGCGACCTTCCGCGACGAGATTAAGAGAGAGGATCATGGAAAACTTGCTGCAAAGCTTGCCACAAGCTATAGTAGTGTCGAGAAGGAGTTTGGTGATAAACTCCACTTTCGAGGACGCTTTGCTATCAATGCCACCATCAATGACGCAGACTTCGATCGCCTGAGAGTAAAACTTTCTGAGGTCTGCAGAGATATCTTGAGCGTAAGTAAAACTGTAAACCAGATTTCAATTACTACTAGTGGAGAAACTAGGGGATAGTAAAGGGATCAGGAAAGATAAAGTGTGATAGAGAGAGGCAAAGATGCAAAGATGGAAAGATGGAGAGAAAGAGGGAGAAGGATAAAGAGAAAGATAATGAGAACGAGAAAGAGAAAGAGAAAAAACAAGAGAGAAGAGAATGAGAGAAAGAGAGGCAGAAAGAGATGAAGAGAAAGATGGACAGAACGATGGAGAGAAAGAGTTAGGGAGACAGAGAGTGAGAGTGGGAGTTAAAGAGAGACGGAGATAGAACTGCAATGCACACTAGTGGAGTTCTTTCGAAAATCGGCACCAGAACACAACCCCAGTCAGGCCCAGACAACACCGAATTGCGAAAATGAGAAACAGTTTAAAAGATGCGTTGCTCGAAGAAGCCAGCCAGCCGCTGCATGCCGTACCAGCACGATGGTGCACGCCCGCACACAGCCAGAATCAATGCACGTGTGGTAGCAGCGCAGGGGAAAGCAAAAGGGTTCGACATTCGGGTTGTCATTCAGCCGGCTCAAAGTCCCAATCTAAACTTCGACGACTTGGTATTCTTCCACAGCCTGCAGGCAGACTTGTCACTTGTGACGAAGGAAACCAGAAAGAAGCTTCTGCAAGCTGTGGAAACATGTTGGCATGAATACCCAGTTGCCAAGATGAGGAGCATTTGGCTGTGTCTGTATGCCTCTTTCCATCACGGCATTCTGGAGAGTGCCAGAGACAACAACTACCAGCGCCACTTTGGAGGTCGTCAAGCTCACAGTTCTGGCAAAGAACTTGGCGATCTCCATGATTAATTAGTGTCTTGGCAACTTTTAAAGGCTGCGGAACAATAACGAAAGTCAGCGAGGATGCAGACTCAATGTCATCATGGAGTGAGTCGTCATCAGATTCAGAAGAAGAGTGAAGCTCGACTACTTTGAAACGAGCTGTGTGACATCTGTAAATAACTAATCTCTCATAAGCTGCTGTGTTTTCCACTTTTCAAAGTGTGTTTGTAGCCATAACATGCTTATGACTGAACTGTAAATATGCAAGGAAGTTTTGCATGCGGAGGAAGTACGTCATTAGTGGATTGGGTTCGTTCTCAGTGACGTATACATACGTCATTAACGATAAAAGGTTTAATCATGTTTGTGAACAGAGAGTACTTTACCCACTGTGTTGATATGCATGTTCAGAAATCTTGCAAGCAACCCAAAGTGCTCGGGAAGGCAGAGGAAATACTGGCACAACTGCATGACAACATCCAAGCGCCATTCTCAACAAGTCGGGAGTTTTCTCGACAGCTTTGTGCTGCTAGCCACGTAGAGTATGATGACAATGCAGACAGCATCAACACCGAACAAATCCGTCGATATCGCAAGATCCTCAATGCGTATGGCCTGGTATGTACATACTCTGCAGATCGAGTAATTTCAATTTGCTTGCAGTAGATGTATTTCATGTTATGATGTATGTCATGTACCTCATGTACATCTCTTAGGGGTCGTTGCAAAAGTGTTTTATCGTCCCTGAAATGAACATCGCTCATTTCTTACTCGGACACCCTCCACTCCCTTTGAAAGGAACGCAGCTTGCTATGCTGGATGATGAAAATTGCATGCATGTATATGTAGTCATGTACATATGTATAGTATCGGTCGACTTGTGTTTTTTCCAGATTTTTTGGAAACTGGCACCCTAACTTTTTCGTGTCTTCCGCACATAGTTGTAGATATCGTGAAAACAACAGTACATCCGGCATGGTGTGACCCGTGCAATTACTCCTTGCCACATTTGAGGGCAGAAAGACCCAAGAACAGGGAAATAAAAATTCAGCCAGGTTTACAAAATTTGGAGAGGTATGCATGGCAAAGTATGTGGAGAAGCAGATCCCAAACACATATTCTTGAAATTTAAAGTGGATTTTTGATCCTCAATTCGGCCCAAATCGAACTTTCAAAAGCCAGCGGGACAGTTTCCAATGAATGGACTGTAGTGTCGGTCGACTTGCGATTTTTGCCCCCTCCCCCCCCCCCCCCCCACCCCCTCCAACGAACGATGCTTGTTTCAGGGTCGACAAAAAAAAACTTTTGCAACGACCCCTAAAGTGGATTTGTTCTTATCCGTTGGTTTGAGGGAAAGATGCAACCGGTTCCATTTGTTCCTTCTTTTTTTCAAGCCCATATCTAGAACACTATGATGCCCATCCTGCCATTAGCTGTAGTTTATTATCTATTATTCAGTGGTAGACCAGCTATACACCGATACTAGTAGGTGTAAGGCTGTTGGAAACTTCAAGATGAAGTGAAAATTGTGGAACGGGTTTAGTGTGTTGCTGTGCACAATATGGCTAGCTGGGGCTTGACAGCAGGGGACATCACCTACAGATTGCTGGTTTTAGGCTCATAAAGAAATTATTGACAAACGGGTGCATTGTGCTTTGCACCTTTGATGGATTGATCTTCAACAGTGAGTTTCTATGAGGATGTGCTGCATAGTCCTGCTTTAGCTGGCACCAGAGGGTTGCATTTGTGTCCATGAGAGGATACGGCACTTATTTCTGCGCAGCTCAAGCCAGGGCATCTGTACTCGTTTCCCTTACATCCATTTCTTTAAAACTTAGGATGGTTCATTTAACAGTTTCGCATTGTCTCTCAATGTGGGGTCAGGGGAAGTGTGCTGTCATGACGCGTCGATGATTGGCTGGTTGACTTGCTTTGTTTTATTTTATTTTGGAGGTTTTTGGCCTTTTTATTATCCATCTGTCTGCGCATGCGTGTGGAATGTGTGTGCATCCATGTTTGGGCATGTACCGTGCGTCGGCTTACAACTATGTGTGTTGCCATGTGTATGTATTTGCATATCGTGTTTTTGTTTCTAGATTGTTTCTTTCTCATCCCCTGAGCTGGACGACATCATCGTTAACCGACCCAACTGGTTGCTCTCCACGGTCATTGGTCTCATTCTCGCACCACCTGGGCTTGACGATGAAGATATGCTGCACTTCATAGATGGTGTTGCGAAGGTCCAGGAAGTCCTTGGCAAGCTTAACAGCTGCGAGGGAGCAGAAGGTCAGGGCCCCCTGCTGCTGCAGATGGTGATACAACTAGGTGTGTTGCTGCAGGAGAAAGAAAGGATCCTGGCACCCAGCCGTCTTCCGACCGCTGACAACTGCCTCGGCTCACTGGCCAAGAAAGATTCATCATCTCAGTCGGCGTGCGCAGGAGTCTCTTTCACGACTCAGCACTGCTTCTCCACTGCTCTTGTTATCCGGCTACAGACAGAGCTGTACGCCTATTTCCACGAGCTTCACGGCATTCCTGCTGAGCTCTGGAAGAATCTGGTGGTAGTGGCTCCAGTCCATTCCCCAGCCCGTGGTTGCATCTCCGTCACGGACAGCCTGCGCCAAGCCGTCGCTGTTGTCCATGCGCCAGTTGAAGATACGCTAGATGGCTATTGTCTGCTGGCTCTGTTGCGCATGGTGTTTGATAGGCTGGCAGCACAGTATAGCCCGGGCACTAATTACTCCACGAGCATCCTCAGCTCCGCTTCCATTCGTCAGCACATCCACGAGCCAAGTACCAAGTTTGATTTCGCTGTGTACGATGCAGAGCAAGTCAGATCATCTGTAGCAACACAGGGTCATCTCTCCACTAGCCACCGTTACGTCGATCGTGCCCCGCTTCTTCTCAAATGGCCAGTTAACCATGCTTCACTGCTCTCTGCACAGTCCTTTGAGTCCGTCCGAGAAAGCCTTGGTGAGTCCGACCTGCCTGCACTGGCCACCTGCCTGGGCCTTACATCATCATCTTCATCACGTGGGCACAGTAATCATCTACACGCTGCAGCAGCATTGGTCCACAGCTGGGCAGTAACCGACTACCATCACACATCGACCAAGCTTCACCAGCTGCTAGTGAAATCACCGAACGCCCAGCGCTTTGCAAAGATCTGCAAGGTGCTACGGCAGCATGAAGAACTGGTGAGTGTGATCGCCTGTTGCATACCCCCCTCTCTCTCTGTCTCTCTCAGTCTCCCTCAGTCTCTTCCTCTCTCTGTCTATCTCTTTCTCTCTCTCAGTGTCTCTGTCTCTCTGTGTCTCTCTGTCTCTCTCTGCCTCTCTCTCTTTCTCTCAGTCTCTCTGTACTTCACCCCCCCCCTCCCCCCCCCCCCCCTCTCTGCCTATGTCTATCTGTTGATGTATGCAAGTTGTTCCACCATTTTACTCAACAAAACATCTGTCACCTTCCATTCACACATTGACAATTCACAATGCTTTCTCAGCCGTGTTATTCTTCTTTATTTGACTCTCAGTGGTGTGGATGATATTGACACTAACTGATGTTGATATCAGAGCCATGTTTGGTGCTTGTTTGTATCCTTGTTACTCTCCGCACTGCAGCTGGCCACCGATTTCCCGGACATATTCCGGAAGCGTCGGGTGCAAGTCGTCGAGCCGGTCTCCGCCGGAGCTACTTCCTCCACTGTTCCACCAGACTTGTCAGAGAGCGTTCTTTCGAGCAGCCAGTCACACTCTGATCAAGCCAGTCCATCCACTGCCGCTCGGCAAGATGATGCTGGTAAAGTTGAATGTTCTCAATACACCATGTGTGCTCCCTGTATGCTAGTGTTAGTTTACTTGTGTGCAAATGTCTACTTCACACTATCTTGCAACACAACTTGATCTATGGGCTTGCTCAGGTCCCAAAGAGAACTTCTGTTTGCATGGGATTCTATACGAAAAAAAAGAATAATTTCCTCTGTGGATAATGAACACGTGACTGGTTTGGTATGTGTGTTATGCTTACCTTTATGATTTGATACCCATTCCTATAATCGAATATTTCTGCACAGAGACATGGATAGTTTCTTTAAAATTCAGTTTTCTGTTCTTTCCTGTTGAATGTTCCAGGCAATGCTGAGCATCACGCTGCTGATGGAAGCTGTGGAATTTTCCTATCCACTTCCCCACTGTAAGTTCTACGCATGCATTGCTCAACAATGAAGTATAGAACAGTTGAATCAGTCCTAGGTAACATTCAGTGAAATGTACTGCACCATTTCCAACATAATGCGTCAGGCCGGCCCAGTGAGTGAGTTCTCTGACCATGATTGTGCAATGACAGGTATAGATGTATCATGATCAAGTCTTGACTTGAAGAGGATTGCTTCAACTGTGCTGTACACCACAGTGAGTTGGGAACACGAGGTGTGGAAAACAGGGCAACATTGATGCAGAAGGTGGGTTTTCACCTTTGCCCATAAAATTATACTGAAATTGGTGGATCCTACTTTTTCTCTCCATCCGTAAAGAAGCGGCAGCTGACGTCTTTCATGTGGTCTGGTCATGTTGTCTTTTCCTGTGGTTTTTTCATGTGGTATTTTCATGTGGCGGTGTCGTCATCCCTAGAAACCAGAAAGGTCTTATTGAGCTGTGTAGTTCCCAGATCCTCTTTAAAACACCCTTCCCTATTTGAAGTACATAATCAGAAGAAAGTAAAGATCGCAGATACGCAACAAAACCGGCTATGCAATTGTGTTGAGAAACACAACCAGTTTAGGAAGTTTTGCTTGTACAAGGCCACCACCATGCCTGAGATACCAGGGTGGCAGATATAGCACGTGACAGCGAGGGTGACTTAGTAAGTATCACAAGCAATGCCTGACAAGGTGCAAACTTCATTAGCTGCATCTATGTTACCCTCACTTCGAATACAGTGTAGTGAGTAGCCACTTGACAGTGGTTGTCAGAGCAATTAACTGCATGTAAAGTGCTTCACGCTTGCATCACAGCATTTGTTAGCAGAGTACACGCTCACTGGTGTCAGCACTGGTCTTGAACTCAGAACCTTGCGATTGGCAGGAAAGTCCACACCACTCGGCCAAAGTACTGGTCAGTAGGCAGTGGCAATAATTTCCTTACACTGCTCGCTTAATGACATGTTTTGAAAATTATCAATTCAGCAGGAAATTGTGGTGAGTGCATGCCTAAAGCCTGGTGTCAGGTAAAGTGTGTGAAGAGACCTGCGGGCAGAATTGTAGGCAGTAGTGTAGGCGTGTAGGCAGAAGTGTAGGCAGTTGTGTAGGCAGTAGTGTAGACAGAAGTGTGGGTAGAATTGTTGGCAGTTGTGCGGGAAAGTAGTGTATGCAGTAGTGTAGGCAGTAGTGTAGGCGGTAGTGCGGGCAGTAGTGTAGGCAGTAGTGTAGGCAGTAGTGTGGGCAGTAGTGTAGGCAGTAGTGTAGGCAGTAGTGTAGGCGGTAGTGTGGTTAGAATTGTCGGCAGTTGTTCGGGAAGTTGTGCAGGCTGCACTGAGGACTGAAGGCAGTTGTGTAGGCAGTAGTGTAGGCAGTAGTGTAGGCAGTAGTGTAGGCAGTAGTGTAGGCAGTAGTGTAGGCAGTAGTGTAGGCAGTAGTGTAGGCAGTAGTGTAGGCAGTAGTGTAGGCAGTAGTGTAGGCAGTAGTGTAGGCAGTAGTGTAGGCAGTAGTGTAGGCAGTAGTGTAGGCAGTAGTGTGGGCAGTAGTGTGGGCAGTAGTGTAGGCAGTAGTGTAGGCAGTAGTGTAGGCAGTAGTGTAGGCAGTAGTGTAGGCAGTAGTGTGGGCAGTAGTGTAGTCGGTAGTGTGGTTAGAATTGTCGGCAGTTGTTCGGGAAGTTGTGCAGGCTGCACTGAGGACTGAAGGCAGTTGTGTAGGCAGTAGTGTAGGCAGTAGTGTAGGCAGTAGTGTAGGCAGTAGTGTAGGCAGTAGTGTAGGCAGTAGTGTAGGCAGTAGTGTAGGCAGTAGTGTAGGCAGTAGTGTAGGCAGTAGTGTAGGCAGTAGTGTAGGCAGTAGTGTGGGCAGTAGTGTAGTCGGTAGTGTGGTTAGAATTGTCGGCAGTTGTTCGGGAAGTTGTGCAGGCTGCACTGAGGACTGAAGGCAGTTGTGTAGGCAGTAGTGTAGGCAGTAGTGTAGGCAGTAGTGTAGGCAGTAGTGTAGGCAGTAGTGTAGGCAGTAGTGTAGGCAGTAGTGTAGGCAGTAGTGTGGGCAGTAGTGTGGGCAGTAGTGTAGGCAGTAGTGTAGGCAGTAGTGTAGGCAGTAGTGTAGGCAGTAGTGTAGGCAGTAGTGTAGGCAGTAGTGTAGGCAGTAGTGTGGGCAGTAGTGTAGTCGGTAGTGTGGTTAGAATTGTCGGCAGTTGTTCGGGAAGTTGTGCAGGCTGCACTGAGGACTGAAGGCAGTTGTGTAGGCAGTAGTGTAGGCAGTAGTGTAGGCAGTAGTGTAGGCAGTAGTGTAGGCAGTAGTGTAGGCAGTAGTGTAGGCAGTAGTGTAGGCAGTAGTGTGGGCAGTAGTGTGGGCAGTAGTGTAGGCAGTAGTGTAGGCAGTAGTGTAGGCAGTAGTGTAGGCAGTAGTGTAGGCAGTAGTGTGGGCAGTAGTGTAGGCGGTAGTGTGGTTAGAATTGTCGGCAGTTGTTCGGGAAGTAGTGCAGGCAGCACTGAGGACTGAAGGCAGTTGTGTAGGCAGTTGTGTAGGCAGTAGTGTAGGCAGTTGTGTAGGCAGTAGTGTAGGCAGTTGTGTAGGCAGTTGTGTAGGCAGTAGTGTAGGCAGTAGTGTAGGCAGTAGTGTAGGCAGTTGTGTAGGCAGTAGTGTAGGCAGTTGTGTAGGCAGTTGTGTAGGCAGTACTGTAGGCAGTTGTGTAGGCAGTAGTGTAGGCAGTTGTGTAGGCAGTAGTGTAGGCAGTAGTGTAGGCAGTAGTGTAGGCAGTTGTGTAGGCAGTTGTGTAGGCAGTACTGTAGGCAGTTGTGTAGGCAGTAGTGTAGGCAGTTGTGTAGGCAGTACTGCCTACACAACTGCCTACAGTACTGTAGGCAGTTGTGCAGTAGTGCAGACAGGACTGAGGAGGAGGGCGGGCAGGACTGAGGAGGGCGGGCAGGACTGAGGAGGGCGGGCAGGACTGAGGAAGGCGGGCAGGACTGAGAAGGGCGGGCAGGACTGAGGAGGGCGGGCAGGACTGAGGAGGGCAGGCAGGACTAAGAAGGGCGGGCAGGACTTAGCAGCGCGGGAGGGAGTGTGTGATGGAGTGACGGCAGGAGTGAGGCCAGGAGTGTCATCAAGAATGCCAGCAGAGAAGTGAGGGGAGGAGTATGAGGGTGGTTAGGAGTGTGGGCATGGGTCTGAATGTGCAGAGAAGTGTTGGCAGGGGAGTGTGGGCAGAGTGTACACTGTTCTTCTGAAAGGGGGTCTCCTGGGGAAGCTAGGTCCGCTCACACTATGGCCAGTGACTGTGTGGGTGCACTAACCACGGATGGCATAATGTCAGCCAGTAAACACATATCCGTGAACCTGGAGCCATGGTAGAGAAGTGTGGGCAGGAGAGTGTGGGCAGGGAGTGTGGGCAGGGGAGTGTGGGCAGGGGAGTGTGGACAGGGGAGTGTGGGCAGGGGAGTGTGGGCAGGGGAGTGTGGGCAGGGGAGTGTGGGCAGGGGAGTGTGGGCAGGGGAGTGTGGGCAGGGGAGTGTGGGCAGGGAGTGTGGACAGGGGAGTGTGGGCAGGGGAGTGTGGGCAGGGGAGTGTGGGCAGGGGAGTGTGGGCAGGGGAGTGTGGGCAGGGGAGTGTGGGTAGAGAAGTGTGGGCAAGGGAGTGTGGGCAGAGAAGTGTCGGCAGAGAAGTGTGGGCAGGGGAGTGTGGGCAGGGGAGTGTGGGCAAGAGAGTGTGGGTAGGAAGTGTGGGCAGGGGAGTGTGGGCAGGGGAGTGTGGACAGGGGAGTGTGGGCAGGGGAGTGTGGGCAGGGGAGAGTGGGTAGAGAAGTGTGGGCAAGGGAGTGTGGGCAGAGAAGTGTGGGCAGAGAAGTGTGGGCAGGGAAGTGTGGGCAAGGGAGTGTGGGCAAGGGAGTGTGGGTAGGGAGTGTGGGCAGGGAATGTGGGCAGGGGAGTGTGGGCAGGGGAGTGTGGGCAGGGAGTGTGGGCAGGGGAGTGTGGGCAGGGGAGTGTGGGCAGGGGAGTGTGGGCAGGGAGTGTGGGCAGGGGAGTGTGGGCAGGGGAGTGTGGGCAGGGGAGTGTGGGCAGGGGAGTATGGGTAAGGAGTGTGGGTAGGGAGTGTGGGCAGGGGAGTGTGGGCAGGGGAGTGTTGGGCAGGGGAGTGTGGGCAGGGGAGTGTGGGCAGGGGAGTGTGGGCAGGGAGTGTGAGCAGAGGAGTGTGAGCAGGGGAGTGTGGGCAGGGGAGTGTGGGCAGGGGAGTGTGGGCAGGGGAGTGTGGGCAGGGGAGTGTGGGCAGGGGAGTGTGGGCAGGGGAGTGTGGGCAGGGGAGTGTGGGCAGGGGAGTGTGAGCAGGGGAGTGTGGGCAGGGGAGTGTGGGCAGGGGAGTGTGGACAGAGAAGTGTGGGCAGGGGAGTGTGGGCAGGGGAGTGTGGGCAGGGAGTGTGGGCAGGGGAGTGTGGGCAGGGGAGTGTGGGTAGGGAGTGTGGGTAGGGAGTGTGGGCAGGGGAGTGTGGGCAGGGGAGTGTTGGGCAGGGGAGTGTGGGCAGGGGAGTGTGGGCAGGGGAGTGTGGGCAGGGGAGTGTGGGCAGGGAGTGTGGGCAGAGGAGTGTGGGCAGGGGAGTGTGGGCAGGGGAGTGTGGGCAGGGGAGTGTGGGCAGGGAGTGGGGGCAGGGGAGTGTGGGCAGAGAAGTGTGGGCAGGGAGTGTGGGCAGGGAAGTGTGGGCAGAGAAGTGTGGGCAGGGGAGTGTGGACAGGGGAGTGTGGGCAGGGGAGTGTGGGCAGGGGAGTGTGGGCAGGGGAGTGTGGGCAGGGGAGTGTGGGCAGGGGAGTGTGGGCAGGGGAGTGTGGGCAGGGGAGTGTGAGCAGGGGAGTGTGGGCAGGGGAGTGTGGGCAGGGGAGTGTGGGCAGAGAAGTGTGGGCAGGGGAGTGTGGGCAGGGGAGTGTGGGCAGGGAGTGTGGGCAGGGAAGTGTGGGCATGGGAGTGTGGGCAGAGGAGTATGGGCAGAGAAATGTGGGCAGAGAAGGGTGGGCAGGGAGTGTGGGCAGGGAGTGTGGGCAGGTGGAGTTTGGGCAGAGTAGTGTGGGCAGCGAGTGTGGGCAGGGAGTGTGGGCAGGGGGAGTGTGGTTGGGGGAGTGTGGGCAGAGAAGTGTTGGCAGGGAGAGTTGGCTGCGAGTGTGGGCAAGGGCAACGTGGGCAAAGTGTGCAGACAGGAATGTGGGCAGGAGTTTGGGCGTAGGCAAGAGTATGAGCAGGAATGTGTGCAGGAGTGCGGCTAGTAATGTGGGCATATACATGTGTGTGTGCAAGTATCGAATTATGTCATCAAATGATTAGAATTGTTCCATGTTTGTTCGTTTTGAATGTGTTCGTGAGTTTGTATGTATGTGTGTGTGTGTGTGAGTGTATTTGTGTGTGTGTGTGTGTGTGTGTGTGTGTGTGTGTGTGTGTGTGTGTGTGTGTGTGCTGAGCGTTGGCTCATGGAATGCTCGCTCTGTTGTGGAGAGTGATGGACCAGTTCTAGCGGCAGCCGTGAGAGGAATCGTTTCCGATGATAAGCCAGATCCATAGCTGCTGGAGATGGCTCTCTCGTACATGGTCCCGCTCGTCGTTCTATATTGTCGGCCCCGTAGTGGGAAAACGTGACCATAATGGCAGTGTTTACCAGGACCAGGACCAGGTGTGTGTGTGTGCGTGTGTGTGTGTGTGCGTGTGCGTGTGCGTGTGCGTGTGCGTGTGTGTGTGTGTGTGTGCGTGTGTGTGTGTGTGTGTGTGCGTGTGCGTGTGCGTGTGTGTGTGTGTGTGTGTGCGTGTGCGTGTGTATCAACAGCCATGGCATGTGGTCAACGGACGAACGCATTGCAAACCTGTATGAGGAGAATGAAGCGGAGCTCTCTGAACAAACAGGTTAGTTTTTTCCTTTTAACATAATACTGCTCTCTTTATCCTGTTCTCATCTATCTGCACTCAACTGCCCTTCAATTTGAGTGCTGTTACCATTGTTGTCTTAGTCTGTCTGTATGCTATATACATACACGAAAACATACAAAAATACATACCTTCTTGTCTACCTTCTTGCTCTACATACACTGGCTTATACTTCATTCCATACTCACCCTCATGCAATTGGCCATCTACATAAGTGGTGGATATTGTTCGATATTCACCGCTTATATTCACCACTTTTCGATACGTACTGTAAAGAGAGCAGTACTCGGTGCTGAGCTTAATTTCTCCTCAGTCAGCGCACCGGAGATGGCGAGTGCCGTAGAAAATTTCTACGCTAACTTCCGCACACAGGACTTTTCTGAGTACAAATTAAATCGGCATGTGACCAGGTGGTGACAAGTCATCAGCCAGCGAGCAAACAATGTTTTTTACGCTCGGCATGTCCATGGATTGCGGATCGAGTGGCAGGCAAGGAATTTCGTTTGTACTCAGAAATGTTCTGAATATGGACGTTGGCGTAGAACTTTTCTAGGGCACACAACAGCTCCGGTGCGCTGCCTGAAAAGAAAATATGGGAGGGCACAATCGCTTAGATTGCTGTCTATTAACCGACTCCCGAGAATGATGCTTACAGATTGGTCAAATCTTCTCATCGAAACGGACGATGATTGGCCCACGTAAATCACAAGCGTGCTTTCCAAGGTGATTGGCTCGAGCGTGTTCTCCAAGGTGATTGGCTCGAGCGTGCTCTCCAAGGTGATCGGCCCGAGCGTGTTCTCCAAGGTGATTGGCTCGAGCGTGTTCTCCAAGGTCGTCGCGTCCCGCGCCACAGGCACCAGTACGTGTCCACGATCTGTCCTAACAAACTTGAACAAGATTCTGTCAAGAACACAGTCATCGCTCTCCGATTCATTCAAGACAATGCCAGTCGGTAGTGAAGTAACAACGACTTACGTTAGTTCTGCGTACATGTACATGTATGACCACCGTGACTCGTTTGTTGAGCTGTAGGGATGATAGGGTGAATATGGAGAGGCATAAGTCTATTAATAATAGATATTACATATAGACAGACATACAGGCAATAGTAACTGTTTTCTGATGATCGCTTAGTGCGTGAAACTCAGAGTTAAAATACTTTCTTTGTCCTTTTATTGTCTGAACCGGCTCTGCCTCTCGGTATTGAGCACTCTCTTGGACAGCCTGGAACCTCTCTGTTTTAGAGACAGACATATTCATAAATAGGAACAGCAAACTAATTGAAGGACAGTGTTGACCGCAGATAGATGTGAACCGGATGACGAGAGAAGTCTAGAAATACTGACTGAGAACATAATTGTTTAAATAGAAAGAAGACAGTATGCGCGAGGATTGCAAGGATGGGTCACAATGCAGAACAGCACTGCTTCTTGAAACATGTGGGACGGTCAGATTAATTTTCATGGACCGCGCCAGGCGGAAAAAATCCTCGCGCCGAAGCACAGTGAGGGTAAAAACCAGGTGCATGTCCCCAATGGTGATTGTATGGCATCATGTAAGCAGGCAAATCACATCATAGGAAAAGTTTGAAAAGCAATATTTATGTGCATAGAAATGAAGGTTGGAAGGGCAGGGATACTGATGAGATTCAAACCTGATTGAGGAAGCCAGGAAAAGAAACAACGATAAAAAAAAGTCATCAGATGCCATAGTTGCGACCGAAAAATATTGCCCGAGAAATATTTTCTTGCCTACCTCGCTTCGCTTGCCTGTCCAGAAATTATTTTTTTAAACGTCCGGGCTTCGAAAGTGCTTGGCTTATGTTGAGTGGATGAGTCAATAGTGCGTGACTTATCACAAGTGTGTGGATTAACAGTCTGTGACTAATCATGAGTAGACAGATCACCAATCTCATTGCACACCTATCCCATAATTATGTGTATGCCTGGTGATGTAAAACAAACTGTATCATCTTGTCTTGAAATATGCTGGAGAAAAGAAAAGCATTGCAAGCACCGTGAATGCAAATACCACGCCAGGTACCTATGTGTAGGAGTATTGCAGCAATCTCGTTATTGTCAGATGTGAAAACTGTGCAAACATTCATAGCAAAGTCAACCAGAGTGTTCTGGCAGCATGCATTATGAGGCGAATGCACTACTTAAAAACTTGATGTCGATAAGGACATGTTTAACCGATAAAACAAGTCAAGAATAGTATAAGTGAGGCAGAGGTTACGAAACAAAAAGAAGAGAAGAATATAATGAATCTAAATGCAAAATTTCCTAATCAATTTTCATGACACACTCATCAGGGAAAGCTATTATCTCCTCGTCGGTTATTTAATAAAATTGACGAGCTGGCAGAGCTTCTAAGGGTGTTTGATCATTTGACGTAACAGGCACTTTGTCTGCAGAACATTTATACTGCCTTTGCTGCTTTGGTAGAAACAGTACCGGATCAAATTGCACATTGGCCTCAACAATATTATGATCACGTTCTTTTCTGCTTTTCAGAGACGTTCTTGGATAACCCATTCAAGCATGCCACCTTTATTGATGATATCCACATCTGGCTGCAATCACTAGGTGCTGCTGGCCTACGTAGCAAAGCACAGGGATACGGCTTCTTTACGGATTTTCCTCAGATGAAAAGGCTCATGATCACTGAGAAGTACAATGGTAACGAAGCCCACAACTGTGAGCTACTGGATATCATCATGGCACAGGAACGTGTTGGCTACATCAAGCTGTGCAAGATCGTCAAGGGTTATGGACAGTACACAACACGGCTTGAGCAGATGAACAGTTTGCTGACGGAGAGTGATCGAGTCTAATCAGGTCAGTGATCAGCACACTCCATTCTGATTACATCACCACTGCCGGTTGCCATGACAACTGCTTGAAAATTGTTTGGCCGCAGTGATAGCTTCCGCCTGATTGATGTAACACCTATGTGCAGATCGACTGCACCTCACTTCCTAAGTCACAACGACTTGCACCAGTCTTTTCGGCTAGTTTCCTGAAAGTCCTTTGCACGAGCGTTTCCCTCAGGACTTGGTGTTTATTTTGATTATCCCCTTTGCCCAGTCCTCTGTGAGCTTCAAAGTGTGTCCGCTGGATTGGTCTCATGTTCTGGAGATGTCGACATGAGCTGCAGTTTCTTCGTCAGCGATTTGCTGGTGATAACTCTTCACTAGGCGCTGTACTGTGCGAGAAATGAAATTCAAGCTTGCGAAGCACTTTTGCAGCTTTTCTATAACTCCCCGCGGTCAACCATTCTCGCACCAGACAGCTGGAAGTAAGCAGAAACTGTATTCTCCTTCGCTCTGAAATGCGAACATCCCGACCTTTTTTACGGACTGGAACAGAGTTTGCAGTGTTCGTTGGCGCCAGCTCCAGTGAAAAAGACTCAAACGAACCGATCGCAACTTCTGTGATGATTTGTGCTGCCATGTCGTCGGAAGCAATGCTCAATGGTTATGTTAGGATGGTGAATGGGTGCTTCCATGCCATATAACACGGGCAGAACACCGAAAAATCATCATATTAAGTGCAAAGATATGCGCCAATTTTAACTAGACGGACCAAGTATGCACTGAAGTGTGTTTAGTGCATGTGCGTGCGTGCGTGCGTGCGTGGTGTGGGTTATGTATGTGTGTGTATGTGTGTGTATGTGTGTGTGTGTATGTACGTGTGCGTGTGTGTGCATGTGTGTGTGCACGTGTGTGCGCGTGTGTTTTGTTTTCATTGTCTTTGTCGTTGGTGTTGGTGATTGTGTCACTGCCACCATCACCAACCGTGTACTGAAGTACACCTCATATTCGGGAGCAGTGTGGCCATTTCTGGCGGCTGTGAATAAATATAGTAGTGTGTGTGTGTGTGTGTGTGTGTTTGTGTGTGTAAGTATTTGGAAGTTGGACTAGTTTCGGCTCCACAATCCAGTGTGTCCTTACTATAATATCTTTCATGGCTGAGGTTGTTGGTATGTCTGTTGGCTCTGGGTTCCCAGTACTCAGTAGCCGAGGCTGGTTGGTAAAGTAACTCCGATTTCACTTCAAGGTACCAGTGCATCTAGTGTCTGCTTCTATCAAAGCAGCGTGCTGTATATACTGGTTACCCCAGCAAGTGTAGGGTGTGCATAGGTAACTGTCTTTGTCGTTTTATGCCGATGTACTCTGTGTGGTGTAGACCAGGTGTGTATTGGTGGTCAATTCACATGGCTTCGCCAGTTTTGTGGATTAGACAGTTATCTGGCGCAAGTCTTGATCTGTCTCATTCAGATCTTGTTCGCTATCGTTGTTATAAGAGAAAATCTGTGGGTGCACATCCGGTACATTTGCAGATTTTCGTGCTTCTCTTCTGATGGGCGTATACATGGTACATGGTACATGGTGTGTGTGCGTGCGCGCGTGTGTGTGTGTGTGTGTGTGTGTGTGTGTGTGTGTGTATAAATGGTGTGTACATGTATTTGTGTACACATGTGTATAAATGATGTGTACACTGTTGTGAATTCCAGCAGAAATCCAAGAGAGCTCGATACCGGGAAGGTAGAGCCGTGACACACTAGTCAGAACAACAGATGGCTTGATCAGTCACAACTTAAAGTTTCATGCCATCTCAGGCACTCATCAGGTGATATGAACATCAAGAAAAATAACCCACTATTTTTTTTAAAAGCCCAGTATGGCGGGACAAGGATAACAGAAAACGCTAGGGGCGTTATCAACTCATATCCGATTCAGTGTCATAGCCAGTAAGGATCGCGGTACTAAGGTGATAAAGGATAAAGGTGATAAAGGTGATAAAACTGAGCTGGCCTAGCTAGTGAGTTCCGCGGTGCAAATATGATGGTGACAAGGCGGCAGAGAGCTATCAACTGGCCCTACTGCCTGGAGGCAGGGTGCCGAGAAGATCATGTGTTGACAGCATGAATTTATTTTGATGTCGACATTTGGATATCAACTCTACCCCGCTTGTTGAGGCTCGATCTCCTGCCGGCAGTGATTATTCTCGCCTTCTCCTCGAGGCACAGGCTGCATCTTTTTGTTATGTTGCTGTAGGCCTTGGCCTTCTGAACCACTCGCCACTTGATGTCGTGCGTCTTGCCATTATCTTTTAATTCCCACACATGCTTTGAGAGGCCAGTGGATTTGCGATATCCAGGAAGCTTGATGGATGTCTTGTGGTTCCCGTATCGAAGCTTGAATGGAGGCTCCGTACTGCCAATGTAGGCTTTGGGCCCATTGCTGTGACCATCACTCGACACCTCCGCCGCGTAGACTATGCTGGTTGCTTGGCACGCTCCGTTGAGAGGGCACTGGTCCTTGCGACGGCAGTTGCACGGCTTGTCCGGTTCCTGGACGCACAATTGACGCTTATTGTGGCCACTGATAATGTGGGCCATATTCGGCAAACAGGAGTAGCTCACCTTCACATTGAAGCGGTTGAAGATTTTGTTCATTTTGGACCCCTTAGGAAAATGCTTGTCGATCAGCCGGAGAAAGGTGCCGGCGATGTTGGTCCGGACACTCTTGGAGTATGGCGGGTTAAACCACACCACATTTCGTTTCCTTTTTCTTTTTTGCTTGCTGCCGTTCATTGCAGCAGGTGGCGTTGGGTCAATGTACTTGATGTTGGCAGGTAATCCGCTGGCTGCTAATGCATTGCGATATGCAGGGGCAGCATCGGCGAATACGCCGCTGTCGGCAGATATGCTTGAGACACGTTGAGCGATCATATCAGGGATGTTCCGTAGTATGGATGGTGGGTGATTGGACATGGCGTTGACGTAGAGAAGTGCGTCTCCAGGTTTACGATACGGCTGGAATTTCCCGGTGTCGAGGCATTAACTGTCGAAAGATTAACATCGATAGTGATTTTTAGATCATACTGCTTGAATACTTCGATAATGGACTTCCTCGTGCGGTCGGCAACTGGCCCTGGTGCATTTTTCAGCACGGCAAGGCCGTCGTCTCTGTAAAGTCCAATTCCGGCCTCATCGACGTGCACAGACAACTTGCTCAATAGGAAAGCACCAACGAGCTCACATATCTCTGCTCCATCGTACGATCCCATCGCCACGTCGAAGTTGCATTGTGCGTTGTTCTTTATCCATGGACGGCTGCCCTGGAACAGGAGTGACCTACGGGAGTGCATGATGATGTCGATGTCACTTTGGGTCAGTGCAGCAAACTGCTCAGCAAATGCCAGTGCAGACCGGAGGAGAGGCTCGGTGATGCTTGGATAAAAGTCAACAACGTCAAAGCAGATGAAGGAGTGGCTCTGCTTATTAGGTATGGCCTGGAACCACTTGAGCACAGCCGCGGTGTTCTTCCAGAGGTTCATGTTCTGACGTTCCACGATGCTCCTGATCACCTTGTCGAGGATCCCCTTGCTGAGTCGACCCATGTCAGGCTTGGCAGGATTTATCAATCGGCAGGGAAGGCTGCTCTCGAACCTTGGTTTATGATCCTTCATAGTAATAAAGGCCTCAGCTTTGGGTAGGGTCTCCATTCTATCATCGAGCTTAGCCTTGCGTGATAGATCCCTTGCCTCGTTATTAATCTCGTCGTAGGTAGATTCAGGTGCTAACTGGTAGTGCTTAGTAGTGTTATCTCGCAGCAGCTTCTCATACGGTTCGGTCTTGACCAGATACGTATTTCTTGTTTTATCCGCGCGGACGATGATGTCATCGGTAGAGTTGAAGTTCTTAGAGTCTTGCTTGAGTTTATCTTGGAAGGGATCGGAAACTGTACGAAATGAAACCTTTTCGACCATATCCAGCAGATCTTCTTCAAAATGCCTCATCTCCTCAACTTGCGGGGGGCATTTCCTGTATTTGAAGACGGGAGTGTCGTCCAAATCTGCTTCATCGGCTTGGTCGTCTTTCAGAAAGAACCTGAATCGGATATGAGTTGATAGCCCCTCTAGCGCTTTCTGTTATCCTTGTCCCGCCATACTGGGCTTTAAATAGTGGGTTATTTTTCTTGATGTTCATATCACCTGATGAGTGCCTGAGATGGCATGAAACTTAAAGTTGTGACTGATCAAGCCATCTGTTGTTCTGACTAGTGTAAATGATTTTGTGTACCCGTGTGTATAAATGATGTGTACATGTATTTGTGTACGTGTGTGTGTATAAATGGTGTGTACATCATGTATTTGTGTACACGTGTGTATAAATGGTGTGTACATCATGTATTTGTTTGTTTGTCACATACATGTTACAGGTGTCTACACTCTCTAACCAGGTTATCGTTGTCATGGTCACTGAGGACAGAGTCGGAACAGTGGCTGATGTTTCCTATCATCGATCATTAGTCATGCTGGCTAGAAATTTGCCATTGTGGCAATTTGTTGTTTACTATTTCACTTGCATTTGCCATGCATGTATGTATACCAATCCTTCACTTGTTTGCCTCAGTATTGAAGAGCACTATGTATTTGTGTTTGTGTTCACTACGGCCTTCACTCGTTTTTTTATTTTTTTATTGCATGTATGTGTGTGTTTGTGAGTGTATGTGTATGTGTATGTTGAATGTATGTGTGTGTGTGTGTGCGTGTGTGCGTTTGTTTGTGCATGTGCACTTCTTGCCGCCTGCAAAATTTCCCTAGCTATTTTGTAGCACAAAGTGCTTGTGTGTAATGTCATTTCACTTGCTCTTCTTCGTCATCAATGATGTCCATGTGTGTGTTTGGCCTGAAGTTCCCGTTCGGCTTGCTTTTAGTACTACAACGTAACAGAATACACTGTCATGGTTGTTTGCATGTTGAACAGTTCGACTTGTTTTTATCCATCATTTCTGATCACAACATGCTTTGTGCATTTCACTGCAGCTTCACTTGCTAGTCTCCATCATTGCCTCATGGAAATGTATGTGTGCGTGTGCGCATTGCGATGTCACTTGTTTTTTACTTTTATTTTTACATGACACAATTATTATGTTTATGAACTACAGCACTGCAGTTTCGCTTCTTATTTTTCTCATCATTAAAGCACAGAATTTGTTTGTGTTACCCACAGTTTCCCTCTTTTTTACCCATCATTGCAGACCCCAGTGACCTTTTTTGTCATTGTTATTCCCTTGCCAGCCTACATCACTACTGACCTGCAATATGATTGCGGGTGTGTGTGTGTGTGCAGTGATGTTTTCATTTGTTTTCTGTGACAGTTACACAACATGACGTGTTTGTGTACACTGCTGTTTCACTTGTATCATTTCTTATCACTACAGCACAGAATACGTGTGTGTGTGGGTGTGTGGACTGATCATGCACTTCATTACTTTTATCCATGATGTGAAATCACAGTGTGGTCTTTGGGCAGCTCATCACTGTTTTCATTGCTGTTTTCGTTGCTTTTTCACTGCCAGCTGTTTTCGTTGCTTTTCACTGCCAGCTGTTTTTGTTGCTTCTTCATTGCCAGCTGTCTTCGTTCCTTTTTCACTGCCAACTGTTTTCGTTGCCGTTTTTGTTGCTTTTCGCTTCTAGTATTCTATATGGTGGAGTCGGCAATGTATTTTCATGCTCTGCTGTTTTCTGTATCAGTAAGGAACCCACTTTGTCGGAACTGCACTTTACTTTGCATGCCTTCTTTTTTAATTACAGCACAGAATGTGTGTGTGTGTGTCTGCACTGATCTTGCACTTATTTTCCTTATCATTGCACAACATGATGCGTTTACACTTTACACCATGTACCACTGCTGCAATTGCCTTGCCGGATCATTACGTCATTACGTCATTACGTCATTACGGTACACAACTTGTTAGTGTACTGTGCACTGCACTTTCGCTATTTTCATCATCATTATTCGGAAGTCTTGTTTTTGTTATCCATACGGAGACCCGACCTTCACAGTGTGCCGTCTGCTGCTCAATGTGTTGTGCTGGATGCAATGTACATGTATGAGTGCGGTGAAGCATGTTACTGAGCTGTTTTCATGCCTGTGTGTGCACTGATGGTGACTATAGTTCAGCTAATTCTGATGTAAATCCGTTTTTCCATCACTCTCAAATAGAGTAGGGATATGCTGAAGGCTGACATTTGATAATGACAAAATTGGTCAGTGGAGAAACGACGTGGGGACAGAGAGATGGCTGACTATGTACTTCATGATAACAGGAATCAGAAATAGAGCATAATTGTTTAAAGATGACTGCATGTGTGAGAGAGTAGTTATGTACGAAGTGCCTGTTGTCCTGGTAACTAATCTCACGGAACAAGGACTTATCCTTAAGGCCGTACTAACTACATGATGATTGTATTACATGTGTGCTTAGGTGTTGCACTGCACCATGCATTTTACACACTACATAGTACAGTACATGTGTACTTAGGTGTTGCACTGCACCATGCATTTTACACACTACACAGTACAGTTTGTCACAGAAATAACTACTTGCCGTCATTCCATAATTATACAATACAATACATGATGACTGAACAGTCGTGGCCAAAGAAATCCAATTGGCCAACCCACGTGCCGAAAGCAGCACCAAGGCTCATGCGGCCGCTGCGGCCCTCGAAATCAGTTTTGGGAACGTGCATGATGTCATTGGAGTGCAATCGCAAAGCTACGTTTGACTTGCGGGTGGGATTTCTTTGGCCAGGACTGAAGTACATGTCACGCTAGTGCATAGACCTATTCCGACAATGTAGGAAAGGAAGTGGCTTTCTTTTACATCACACCAAGCCCTACCAATGATGTATGAAAGATTTCAAAGGTTAGCACGAGAGAGCGCCGGGAAATAGCTTATGGGATGGGTCCAGATAAGTTGGCTGTTCCCGTAGGGTGGAGACCAAGAGAATAGCCAACAGATCGTCTCTATGTAACTGTTATCACTGAATGACACGATGTGTGTGACTAGGACCAGTTCCAGTACAGCAGGGTGCGCAATAGCAAGGATCCATCATCATTGAACAGTTATCACACTTGCAATGCACTGACACTCGCTAATGAGAGATTCTTGCATTCATCCACACAAATGGCACTCCAACGATTTCATGTTGTTCCCTGCACATAATATGTCCGTTCAGTCGTCCCTCCAGCCACTTTCCAGGGAGCGGTTTCCGCGTCGGTTGCCAACAACTGATGACCACGCTCGCTTAGATGTCGGTGTCAGGGATTGTGTGAAGCATTATGATGTCAAACCGTGCTGCACCTCTTTCCACTGTCTATCGAAATCATGAGAAGGAGAAGAGCGTTATCATGGAGAGCACGTGAGGACCGTAGAGCAGACATCATTGTGGTCTGGCTGTAATGTCCGCATCTTGAGGTTCCAGTCTGTAATGTCCGCATCTTGAGGTTCCAGTCTGTAATGTCCGCATCTTGAGGTTCCAGTCTGTAATGTCCGCATCTTGAGGTTCCAGTCTGTAATGTCCGCATCTTGAGGTTCCAGTCTGTAATGTCCGCATCTTGAGGTTCCAGTCGTGTGGCGGCGGCTTTATACATACACTAGCAGCACCACCGGCCAGCGTTGCCTGGCCGAATGTGGCATGCGGCCGCGTGAAGCAAGTACGTGAACATCACACGTGCTCAGCACGTGGTGGTGGCCAGACCGCTGAAGTCGGCCTGGTGAGGGCCTAGGGAGGTTCTTCATCGTTGGAACCTGCGACCCGAGAGGTCGCGGGTTCGAGCCCCGCAGTCGCACATCTGACTGCAAAATCCCCACGACGCAGCTCACCAGATCAAGGTGTGGGTCCTCTGCACTCAGTAGAGTCAAGTCGAGCGAGCTGCAACTCCCGGTGCCGAAAGGCGGGCTCCCGCCCCGACATGGCTACTTCCCCTTGTCTAGCCCCCAAGACGAAAAATGATAGTAGCCGACTGGCCGAAATTTAAAAAAAAAAAAAAAAAATCGTTGGAAGGAGAAAGAGGGACGTCTGTTACGCCTTCGGGAGGCTGGTCAGGGTTGTCCATCACCTGGTGGCGGATGAAGCGGCTCAAAACATTCATAAACTTACGAACAAAAGTGCGATGCGCTCTTCACTGCAGATCAGATGCAGAGTGCAGGCAGTGCAGATCTTTTGGATCCTTTTGTTGCAGATGTTTCTATTTGCAGAGAACGGTTCACGTGGTCCGCAGCGCTTGTGCGGTTGCTAGTACTAGTGCTACCTATGGCCTAGGCTAGGTGGCTACATGATTCGCACGCTTCGCGTGCTCAGTGCTTCTGCGCGCGGCTGCTACTGCTACTCGTAGATCTACTGATCGTGTCTGCTACCACCTACATACACTGTTCGCACGCTTCGCGTGCTCAGCACGTGGTGGTGGCTACACGATTCGCACGCTTCGCGTGCTCAGTGCTTCTGTGGTTGCTTCCGCTAGCTACACGATTCGCACGCTTCGTTCGCACGCTTCGCGTGCTCAGTGTTTCTGCGGCCGCTAGCTACACTTGCACTGTGCTACACTGTTCGCACGCTTCGCGTGCTGATCAGGGCAGCGCTGCTCCGCAGCGCTTCAGCGTGACACAAACACACACGTCACAGGTGCCTCTTCTTTATAAGGAGCGTGACACACACACACACACACACACACAGACACACGTCACAGGTGCCTCTTCTTTATAACTTACTAGCAGCACCACCGGCCAGCGTTGCCTGGCCGAATGCATGTGGCATGCGGGTGAAGCAAGTACATGAACAGCACACGTGCTCAGCACGTGGTGGTGGCCAGACCGCTGAAGTCCTGGTGTGAGGGAGGTTCTTCATCGTTGGAAGGAGAAGGAGGGACGTCTGTTACGCCTTCGGGAGGCTGGTCAGGGTTGTCCATCACCTGGTGGCGGATGAAGCGGCTCAAAAAATTCATAAACTTACGAACAAAAGTGCGATGCGCTCTTCACTGCAGATCAGATGCAGAGTGCACGTGCAGTCAGTGCAGATCTTTTGTATCCTTTTGTTGCAGATGTTTCTATTTGCAGAGAACGATTCACATGGTTCACGTGGTCCGCAGCGCTTGTGCGGCTGCTAGTGCTACCTATGGCCTAGGCTAGGTGGCTACATGATTCGCACGCTTCGCGTGCTCAGTGCTTCTGCGCGCGGCTGCTACTGCTACTCGTACTGATCGTGTCTGCTACCACCTACACTGTTCGCACGCTTCGCGTGCTCAGCACGTGGTGGTGGCTACACGATTCGCACGCGCGTGTAGCTAGCTAGCGGAAGCAGCCACAGAAGCACTGAGCACGCGAAGCGTACGCTTCGCGTGCTCAGTGCTTCTGTGGCTGCTTCCGCTAGCTAGCTACACGATATTCGCGATTCGCACGCTTCGCCTGCTCAGTGCTTCTGCGGCCGCTAGCTACACTGTGCTACACTGTTCGCACGCTTCGCGTGCTCAGGGCAGCTCTGCTCCGCAGCGCTTCAGCGTGACACAAACACACACGTCACAGGTGCCTCCTCTTTATAAGGAGCGTGACACACACACACACACACACAGACGTCACAGGTGCCTCTCTTTTATAAGTAAAGATTCGTAGTTGTGGACGTGGATGGATTCAGCGCTCTGTTTTCCGTACGAAAGTTCATTTCAAACTGGAGGGAAAGTGCGGTGTTTGATTTTCCGCAGTGCGCGGACTGCAGCTGAATGGATTCCTCCCGATCCTCGTCGCGGCTAAAATTTGTTCGGTGTTTGTCTAAATTCTCAAACTGACAGGGTTTACAAGAGAAATGTACCTAATTTTGTGCGATTGATGCAAATAAATCGGAATATGTCTGACTTCATAAATCCGTGCGGTAAACCGCATGAAAGGACGCCATGTCATTAGATGGTGCACATGAAGTCACCGTGTCAGGGCAGCTCTGCTCCGCAGCGCTTCAGCGTGACACAAACACACACGTCACAGGTGCCTCCTCTTTATAAGGAGCGTGACACACACACACACACACACACAGACGTCACAGGTGCCTCTCTTTTATAAGTAAAGATAAAGAAGAACTTGAACTCATCATCACTCACTCACTCTGAGTAAGTTCAGTCACGTGACAGCACGGTGAAAAATCTTCGTCACGCGTCAATGCATGCATTTTGACGCGAGCATGGCACAAAAATGTGCCACGTGGAAATATTGATTTTTTTTTAGACTTGTAGTTTGTTGAAGAAGGAGATGACAGGCATTTGACAGAGGAGATTTTTAGCTTTCGTTTGGTGTCTCACTCGAGGTCACAGTCGTGAGATGGGACTTCCCACGTCTTGCCGTAAAACTTTGAACGCGATTTTGATGTTGTTCCTTTGAGCGTTGACGGACGGTGATTCTTCCATCGTGTTCCTCGTCCCGAAATTAGGTAAGAACGATCGTCTTTCTTCATCTAGTTTGCAGCGGTTCCAGGCGGTAAGTAATATTTGTCTGCTCTGTATTTCTCTACAGCGAGAATTTGAATATTTGAATTCTTCATGGCCGATGAGGAGGAGAATAGCCCTGGACCTGCATGTCGGAGGCTTGGTATTTATTCAAGCAAACTGAGAAATGCGTTGAAATCAGACGAAGCTCTTACCTGTTTGAAGACGAGTGATTTTCCTGTCACCAACGATGTCGTTCTGGAGCTACTTACATTCAAAAATGCCTCGAAGTTTTCGTTCAACGATATGTTGAAATGGACTGGTTCTCTGATAGGTTCCAGTACCAAAGATATTGCTGTTGGCACGTTTGCCTCTAGAGTCCGTTCTCTGCAGCAACGTCGAGCAAGGCTGCTGAAGGACAAAGCCAGCGATCAGATTGCTGTCCTACTGGCTGAGCCCTTTATACTACCCTCTCCATCATCCGGCCAGTCGGAGTCAGGTAAGCGTGATAGGGAAAGCACCTCCAGCACTGAAGTTGGTACAACAACTGAGCCTTTGGCAGCAGAGGTTTTCCAGGTGCAGAGGGAAGCTAAGGCACAGGAGGAATTAGTGGGATCTTTAAAGGAGAAAATGAAGGTTGGGCAAGGGAAGCTACGAAATGTTAAAAAGAAATTAGGACGTCGAGATGAGACAATCAGATCACTGGAGGCTAAGGTAGCTTGTTCAGTAGAGGCTGATATGGTTGAAGATGAGTGTGATGAACAGGGCAGTGAGGATGACATGCCTATGGTAGATGAGCTGAAGAGGAAGCTAGTTAACACGCAGCATAAAGTGTATTATTGGCAGAAGCGTGCGGGTGATTTAGATACTTCCAGAAGGGAACTAGAGCGTGAACTGCAGGAGAAGTCTTTGTTGTTGTCCAGAGCTGACGGCAGAATTAAGCAGTTGGAGTTGGAGGTTGATGACTTAGGTTCACAGCTGCATGAAGAATGTAGTGGCTCCATGATTACAATATTTTCTGGCAATGCGTACCTCCCAGAAGTAGTCAAGTGTTGTATGGAGTTGTTGGCATTGAATGTGGGCATATGGAATGTGAAATCGGTCATTGATTGTGTACTTCATAACCTAGTCAGCAAGAATGTAGACAGACTCCCTAGTGTAGGAACTTTGTCTGGGATGCTGGTGCAGCTAAAATCAGTTAGTTCACAGCATGCAGCTGAAGTACTTTCTCAGGCAGAAAATACAACCTTGCACACTGATGGCACGAGTAAGTTTGGTCAGAAGTATGGTACCTACCAAATTGCCACTGAAAATCAAGTTTTTAGTGTGGGTATGGTAGATATGAAAAATGGCACGTCAGAGCACATCCTTGATAAGTTCAAGGAGGTTTTGTCCGACCTTCAGGATTCGTGCAAGGGTGTTGGCGAGTCTTGTGAAACTGGCAATAAGATTGTAGCGAACATCAAGAACACGATGAGCGACCGGTGTGTTGTACAAAGAAAGTTCAATGAGTTGTTACATGACTATCGAGAGAAGATTTTGCCTGATGTTGTTGCTAGCTGGGAGACATTGAGCAATGAGCAGCAAAGTTCATTTTCCAACATGAATAATTTCTTTTGTGGAATGCATTTCATTGTTGGCTTGGCCGACCAATCACAGATTGCAATGAGGAAATGGGAGGACATGCATTTTGGTGATCAGCCATTTGGTGCACATACTTTGCATGGTGTGTATGATACAGACAGGTCTCGGGTCTTCAGATTACTTCGCAATGCTGCAAATGCGTTTCAGAAACATGGGAATGAGCAGGCTGGGTGCATGCATGCCTTTCGTAGTTATGTGACTGACATGGGGGGAGTGGTGCCTTTGGCAGAGCAGAGAGGCAACCGCAGCTATGTTTGCTACTTCAATGGTGCTGGAGTGTATTACCTTCACGAGCTCATGACAACGTTCCTGCAGGATGTTCAGGCGGACCCCAACCAACTCCTCCGTGCTGTCAAGGCTGACCTTGCAATCCCAGAATTGTTATCTGGTGCAAGAGCCCTTGGAATTCTCTCCAAGCTCGTCATAATGCCATTGTGGAAGGCTTTGGAAAGCAAATTAATCTCCATCTCTGACATGTCCAACGTCTACAGTCAGCTCCAGAAGAAATTTGAGTACTGGACGAATGATTCTGCGGACCTCCTCGACGGCACCGCTCGGCCGTTCACAGATGCTTCTGTTTCCCTCACCGACCCCGTGCTCACTTACCTGCTGCAGCCCAGTCCGAGTGACACTACCACTGTTGAGATTTTGCAGATGTTATGCACCGTGTATGCTCGGTATACATCTAACCTACTCTCCGATCATCTGCCAGGCGGTGCGTTCCATAAACCTGACGAGGCAACCAGAGTGCAAACTGCCTCTGTCAGCAACACCAATGTCGTTTCTGAACGTGATTTCGCGCAACTGGATCGACTTATCCGAGAAAAGCCCAATTCAAGAACTATCGCGCTGGAGGGGATGATTATGTTTTCTAATAACAAAACCGCAGAATGGCTGACCAGTAAACCTGCCCAGGAACAAGCCGAAATCCTCCAAATGGCACGGCAGACAGCTCCAGCTATGCAGGAAGCCTTCAAGAAGCGCCAGAAGGAAATCCATGAGTACTGCGTTCAGCGACTTCGTGACAAAGCAAAGGAGATTGCAGAGAAGAGGGAGAAGGAGCTGAAGAGGAAAGAAGCTTTGACGAAAGATGTTGAGCGCTATGGTCTCTGGACATCCAGACAAGAAGTTGACGAAAAGGTTGCACTCCTGAGCACCATTGCAGCAAAGAAGGCGGCTTTGAAAGCGCAGCTGCAGTTCCGGAAAGTTGTCCTGAATCAGAAGGCATCAGGAGATCTCTTTGCCATGTCTAAGGGTGGAAAACAACATCCTGTTCAAACACTGATCAGCCATCTCTGCGAGCTACTGAATGTATCGAACACTGCCAGCTCAGGTGCTGCTGCAGCCAATCAGGAAGCAACTCCGCTTGACCCAACCGGCCACACCAGCAGCTCGGCTCATGTTGCAGGCAGTCAGCACGCAACTCCCCTGGAGCCAACCACTTACACCACCAGGCCGGCTGATGTGGACAGTCAGCGAGCAGCTCCGTCAGAGCCAGCCGCCAATACCACCACCTCGGCTGACAATGTAGATTGCGAGCTGGAGCCAACAGCAAAACGGCTACGCGTTGAAAATGAATAAATTTATTGTCCAAAGACATGGTCAAAGACATGGTCAAGACAAGTTTGTGGTTATTGTGTTGACTGTTTTTATTGTCTTTTTTGTGTCTTCCCCTCTTCCAACTGTTCTCTTCACTTTTTTTCTGTTCCGTTGCTATGGTAACAATGCTAGAATTTCCCGTTAACACTGTTAACCTACATTCCATTTTTGTTTTACCACGCTTGTGCAACTTTTTCACTCCATATTGTCATCATTGATATGTTTCGTTGCGTTTCTGCAATGTTGCTAGGGGTTGCCATGGAAACAATACACGGCGACGTGCCGTCAGGTAATTTTTGTACGTAGAAATGTTTGTACATTATTGCTTATCATATAGGCCTGTCATTGGGCTCTTTTCAGCGAACTTTTTGTTTTTGTCACTATGTCCCCTGGTCAACTTCCCCTGGGTCCGTTTGTCAGTTTGTGCCATGCGTGCTATACACGTTTACATACAATTCAACACAATAGACCGATCCCCTTATTATTGTCTGGGTTCGAGCAAGGGGGCAACTCCGCAGTCGCGTGGGATCCTGCTGCACACACGCGACCAACCTCACCTCGGCTGTGCGTGACTTCTCGCATGCGAAGTGCAGAGCACGCGAAATCTACACGCAGTGCAAGCCTGTCTACAAAAATGCCACAAGGACTTTTGATTTGAGCTGTTTTGTTTTTGTTTAGACGTCTTCCTTTTTACGACTTCAGGATGCCTTCTCAGGATCATTGCTGCGTTCCTCACTGTCAGAACAGGAGGACGAAGCAAACAAGTCATTTCACTCCTTTCCTCGTGTGGAGCCACAGCGGCCTGGAGCAAGCGGATCCAGGCTATTCCCCGTGAGGAAGGACGTAGTTTTAGGGTCACTCTGAATATTTGAGTTGCAGCGATCATTTCGATCCCGAAGTCGAAATCGTTTTGCCCAGCTCTACAAGGGCAGGATGAGTCCAGGAAACCAAATAGCTGTCCTACGGTACCAGGTTTGCTTTTCGCAAGAGAGTGGAGTCTGGACGCTCTGCTCCCCATGCTCGCAAAACATGAGCCTAGTGCAGTTCGGTCATGGAAGTGCAGCGTCTGCATCACGAGCTCCCCATGCTCGCAAACCAGTATTTTGCTGAGAGGCAACGGCATTTTGAGTTGGAAAGGAACCTGGCTTAGTGCAGTTTGGTCCTGTAATGGAAGTGCAGCATCTGCATCAGGAGTTGGCAGCAAGTAGAGCTCGTGTACAGAGTCTCGTGGAGCAGTTGGACGATGGGGTGAAGAAAGCCGAAAACAGCTTACGTACAATAACATAAAGAAAGACTCTGAGCCGCTCCAGTTTCTGACTGGTTTGCCTTCAGGTGTTTGGACCGCTCTGTGGGACTTCTTTGAGCCTAGCCGAGAAAATGTACTGCGCCGAGCCAGATCTGCGAAGACGGAAGCTGAGGGACGGCGGATACAGTTGGAGGTGGCCGTAAATCGCCAATGAGCATGTAATGGAGGATCAGCTGCTATTGGCATTGATGTGTCTAAGCCTGGGCCGAATGGAACAGAAGCTGTCATGCGTGGCACAAGTTAATCATCCGTTTCACGGTATCTTTACTTATAAAGAAGAGGCACCTGTGACGTGTGTTTGTGTGTGTGTGTCACGCAGAAGCGCTGCGGAGCAGCGCTGCCTTGAGCACGCGAAGCGTGCGAACAGTGTAGCACAGTGTAGCTAGCGGCCGCAGAAGCACTGAGCACGCGAAGCGTGCGAATCGTGTAGCTAGCGGAAGCAGCCACAGAAGCACTGAGCACGCGAAGCGTGCGAATCGTGTAGCCACCACCACGTGCTGAGCACGTGTGCTGTTCATGTACTTGCTTCACCCGCATGCCACGTTCGGCCAGGCAACGCTGGCGGGGTGCTGCTAGTATACTATATAGCTAGCTGAGCTGGAAAGATGTCTTGTTCCTCCGTTTGGGCATGATCCCCATTTGGGCGAGCTGGCGAGATGTTCAGTCATCAATGCCATGTACCGCAAGACATTCTGCATTGTGGATGAAACAGTTCTATTTTGCCATGCACTTAGGGTTCTCGCACCGGCACAACAAGACCCAACAGATCCTTGCGCTCTTATTTTCTCCCATGGTAACATTGCTGATCACAACACCCGGTAGCCAGTCGCAGATGCAACCGAATCAACCAGGTTCTCTTACTCTTTTTTCCAATACTGAAACCAAAGGTATACCAATATTTGCATCGAATGCAGTGATGATTTCAATGCTGTCCACTAGTACAACGCATTACCAGACTGGCATATAATCATGATAATATTATCCATTTCGCAATCACTGTCATTGCTTTCTTAGATCTTCAATCATCAATATCGGACCATAAACCGTCTATCATCTTATATTATATCATCATTAGTATCCTGCTACTATCCTCCTCTAACGATGAGCTCGAAGAAAAGAAACAGCGGTCTAGAGGCGTAAACAATATCTGTCAACGGAAGTGTCCTTGCTGTGCTGGTGTGTTTATGCTTCGTGCATTAGTTCGGCCAAGAGCGCATGGTGGTGGCGGGTTGAGGATGTTAAATATACTAGAAAATAGTTCACTCTGAACATGCAGGGGGTATATTCATAGGTTCGAAAGAACCGCACACACACTTTGCTGCAGACAGCGGCAAGCTTCAGCCCTCGTGCTTCGAAGAGGGAGCAATCCACTGCGCTACGCTTGCGATTAACAGCAAGCTTAGACTTTTCAAAGGTACGACTCATCATTGGCTCTGGGGTAATGTTCCTGGAACAAATGCCCCATTGCCAACTGAGGGCCAGGGAGCACGCAATCTGCCTTCCAGGGCGAGAAGTGTTCCAGCACAAGAAGCAGCACGAATACATGCTGACAAAGACCACCATCACCACCAGCCGGCACACAGCACACTGTTCTTCAAACACCATCCACTCCGTCCATGTGTTTGCACTGTCCTCCTCTAGCTCTTCACGCTCAACAAATACCACGCACTGCTCATCGTTTTTTTTATGCTTCCTCTGGGTTGGCTAGCCCTTCGACTTGACAAAACAGCGATCACCACTGAACTGCTATCGTCACCTCATAGCAGTCGCTTCCACCAGTGGCTTTTCCTGTCTTTGCAAGGTGTCCAAGGATGGCTGCTGTTGTCACTACAGGCAAATCAGAAGTACTTTAGTGGCTGATGTCCAAGCAGATCGTTGGAAAATCGATTTTTCCACTTCAGGGCTGCTGATCGCGACTTGGTGACTTGGCAGCACCACGGTTACCTTCATAGAAGATGGCTCTGGAGAGGAAAAGACAGACCAGAAAAAGGTTACTATTATCTTCAGCACCGATCGCAAGGAGAAAGAAATATGGTCTACTGTAGCCTAGGTAGGCACAAAATAAATCTCACAACACGATTCGCGATTCGAATATTTCAACAACAAAAAAACTCACCTCTGGAGTAACTCCTGTTTGTGGCCCGAGATCGTTCCCTCCTGCGCCTTGAAAAAATCCTGCAGCGGCATCACAGTCCATGTCTCTCTCGGAGACTCTGCTCCTACCAGCAGGAGGTTTAGCACCGCTCGAAGCCATCGCAAACTACTTGAACTAAGCAGAAGACATTCCAAAACAAACCTGAAACACACTGTCAAAGATGCTGTCACGTTCAAAATCTAGCTCGATCGCGAGTGAGGTTGCCCGCCCCGTGCTCGAACCCAGTATAATAAGGGGATCGGTCTATTCTATGATGATTGGCACCACAATTGAAATGACTGTATCTCAGGTTTGCTTTGAGATTTTCACATGAAATTTTCTGTGTGCTCTTGAAAGACGTGCTTATTCGATTTCCAACAGAATTTTACTGGGAATTCTGAATTTGATTTTTTTGCCTGAACTCCCTTTATACAGTAAAGACTAGCAGCACCACCGGCCAGCGTTGCCTGGCCGAATGTGGCATGCGGCCGCGTGAAGCAAGTACGTGAACAGCACACGTGCTCAGCACGTGGTGGTGGCCAGACCGCTGAAGTCCTGGTGAGGGCCTAGTAGTCCGTGAGCCAAATCTCAGAATCGGCTGTTTTAGCATCGACCGTTGCACCCAGAGAGGGACAAATCGTCCTTCAGCACACCGCTTCAGGATGGTATCCTGAAGCGATTACCACTTGTTGGACAATTCGAAACTGATCCAGGGAGGTCACAGAAGACGCCAAACATCCAACTTTGCTCACTGACAGCAGCGGCCATTTTCGCCTTCTTCACTTGATTTTTTTGCGCTTGTTCACGGATTCTCATTTTTTAAAGCCATGAGCAGATTCCACGAGTGCACATAACGCGGAAACCAGTGCACAAAACTAGATTTGAATTTTTTTTACCGCTGAGAATTATCAATCCGGATCATGCATGCAAACTGCAGCAAAGTTACAATGCATTCGTTCAGAACTAAACTGACTTCAAAGAATGTCCTAAATACCTCTCGAGATATTTGTTCACCACTTCCTAGGCGTAGAAGACTGTAGTGAGTAACCTTCTGGAGCGAATGGCGGACTCTGCCCCGAGCATGAACTTCTTTTCATCCTGTTCAAGGTCAAATATTACTCAGTTTGCGTTGAAGAATAACAATTACATTCGTGAATGGCTGAACTGAGAATACCCTTATGATTTCTCTTGGATTTCGTATCCCAAGTTCCTCTACTTGGCTGGATAAATCGCTTCTTGACTTCATCATACTGGAATTGGACTTGTAGATAATAGCGAGCAATGAATTGGTGAGTGAAGTATATTTATAATAACCACTCCATTACTGAATACATGTACGTAGAATACTCCAGTATAGAATGATATGAACACTGAAGCTAATGTGACATTACGGTAGTACAATAGGAAGTACGTCACCACTGTTGTAAATGCACGCGCTGATCCTATCCAACCTGACAGCCAATGCAAGAGGTTGGAATTGGCTATTGATTGCCTAACACACTCATACAGTACCGAAAACTATCTGTCATTGCTCATTTTCCACTCAACATAACACAGTTGGAAATCACCAGCTAGGTGCACATCTTGGCACATAATGTGTGCTATCGCAGTCCACCGCAGTACACAGTAATACACAGATAACTACCGATATAAGATGATGCCACATACATACATACACGTATACGCGCGCACCCACACCCACACGCGTGCGCATGCGAGCACACACACACACACACACACATGAAGCAGCTGCCGAATCCGACTATGCAGTCTCCCAGACACGCGCGCATGGGCACACACACGAACCAGCTGCCGAATCCAACTATACAGTCTCTCAGGCATGCGTGCACATCCACACACGCGCGCGCGCGCGTGCGCACATACACATGAACCAGCTGCCGAATCCGATTATGCAGTCTCCCAGGCACGCGTGCACGCGCACACACACACACACATGGACCAGCTGCCGAATCCGACTATGCAGTCTCCCAGGCACGCAACCCCAATGGCAATGGGAGAAGAACAGACTCCAGGAGGACGCCGGATCAGGAGGAGGACCCACCTCAGTGAGTGCAAAATGACCGATGCCCGTTGTCTGTTGTGGTCCTGCTGCCGTCAGTTGTAAATTGATCTCTCTTCACAAGACGGACAGCGACCGAACGAAGGAAAAGCAGATGTCCCTGGTGCCTGCCTGATCACCGAGGCAGAGTCCAGTAGCGGATGGGAGTGAAGGCAATCTAGGGATGCACGTGTGGTCGGCCAAAGCTCCTCTGCTGCAAAACCAGCAACACCAGCATGTCCCGCGGCCGGAACACACTTCCTGTCTTGTCCTGTCCTGAACATTGCCGTTTCCGGTTACATGTCCCCTCGTGTGAGGGGCCGACAGACATGGAGAGTTTGGCTGAGGCGCTGCTCGCATCAACGTCCTAGCGAGATCTAGACTTTTCTTGAATCCATTTGTTGCAGTTGTGCGGCTGGAACCCTCGGGTTGACTTGCAACATGATCGCTTTCGCTGCAGTGAGCTAAAACCCACCACTGACCTGAAACACGGATCACACTGACCACAGTGATTGTGGCAACACCGTGCCCCGACACCCACCATCCGGCCCGCAGTTGTAGCCTGGGGTGGTGTCACCAACAAAGGCAAGCGCCTAGCACGCACACACATGCACCCGCGCGCGCGCGCGCACACACACACACACATGTACGCACGAGCACACACACATGCACGCGCGCGCACACACAGAAACGTGCACGCACACACGCATGCACACACTGGCACACATACACAGACAATGGTATAGTATGTTCCTCGTCAAGCAGCCAGGTGCTCTGGCTTGGACCTCCAGCAGCGCTGGTTTCGCCCTCGCTACTTGTCGTCTTGCCCTCTCCAGTGCTGCCTGCAACAAAACATTCCCTTCCGTAAACTCTGGGTGGACCAGTTCTCGGTGTTGTGTTGACACCGTGCTCTGCTTTCATGGCATTCGTTGTTCGTATCAGCCACTAAGCTCCTGGTAGGTAGCCCCTTGTTGGCCTAAGGATGTGGCTCTGGGTTCACTACTACATGCACATCACTGTCAGTAAGTATAGATAAAGCAAAATCAGAGGCACTGGTCTTCTCCAGTGTTGCAAATGCTCAGGATCACATGCATGCAATTGGTGTAGCACTTTCCATGATACCACCCACACCATTTGCTCTTCCCTGAGCCCTTGTGCTGGCAGAGAAAATCCCAGACATGGTCGTCCTTCTCTCGAACAGCGCTGACGATGCGACGCCAACTTGTAGTCTCGATATTACTCGCTGCAGGCTTCTCGTTTCTACTAAATTGGGTGCTGTCACACAGACACAAATTCCAGCAATATTACTCCGCTGGGCTGTCATTTGCCACTTCGTTGCCGTCAGCTGCCCCATCCGGCACCTCGCTGCCACTAGAAACGTCTTCCTCCTCTTCCATTGTTGTCAAACAACATCAATGTACACGAAAGGAATAAACTTCAATAAAGTGATCACAAAACCCCAAATCCATATTGTCGTCAACGTCGTTATCTTCTAAAAAATAAATTATTTTTCCTCACTCCACCCGAAATCGTACTTTTGTGCTAACTCGTCCGATGCACACCTCACCACTCGCGTAAAAATATTTGTTCTCACGGTGGAATTTGGTCGAGAAAAGAAGCCCTCCCGAAGGTCTCTGGATCGCTTGTGGCTCAATGTAGCTGAACCATCGGACCTTATTCGTCAGCTTGGATCACGTGATCCATCCAGCTGCCGCGTGCGGCAAACAGCGCTAACTCTGGCCTGGCGCCGGCGAGCGTTTGCTGCGACTAGCGCGCTAGCGCTCGTGACATACACAAACGCGCTAGCCAGAATGCTTTGACTGACTTTGATTTTTTGAAAAGTAGCGCGCTCAGACCAGCTCGCTCACTCGTTTCCTCTTCCATTTTTTATGGCGATTGTTTTGTTTGATCGACGAAGCTTAGGGTCTCCTTGGATTTTCAGCCTCCTGGAAGAAAATCATAGTTGCTAGACTGCGACACTTCAGTCCAGGTACTATTAGAGCCGCTAATGGACGACAAGCTATTTTCCGGAGCTTGTGCTCAAGCATTTGAGCCTAATGGACGAGACTCCTTGGGTAAAGGATGCAGAGAACGAGGAGAAAACACTCGTATGGGCGCACTGAGAAGCGGTAAGTTCTAGGAAAATAAGCAAACGTAACAGTACTAACACCGACTCTAGCAACAACTGCAAGAATGCTTCATCACATCTGATGGAATAATGGGAGCGCAGCGATTCTTGTGGTAGGTTGAAAGCACATAGGCAGCACATCAGGAGCCAAACACAGACGAAAGGAAACAATTGGAATAAACAATACAGTGAACAATTCCGCTGCACGGCTAACAAAGAAAAACCACAGACAATCACTGGGTGATCGCCATCTGAGGCACGTCAATGCACAAAGGTAGAAACTAGTCAATATTGCAGAAGTATTCAATATGGCAGGAAACTACCTCTAACCAACTCTCCTTCCTCGTCCAAACACCTACATTTAGAAGCTACATGGAGTACTGTGGCTGTGCTATATCAGAAGTCATACTGAATGACTATGCACAACAGAAACTAGCAATGTCTTCCTGAACAATGCACACCACCATATTTCCAATCTGGAGGGATTCCATGGGGATAATGTGTAGGAGAATCCCACCTGCTTTGAGGGTAGCTCTTTCAACTCCTAGCTGACTTGCATGAGCATAAAACCAGGCGCCCCTTCTTGCAGATAGCCCATTTCATCTTTACTTGCTTCAAGCAGTGTGTCTTTTTTTCCTTGCTGAGGTAACATCTTGCCAACACTTTGGGAGGCATACAGCATCGAGGCTTGTTTTTCTTCATTTGAGTGTGGAGTTTTACCAAGAAACCTGGTCCCTGTGCAACAATGTCTTCCTTCAAGTTCAAGCCTTACCAACCGGATGGGCAAGAAAAATCCTTTGTAAGTTGCTTTCATTGAGCTATGTCATGTCAAATCCAATTTTAGTAACTAGTTACACTATTAGAGACTTAGGGGTGCGTTTGGTTGGTACAACCTAGAACAGGATTCACGGCAGAAGAGCACGTTTGGTTGGTTGGGACTGCACCTGTTCTGGGTCAGCCAGAACATGTTCTGCTTGCTCCGGCCTCCAGAGTAGACCGAGCAGTTTCACTTTTTCTCGTTTTAACGTTTTCACAGTGAAACCTGGCGGGAACACTGATTTTGGTCCCGAATGATAATGTCCATACGATTTTGGGTTGGGCTTGGCTTGGTGTGGTCTGTTTCTGGAGTACCGTTTGGTTGGCATGAGGCTGCTCCATGTGCACGAGCTGTACGATCCTGTTCTAAATCGTACCAACCAAACAAACCCTAGGTAAAGCAGAGTTAGAAAATCTCGTCAAGGCAATAGACAAGCGCGGCCCCTTGCAGTTCCATGCAGCATGAATTACTAACTTTTAAATCATCACAAAAAGCTGCAAATGTGATTGATCTTGTCCCCTTGATACATGTCTCTAAGCATTTGCACTCTTGACCAGTGAATACATACCAGGGAGTAGTAAAATACAGGGAGGTGACACGCCACTAATCGTGATTTTTGATGGGTGCCTCGCGCTTGTTTTTTTTTCTTTCGCAAAAAAAGATGATCTGCTGAATCAATCTTGAGTATTTGTCGAAGAACTAATTCCGTGAAAAGGTCTATCCATCTCATGGAACAGCATTTGTTTTGCTCTTGTGATACATCTGTGTCATCGTCATATGGAAAGGTACCACCCTTCCGAAAATCGTCCCGATCGACGGCATGGAGCAATAGAAGGAAGGTGATTTCCTTGAGAACAATACGTGTACGATTGGAGATGAAAAGCGAGTGCACAGATTTTGAAGTCGAAAAAATCTCTAGGACACCACACGATCGCCCCTAATTTCTCCTCAGTTGTGATCAACCAGTACTTCTCTACCTTCTTTGTGATGATGAGCATTTCATATTATGGTATGCTAGAGATTCGGGAGTTCACTTTTCGGAATGAAATGTTCCTAAGTTTGTCAAGGATTGAAATGCGGGCTACGTCGTCGTAAACAGCTTGTATCGACACAGGAAAAATCTACGGCACGCAGGGATATCTCGCAAAGTGATACCACTCTTGCTGGACTTCTATCCTGACATAGTGGTAGTTTGGTCGACTACCAAACTTTGTGAAGGCAGACAATTGTTGGAAATTCTCAGCGCTGAGTTTCTACGGGCTGCAGTAGGAGTCTCTTTGGCGGTAGGTATTTTACTACTCCCTGATCGAGAGAATCCTGATCCGCGCGCGTGTCTACACACTTCGGTACCCATAGTACCCCAATCTCACCCGCCGGGTGAAAACGGTGCTGAGGCAATCGTCAAACTGGCCGTACATGCTCGTGTCACCTCCCTGTATTTTACTACTCCCTGATACATACCCACTCACCTTTGGTCTTCGGGATGTTTTGCTGACCTTGTCCTTGTACTCACTATTTTTTCCTTACTTATGGCCAGACTTCGAAGTCAAACATTCTTTCGAACACTACTACCACTGAATACCGAGTGCAGACATGGTATTTTTATGGCTTCATGTACATTCAAATAACATGCGTGATGAGCTAGGCAAAAAAGCATAGCGTAGGGCCCTGAGCGAAAGAAATAAACTTTCTCTTTGCATTCGAGGGTAATACGACTCCGTCTACCACCTTGATGACCTAGGCAAAAAAAGCATAGGGATGTTATAAATTCTTCATTTCTCCTATTTTTTTTCCAAGACATAACCTAGGATTCGAACCCGCACTATAGGGCTTCAAAGTGATGACGTCAAAAACGGCCAGGGTGTACTAAGTTCACATCAGATTTCTATTTTGGATCCACTAAGGTGTGACTTTGCTATTGCCTCGGTACCGTATTTCCGCAAATAGAAGACCGTCCTCGTATACAACGCCTTCCTCGAATACAAGGCCGGGGCAGGGGGCGATTGAAAAAATACAAGACCGTCTCCGAATACAGTCAGACCTCGCTTAACCGCACACATCCGTTTTCCACAAAAATATCCGGATAGGCGAGGGAACCGGATAATCGAACACACATACTGTATGTGTGCATGGCATAATGCTGTAAATCGGTGACCAACAATTTTCTTCCGGATAAACGAGGACCGGATAAGTGAGGTCTGACTGTAGAAGACCGGGTCTACTAAATGAGTCTTACGACGTACGTAGGAACTGTACCTGCCATGGTAGACCGTGCTCAAACTGTGTAGAAGAAAATGGAAGAACGGGGGTAAAACTGTGTGGCGAAAAATAGAAGACCGGGGTCAAACTGGGTTGAAAGAATAAAAGACCGTCCTCGAATACAAGACCGTCCTCAATTATAAGGCCGGGTTAGGACGAGTTTGAAAAAATAGTAGACCGGCCTACTATTTGCGGAAATACGGTATGTGTTTTTTTCTTTGCCACCAGTTCTTACCCCACCCCCATTAGCCAATCCAGTCAATTTCACCGGCTACATCACCTTGCTGTGAGTAAGACCGCTTGAAAAGTGCTTGGATCCATACAAAAACTGGATTCAAGTGGATTCAGTTTTTGAATTTTTGAAATTGTTGCTATGCTGTGATGTAGCACTTTCAAGCCCTAATGCCCTGCATGCATTCCCCTGATGCACTTCGCATACATATTCATTCTTCCAAGTTGCTTCACGCTATGATCTTGCATTTGAAAGCCCTCTTTGAATATTGTGGCCAGCTGTCTTGATGGTACGGGACAGGTACGGGATAGCGCCGGGCATGCCGACGGCACAAACACACACACGGAATTAAAGCTGTGTGGACCCTGGCTAGCGCCAGACGTCTTTGCATAGCTTCGGGAATAATTGCTTGTACCTATTTACAATTGCGAGTATTCCGTATACTGTGTAACACGATATTTTTGGTGTACCGGTAACTTTAGTTTTGGTAATTTGGGTAGAGAAACAGCCACCTAAATTTGGATTATACCTAAAAGGCACCAAAGTATGCACTGTATGTTAAGGTAGTACTGATCACCTACTTCTATATTACACGTAGAACCGGGCAGGTCACAGACACCGAAAGTTAATACACCTTAGATTTCACGTTACCGTAACCTCCTGCGTATAAGACCATGGTTCAATATTCGAATATAAGACCACCTCCACTCCATGGTCTTATAAGAGAATGAAAATCACAAAATCACACAAGGATCATCATGGTTCCGTTGTACTGGCATTCACCGTTGTACTGGCATTCACCAAGAATATGTGTACTTGCACATGTCCATATCGATGCGATGTTTGTCTGATTACGGTATACAGTAATCACTTCACCCTACTCTTCAACCAGCTCAAAGCCTCAACCTTAACTATTGTACTGAATTTGAATGTTGTTCTGTTCCTAGGCATGTGAGGAATGTGCCACAAAATGTGCTAATGAGCGATCATTGAAACGTCACATCCAGAAGCACCACGCCGAGCCTAAGGACACGGATCGGAATCAGTGCTGTCTGCTATGCGATATGACCTTCAGTCGCGTGGCTACGTTAGTGCAACACTATGATCATGTGCACCACCAAACGATAGGTCAGTTTTCTTCAAGTAATGATTAAACAGAGTAGAAAGTACAGGAATTAAGGTCGTGTCTTTACCAATTTATGCTCCCCCCCCCCCCCCCCCCCACCCCTGCTGCGTAAGGGACAAACTACCAGAAACAGGCAGAAATTTCTAACGTTTCCCTCTAAATCAATTTGAAAACAATTTTTTGGCCAAGTCTTTCAGTTATGTTGTAGAGAGTTAAGTTGTCTGTTAGTATGTGAAAACAGATACATGTTCGACTGGTTTCATTCACATGTGTTACATTTCTTCAGAGACGGAAGATTTAACTTTTGCCACAGAGCAAGAATTTAAGGTGTGGAAGGATAGCGAAGAGGTTGCGACGGGGACGCACTTCATCGCACCTCGTGGCACGTACGTATCCGGTAAGTAAGTCACGGCTTCTGTATTCTCTTCTCTTGTGCTGTTTGGAAGTTAGTTGCGACATAATTAGTGAATGAATGTGTTCAGCACTTTTTTCCCACATGACAACTAGTGACATTAAAATTTTGATATGAGATACTGGGACCGTGCATGCCTAGGTGGGCCGTGATTTTGACGTCAGATCATGAGTGACGAAGAGCACTAGCGAAAACTTTGCTCTCTGGAAACTGAGTGTAATTGGTATTGGCATTGGTATTGATTTATTTGAATTAGGTATCTCAACAGTACAATGTAACAATGTAATGATATAATAATACATCACGTAGCTACGGTAGTGACGCACATAAAGGCCCGTTCCCATATGAATGAGTTTTGTGTTGATTGCTATTTTTTGCGGGTCGTTTAGTCTCGCAACCCACGATATGAATGATACATCATAAAACAAGCAAGAACTACTACTGTAAAAGCCATTATTCTAACGAGGCGCATATATAACGATTTCCCAAAATTGACTAGTTTACGTGTACCAAAGGTAACGATTCTCACTCATTCTCAACGCTCAATAGGACAGTATATGTATCGATTTCTGTATAACGATTTCTATTTTAACGACAGATTTGTCCTCGCTAACTCGTTAGAGTTAGCACTTCGTTATAATTATGGCTTTTACAGTATGCGAAAAAGAACAGAATAGATCCGGGGAGGCTGTTCACCCATTACCGATGGATCATACATTTGTTGAACACAGATGCTTCATAAATTCATCAATTTCCAAAAAAAATTACTATCTTAACTTGTCAATTCTCAGCCAGAAAAAAACTCTCAGCTGGCGTCTCGGAAAATTACCCAAGCGATGCGATAAATGTAGGTTTGCAGTAGGGCAAACCGTAGTTATCGCCGTGGACCGAGCAAGCCGGCCACGCGGCCGAGGCGGCCCGGCAACCTTGGGGGCTGTACGCACAGCCGCCCTGGCTGCCCCTCTCAGTATGGGGCGATCGCACGCGGGACCAAGGAGGTTGAGGGCACTCTTGTCTCCTGCTTGTTGGCACAGCAGCAACTCTTTGCCCTTGCGCCCTTTGAGGTTTTTTTCTTTGTTTTTTGTTTTTTTTTGTTTTTTTGAGCAGCAATTACCTCGTGATATGCACGTTTGCCAATGATGTCTATACGCCTGTCACGCGGTTGTGGCAGGCGTTCTAATACAAGCGCCCAACCCCAAACAGTATTGTGCCTGGATATGTGTGTGGCTCGGGAGATGGGCGATAACTTGATTAATTACCCAAGCGATACGATAACTTGATTACAATAAAGATTTATGCGTAGAAATGTGGAACATGTTAGGGAGCCCACTCACCAACGTGTCAAGTGGGTTTTCTTGTGCATCTACACACAATTGACGCAGTCTTCTCAGTCTGGGAGGCATTGGGTATTTCGTTGGCTAGCTCTTCCCCATTGAGTCGTATAGGGAAGTCCGGTGACAATTTAATTTCAGGGTCCGTAGAGTTGGGGCGCTAAGTCAAATGGTCTTTGTCCGAGGAGGGTGCGGTCCGTGGTTCGTCAGATATGCCCAATCGAACATGTGCGAATTTGAGCGTGCAGTCACCCAGATCCAGGTGATGACGTTACAGCAGGCAGCCAAGTATCAACACCATCTATTTATGTACAAAATGGGCCATCGTTCAGACCTCTTTCGATTGGGGAACCGTTTGTCGCAGCTTCTTCAGACCAAGACTATTCGACTCAGTGTCACAAACACTACGTTACTCGAGATTTTCAGTTCAGCAAATCTTGAGGTTATCCCATCTTGAGCCGTTTCCGAGTTTTGGCGTCCTCTGGCCTTGCGCATGTGCTATTCAGCGAACTCATCACAAGGAGCAGTACATGACTACTCTCATGCTCCCGCAGCGCACTGTCATGCTACGCGTGAGCCGCCTGATACAAGACAGATTTCCGCATTGAATAGTCCAGCCACATGCATGCCACAACCGTGACAAGTGACAGAACAGCGAACAGTTCCCGGACCTTACATTTTCAGGTCCCATAGTGAGCCTTGAATCGAAGAGGGTCGTGCCCGTGGTTCAAAGAGCCTACACTGTTCGCCAATCGAGCAGCGTCTGAACTATGCCAAGTTCGCACCAAAAAAATCCGGCACGATGTTTTTCAGGCCAATGGAGTCCAAGCGAGTCGGAATCAAACAACATTTAGAGCACTCGCATCACTCTTCTTCACATTGCCCGCTCTGCTCTCCAGAGATCTGATAATTATATCAGCCTCGTCTGCATTAGCTGCTGCTTCTTCATCTGTCGCTAACGCGTCAGCGCTCACTCTTGACCGGCCCTCGTGGCCATTTCTTCAGCAGAATACCGAGGTGCTCAGCTTCAGACCAAACTCGTGCAGGTCAGCCATACCTGCATCCTCACTCTCACATGGAGTTTTTTCTTCGTGGTCGCTTGCATCACGTACTGTCCGTCACCAAATCATTCGAAATAGCATTAACACTATTGCTTTCACACACTCCTTTTCACCTAGCTGCACGCTAAGACGCTGCAGAGGGTGTGGCACGGCCGCATGGCGTCATGGCGCAGCCCCCGAAACTCAGTTTTTTCAAACGGAAGTATCTCGAGAACACTTTGTCAGAGACACATGGGACCAACCCCATTCGACTCTGCGCCCAAATATCTACGGACCCTGAAATTTAAAATTTCACCGGACTTCCCCTTTAAAACACAGCTATCAATATTAGCCGATGGACACCATAGAGACCTATCGAATGTGTCTGTGCTGTGTGTTTTTGCATAAAGCCCGGATACAGTTTCAGGAAGTGTTCACTATGGTATTGTGTTCTTTGCATGTCACTTGCTTGAGACAGTTTTGTACTCGGGATGGATTTCACTAATCTTCCTCATACTAACTAGAACCTTCACATGCCTTCTCTTTACTATGTGTTTATCCATTTCTTTCCCAGGGACTCGCACGTATGTGTGCAACAGGAGCGGGGCATCCCGCGCACACCAGCCTCCAGATCAAGTCAAAGGGAGCCGTAAACTTGGCGTGACATGCATCTCAAGGTTGATAGTGCGGCTAGGAAAAGATGGTAAGGATCCAGGAGCACGGTATAGGATGTTCACCATTATAATTTCGTACTTGCCCACAAACGTGGAGAACGTGTTCCTCTTAGCACTGTACCTGCAAGTCAGATTTTTAAAAGCAGGAAATATCTGACCCTGGTGAAAGCAGAGTACCTCAATCCATGCCCTGCTATGTTCAAACTGATGCCAGCCATGTTGTATGTCTGATTTATCTATTTGCCCTGTCTTCACGCACGCATGCATACATGCATGCTGCAGGAAATTGTATTCTATTGGTGAGCCATGTTGCATGATGTATCTTCTGCATTGTGATCTTGTTGTTACCCAGGGGGTCTGGCCGTGCACTACGTATCAACTCACTGTGGGCATAACGTCGGAGAGGACCAGCTGCGGTATTTGCCCATTCCAGCATCTACGCGGAGTGAAATAGTCCGGAAGCTGGCAATGGGCGTACAAATAGAGAGGATATTAAAAGGTACACAGATTGGGTATTTTGGAATTTTCTAGTGATGGTTACCAGGTTACATGAATGGAAGTTCTATGTGTCCTCTGTTCAATCTCGGGGTTCTTTCTAATGCAGTAGATTCCACCAGCAAGGCTGCACTCCACAGTGGAGAGCAAAAGTAGTGAACAAAGACGGCACACACAAGCACACAAGCAAACACAAGAACGTTAAAAGGCCAGTTGACGTGGGGCTTCACCAGATATCCATTTATCACCACATGACACCATTCGCCGTTACAAAATCTCATTCGTTAAAACTGTGTATGCGCTCAAGTTTTACAGAACAATTCAACCATTAGGAAACTGTGAATATCCCTATTAATCATGCAGTGACAGTTTGCTATTTTCACCATAAGTTTATCCAATACAAGTACCTAATCATGGCAGCTTCATACTAGCCGTTACGCTACATTTCCACTTTTGGACAGGGTGCATGAACATCTTTGTAAGGATCTTCCCTCTATGCCTTTTGCATGTAGATATCCGTCAAGAGTATGCCGGTGAAGCTGAAGCTGCCTTGACCAGACGGATTCTTCTCTCTCGAAAGGAGATTAGGAATATTGCCCGTGGGTCGGAACTACTAGGAAGCATGCGGCACGCGAATGACCAAACTGCTGTCCGTCTTCTCATCGAAGAATGGAGCCAAGGCACTGGCCAGTCGCCGTGCCTTGGCATAAAGTACCAAGATCTATTGTCGGAGGCATGGCCCTATTTGCGAAAGGACACTTTTGTCCTTGTACTGCAGACTGCCCACCAGCAAGAGCTCTACAAGGCGCATGCATCGAAAATCATCTGCTGCGACGCAACCCACGGTACCAACATGTACCAATTCAAGCTCATAACACTGATGGTTGTGGATAATTATGGATATGGTTAGTTTTATTATTGAGTAGTTTTTGAGAAAATGTGGAGTCACCTCCACCATTAGTATTTGAGAACAACGTTGTAGGGCTTAGTAAGCGCACGTTCAGCTCGTGCCAAGGGCCTACTGGTATGTGATCTGAACTTCTGTATCATTTTCTTTGTATTTGTCCTGTGGTACGGCGATTTCAGATCTGTAATTCCACACCGTAGAAGTCAGCACGGTAGCTGCTGAGATTCTGCATTGGCTGTTGTTGCTTGGTATATGAGCAAACTTGCAAGCAAATTGTGAGGTGCAGTTTGTAGATCTGCTGCATAACCTAACCTGCGAAGGGTCTTGTATTCATATTCATGTTAGTCGATCGTACCCTGATTATTTCATGTATATGTGTTTCTTGTTCTCAGGGAGAACCGTGGCGTGGTGCATTTCGGACAGGGAGGATGAGGCAACCCTCACTGCTTTCCTTGGTGCAGTAAAAGAGCACAACCCCGAAGTCCCGATCACTACCCTCATGACAGATGGCGGTACGTTGTAGGTTTGAAAATGCATGTTCTTCCAAGAAGTAGATCAAAGGTCTCTGTGTATCTATCTCCATACCCCATTTTTCGCCACATACATTCCACCTCCATGACTCGGAATCCACTCTTGCCGCCGCAACTACCACCACATGTGGGTTTGAGCGAAAATCCCAAGTGTACCAACACTACAAGTTCATGCACATGCAAGTGATTTGCGTCGCCCAGCATAGCAAGCTGCGTTCATATCGGAGAGAGAGGGGGGGGGGGGTCTGTGTGGGTGTTGACTCCCCGTACAAACATCGTAAATCGCTGGAGTTTCACATTCCTGGAGGGTTATGTACTGTTCAAAACACGAATCACTTAGTCCTACGGAAAATTGTTCCAACGAAGAAATTTCAGTAGTTCAAAAACGTGATATTTACTTCATCATATTCTCATGTCTTAAAGCACATGCCTGGCGTGCTCTCCCTTGTTCTCGTGTTTACTGTGATTATTTGCAAAGTACTTGTAATTATTCTACTAGTCGGATGCAAGATAGCAATTACTGATAGAAACAAAACACATGGAGAACCAACGGACACCGATTTGTTTTGACAGAAACGTTTTACCCGAACTTATCAGTAACTACTTCTGGTAGATAATAGAGAATGAACGAAGCAGCTCATGGTAGCAGAAAATAAAGCTACTGCAGGTGTGAAAGCAGTAAGGCGGGAGCCGGCAAAATGAATAGCACGTGGCCAAGCGAAACACACACACACACACACATACCGTATTTCCTCGATTAATGGACCATGCTCGAATAATAGACCATGCTCAAATAGTAGACCCTCCTAGAGGCCTCACGGAAAAATAGTAGACCATCCTCGAATAAGAGACCCGGTCTCTTATTTGAGTTCATCGTTTTGCGCATGCGCACTAAGAAAGCACGTGGTGGATCAAAAAAGGACGCGATTTTAGGTTGCGCAACTACAATTTTCGTAGTGGCTAGTGCTTTCTTTCATTATTTGAGCACAGTCCACTATATTTTCATCGGCACATCGCTGGAAATGGTGGATTTTTAACACGTCATAATATAGAACTTCTATATTATGACGTGTTAAAGTTCTATATTATGACGTGTTAAAAATCCACCATTTCCAGCGATGTGCCGATGAAAATATAGTGGACCGTGCTCAAATAATGGACCATGCCCAAATAAGAGACCGGGGGTCCAACCCTCTTCAAAAAACAAAAGACCGGGTCTATTAATCGAGGAAATACGGTACATACACACACTCACACACACACACACACACACACACACACACACACACACACACACACACACACACACACACACATACACACACACACACACACACACACACAAACACACACACACACACACACACACTAGTATAGGTTCACACATTATGGAGAAGATCCAGGTGTGACTTATACAAATACAACGGGGCAATGTTCTGCTTCTGCTTGGGTTGCTGTGTGTGATATAAACAGATTCTAGCACCTTCAAATGAGAATCATTGTGATAAGAACTTTTTGGAACCAAATATGTGCTCCTTTTTTTTTTTACATGAGCGCCAGTATCACTTTGTTATAATAAGTTTATTCATAGCGATCTTAGTTTGTGGCGTTCATGTTTTTGGACTGAAACGCTATGCCGTGATAAGTTGGTTGTGTTTTAAGAACCACCTTTGTGTGTGGGTTTGTGATGTTTAGATCTGGCAGGTGCAGCGGCTGCAAGGAAAGTTTTTGGCGCAGATATCCGCCACCTGCTTTGCACTTGGCACATATTAAGGTAGGTTCTATCTGAGAGTTCCTTTCACTATTGGGTCTATGGATCAGTTATGATGTTGCACCATTGCCTTTGATGTTTAGTGTTTACAGGACCACTTGCACTGACAGACTCAAGCATGATGCAGAATCTGTGGGTTTGTTGTGAATAGTCCTCAGAATCTGCTTCGGATATAAGTGTTTAGTGAAAGCACTGCTTGAAATACAACCAGAATACCACTGGCAATCTAGACATTGCTACATGGAATCAGTTTCGAATACATGCATTATGTGGTGGAGATGTTATTAGGAATTGGGGAGGGGACAGGCTGCAAAGCTAGCCTTCTCAACATTATACACTGCCCACTCATGACGTGCTTCCGAGGGGACTATTTTGGCATGGTTGCCTTTCGTATTTCAGGTAGAAAAACTTGCCAGTAGATGATAGCTTCAGCATTAAAAATTTCCTTGAATGTATCTTTGACCGTTACTCTCTTTTGTACTAGAGAAATAAAAGACGGTGTGGGTTGGCAGGGCCGTTAAACTTGTTGTGCCCGCCAAGTGGGGAAAGTGTGCAAATTGTTAAACTTTAAGCCCGCATGAGTGGCACGTGCACCCCCCACCCCCTGAACATTTCGACCTAGGTTCAGCGTGCACATAATGACCATGATGACATGCACCAGCCATCCTAGGATACACGCATGATACAGCTGCCGTGCACCCCCCCCCCCCCCCCCCCATAAGAGGGGGACCAGCTACGCTCCTGTGTAGCATCCATAGTGACGGGTCATGAGCCACGGTGCTCCAACTAAAACCCTCAAAAACTATGAATAGATTACAGTGACATCACATCGAAGGGGGGGGGGGGGGGGACAAATAGGCGTAGGTCATGTGCCAGCATATTGAGGCCCTGAGTAAAAGCTCTCTTTTTCTTTTATTGATCACTCACATTTCTGCCGCAGCAAGTTGCTGTTCTCAGGGTGTTTGATGTACCAGTACAAGAAATTAGAAGAAATAGAACAGCAAAGCTTTGGTGTGACAGAGCAATAGGGTAGTAGTATGTGTCCCTGTGAGCAGGATGAAAATGTTTTGTAAATTGTGTCATTTATTTCTCTCATATTATTTGTTTTGCCTACCTAAACTTCAGAAGCGTGCTGCGCCAGATCCAGCACAAATTTCGTCAACAGAAGGAAACGGCCCAGGCTGTCTACTCATCTTTTTTTGTTCTCCTCTTGGAGAAAGATAAGGACAAGTTTGATATGGAGTGCAAAGGCTTCCTTCAGTATCTGGAGGAAACGTCGGAAGATTTTCTGAAGTACTTCACGGACCACCTTCTGCCAAAGAAAGGTAAATCCGTACATTGATAGTTTGTGTTGCAATGTGGTCTCTGCCAGTTGCCTTGTTGCGGGCAATTATGATAGTTTGTGTTGTAATGTGGTCTCCACCAGTTGCCTTGTTGCGGGCAATTATTCACTCAAGTGAGCACTGCATGTTCACACACAATCAAGTATTTATACTTTCCTCTTTGTACACTTATGTCTCTTCTTTTTCTCCGCCACTTGATAATATAATTGGTGGTGGTGCTGGTGGTGCTGGTGGTGCTGGTGTTGGTGCTGGTGGTGATAGTGGTGGTGCTGGTGGTGCTGGTGCCGGTTGCTGGTGGTGGTAGTGGTGGTGGTAGTGGTGGGAAGAGGGGGGGGGGGTGAATCATGCATACTTGCAGCTTATTCAACTCTGCATTTCCATCATGTAAGCTGTTCCGTTGGCCTTGTGTTCAAGTGCTTGCAGCTTATTTCAAAATAAAAATAAAATTAGGTCTTGTTTTGCTTGCTTCTCCGTGTGGTACATGCATGCACGCCCGCAAGTGCAGAGCTCTCCGTTCATATTTTTTGGAACATTTGACTAAGTGAAGAGAACTTAAATCTGTCTTGAAAACCCCTCAGTCACTGCCTATACTGATGTTGTTTGTCTGCAGAAAGCTGGGCCTATTGTCACCGTCAGTTTGATCACTGCAATGTCAACACAAACAACATCGTCGAAGGGTGAGTTTGGTGGTATAAGAGATCTTCGAAAGCTAATTAGCAAGACTTAACGAGTTTTTAATTGATACTGCACACCCCAAGTCAATGTATGCACCCTCACTTTTTCATTGTGCAGATTTTATGACTTGGGGTTCCCCGCGTGCTAGAGTGTACGTGAAGTGTGTGGGTACAGTGAGGGCTGCGTCCCACCCGCCTGTGTGGATTCACAGGAAGTGTGAGTTACGAAGTCTGAAGAAAATGTTGAACTGTCTCTGCTGGGATGACGACTACACCATAGCTCAGTGGTTAGAGCATCGCTAGCTACAAGCGAGGGTCCCTGGCTCGAGTCCTGGTGGTGACGGTCGATTTTTTCTTCAGACTTTTCCCGTTTGTCACTTTCCCTCAAACTAGTGAAAATAATAATAATAATAATAATAATAATTTGAAACTCGGGTATTGAGCCAATAATAAAAGTAGAAAGGAAAAGGACATATGGAAACAAGTTAAGAGTAACTCTCCACCACTGTAACTAGATACTATATACAGTCAGAAAGTGCAACAACTAGGCACAAAACTGACAGAGTACTGAGACATTCGACGTCCTGACACCTAGCTTCAACACATCTCCGTAGCGCTAACCGACAGCCTTCCAACTTGGAAGGTTCAAGGTTATGGAAAGACAAAAGAGCGCTAACCGACAGCCTTCCAACTTGGAAGGTTCAAGGTTATGGAAAGACCAAAGAGAGCTTCAAAGTGTTCAAGCTAGGTGTCAGGGCGTCGAATGTCTCAGTACTCTGTCAGTGTTGTGCCTAGTTGTTGCACTTTCTGACTGTATATAGTATCTAGTTACAGTGGTGGAGAGTTACTCTTAACTCGTTTCCATATGTCCTTTTCCTTTCTACTTTTAATAATAATAATAATAATAATACAACATTCAAATAATCGACGAAGAGACAGTAGTCGTAACATGGCAATAAAGAAGAAGTGGGAAGAAGTGTGCACATAGAATTGTGTAGTGACTCGATCAATTAAGTTATGAAATGGCTACCATTATTTGCTTCTTTTTAATCCAACACCCTTCTGCCAATAGCTTCCACAGTAAATTGAAGCACCATCCACAGTTCCTAAGCGGTTTGCAGAACCGCCGCATCGAATCTCTCATCACAAAACTCATGGAGTTAGAAATGGACGAATTCATCGACGGACAGCGTCTAAAGCATGGGATTAAAATTGGACGCTATCAGAGAAAGATGGCAGCGCGACATGAGAATGGCTCCAAGATTGTTAACTCGCATATAGAGGTGAGAGTTCACTAGCATTGAAAGCCTATATTTATCTTTGCAGGTGAAGAAACATACTACACAATAATAGTACATACCATCCCTGCTCCATGTGACGTTAGTCTTAGTTGCTACTATTCCTCCACAGTATGCTTCTGCTGAATGTAGTCTGTGAGTATTCCCACCACTTGAAAGTCATTTTAACAGCTTGTTTGCAAATAATCCTTCTCTTGGAAACCCAGTGTGGGGCAAAAGTGCTTTAAATGTGAATGGACGCTGTAGAAAAGGCGTTCGCTCCCCACACCAGAGCTCCCGCTTTCCCGCCGACTTAACTGACTCATGAATGCCATCCAGAGCAGAAAAGAAGTCCATCGAAGTTTGGACTCGGCACTGTCCAGGGGCGACACTGACTCTCGCTGCTATCTGGTGATCTCAAGGTATTTGTCATGCTGGAAATGGGAGTGCCTTTGTAAGTTTGTATACCTGGTGATGGTTTGGCCTGGAGAGCATTATATAAGTGGTACTCTCCAGATACCGTTTTCCTCAGCCTACTCAAGCTCACCTGATGAGGGGTGAATTCCCCAAAACACTGTGCAATAAGCAGGGAGTGATGCTTTCTTGCAGGTTTTCCGAGTCGAAGGTTCGATGGGTTTCTCATGTGCTCAAGATGGCGGTCGTGAGTCAGTCAAGTTGGCGAAAAAGCGCGAGCTCCGGTGTGAGGAGTGAACACCTTTTCTATGTAATCATCGCCGAAGTCGCTAATACTAGTAGACATTGTATCGTCTATTTTGCTCATTTCAGGAAACCGATGTTCAGGGCAAGTATCAGGTTGCCTCACAGTCAGAGCCAGGCTGGCAGCACACTGTTGTCGTCCAGAGTGTACCTCATGAAAACTGCACTACGACGTGTAGCCTTTGTGGAGGGTGTAGACATTCTGTCACGTGTACGTGTGCGGATTACCTCTCTGGGAGTCTATGCAAACATGCACACAGGGTGTTCAGCATAGCATTTCCTAACGAACGTTGTGATGTTGAACCAAACACAATGGACGATATTGGCAATCCACCAGAGCCGTCAATAGAAGTCCTGCAGCAGCCTGTCCGGCATGAAGCCAGTGAGTTTTAAATTCGATATTGTTGATCAGTATTATTGTGAGACTGTTTTCCAAGATATGGAGAAACGTGCATAAATGATACTTACCTGAAGATTGCACACCGCGCGGCAAGCTCGGAGTTGCGAGAATAAAATGCCTTGATCCCTTGTTGTTTTTGTTGCTTTTGTGCTTGTGTTTTTGGCTTGTCAAAGGGTATGGACAAGATTATGAAACATGAATAATATTGTGTTGGTAGCATTTCGTACTTGCCCACAAACGTGGAGAACGTGTTCCTCTTAGCACTGTACCTGCAAGTCAGATTTCACTTTCTTGCCTTCATTTATACACAGGGAGGACCTGAGGTAGGCGATTAGAAGCTATTCTGGTCAGGCTTGATTTAAAAGCAGGAAAAATCTGACTCTGGTGAAAGCAGAGTACCTCAATCCATACCCTGCTATGTTCAAACTGATGCCAGCCATGTTGTATGTCTGATTTATCTATTTGCCCTGTCTTCACGCACGCATGCATACATGCGTGCTGCAGGAAGTGCACCTGCCAAGGATATGGAGATTCGCGAGCTTGCCACAGCAATATCAGAGACTCCAGCATTTAGCCCGTTCATTATAGATAATGTACTGGGCTTGCTGCGGCAAGCAAATTCCATTATTTCAGCTGGCCCTGCTGCTGAGGCAGGCGATTCAGAAGGTTTTCCAGTTGGGCAAGCCATCCCTTCTCGGAAGATGCCAGAGAGACAAAGTCGAGGTCTCTTCCATGCTACAACTCGAAAAAGTGGTATGAAGCGTAAAGCTTCTCCGTTGCGGTGAGTCCTCAACTGCACACGTTCCTGCAGATCTCCCGACATAACAACACTTGTATTTAAAGTTTTTAAGAAGCAACTTCAAGGTCGTCGGAGTGCTTTCTCCGCCTCTTCCCCCTAGCAAGAAAGAATATTGTTTTATAACTCGACCTATTTTGTTTGGAACTCAAATGGAGAACCAAGGATTAAAATGAAAAAGGCGCAAAATTCTACATGTTTATCGTAGTTATTCAACATTTACAACAATTATAAGCAAGATATTGGTGGGTCGCAATGTGCAACAGTTAGCACAATAATGACTGATGTGGTACTGGCTTTCAATATCTTGCTTATAATGCCATTGTTGCCAACTACGGATGTAATCCTTTCTTTTTAATTCTATTTTGTATAGCGCAAGCATTTTTTGCAGTAGTGTGACTGAAGCGGTGGTATTCAGAAGAGTAATATGTACATGTAATATTTACATTCATCAGGGTAAGCGACCATATAGTTATGTTCACCGCACCCAACGGTGCCACATCTTGCAGTAAGTAGGTCCTGAGCCACTAGCAATAAACACCTGCTGTTTTCTCTTCCGCAGGGCACCCACTGAAAAAGAAAAACAGCACCTCACGGAAACAGTGTTAATGGGCATGGGCCCAGAAGCAGAAGTTCTCCTTTCGCCTACTTCGGTAAGGACTATCATGTATATTGAGTATTCATAAAATCTCTGGGTTGTGAGGTCACACCACATTGGGTGCCACTTTACGTTGTTGGGTGTGTTCCCTTTTCCCTGTGACTGGCTTCCAACACTCACAGTCACAATGTGTCTCGAAAACAGTTGTAGAGCGGAAAAGACCACTTTTCTTTGTGTACTGACCTGCAACCAACATAATAACTTCCATACCATTTTAATAAAGGGAAAAGATGTCTCTAAAAGCAAAATTGCACTACACTACTTATTTGGGTGCCGAGTGGAATGGTCTCGGTCCGAGGAAGCTGAGACTCTCCCTTGTCCTATTCCCAGTTTAACTCTAGCACGTCGCCCGAAGGTAGGCAAATGGTGACTAGAAAGGGATTTGTGTGGAAAATGTTGCTGAAAGTGCCGGTTCGTTCTTTAGAAGCACGGATGGAAGTGAAATCCCCAAACCCTGGAGTTTTCTTGTCCTAGAGTCGAACGATCTTGGTCTGGAGAGGCATTCAGCCCTTATTCCCATACCAAAACGGGCCCGGCCCAACCGTATGCGGTCCCATACTGAATAGTACACCAGTCAGGGAGTCAGTGGAGAGATGTGCCTCCTCTGCACATGGGCAAAACAAAAGATGCTGTGGAACTAATGGTACCATAAACATAGAAAGCAAAGGACTTCACACTAAAAGAGGGGGCTGTGAGACTCTTTATGGAATGCTGTGTCACTCCACTTGAATCCCAGGTACTGCAGGTTGTTACCTGCATGGTTCACTGCACTGCCCTCCCCCCCCCCCCCCCCCGTGACCAGATAACTGGCGTACGCAGCAGTGAGTGTGGAACCATGTGGATTGGGAATAAAGGAACTGTATTGCTGCCCTCTCCGACCAAGACCGTTTGACTCCAGGAACACTACACGTTCTGGGAGTTTCACCTCCTCCTGTGCTTCTATAAGAATGAAGTGGCGCTGTCAGCAACATTGTCCACAAAATTCCTATCCAGTAGGGTGCAATTGAGGGGGGGGGGGGCTATGAGTTTCATTGGAATAATTGGACGGGGGACAGACATGGAACAGCACATGAGATACATCTACAACACTGTTGTTGTATCTTCTTACCACCGCACCAAAGTAACAAGTATTGCCGAAACTGAGCAGTGTCGTCTCTACCCTGTGTAGCTTGTTTGTGACTGGCTATTTAAATACGAAATCCAAAATCTTCCTGCTCCATAAATTTGTCAAGATAACAGGACAATAGTATGCTATGTTTTCAAGGTTCATGTATTTCCTTTGTTAACTATGCTGAAGGTCTTGCCGTCAGTCTCAGACCTGTCACCGATGCCGACATCCCATGTCCATTCAGTGTAAGTTTAATTAAGGTTAAAAGATTTATGCATAACATAAAATTCAGTTTGTTTGGGAGGTAGAATTAAACTCATTCCACGGTCATCACCAATGTACATAATGTAAGGGTCACGTAGTCTGACAAAGAGAAATAAAACTGCATTGCTGTGACTGAGTTTCATATACAAACGATCAACATCACACTAGGGTACAAATCACTGCGTCTATGTCCACGTCGGGAGTTTTTGGTCGGTTGTCATGATGATCCATGTACGGAGTGCAAGCGGGAGCAGAGAAAACGAGAAATGTATCTTGTGTGGCACGTACCCTGTTACTTTTTACCAAGAGCGGTTGTGTTTGCTATCAGAGCTGGTGATGTGACCTATAGCTGTTACTGTTAACACCATTGTCCTTGCTGAACCTTTCTCCAGGAATATTGGAGAAATACATGTACTTGCTTGCTGGCAGAAACCTTGTAAGGGACAGATCCATTTATCAGGAAATTTGAGTAGCCATAACCATGAGCAAGTCCATATGCCTGTAACATTGCATTACATTATGTTGAGTAACTTTCTCCTTATGCCAGACACAATGGACAACGGGCACGGGTAGGTGGAAAGACTTTTTATTCTAGACGGAGAGAAAGACGAACTACAACAACTATGAGATTGGGTGGGAGAGAATGCAAGATAAAGGGCCTGGGTAGCTATGGCAAATATGGGCGCGCAAGTAGCTACCCAGGCCAACGGAACAAAAGGTGAGTACGGGTGCATGCAGGCCAGCTTGGGAAAGGTTGTAGATTGTACCGGAGGAGATACCTAACACACATATTTACCTCTACCGATCGTCCAGTAAAATGACATTGAATTTTCTTCTGTCTTCTTACTGTGATTTATTGTTATTTTCTCTGTAAAATACCAGAACTCATGTGACAGAGTCAATTCAGGAACGAAGTGAGCAGATGCCTGCAACTCCAACTGCAATCAACTTTCGAGCAGTTGATTGCAGTTGGTCTTCTATGACATTATCAGGAGATACCCATGTACAGGTTAGTCGGTCAACTTATTCTTCAGCGTTTTACCTACCTTAGCATCCGCTTTGGACAATATAAATCAGTACCATGATAACCTTAACGCCGCGTATTAAAGCCAGGCTTATTCCTGTAGAAGCTGATGTCAGAGCTAGGCTTATATTCACATCAGGCTTCTATTCAAACCAGGTATTTCTATGTGTGTCAACACTAAAATCAGGCTTCTATTCCAAATAGACTTCTATGAGATAGGCTTTAATACAAGACACTACTGCATATCCACCCATTGCTTTAGTAGTAGTACCAAGAGTCCGTAAACAAGAGTATGCAACTGTGATCTCTATTCTATGGGCCAGATGCGCGGCGCGCTGCCTTCATTACATCATTTGAACTTTCGTACTTGGAGTTCACGTGCCAAAATTGAGAGATTCCGTAGGTACTGGAACGATTCGAGCAAAAACGAATGGACTCGTAAAGTTACGTAATGAAGGCAGCGCGCCGCGCACTGTCCCATAACCACAGTTGCATACTCTTGTTTATGCACTCTTGGTAGGAGTAGTAGTATTTTATTAGGGGAATCCCCACAGACTGTCAGTCTTTTTACAGGGTACCCTAGGTAAGTGCGTGAAATAGAGCTGAATGAAGAAAACCGTAAGTGCATGAAATAAGAGTAAAGAAAAACGGTGGCTGCATACTATGCCATTATGTATTGCAAAAGAGGCTGCGTAGAATATTTTTTTTCTTCTTTACCATGGTTGGCAACTCGGCTTAAAGCTCGTAGCTGCACTGATGAGGCATTTATGGCCGAAACAGCTTGCTGCCTACAGCATTGGGCACTGATTGCTTTAGAGATTTCAAAGTTGCTGTCTGTCGTAGTTCATATCCTGAACCTTTCTCTATTGTAAGCCACTACCACTCCTTGTCCTTTTTCTTCGTACTTGATCGAGCCAGCATTTAGAGGTGTAAAATTGGAATAAAGGTTATGAGAGCTCTTAGAGGCATAGAGACGTTCAACATGCTGCTAGATCATTCTAGTGGAGTTACCTCCATTCCTAACAGTATAAGTCCATTCCCAACAGAATGTAGAAAGGAAAGGAAAATATGGATACAAGTTTAGAGTAACTGTTCATCATTGTAACTGTTATTATCCCCCATCAGCACTCGACCAAAGTATTATTATTATGATTACTGTAAATATGGAAGAGAAAAAGACATATGGATACGAGTTAAGAGTAACTCTCCATCACTGTAACATGATACTATATACAGTCAGAAAGTGCAAAGCGTCGTGTGAAACAACTTGTTTTGTAGTCAACTAGTCCATCACAATGTCATGCATGAGGAGTACTGTAGGAGTTTGGCTTTCGGCTTGTACAATTCGTTTTCGCAAAGCTTCCCTTTATTTATTTATCTTTGATATTTATGACCCACCCAAGTTGGGTGGTGTGCTGCTTTGCTGCTTCGAATTGTAGTTAGACCTCTTTGTCAAATATCGTACTGGTCTCGTCATCGTCCAGTAACAATCGACATTCTTTGTTCCGTTGGGACTGTAGCTTTTGCTCGTTTTCGTTGCGCTTACCTTCCTCTCTTTGGTCTTTCCATAACCTTGAACCTTCCAAGTTGGAAGGCTGTCGGTTAGCGCTACGGAGATGTGTTGAAGCTAGGTGTCAGGACGTCGAATGTTTCAGTACTCTGTCAGTTTTGTGCCTAGTTATTGCACTTTCTGACTGTATATAGTATCATGTTACAGTGATGGAGAGTTACTCTTAACTCGTATCCATATGTCTTTTTCTCTTCCATATTTATTTATGGCTCCACATCCGAGTTTCAAATTACTGTAAATCATGTAATTTTCGGTGTAACTTTAATTTCGGTGATTTCGGTAGAGAAACCAGGCACCTAAATTTAAATTACACATAAAAGGCACTGGCGTATGCACTGTATGTGAAGGGATCGCTGGTCACCTAATTCTAAATTACACCTGAAACCTGGCAGGTCCCTGGCACCAAAATTTTAATGCACCTAAAATTACATGTTTTACAGTATTAGGAAATTAGAGGCCACATGCCACGTACTGCTCTTTTCTCTCCGAAACTCAACACTTGCAAGCCAGATATGAAAGAAAGAAAAAATCATCAGTCACACCACCGGGACTCGAACCAGGGACCTTGCTATTCGCGAGCAATGCTCTAACCAACTGAGCTACAGTATGACTCTTATCCACAGTGATGGTAAATCTATCCTTCTTCGATCAATCCACATCTGGCTTGCATCATACTGGCAACTCACACCAATCAAGAGGGCCATCGGCCATTCGCTTGATATCATGGGGAGCGCATCAAACTATGTCCACTGCAAGCAAATACAATGTGGCCTCTAATTTCCTAAAAACTTGAAATTCTCCGTGAAGTCCAAATTTGAAATTGCAATTATGATTATGATTATTATTATTATTGGACGCCAATATCTAACGGTACTCCTCGTGCATGACAGTATTGTGGACGAGTTGACTACGATAGCAAGTAGTTTCACACAACGTACGTTTCGCCGTATTGTTCGTGACGGCTCATCAGGTGTGCAAACTTAACTTGGATACTGAGCCAATAAATGTAATTAAAATAGAAGAAATCACATGGAAACTAGTTATGAAGCAACTATCACGACTGTAACAAAATGAGCCGTCAGAAAGTGCGATAACAGGCTGTTGGTTTGCGCACTGCAGGTGTGTGAGAGCTAGGTCTCAGGTCGTTGAATGTCACAGTAGCATGTCAGTTTTGTGCCCTGTTACCGCATTTTCTGACCGCTTATTATCTTGTTACAGTCGTGGATAGTTGCTTCATAACTCGTTTCCATGTGATTTCTTCTATTTTAATTATATCAGCGCATAATTATTACTTCTAAAACAATAGGGGAAGTTTGCTTGTACCCAAAAATCTCGTTGGCATGCATTGTCAAGTATGTGTGGCGTCATCACTTCGAAGCCCTATATACAGTCAGATAGTGTGACAACAAGGCACAAAACTGACAAGGATATTGAGACATTCGACGACCTGACACCTAGCTCCAACATGTGGTGCATCCCCTTCCCCTCATTGGCACCTTCCGCACCTGAGCCTTCCTATTTGGAAGGTTGGTGGTTTGCGCTTCGTACATGTGTTGGAACTAAGTGTCAGGTCGTCGAATGTCTCAATATCCTTGTCAGTGTTGTGCCTTGTTGTGGCACTATCTGACTGTATATTATCTCGTTACCTTGGTGGACTGTTAGTCATAACTAGTAACTTATAGATCCTTTTCTCTTTACACATTACTATTGGCTCAACATCCGAGTGATGAGAACTGAGACTAACTTTGTAGATCATGTTACGTTCAAGGACCTACCTACATTATCTCAGCTGACAACTGACGACCCTAGAAGAGATGGCTTTAGTTGTGGTGCATTTCGTGCTCACAAGGGACCTGGAGCGGCCTCAGCAGCCTTCCATGCACGGGTGTTTAAAGCAGCCATCATGGGTGATCTGGTAGCTTTCACTAATCCACTAATGTCGTAGCTGCGGCTGGTCACTGAGGATCTGCGATTGGTGGTGCTTGTCTCTTCTGTACTGACCTGCGACTTGGCACGTCTGGGGCCATGCTGTGAAGATGTCATACTTTGCATATGTACTGTCTGGCCAAGTTACCAGCGGTAAAGCTGCTGACCCTGGGAGAGATGGCTTTAGTTTTTGGGCATTTCGTGCTCACAAGGGACCTGGAGCGGCCTCATCAGCCTTCCATGCACGGGTGCTTGAAGCAGCCATCATGGGTGATCTGGTAGCTTTCACTAATCCACTAATGCCGTAGCTGCGGCTGGTCACTGAGGAAGTGGGATCAGTAGTTGTAGTCTCTTCTGCACTGACCTGCAACTTGGCACGTCTGGGGCCATGCTGCGAAGATGTCATACTTGGCATATGTAGTGTCTGGCCAAGTTACCAGCTGTAAAGCTGCTGACCCTGGAAGAGATGGCTTTAGTTGTGGTGCATTTCGTGCTCACAAGGGACCTGGAGCGGCCTCATCAGCCTTCCATGCACGGGTGCTTGAAGCAGCCATCATGGGTGATCTGGTAGCTTTCACTAATCCACTAATGTCGTAGCTGCGGCTGGTCACTGAGGATCTGCGATTGGTGGTGCTTGTCTCTTCTGTACTGACCTGCGACTTGGCACGTCTGGGGCCATGCTGTGAAGATGTCATACTTTGCATATGTACTGTCTGGCCAAGTTACCAGCGGTAAAGCTGCTGACCCTGGGAGAGATGGCTTTAGTTTTTGGGCATTTCGTGCTCACAAGGGACCTGGAGCGGCCTCATCAGCCTTCCATGCACGGGTGCTTGAAGCAGCCATCATGGGTGATCTGGTAGCTTTCACTAATCCACTAATGCCGTAGCTGCGGCTGGTCACTGAGGAAGTGGGATCAGTAGTTGTAGTCTCTTCTGCACTGACCTGCAACTTGGCACGTCTGGGGCCATGCTGCGAAGATGTCATACTTGGCATATGTAGTGTCTGGCCAAGTTACCAGCTGTTAGCATCCCCCCACCTCACAACAGAGCAACCGAGTTTTGCATTAAGCTGGGAGTGCCGATTCGAGCAACTGGTATAATGGCTCGCAGCTGAGCCAGCAAATGACTCCGCTTGGAGCAGGCGAATGACTCCGCATGGAGCCGGCAAATGACTCCGCATGGAGCCGGCAAATGACTCCGCATGGAGCCGGCAAATGACTCCGCATGGAGCAGGCGAATGACTCCGCATGGAGCCGGCAAATGACTCCGCATGGAGCCGGCGAATGACTCCGCATGGAGCCGGCGAATGACTCCGCATGGAGCCGGCAATTGACTCCGCATGGAGCCAGCGAATGACTCCGCATGGAGCCGCCGAATTACTCCGCATGGAGCTGCCAATTACTCCGCATGGAGCCGCCGAATGACTCCGCATGGAGCCGCCAATGCCTCCGCATGGAGCCGCCAATGACTCTGAATAGAGCCGCCAAATGCTAGATATATAGAGATGCATAACCAGTTGAGAGCATATATTCTCATGGACTATACAGATACCGTCATGTGTGCGCCAGAAACATGAGTTGAGCTAGTGGGTGGGAGGGTGGGAAGGAAATTGTTTCGGGAACACCTGTTCCGCAAGTTGCACGCTCGAAAGTCCAAACAGCAATGACATGAAAGAGACATTGTACAGGATATTGAAGGGCGCGTGCCCACGTGACTCGCGCATGCGTGCAGGTTGGGCCAGCTCGCTGGGCTGGCTGCTAACTCGCGTTAGCATGCTAACGCTCATTTAGCATCCCCCCACCTCACAACAGAGCAACCGAGTTTTGCATTAAGCTGGGAGTGCCGATTCGAGCAACTGGTATAATGGCTCGCAGCTGAGCCAGCAAATGACTCCGCTTGGAGCAGGCGAATGACTCCGCATGGAGCCGGCAAATGACTCCGCATGGAGCCGGCAAATGACTCCGCATGGAGCTGGCAAATGACTCCGCATGGAGCAGGCGAATGACTCCGCATGGAGCCGGCAAATGACTCCGCATGGAGCCGGCGAATGACTCCGCATGGAGCCGGCGAATGACTCCGCATGGAGCCGGCAATTGACTCCGCATGGAGCCAGCGAATGACTCCGCATGGAGCCGCCGAATTACTCCGCATGGAGCTGCCAATTACTCCGCATGGAGCCGCCGAATGACTCCGCATGGAGCCGCCAATGCCTCCGCATGGAGCCGCCAATGACTCTGAATAGAGCCGCCAAATGCTAGATATATAGAGATGCATAACCAGTTGAGAGCATATATTCTCATGGACTATACAGATACCGTCATGTGTGCGCCAGAAACATGAGTTGAGCTAGTGGGTGGGAGGGTGGGAAGGAAATTGTTTCGGGAACACCTGTTCCGCAAGTTGCAGGCTCGAAAGTCCAAACAGCAATGACATGAAAGAGACATTGTACAGGATATTGAAGGGCGCGTGCCCACGTGACTCGCGCATGCGTGCAGGTTGGGCCAGCTCGCTGGGCTGGCTGCTAACTCGCGTTAGCATGCTAACGCTCATTTAGCATCCCCCCACCTCACAACAGAGCAACCGAGTTTTGCATTAAGCTGGGAGTGCCGATTCGAGCAACTGGTATAATGGCTCGCAGCTGAGCCAGCAAATGACTCCGCTTGGAGCAGGCGAATGACTCCGCATGGAGCCGGCAAATGACTCCGCATGGAGCCGGCAAATGACTCCGCATGGAGCCGGCAAATGACTCCGCATGGAGCAGGCGAATGACTCCGCATGGAGCCGGCAAATGACTCCGCATGGAGCCGGCGAATGACTCCGCATGGAGCCGGCGAATGACTCCGCATGGAGCCGGCAATTGACTCCGCATGGAGCCAGCGAATGACTCCGCATGGAGCCGCCGAATTACTCCGCATGGAGCTGCCAATTACTCCGCATGGAGCCGCCGAATGACTCCGCATGGAGCCGCCAATGCCTCCGCATGGAGCCGCCAATGACTCTGAATAGAGCCGCCAAATGCTAGATATATAGAGGTGCATAACCAGTTGAGAGCATATATTCCATAAATCGGCACTCCCAGAGCGGATCACAAAGTGCAGCTACCTGTGATATTTGTAAGCAGTGCAAGCTCGGTAACGATTGACTAACAGGAACTCGATATCATGGGCTGAGGCCATTGCCACAGCCACCCATGCTTTGGCTGCTGGTGGCCTCTGAATGTTACTCGGGCAGACATGGCTTTCCACCTTCCCGCCTCTCTGAATATCGAGTCCGGCAGCTGATTCGAAACGAGTGGCCGGTGTATGACGCCAGGCCATAGCCACAACTGATGAGCAAGATTTTCGCAGTTGCTGCAAAGCCGATCGATTGGCATCTGCTGCTGGTGCCGCTAGCTTTTCCAGGTGCTGCCACAATTGCAAACCACTCTTTGCGATTGGCTGGTCTGCTTGATTGACTGTCCATTGCCCTATCCCCGGTTGCAATTGTTTGCGCACCAGCCAAGTGCACCACTTGCATCAGTGAATAGCTTGATTGACTGTCCATTGCCCTATCCCCGGTTGCAATTGTTTGCGCACCAGCCAAGTGCACCACTTGCATCAGTGAATAGCAGCAAGTTGGGGGACGGCGTCCACTTAGGGTGTAGGAAGAAGGACCGGCCGTTCTACTATTCCAGGAGCTAAGGCCATCAGCGAAGGTATTTGAGGCACTCTTCGGAGAGCTTGATCAGGTAATACGGCTGCCGGTACCAGTTGGCAAGTGACCACAATCTGCAATGTGCGTCCTGGGACTATCACTCTTGTAGCAAACGAGAGCTTTCCCAAAAGATACTCGAGTTGACATTGGGTAGTTGAAGCTGTGTTGAGAGTGGCCCGTAGGAGGTCGTGAAGCTTGGCAAGTTCGTCCATCGGCAGACTGATGTGAGCGCGCGGGTGTCCAGGATGACGCCGATAAACGTCAGGACGTGGGCTGGACCCTCCACTTTTGCTGACGCCAGAGAAATACCGAGGTATGTAAACGCACGGTGCCGAGTAGCGAGTTGCTGGCGAGCTAACACAGGTCCAGAGCATACATCGAGGAAGCACTTTTGCTGACGCCAGAGAAACACCGAGGTATGTAAACGCACGGCGCCGAGTAGCGAGTTGCTGGCGAGCTAACACAAGTCCAGAGCATGCATGGAGACAGAAACGTTAGTCGAGGTATTTCCCGTAATGGGAAGATGCCAATAACGTCAGGAATTGAGCTGGACCCTCCACTTTTGCTGGGGCCAGAGAAACACCGAGGTATGTAAAAGCTCGGAGCAGAATAGCGAGTTGCTGGCGAGGTAACACAAGTCCAGAGCATGCATTGAGGAAGTAACATTAATTGAGGTATTCCCCGTAATGCAACAGGCGTGGGAGTGCGAACTGCCCGCACACAATCCATTCACTGGCGGATGCGACAGAGTTCCATATAGCTGGCCTGGAGCGTAGTACAGTCTGAAGGGCAGGACGCTCTCATAACAGTATTGATCCTGCCAGCGGTTCAACAAGGGCCACTCCTCCGGGCAGACGGGAATTCGGCAGAATGCACTTTTAACATTGAGCTTAGCAAGATACAGCGGGGCGAGCAATTGTCTAATCATGTTTGCAGCATTGTCATCTTGACATTGTGGAGAGACACGGTCTGCTGGAATGTAATCGTTGACACTTCGACCCTCCAGGCTTTACAAAGGGTGTGTCGTGTGTAACTTCCCGTTCGTCTAGGAACCGCATCTACGCCGGAACAGCACAGAGGCGAGAAAGGGGGTGAAGAACACGGGCCAGCTGTTTCAAGCCTGCTGCAAGAAACGGATCGGCCAGCTGTTTCAAGCCTGCTGCAAGAAACGGATCGTTGCGCAGAAATAGAATCTGGGTTAGCATGTGACCGTGTTAAATTCAATGGATCCCAGTTAGTTGAGTGGTTGCCGATGAAACCTACCACAACCCCACAATTACGACCATGTGCAACATACCTCCGGAGCATAGGATCAGGATGTGAGTCCAGTAATTTTTTGAGAAGTGAGAAACTGAGTGCTTACACAGTTACTGATGAGGCCTTACACTTTGCCCTGGGATGCTCCTGTCGGCACTGGAGGTAGCACTGCCTGAGCTGACGCGTGCAAGCGCCGTACTCGTAGTAGCGGCATACGGTTGCGGTACGTGATGCGGATCTGTACTGGTGAGTAGGACGAAATGCGCACGGAAATGCTGGCGAGTGCACTGAGCTGCACTGCTGGCAGGCGGGTCGTGCTGTTCCAGTACACCGCGAGGCGCAGTTGCCACAAGTTGATATTGATAACCTGGCTTTGGAGATTTATTTTATTTTCCATTGCTATCAGGTTCGGCTTAATTCCCTCTGTGCTGCGCTGATGAGTCCACAAAGGACGAAACAGTTGTCCGCAGATTGAGTATTGATAACGTCCAGTTTCTAGGTGGCAAAAGCTGGCGATTGGCCGCGACGATCGTGGCCAAATACGTCCACAGGCACTCGTGAAACGCGGTGAGGAACAGTGGAACACAGACCATTCATGAACACTGTCCAGGTCTCAACTCAAGTGCTACCGTCATGCAGCCTACGAAGCGCAGTTCTGGGTTCGGATTCAAATAAATGCTAGTGCGCCAGAAGAGCAACATATGAGGGGCTACGGAGTTGGAACGTCGCCGGAGCTGGACTGACTGCAACTGTATCGGGCAGCAGGAAATCGAAGTCCACGAACTCGCCTCTCTGGACGCGATCGAGAAGGGCCCGTATAGGACAGTCAGGTTCACCTGCTGTTGGTGCTGCATGCGCATATGGCGGTCGTCACTGCACCGGGCTCCCAGTAGGGTCCGGCCTGCTGGCGGCGAGCGGCGATACGGATCCAAGTAGAGCGAGGAGAAGCTGGGTGGCGTTGGTGACGGCAGTGGACAACTCCCGTTGTTACTTCCAACAGAAAATCAAAGTCCACGAACTCGCCTCTCTGGATACGAATTACGATCGTCAGGCTCGCGCCTGCTGTTGCAGTGGTGGTGCTGCGTGGCGGCCGTCGCTGCGTTCGCAGTAGGCGGGCGGCGGAGCCAGGTAGAGCGAGGCGATCCGGAGAGGCTGGACGCCGGTTGGTGACGACGACATTGTTTCAAGGCACAAACAAGGGTCGCTGAGATCGCGTGGAGGTACTTCATTTCAGGAAACCTGATGATGGCGCAAGCTAAAAAACCACAGTCGACGTTCCACTGTAGACGACGACATTGTTTCAGGCACCAACAGGCGTCAATGAAGTCTGAATTGAAACGCAGAGATACGAGAATGCAAGCTTGAAAGTCTAACGAAAGGAAATTGTTTCGGGAACACCTGTTCCGCAAGTTAGTTGCACGCTCGAAAGTCCAAACAGCAATGAAAGGAAATTGTTTCGGGAACACCTGTTCCGCAAGTTGCACGCTCGAAAGTCCAAACAGCAATGACATGAAAGAGACATTGTACAGGATATTGAAGGGCGCGTGCCCACGTGACTCGCGCATGCGTGCAGGTTGGGCCAGCTCGCTGGGCTGGCTGCTAACTCGCGTTAGCATGCTAACGCTCATTAAAGCTGCTGACCCTGGAAGAGATGGCTTTAGTTGTGGTGCATTTCGTGCTCACAAGGGACCTGGAGCGGCCTCATCAGCCTTCCATGCACGGGTGCTTGAAGCAGCCATCATGGGTGATCTGGTAGCTTTCACTAATTCACTAATGCCGTCGCTGCGGCTGGTCACTGAGGATCTGGGTTTAGTAGTTCTCGTCTCTTCTGCAGGGCGGTGACTTTCTTGGCCAGGGTGGTTAAAACAGGGGGAGCACCTCCCATCTGTGATTCTCCTTCAGCAACACTGCCCCAGAATCCATGAACAGGCGTACTTCGATGGACAGAGACGAATTCCCAATGTAAAATTCAGTTAGCCGATGGCCTGTGACCCCAGATCACGGATGGTCAGCCAGATCTCTCCAACAGAATAACAGTACTGAATAAATTACTTCTCACTATCTGCACAGATATTTCAAAGTATTAACACTTTTTTACATTGTCCCTTTGCCTCCTTCAGGTTGAGAAGGCTTTGTCCATGCCTTCCAATGCTGCCGTTTGCCGCCTGAAGAGGGGTGCTGTGACAGGACAGGCTATGGCTACCCTGAAGAGTGGTGTTTGGCTTGATGACGAGATCATCAACGCATTTGTTGAATGCTTGATGAACTCTGCCAACGATCTGGTATGCTCAGAATCCTAAATGCATAATCACAAAATTGAGACTGTGCAATCACAAGTATTAAATTGTATCCATTTTACTTTTTGAAAAGTCACACATGCATGGCTGTGTGACACAGAGATATTTCTACTACTTTAAAGAAGTAGCTTTAGAAACCTGGAATGTGTGAGCATTAGCCGGCTGACCTTCCTAGGTATGCCCTGGTAACAGATCATGATGTAAGATATTTTTTTAGGGTGAAGTGAGTGGATGAGACCAACCAAAGCAGTCCATGGAAGCCCGCCCCCCCCCCCCCCCATCACTTACATTTATGTTACCAAGAGGACATACATGTAGCTTCCCAGATTGTGCAGCTTGAAGTATAGAGCTTACTTCTAAATATATTATAATTCTGAGAACGTGTCATGACAGCTACCCATTGTTCTGCGGCAAGTAAAGTTCATTTCATTTATTTATTTATTTCAGTTCTGCGGTTCAGTTCAGAGCATAGGATTGCCCTTATTTCTAAGTACATGCTGCACCATATCTGGCGTGTTTCGCTGCTGCAACCTTGTAGATGGGCCCTCGCACTGTGTTGGCCATGCCAACCTTTGCATTCACGGATGACGGGAAAGCAACTCGTATCATCGATGAGTGGAGAATATTTCAGGTAAACTTCCAGCAGAACCAGTACCAGCAGAGTTAGTCGTAACTCTGCGACTGATAGCACTTTCCATGTAAAATAAAAGGTGTGCTTTTTCATTTCCAAAATGGTATCGAGTACCCAATTACTATTGTGTTAGTAATGTAGGGAACGGGTTCTGCTTCTTTATCATCTCCTTTATCTCTTTAGGATCGGGCTGAGTTCAACGTTATCATCATGCCATTACACTTCACTGCCCACTGGGCACTAATGGTAAGTAAGATGGCACCTAACCACTATGCGGGCTTCTGCAGTATACGTGGCACATCCCAGTTGCGGCTCACTCTTGTTTCAAGGGTATATCGTTATTACACATAGGTACAACCATGTAAGGTTAGCCAGGGCTTTAGCTCCCATGAGACTGCATAATATGTATCTACTATTGCACGAATTTTCAGGGAAAATTGAAAGTACATGGATGCTCGACATGAAAGTGCAACGGCACCATACGAGTACTCGAAGTTCATAATCTGCCGATTTTTTTGCATGTACGCGTCTCTCACTTTTAGCGCCATGGCGTTAAAACCGAGGCTATTTTCTACGTTTAGTCCAAAAATGTTCGGTTAATGTTGGAGTTAACCGTTGTTAACAGTCACATACCATTGCTTCACTGTTGGCCTTTATAACGGGTTGCATAACCCTCCTTACGTGTGTGCACAATCTTGCTCTCTCTACATACTGCTGTGTATCATAGACATCACATGCCCACGCTCTGCGCATGCGCAGATTTCCTGCGCGCACAACAGAGCTTGCTGTCTTTCCAGTTTCCTTGCCTGCAGTCAGCTTTCAAATTCTGAGTTTCAAATTCTGATTTGAGTTTGCCTCCGTCCTGCTTCAGAGTGTCAGTCCTAGTTCTGCCGATTGGCTGCCGCCTTTAGTATTCGCTTTCCTTGTTCTCTCTCAGCTCAGTCCCGTCAGACTACGTGTCTTCAGCGGCCAGAGATTATTTGAGTATTATATTCTCACGATGGCTCGTTTCTCGACCAGAAAAAAGACGCCATCGGCCAGAGTGGCAGCTCAACCTTCGGATACAGGGCGTAATGTGCGTGTGCGGCGAAATCCTGTTCGTCTTCAACCGCCCAGAACTCCAATATCTCCCCACTTGGATTCTGTTGTCTCCGACGTTGCGCCGTCAGTTTCTTCTGCCGCCGCCTTGGATGTGGTCCCTGATCCCGGGGCGGCAACTCAAACTTCGGCTGCAGGCAGTAATGCGCGTGCGAGGCCAACTCCTGTTCGTCGTCAACCAACCGGGACTCCATTATCCACGGCCTCTGTTGTCTCCGACGTTGCGCCGTCAGTTTCTTCTGCCGCCGCCTTGAGTGTGGTCCCTGATGTACTTGCTTCGGCTGTTTCTCAGGCCGTCGGCCAGGTCCTCCAGCCCCTGATGGAGCGAGTAGAGCAGTTGGAATCTGCTGCAGCCGTCGTGCCGCTTGTCAACTCCAGCTCCGTTCATGCATTCCGGGGCCATCTGCCGGCTGCTCGTCCGTCGCTCTCTGTTCCTGATAAACTCCGCGGGCGAATTGAACGCGGCGAGTTTATTGACTTCGACGACCTCCTCCCGGACCAGCTGGGTGTGGAGCCCGATGTGGTCCAGCTAGCTGTGGGGGCCAACCGCTCTGTCCAACTTGTACAGAAGCCAACTCAGGCCCAGCGCCGCCATGTCCACGATGTAGCGTCATGGCTCGAGGCGTTTACTGTCTACACAAGAGTAATTGTCGCGGCGGCTCCAGATAGGGCGAATGATTTGCTGACATATCAGGCCACTATTCTGGATGCAAATAACTCGTATCAGGTGGACGCATGGCTAAGTTATGACAGGCGTTTCCGGCGCGCCATAGCCTCCCAACCACTGTCGTACGACTGGGCTATCATCGACTCTAATTTGTGGCAGTCGTCATTCACCAGCCGTGGTCGCCCGCCATGTTCGCGCTGTTCTCTGGTGCACCCAGTGGCCCAGGCCCGGTGTCCCTTTAGACCAGGGCCTCCATCCGTCGGCGCTGGGAGTGGAGGTCCGCCGCAGTCCAGCGCGCCAACCCATCTTGGGAAGCCTATCTGCCGCAACTTCAACAAGGACCAATGCAACAACTCATTCTGCTATCGTGCCCATGTGTGCCTTCAATGTCGCGGGAAGCACCCAGAAGTCAAATGTGGCAGGGGACAGTCCGCCACCTCAGCGTCTGCTCCGTAAACATTCTGTGGAGACCCCCATCAATGTACGCCGATTAGCCGGGCTCCTTAACCGTCATTCTGATCACTCCTTCTCTCACTTTGTGCTGCATGGGTTGTGTCATGGTTTCACGATAGGCCATTCTGCTGCTATATCTGGTGTTCATAGTTCTCCCAATCACCTGTCGGCTATCCGTAATATGCAGTATGTTTCTTCCTATTTGACCGAATGTTGTGAAGCTGGGCAAACAGCAGGTCCATTTCCGGAGCCACCCTTTCTGTGCATGCAGACATCTGGTCTGGGTGTTGTGCCGAAGTCCAATGGAAAACTTCGTGTGATACATGACCTGTCGTCTCCCGATGGCAGCAGTGTCAACGATGCTATACCACGCGGGCAGTTCAGCCTGCATTACGACTCTGTGGACACCGCAATTGCCGCCATTATGCGCCTCGGCAAGGGCTCCCTCTTGACAAAGGTAGATATCCGTAATGCATTTCGCCTGTGTCCCGTCGCCCCCTCGGACTGGCATCTTCTCGGGATCCGTTGGAACGGCATGTACTATTACGAGAAGGTCCTTCCATTTGGTCTCCGCTCCTCACCATTCATCTTCAACCAGCTGGCAACGGCTATCAACTGGGTCCTTGTCCATGTCGGCTCCTTGCCCGACGTAATGCACTACCTCGATGACTTCCTCGACATCTGCCCACCAAGCTCCTCCCTGGCGGCCAAGCACAAGGCCATCATCTTGGACTTGTTCCAGTTCTTGAACATACCTGTCGCCACAGAGAAAGTTGAGGGCCCTTCCACTGTCCTCACCTTCCTCGGTTTGGAACTGGACACCGATCGCTTGGAAGTGCGTCTGCCTCAGTCCAAGCTTCTGGCCCTACGTCGTTTAGTCTCTACCACCCTCGACCAGGGTTGCGTTCTCAAACGCGAACTCGCCTCCCTCCTGGGCCACCTCTCGTTCGCTTCCAGAGCAATTCCTGCCGGCCGTACATTCTTACGCCGCCTGTATGACCTCGACAAGGCCACATCTGAGATGTCATCTCACCGAATGCTGCACCTCTCAGCCTCAGCCAAGGGCGACCTGAGCTGGTGGCACCAGACTCTGTCAACATGGAACGGAAAGTCATTTTTCCTGCTAGAGAAGTGGATGCCCAGCGCTGACCTCCAGTTGCAAACCGACGCAAGTGGCACCATTGGATTTGGAGCCTTCTTCAATGGTCGCTGGTTCAGAGGTGACTGGTCTCCGCAGCAACTGGAACTAAGCATTACCTACAAGGAGCTCTTCGCCATTGTCGCGGCCTGCGCCACATGGGGGATCGAGTGGCTGCGGCTGCGTGTGGAGTTTCAGTGCGACAACCAAGCTGTCGTGGAGTGCCTGAAGACGGGCACGAGCCGGTCCCCTGCAGTCATGGCACTCATCCGCACCCTGTACTCAATCTGTGTGAAGCACAATTTCCTGGTCCGAGCATCGCACCTGCCAGGAATTTCCAATACCATCGCTGATGCCCTGTCCCGGAACAAGATGGATGCCTTCAGGACCTTTGCTCCTACAGCTGCGGAGCGGCCTGACACCATGGTCCAGCCGATCACCGAGTAAGTGCAAAGACATTCACTTAGGATGCAGATAGCGTTCTCTGTCGATCCTACTCCACAATATCAGTCTGACTTTATGCCTCTAGAACAACGCTCTTGTGCAATACATACTTACCATCTATATTGGCTGTTATCACCCGCTATCTCCTCTGGCCCTAATGGGAATGTCGGCATGGGCACTCCTCCGTAACTGGCCTCTCGCGCACTACTATTAAACTCGCATGGGTCATAAACCGCTCCTGCTCAACGCAGGCCGACCCACCAACTCGCATGGGTCACAAACCGCTCCTGCTCAGCGCAGGCCGACCCACTTGGTCATATACAGCTCCTGCCCTCGGTAGGCCGACCACACGATTCGTTAACGCGCACTCAATTGAGGCCAGCTACTCTGCCCGACATTCCCATTCTTCCAAACTCACTCTCTTGTCTTTTGGTGTGTCGCGTCCTGCACGCGTGTGTGTCTACTCTATACTCTAGCATGGGGAGTAGAATGTTAAATGTTCGGTTAATGTTGGAGTTAACCGTTGTTAACAGTCACATACCATTGCTTCACTGTTGGCCTTTATAACGGGTTGCATAACCCTCCTTACGTGTGTGCACAATCTTGCTCTCTCTACATACTGCTGTGTATCATAGACATCACATGCCCACGCTCTGCGCATGCGCAGATTTCCTGCGCGCACAACAGAGCTTGCTGTCTTTCCAGTTTCCTTGCCTGCAGTCAGCTTTCAAATTCTGACCCACCCTCCTCATCCCATTTCTTACTCTTGCACTCCACTCCATATATTTTGAAACACATGGATGCGGGCACTCCTCCGTAACTGGCCTCTCGCGCACTACTATTAAACTCGCATGGGTCATAAACCGCTCCTGCTCAACGCAGGCCGACCCACCAACTCGCATGGGTCACAAACCGCTCCTGCTCAGCGCAGGCCGACCCACTTGGTCATATACAGCTCCTGCCCTCGGTAGGCCGACCACACGATTCGTTAACGCGCACTCAATTGAGGCCAGCTACTCTGCCCGACATTCCCATTCTTCCAAACTCACTCTCTTGTCTTTTGGTGTGTCGCGTCCTGCACGCGTGTGTGTCTACTCTATACTCTAGCATGGGGAGTAGAATGTTAACAGCGATGTTTCACATAACGCCATGGCTTTATATGCACTGAAATAGGGTAGGAAGAAAGGAATACTATTGTGATAAATACTACAGGGAATAATGGAAGTAAACTAGGAGGCTACAGGTATAAAGATAAGAAGTTCAGAGATACAGCACTCCGATTATGTGTAGAAGTGACACGAAGAAAAATAAAAAATGTGATGAGTCAAAAACAGCGTGCAAACCACTAAGTGAGAAAAACGTGCTGTATCTGAGTGCTGCATCTCTGTTCTCTGCTTCCCCACCAATCAGGTCAAGTTTGTTTATTGTGAATAGAATCTCCTAATAGCTGTGTAGCATTGCTGAAGTTCTACTATACTTTTCTATTGTTTGCTTTGGCCACAGGTAATGGACACGAAGGCCCGTGTCATTTACCACTACGACTCGGCTAAAATCAGCAATCCGGCTATACATGCTGCAACAGCCATGTAAGATGCCCGTGTCTGTACATGCTCCTACCTCTGGTCAGCACAACTAATGCCACTCGACTTTACACTGGATGCATCAGTACTGCATTGTGGTACCACCAAATTCTGTATGCCATGCATTGTTGTCACAGTGAAAATACATACCGGTAACAAACTTACAAGCTTTAACAAGGAAATGGAATACAGAATTATGCTATTAAAATTCCAGTGTACAGCTGCCAAATGCTTGGCCACGCTGCCCCCGAGACAGGGGAGAGTAGAAGAGAGAGTTCGAGAGAAGTCAGCACTACCACTAGGAAGCCGCTCCGCCACGACGCCGTCCACGATTGCAATTGTGTCACACACACGCACACGCACACACACACACACACACATGCACACCAACACAGCAACACACACACACCATTGGACCATTGGGCGCCCATCGCCGGAGGCGATGGTAGCGATGCTACAGCAGAAGCCATAGCAGCTTGTGCTGGGATTGCATCATTCAACAGATTGCAAGGCTGAAGAATGGACCGCCACCATTCAGCCTGGTCTACACCACACAGCTATGAAGTGGCTTTTTCTGGCCAGTGAATCCCTACTTTTTGGTCTTTTTCATTTTTTTTCCCGCACACACATCGCACCACATACTCCGGCATGCACTGGCTGTTGGTAACCACCCAGGAGAATGAAAGAAAAGTCAGGAGGAGTCTGAGAAAGAGAAGAAAGACGTGTGTGACCATAATCGTTGGGAATCGAACCCACAACCTATCGATTGGAAATCGATACCACTGCACCATATGGGACACACACACACACACACACACACACAACACCCTAACTTGCACACGGACAGACGCACATACAGACACCCACCCACCTAAGCCGACTGCCTCTGTCTTCTTATAACTGTAGAAATCGGTTTTATAAATACCGACTTTTGCAAATCCTCTGTGTCTATCTCCAGCGAACACATTGGCCCGCCTGGGCAAGTTTGGGAGCAGGTGAAGGTGGACAACTTGCCGCAACAAATAAATGCGTTCGACTGCGGAGCCTTTGTTTGCCTGGTAAGCTCACTGAAAGGGAGAGCACGTGTATCGTTATGATTACTTTCCCCCTTTCCATTCCCTCAACTAACAAACTCGGCCATCGAAGGTGATTCTTATAATTATTATGTTCCCTCAAACCAGTTTGTATTGAAACTGCACTTTTGGAATAAGTGATCTACAAAGATATCGAGGTTCTGTGAGTGATGTAACTTGGATCATGTGTGACTGCAAGTGAGCGCATGGGACTACTTTCTTTGGTGCATTACCCTACTTTCATGACCTGTAGAATAGCCCTGCACTGACAGACACGTATACTAACTGAATTTTATCTTGTCCCTGGTTTGTCTGTCTACCTTTTATCTTCATGCCGCCTAGTCTGCAGCGTGTCACATATTCGGGACGCAGCTTGTGGACGTGAGTTTGTCTAATGCAAAAGTGCAGTTGTACTAGTAGGCATTGCTGTATGGTTGTACTGTACGGGGCTGATAAAAGCAAGTTGTATGCAACTGTGATCTTTCTTGTTATGGTCCATTGTTCGTGCTGCCTGCATTACATCATGCAGCGTCACCCACCTGTGCAGTACAGAAGCGAAATCCCCTTTTGACAAGTTTGCCTTTATTTTGAAGTTCTTCCATCCTTTGCCGTTGATGGCTCTCCCTTGCCATCACGATATAACTGGAGGAACACAGCGGCAGCGGCAAGACTGGCCAGGCGCACCAGCGACTTCTGGGGGCCGTTAGAGTTGGACTCAATGGTTTGGCCTCCAAGTATCAGCAGTGTAGTTTGACCAACGGCGCTGGTATGTGGACGAGCAGTTGGGAAATGTACCACTGCTATATCATCTGCAAAAACACATCGAGCCGTGCCAAGGATCTCATACATGTAGCTTGCATTCAACTAGCAATGCCAAAGGTAAACCAGGCTTCCAAGTAGGCACGCGCTCGAACACGTCACCACTCTAGCTGCTCAGAGGTGAGTATTGTCAGCAGGCTAAGAGCATAGTATATTATTGGTGGCTGATTGGCATCATCCAGAAGAGTCACTGTCCTCCGCATTGCCTTGCTCGCATTGTAGCTGCAACTCGTCAGAGTCCACGAGATGTCGCCGTTCCGTTTAACTGACCGACACCTTGGATGGGAACACCATCTTGTAGACGGAAAAGCAGCATGCACAGCAGCCCAGGTTACGATCGGGCTCCCCAGCAACCTCGATGCCAAGATTGTCCGACTGAGGTTGAAACGAGGCCAGCACAGCACCACCGCCTCCGCCACTGCTTCCTGCCGTCGGATTTGCTGAGTCAGCTGACAGGAAGTGGTGCATATGATCCTGGCGCGTTGCTGCTAGCGATGACAGCATGGATTGTGCAGCAGCGCGAGACGCAGACTTTGATGCTGACCTAGGTGCCGGACCATTCATTTTGCGCAGGCGCCGCTCTGCAGCCACAACAAAGAGAAAGCAATGAAAGAACCAACGGATATAACTCATGAAATCTAGAAAGCCGTCAGTTTATTATTACCAGGGAGTGGCAAAATACCCAATGAGAGACTGTAGAGGCCTGGTCGGGACATGAATGGGGGGAGAAAGAGACTACTGAATATTGGCCTCTGGTTTGTGAGGTAGTGTGGGTAGCATCATTTCGGGTTGTGAAGATTTGGGAGATGAGGGGACTGCCAAGGGAACTGATGGGGTTAGCCTGGGATGTTCCTATTTTGTCAGTAATCTGGCTGCGTTCTTATCGCACGTTCTTAGAAACAATCCGTCCTGGATCATATGTACCCCATAAGCTGCCAGAAAACCAACACCGCCGTTCTTAGCTTTAGGCAGCTAAGGCTGTTCAGGCTGGACGTTCTCGTTCTTGGGCTCAACGTTCTTCAGCGCGCGACTACTGTACATGAACAAGTACTCACCCTACGAAAACTGTTAGGTGCATCTCGTACACCAACCAAAGGTAAAGAGCCAGGAGTCGTACGAGCACGCATTGCGGTCCTTTCATAATCCAGGCTTTGCACCATACATGCATGTATACGTAGGCACGTCTGTGAAACTTGCTTTGTGATTTTGGGCAATATTTGCACAAGGTTCGTGTCGTATGACCTACAGACAGCAGACCACCTCCACAATGCGGCCACGAAAGGACGAGATGATGGGGCACTCTGGCGGTACTTTACGGTACATGTAGAACTACCAGACCCATCAGCACTCAGGGTTTCTGCGATCCCCGTTCAAGAGGGTGGGCATTGTTGCGTACATTTCCAACCAGGTCGAGCACTCGACTGCAGTACAGTACAGCATCACAGAGTCATACGATGGTACAATCAATCGCAGTCCGGGAGGGGCGGATGGGAGAGACAGGCGCTCTGGCGGGATTTTGTTTTCCGGTGTAGGTGAAATTTGCCTTGTAGTGAAGCGATAAATAGTGTTAGATGATACAGCATTTTAATATGGGCACTTTACTTGGACCTTTGAATGAATGTGCTGCGCTGATGAGTCCACAAAGTTGTACTATTCTTATTTTTTCACCTTGTCATGTCCCTTCCTCCCTCTCTCATAACAGCCACCTTCACTTCCTTTCCCCAGGAGACTCCCTTTGATAGGCATCCATTTGCCTCTGGAGATTCCTTGAAAATATATATCAAGAATCGAAAACAAAGGACGAAACCAGTTCTGTCCACAGATTGAGTGCCATGCCTAAAAAATGCTCATGGGCTGTTTATTCTTGCTCCCCACACCTGAGCTCGCGCTTTCGCCGACTTGACACTTGTATACTGTCACACCTTTTTTACCGGTTCTTCAACATGGACATTTTGAAGGTTTCCACTGGTATACTTTCAAGTCATCACTTCAGGTTAAGTAGAGGCAGGAGCAAAGAAACAGAAGCAATAAATTAAGCAGCAGAGAGGTGATAGAACAGCCCCCCCCCCCCCCCCCAACTTGAAAAGCTAAAAATTAGGAGGTTCAACAGTAAGTATACTGGTGGATTACTTTCAAATGTTGTTACTAAAGAGTTGGGTTGTATGCTGACAAGAATTCTGACAATATACCAGCCATTGTGTGAGACCTGAACTAGGATGAAGGGTTAGACGCGTATTTTACAGCTCAACTCATGGCGCAAAAAGTGATTCAACACACGTTAGCTCTCACTCCAGGTGAAAAAAAGCTATTCATCACACGTTTTTCTCACGTTTGAGTGAAGAAGAAAAAAGGTGAAGCGTGAACTCTCTATTGTGTATATCTTTGTTTCCATGTTATAGGTCGACATCAGACGAGATTCCGCTGCCATGCGGCACTGGATATGTGCCCATGTGCTTCAGCAGCACATGCAGGAGCACGCACCGTCTTCGGCCAAGAAGGCCTGCACATCGCTACCACCACCACCATCATCATGAAAACGGCCTCTTGTACGGGCTTAAAACGGTGATAACCGCAAAACGTATCAAGAGAGGTGAATCATCATCATCATCATCTGGAACAGCCTCTTACACGGGCAAGCAAACAATACCGGTATATCAAAATTCAATACAGTGAAAGAAGGAACGCAAAGTGGAACTCAAATAAGTAAAATAATTTTGTTCACATAGCTATCACCCTAATGATTGTAAAACGTGCACTCAAAGTTACCCAGTAGCAGCTTTCCTGAATTTCCAGGAGCAACATTATTACATGCTGTAATTATGATTGTATTATGGATGGTTTGGTTCTTTTATAACTGGCTAAAGAGGTGATACCCACTTGCGAATTATACTGCTTTCAATGGACTATGCATTCTATTAAATAGCATTCTTTTTGCTATCTGCCTCAATCCTTGAGGGTGCTGGAGTTCCTGTGACTCTCAACCGAACAGGGAAATTTAGTATTGTGTGTGTGTGTGTGTGTGTGTGTGAGAGAGAGAGAGTGTCGTATCCGGTCGGCCCGGGGTTAGACCCCAAGGCTGCGGTTCGACATGAACTAACTAGTTACTTACTAAACCTTCACATTACAAGGCCGTGCAGCGGTGGCCACTTGGAGAGAGTCCACCAACAGAATTACTCTTACGCACGCACGCACATATACCTAGACATACTCTCACACACACACTCAGGCATATACAGACACATACACTCACACCAGCGATCAGGTTTACTCACATCTTGAAAGGAGCTAACTGTTACTTAGTTCAAGAGCCAATATTGAGAGCACAAGGCAACTTTGACAGACGAAAGCCGAAGCTTCTGTCTGAAGGCGGAAGGCAAGAGAGAGCGAGAGAGAAAGGCGATTGCCATAATCATGATAATATCTAACTACGGGCAGGAGGCTGATCCACCGTACGAACTATAGGACAAAATGAACCATAGTACACCCGCATGCCGCAGTGTACCAAACCTTAGCAATAATGTGTATAAACTGTATCACAAAGAGCGGGAGCCAGCTAAGGAAATAACAGGGTATACCAAATAAGGAAGGCCCCAGGCCTTGTGTGAAGACATAAAATAAAGACGATTATGAACCCGTTTACGGGAGATAGATAAATAATTAGACACCTAAATAAGGCAGACTTGTCACGTAGAGGCCTAAAAGGCAACGTGTCAATAGCATGGATACGACATGAGCATGAAATGCTGCAAGGTGCAAACTTGACTCGCACGATTTCATTGAGCAGCAAACTCTTGCAAGACTAGCAGTCGTATGCATGGTACATGCTTGTACATCACACCCGTACAATCATGCCATGAAAACCAGAACCTTTCAAGTACTCCTCCACGAGGAAAAGGGTGATGCAAACTTCCTTTTCGCTTAAAAGCGAAGAACGCGCCATACCTGTGTGGCACAGACAACAATGATGACGACGATAGGACAAAACATACCTGTATTGATTCACTTGGCATACTAACGGGAAGAACATTTTTTTAAGCTCTTGCCTTGCACTAACTACACATACATCAAAACCAAGCAGCAAAATGCAAATCCGAACGCATGTTTACTGGAACTGAACTAGTGAAGTTCAGAATGTTTCTAATGGGCAGGCTGTAAAGACTCAAATTTTGCACTTCTGTAGTTGTTGTTGTTGTTTATTTTACTTCGCAGATTCTAACAGACATTGTAGTGTACTAATATACAGTGCTGGCCAGAGAAATCCAACCTCATGAATAAAATAGCACCGGGCTCTAACGCGGCACAACTTTAATTCATTAGGTTGGATTTCTTTGGCCAGCACCCGTACTAGTAGAACGAACACATTGTAAGCAAATGAACAACTGGCGATACTAAAGTGGCATGCTGATTTCGGATGGAATTTATTTCGTACAATTTCGTACATGGCCTCTTTTGGACTAAAATAAATTCTGTACTAAAAATAAAATGTGTTCATGTGAAATTATGTACACTTTACAATAAGATACATGCGTACTGCTTGCGAACACGTGCATTTAGCATGTAACACTGTGCGAAAATAAAAACCGTACGAAAGGTCGAAATTCAGCTTTGTCCGAAAATATTTCTGTCCGAAGATTTCCTGCTTACAGTATAAGCAATAGAGTGCATAGAGAGTAAGATTCAAAGCCTACCATGAATCACTTCGTTGTTCAGGGTGCCGATCATGCTGGCGATGGCTTGACCCTGAGAAAAAACAACACAGAGTGAGGTAAGCTACAATTGAGCACAGTTTCGTAGTGATACGTACGCCAGTCACCCTACCAGTACACTACATGATACAGCACCCCACATATGCCTGAGCCAAAAGGCATGATTCCACAAAGTAAAGAGTTCTTTATTCCTTTCTTTTCTTTTCTTGCCGTGGTTGGCTATCACCCCTCTCTCGCACTTTGCGTGCCAATTGGTCATGCACCACGAGTTGAGTGAAATAAATAAATTACAAATATGGTGCCCCGGCAACTTCAACAGGAACACACCAATACAAACACGGCCCTGGCAACAGCAAAAACGGGAACGCCATTACAAAGATGGTGCCCTAGTAATTTCAACGGGAATACCGTAAAAGCCCGTAATAGGGCCCTGGGCGGAAATGTCAGTGAAGGTCCAGAACATGGGCGTTAATCCGGGCCTGGGCGTTACTTCGGTTAAGTGAAATCATACTGTACTACAGTCAGACCTCGCTTATCCGGTCCTCGTTTATCCGGATCCCTCGCCATCCGGAAGAAAATAGTTGGTTACAAATGTACAGCATATGCCATGCTTACATACAGTATGTGTGTTCGATTATCCGGTTCCCTCGCCTATCCGGATATTTTTGTGGAAAACGGATGTGTGCGGTTATGCGAGGTCTGACTGTACTGCATGTACAAATCAGGTTAGCACAGTGCACGAAGTTCTACTACAGTACCGTACATACACTGCATTGTGTACTGGACTTGTGCTTTCGGCAAAAGCCTTTTGCCCATGGGTGTTTTCACGGAGGTGGGCTAGAAAACAGGACAAGAGTGTTGGCACTGGGCACCTAAACGGGGAGTGGGCGATATACTGGGTGGGCGTTCACACGGGCTTTTACGGTACATCAATACAAGCTAGACTGGCAACTTCAAACAGGCACAACTGACAAAACACGGCGCCAGGCAATAGCAAATAGGTACAGTGAAACCTGTCTAAGGCGACCCCTCAAGGGACGAGAAAAAGTGGTCGCCGTGGCCAGGTGGTCTTCTTATCCAGGTTCAGTGGGTCACGTGACTATATCCACATGTGATACATCATTTTGATCAGTATCACAGTGCACTAGTGCACACACCTATGCTACTCTAGCACGACTCATGTACCTGGGGTCCTCAGACCTGTCAAGTGTCGTGCATGCACCCTGTGTAGATCTACCATGCATGCATGGTGCACCATGCAATGCGTACATTTACATGTGCTAGCACTGTGCAAAGCGGTCGCGGGCGAGTGATCGTCGGTCGCGTTGAGCGGGTGCTCGCCTTATACGAGCTGTTTTGAATGTGAATGCGTCCGTGACAAGGAAATGTGATCGCCATGGTCGAGTGGTCGCCATTACAGGTTTTACTGTACACCGTTACAAGATCAGTCCACCACTTGAAGATGCTGCTGGTACAACATAGTGGCAGCAACACACCACACATGCATACAGTAAGAGCGGACGCCGAAAAACGCAGGGGCTCAGAGTGTGCAGCCTAGCATTGCTCTAACCTGTTGCAATGTCATTAGTTTTGCTCTTATTCATGAACAGCACCATGCGATCACACCTCATGGAAAACATGTAGAAAACGGTACATGTGCTAAATCTGTAAATCTAGCCTGAATTGTTCTTAAAATCTGGGCCATTTTCCAGCCTAAGTCAGTGTTCTTCGGCAAAGCGTTCTTCGGGGGCCGACCTTACTGTATGTGGCCCTCCCCCAAAACAGATACCTGGAGCTAAATGCATCCTTCATACTGCTTATCAGGGCCGAATTTCCGAGTGACAATGGCAAAGGGTTACAATATGATGGGATCTGTATTGACTATAGTCACAGAATCAATATACATCAGCAGAGCATAAGAACTCACTTGTGCTCATACCCTGTCCCGTACAGATGCTGCACAACTTGTATTGTTCAGATGTCCATTGGGGTGGCATGCCAGCCTCTGCTCACCATATCACCACCTCATTCGCGCCTCTGGATGCCACGACTGTCGTCCCACTAATACGCATGGAGCCGGAGCTAACCTGATAACAGTTGAGAGCATGACAAAGTATCTTATGTAAATATGGGCGAGTATTAAAGTTGGCTTCCATCGGCAAAAGTAAACACAGACGTAGTGCTACAGGCATGGTCTATCATGCACAGGAATAGCTGATACCGCGCACGTTTCATCACCAGTGGATGGAACTGCGACAGCTCCACCATTGCCGGATTGTCGTGTCTTATGCCTGGTTCACACTAGGCCGATTTTTCGGCCGACATGGACTCGTACGAAAAATCCTCAAGATCGGGGCGAAAATTGCGTAGTGTGAACGGTGTTGTCGTACAGGGTTCCGACAAATCTGCGGCGATTTTCTTGTCGCACTAGTTTTTGGCCAAGTATCGACTGGTCGATATTTAGCCGAAAAGCCGGCCGATTTTTACTGCTTGCACGTGATGGAGCGGGATTCGGACCAATCACGGTAGGCTTTTCACCATGACAGCAAAGAGCGTCGATGTCGAGCTCATGACCCCTTGTACTTTGTACTCTTGATGAAATGTAAAGTCCTACCGGTATATCGCCTTGTTTCTCTTCGGACCATACGCGCCATAGGCCTAGTTGAATTATACTTTATAGTAGAGAGACAATGGTTTGACGTGACAAAGAGTATCCAACACCACCACGAACAACAACATGCCCGGAGTGTGGTCTACAACAAAGACCTGCCTCTTCGCAGAAGAGCTCAAACGCTTTCCTGCAATTTGGAACGTGAAAGCGAAGGTGAGATTGAGATAAGTGTCTGGCTGTGTCGAGCGTCCGTCTTTAAATTATAGCTATGTTTGGCGAGCCTCAGTTTGTTTGCTCCCCGATGAAGCAACAATGGCGAACTCTTGAACTCTCAACCATGAACTCTTGCTTTTATGGATAATCGATGCGAGTGAGTCGTTCCCCGTGTGTGAACAGGACGTCCGACTCATCCGACACAGTCGGCAGACTCCATGTCGAAGTCGGTGCCGGAGCATCGGCCGGAAAATCGGCCTAGTGTGAACCAGGCTTTAGGCTGCGTTTACATGAGAATTGTCAACCAGGGTCGAGTTCAGCCCGGGTTGAAAGTCTGTACAAAAGACCAATAAGTGGGTGTCTACAGGCAAAGCTGGATGTTGACACGACATCATCTGAAGACATTGATTTGGCGTGCAATGAAGTGCTGCCACCAGAGCCGGTGGAAAAGAGTGCGTTCGAACGTGAGTTCTGGTATGAAAATAAGCTGACCGGCCATGGCACGATGGCCCAAGAACTTCTCTTCCACTCAGCAAGTGAGTACATGTTGAACAACGTGGATGATTTGGAGCCAGCCAGTGACCAAGAGCGGCCAAGTCACTGCCGCTGGCCACCGGTAGCGCCCAGGTGACTGTTGCAGCGTTTGTGCCGCATGCTCCGCCGGGCCAGGTTGTCGCAATACCGGCAGGCACTGCCATGACGGGCTCCATGCCAGTGCAGCAGTTCACGCTGTTTTCACCGGCACCGCAGCGGCAGGCTGTACCGGTGGCGTCGTGTCCACTGCCAATGCACGTACCGCAGTGGTCTGCACCTGTGACAGTCGCCGCCAGTCCAATGGTCTTCAGACCAATAGTGGCCACCACACCAGCTTCGACTGCGGGCATTCCTTTAGCACCCAGGCAGGCCAATCCATTCACAACTCAGTATCATATCTACTAGGGGTGAAAGGGGTGATCCGGGTAACCCGGGTACCTGTCTGTTTAGCTGCTGATCCGTTAGCAAACGAGTACCCAATAGTCGTGTAGGATTGCAGGGTACAGTATTATAAGCTTGCTTGTACAGTCGTACAGTTCGGTGCACAGTTTTGAGTGTGTTTTTGCTTGTTCAATCCTGGTACATATCACTGTATCCATTGTAGCTACGACAATTTTGACTGTTTGCATGTAGCGCAGTGAGTGTGGACGCTGTGCTTGTCGCGGTGTAGTGTACTTGCATGACTTCGCATATCCTCATGGCGCGAAGTCCGGAAGGCTATTGTAGTAACTGTTGCCTGAAAATCTCTCTCCTTTCAGAATGCCTGTAAAAGACACGTTGCGCTTAGGGACCGTCCGGGGTTACCGGTTGTTTTTACAAAACGAAAGGTTTTAGTATTTTTCAGCACCCTCCCACCCTTTCTGCAGGTAAAACGAATTCCAATAAAATATTGTTGTTAATTTTCGACACCCAAAAGTAACTGGGCATTCCCCATCTGCATTCAATAATTATTTTCAAAACGAAACTCCATCAAACCCACCCACCCCCAAACAAAATCTTTTCGTTTGGAAAATAATTCAAAATATTATTGGTAACCTTGGATGGCCCCTTGCGATCACAAGCAAATGCAATGTTTTTTGGAAAAGGTATGGCGGATAAAGGGCACCTGATAACCCACCCGTTAAAGGGGAAGTTAAGGCAAAAATTAAAATTTCACCAGTTGTAGTCTTCGGGGTGCTGAGTCGAATGGTCGTGGTCCGAGGAAGCTGAGACGCTCCCTTCCTACTTGAATCCCAATCGAACTCGCGCACTTCCACCGAAACTGGGTGACTGCGCCCTACTAGATGGGGATTTGTATGCAAAATGTCACTAAAAGCGTCATTTCGTTCTTATAAAAGCACGGATGACTGCGATTGGCCCATATGTTGTAGTCTTTTGGACGCTGAGTTGACTGGTTTTGGTTCGAAAAGGCTGCGATGCAGCGTTCCTCCTTTGCTTGTGGCTCAATGTAGCTGAACCATCGGACCTTATTCGTCAGCTTGGATCACGTGATCCATCCAGCTGCCGCGATCGAACTCGCGCACTTCCACCGAAACTGGGTGACTGCGCCCTACTAGATGGGGATTTGTATGCAAAATGTCACTAAAAGCGTCATTTCGTTCTTATAAAAGCACGGATGGCTGCGATTGGCCCATATGTTGTAGTCTTTTGGACGCTGAGTCGACTGGTTTCGGTTCGAAAAGGCTGCGATGCAGCGTTCCTCCTTTATTCCCAATCGAACATGGTTGAAGAAGCGGTCACGTGCTCCTGCGTACGCCAGTCACCTGGTCACCGTGCCTGCAGGGTACAACTTAGTAGCCTGTTTGACCTTTTTTGGGTGCAGTCCTGTCACTCGAGTTGAACCTTGGTGTGAAAGTTGTCGCCTGCTGGCGTGGTGACCAGGTGATTTCGGCACCCAGGAGCACGTGACCGCTTCTTCAACCATGTTCGATTGGGAGTAAAGGAGGAACGCTGCATCGCAGCCTTTTCGGACCAAAACCAATCGACTCAGCGTCCAAAAGACTACAACATATGGGCCAATCGCGGTCATCCATGCTTTTATAAGAACGAAATGGCGCTTTTAGTGACATTTTGCATACAAATCCCCATCTAGTAGGGCGCAGTCACCCAGTTTCGGTGGAAGTGCGCGAGTTCGATTGGGATTCAAGTAGGAACGGAGCGTCTCAGCTTTCTCGGACCAAGACCATTCGACTCAGCACCCCGAAGACTACAACTGGTGAAATTTTAATTTTTGCCTTAACTTCCCCATTAAGCCAGATACCCGTTTGTTACCTAATATCTACAGTGGAAAACTGTGATTCTAAGTGATCTGGTATCTGTGGCCTCATTATTCTGACGACCTTTGTTGTTGTTTTCTTTCTCGCAAATGAGAACAAAGTAGCACTGTGTCAATGAAATTGAACACCGGAGTATATGGCTATATCAAACCGGTAATTCAATGGTTAACAACAGTTACTATAGGTGATCGATAGCCAATTTTCAGGGATCCTTTCACCCCTACTTCAAAGGATTCCAACCCAGTAGTCGAAAGTAGGGCCAAATTTCCATTTCAATAGACCAACCCCAAAAAGATTGTCTGGGTACGTGAAAGGGGGCACGCGTGGAAGCCAGCTCGTGTGAAGTGCACCGTTTTGTATTTATTTTGTATGTGTCAGCTGATGGCGGAGGAGAGAGAGAGACCGTTTGCTCGCCGGGCTGAAGCTAAAGGATTTGATGGAGTCCTGCCAGCAGCTAGTCAAAGAACCTTCGGTACCTTAGGCAGACCCTGACGGAGTTTGGAGGGCAGCTAGCTCTCGGCGAGGAGAGGAACATTCGCGGGGCAATCGACTCTCCGTAAAAAAAATACAAGCTACATAGCGCCGCCATACCGCAAACAGCTACGATTTCAAATTACTTCTCGATCTGCTGCTTCACAAAGTTCAACTATTTACAAGTCCTGACTGTTGTAGTCTGAAGCTGGAGTCGCATCGCCCACCTACAGGTAGCTTTCGGAGCTGATGGATTTTCCGACATGGACTTCTTCAGCAAACTCTCGCAACAATACTACAGTGTATGCTGTGTTTCCGTATGCTCGTGTCGACATGTCACCTACTGTACATGTACTGGATCGCGAAGGCGGAGGAGCTTGCCAACCTCCGCTGACACCAGATTGCCGAAATACCGCCGTCGTCTTCGTTCTTATCGCTGGAGACATTCTCCCCTTCCAGAACCTGCGCATAGTTGTCGTCCCGGGGGTAGAGACTATGTTGTCACAGGTTTTCGAAATAGTTCTTCATCACACTTGCGCGAATGATGATTCTCATCATGAACTCGTACCGACGGTGTGACATGGCGATGGTCTTTGGAAAACGCAATCTTCTTGTGCAGTAGAACATCGATCGGCTACAGATGAGTACAGTCACTTCGTGGTTGGTCCTATAGGAGGAAACCTGGTAGGAAAGAGGCAGGACTCATCCAAGACGAAGCGCTCGCAACAAACAATACCACTCTAAATACCTCATAAGGTCTAGGGCCTATCGCCGCTTTGAGCCACAGCGCTCACAGCCTTGCCTACTTCATCAAAGTGAGCTCTACATGTTCGTTGACCTCTTCACACTACACAGAAGAGCGAAACAAGGATTATGGCTTAGCATTTCGACTCCAATAGCAGAACATTACCAGTGCGAGAGAGAAAACCCACAAAGGGCTTTGCCTTCTGTCGCTTCGTCTCTCTTGCATGCAACTAACGAGAAAACAGTGTACTTACCCCCGCATTCACACGCAAACTATCAAACACGTCCTGTGCCGCATGCTGATCAGGTAGTGTCATGTATGTGTTGTACAGTGTACTCTCAGTTAACATGCCCCCTTTCGAACCCAGACAATCTTATCTTTTCGGGATTGGTCTATTACATCATGCATGTCCCAAAAAGAAGGTGGTGGCAACCAAGACAAGCACAAGCTGAAAATCTTAGCTGTCAAGGACGTTGGCGGATGTACATTGTCAAGTAACTGGTGGTGTTAGTGGACATCATAGCACTGCAGTTCCTTGGTCCTTTTCTTTTCTATAAAAGTATCCTTTGCTCTCCATCCGAGTCCATATGATACGCATATCAATTTTTTGGCAGATTTGGATAAAAAGAACTCCGGATAAGACAAACAAACTTGTTCAGTCCCTTGAAGTTCGTCCTAACGATGTTTGACTGTAGTCGTCAACAGGGTCGCTTGAACAGCCTCTGGAGGAGACACCGGTATTCCAGGTCCAAGGTTGCGGGTTTTTTTTCTAACGCTTCATGTGCTTTCATAGCCAAGGTTTCTCATTTTCTTCCCAAGCTCTTTTGGCCTTAAGAGTTGACGACTGCTTATGTTTGTGTTGGCTGAAACATGTCAGCTAATCTGACAACCGTCCAAACCCATTTTACTAGTAAGTAGTCAGCAAGTGGCTTTGATGGGGACGATTAGACATGGAGATGCCAGCGGCACATTACAGAAGAACAATGTTGTCAAGTTGTTTGTTTATGAAAAATGGCTACACTTTTTCAAATTGCTATTGAAGTTGGTTAGGCATAGGGAAATTGCGGTTAAGGTGCAGTTTAGCGTGCCAGATTATTTCGCACTTTCTCAGTGTTCTGCGTACTGTCATGCGTGCTTTCTGTGTACTTTCTAGCGTGCCTGAGTGTGTTTCGAAGTTTTGTGTCGTTAGCGTTGTTTCCTTTGACTTTGTGCCTTTTTGTGGTAATGGCTGGGCGTCCCGGTGCTCAATACCAACAATGTCGAAAATATGTGGATGCGCGCGAAGCGCTCAAAACGCAACTTCGGCACGTCCCGCAAGTTGCTTCCTAACTACATCTGCGAGTTCGTGTTGAGGCAAAGAGTTCGGCAGGAGGAAAACACCTTCGGCTCACTGCTCCAAAGCATGCGTCAACAGTACCTTGTCTGATCGGTTCTGATGAAAATAAAGTCCATGTCAACAGCTACTGTGTTTTGAAGCACGCGGTGACAGTACGCAGAACACTGAGAAAGTGCGAAATAATTTGGCACCCTAACTGTACCTTTACCGAAATTGCTATGAAATCATTTTATGCAGCATAGATCATTATTATGTACTATAGCTACACACTCTGGCGATGTACTCTTGCTGCAAGTGTACTGGCATTACTCTATGCAGTCTCGGTCTGGCAGGAGAATTTAGGAATATTAGGAGACCTACTTGTACGAAGACACCAAAAAAGAGAACGTATGGCGAGAAATTAATTACTGGCTAGGAATTGCACTAGAACTTACCTGCTTCTCAGTGCTCCCACATACGAGTGTTTTCTCTTCATTCTCTGCATCCTTTCCCCAGGAGTCTCGTCCATTATCGCCTCAAATGCTTGAGTACGAGATCCGCCAAATGCTTCATTCTCTGCATCCTTTCCCCAGGAGTCTCGTCCATTATCGCCTCAAATGCTTGAGTACGAGATCCGCCAAATGCTTGAGGTCATCCAGTACCAGCTCTGAAGCGCTGCAGTCTACCAATTATAATTTTTTGTCCAGGAGGGTATGCTTTCCTTTCTCTCTCAAAAATGGACTAGTAATTATTCAAATTTACAGCGCCGTCTACTGCTATTCTCTCTCAACAAAGGTCGGAGCGCGCCAAGCTAAAACTAACAGCCACAAAGCATTCTGGGCCAGCGCGCTTGTGTGCATCTCACGAGCGCGCGCTAGTCGACTAGTCGCAAGAAACGCTCGCGGGTCAGACTTAGCGCTCTCTCGCTGCTGTTTGCCGCACGCGGCAGCGGGGTGGGTCACGTGATCCGAGCTGACAAATAAGGTCCGATGGTTCAGCTACATTGAGCCACAAGCCTCTGGATCGGTTCTGGAACGTCCAACAAGCGAAAACGTATCCTTTGTGATGTCCTTGACCAACACTGTAAGCGGCGACTTGTCCCTCCGAGAGTGCAACGGCACTTGTGATTTTGAGTTTTGGCTCACGGACTATAGGGATCGCTAGGGAGGTTCTTCATCGTTGGAAGGAGAAGGAGGGACGTCTGTTACGCCTTCGGGAGGCTGGTCAGGGTTGTCCATCACCTGGTGGCGGATGAAGCGGCTCAAAAAATTCATAAACTTACGAACAAAAGTGCGATGCGCTCTTCACTGCAGATGCAGAGTGCAGTCACAGTCCGTGCGCCAAGGCCCTTGAGAGACCGATTTTCATTTTCTCGCGGGAATCGTAGCCTCCAAGGCGCCGCACCTGCGGGCTTGTTTTCTGTTGATTTCGCCTATCTCCGAATGGTGAATATTTGAATGAAATTTGCTGCTTAGAGCCCTTCTAGTCTCGTCAGGAGACCTTTCCTACACTGGAGAGATGGCTCGGAGTGATGTAGACACCTATGGCCGTACCCTGGAAAATTATTTTGGAGCTTGCAGTTCGTGAGCAGCCACCAAGGACGAATGTCTCATTTTTGTAATTGCTGAAACGAGGAATATGGTCACCAATTTCACACTAGGTAAGGCATTTACCCATCGCGGACACTAAAGCCGCTTTGTGGGGTGATAGACCAAAGCTTTATCTTTCGAATGCACGAGAAATTAGAGTGATACCTTTGTGCCCCACAATTGCACCCGAAATAAACCACGCACAGGCAATATTGTGATTTTATGAGAAGAGACAATTGAGCATGCTCTAAATCGTCATGACCTGTTGTGTTACTTTTCAAACACCACTCCGAGTGAGCATCTACCAATCCTTTATCAATTTTACAGGGACATTTGAGCTTAGGGGATAGAGGTGGGATATTTCACCAGCTGAAGTACTAGATTTTTTTCTGAATTTGTTGACTACTAGGTTGCATAGTGTAAATATGTCAGTATTATGTGCATTATTGTGGTGAAATTCTGAGCATCTAATTATTATAGGCACAACAGCACTGGTGCATGCCCTCTCCTAGATCCTGCTCTCTGACTTTTTTCTTGCATTACACGACTCAAATTCGTCGAATGAAAATGAAGGAGTAAATTTGTTGCTGCCAATTAACTGCATCGATTAACTGCATCAGTTCTGTTTTCCTCTGCTGTTCTTCTTTCAGTGTGGTGACTTCTGATCCATGAGGCGATGGCATGAAGTCAATAGTTTGCAGTATGTGCAATATGCGGCAGTCTCTCTGTCAATGGACCTGTGACAGCTGAAGCCCAGATGTTGCAGTTTGATGTCTATGGCCAGCAGCAATCTAATATTGTTGCACCTTTCCTTCCACACACAGCAATGCGGAATATGTCATGGACAGACATCGCTAAACTGCCTCTTTTGAAGAAGCATCGCAATTCTTGTCTGCCAATAAACAACAGACTAGCCAGCTATAATTACAATTTGGAGGTCGGAGACGCGATCCCGTGAACGCATTGCGCCAACTGCAATGAAGAAGGCCTTAGTGATCTGGATTTATTACCATTCTCGTGTGGATAACTATGGCGTTCTGATCCAAGTCATGCAGACTATAAAATGCCTTAGACGTGATAATATAGTGAAGGTACTGCCGACAGCAAGCCAACAGTGGATATGAACCACGCCGCCAGCATCATTCTGCACACCAGGAGAATCCAATACATATAGCTGCCAACTCTGATGGTATAGACTCGATAACTTGTTTTGTTTCTCTAAGATTGGTATACAATTATACATGTCCTAGTGCAATCTCTATCCATATGCGTAATGCACTGTATTTGTTTCCGGTGACTGGAGGTAGTTTATCATAGCACTGTTTTATGTCCTGGTTTTGTTGAAGATGAGCATTATCCAGTTAACTTGCTAGGTACCGTATCAGTCAGCTCTTTCAGCATTTGGCTTTGTGTCAGGGGTGGTTGGCGGTGTCGCGGGTCATTCCACAGTCCGCAAAGTTGACGTTCTCGGCAACGGAGCGACCCAGTAAGCAATTGATCACCGATAAATATACTGTCATTGGTATCACGGTGCACCACAATGGCATATGGTGTGAATATCATTATGTTATTCAGACTTATTCTGCAGCGAGTCCTTGTCGTGTAGCTTGCGAAAGTTATTGCAACGGTCATTACGTGCATAATGCATAGTACTGTCTGTACACTCAAGTTTCAAGTCCAGTCCATTTTTCGGAAATATGGGCTGGACACTAACGAGGGCCTGGTGACGTGTTCATAGGGCTGAGTTATGCCAAATGGTGCCATTGGCTGGGAGTGAAAGCCTTGCCCCACGCCTGCACCCTAAAAAATGTTTCGAAAATACTCAAATTCGACGACGGCTGAGAATCTAGGAAGATGCCGGACCACAGCGAAACAAGTCATCTGGCTGAAAAACGGAATACACCATTGCGTTGCCACGGCTAAGCGCAATTTTTAGGCTCACCACACAGGTAGCGAAATGCCAAAACAAACGAGCCATAGACACAAAACCATTTTCCAAAATTGTCCACCATTGAGAATGCGACTCAAAAAGTACCCGCAAACTGCCCAGTGCAGAAAATGAAAAGTCAACTTTTAGACGACTTTTTTGAATCTGGCGCACGGACTGGTCAGTGCAGATCTTTTGTATCCTTTTGTTGCAGATGTTTCTATTTGCAGAGAACGGTTCACGTGGTCCGCAGCGCTTGTGCGGTTAGTACTCAGTATAGGGCTTGAAAGTGATGACGTCAAAACGGCCAGGGAGTAGTAAGTTGACATCAGATTTCTACTTTTGGATCCACTAAGGTGTGACTTTGCTATTGCCTATGTATGTGGGTGCATAGCAACCCACTCATGTCGCATGCAGGTGTGACTTTTATTTCGCCACCAGTTGTAACCCCGCCCCCAGTAGCCAAATCAGTCAGTTTCACTGGCTACATCACCATGCTGTGGGTAAGACCGCTTGAAATGTGCTTGGATCCATACAAAAACTGGATCCAAGTGGATCCAGTTTTTGAATTTTTGAAATTGTTGCTATGCTGTGACGTAGCACTTTCAAGCCCTATTGCTACCTATGCCTATGGCCTAGGCTAGGTGGCTACATGATTCGCACGCAGCTTCGCGTGCTCAGTGCTTCTGCGCGCGGCTGCTACTGCTACTCGTACTGATCGTGTCTGCTACCACCTACATACACTGTTCGCACGCTTCGCGTGCTCAGCACGTGGTGGTGGCTGTATGGAATCGAGCATGAGTACGAGGACGAAAGTGCGGAATCGGAGCCCGACGCGCGCTAGCGCGGAGGGCTCCGATTCTAGCACTTGAGTCCGAGTACGAATGCTTTGATACCATTTCTGACATGCATTGCACGAACTACTTCGTACTACTAGTACTACTACATGTAGTACTTCACACATACCTAGTACCTACTCAAGGCACGCACACTAGACCAGACAAGGAACACAACTAGTCGCCAGTTTAGTACTTCAGACATGTTACATAATGACTAATGTACACAGTCACAACACAGAGATAAAACAAGGGCGGTCTAGTCAGCTAAAAACCAGGTCAGTTCAGCTTCTCTTCTTCGCAGTGACTACAGCCTACAGCCTACAGGTGCAGGTGAACATTGCAGTTTGCACCAAACTGAGCTCCGGAAAAGTTGATGGTCTTCGTAGCTTTCTGCATCAGAGACCGTTGGTGAGTTGGGGATTGCACTGTTGGGTCACAAGTTGCGGTGTACTCATCAATGTCGGGATCGTGGAACTCAGTCTGCTGCTGTGATCGCTGAACGCTCGTTGTTGGCGCTGTAAGAGCACGGGTAGCAGCATTGGTTGCAGTTGGAGACTCTCCATCCAGAACTGCAGCCAAAAAAAAAAAAAAAAAAAGCGGCCTCTGATGGCTGAATCGGAGCACGCCTAGGCGTGCTCCGATTCAATCGGAGCACGCCTGGGCGTGCTCCGATTGGAAAATCGGAGACCTGCAAGCGCTCACAGGTCTTCAGTGGCTGATTCAAAGCACGGCAAGTCGCGCTAGGATTCGCTGTTGCCATGTCGATTGTCATGTGACATGTCAGAAACACGATTCTGACATGTCACATGACAATCGACATGGCAACAGCGAATCCTAGCGCGACTTGCCGTGCTTTGAATCAGCCACTGAAGACCTGTGAGCGCTTGCAGGTCTCCGATTTTCCAATCGGAGCACGCCCAGGCGTGCTCCGATTGAATCGGAGCACGCCTAGGCGTGCTCCGATTCAGCCATCAGAGGCCGCTTTTTTTTTTGCAAACTGCAATGTTCACCTGCACCTGTAGGCTGTAGGCTGTAGTCACTGCGAAGAAGAGAAGCTGAACTGACCTGGTTTTTAGCTGACTAGACCGCCCTTGTTTTATCTCTGTGTTGTGACTGTGTACATTAGTCATTATGTAACATGTCTGAAGTACTAAACTGGCGACTACCGGTAGTTGTGTTCCTTGTCTGGTCTAGTGTGCGTGCCTTGAGTAGGTACTAGGTATGTGTGAAGTACTACATGTAGTAGTACTAGTAGTACGAAGTAGTTCGTGCAATGCATGTCAGAAATGGTATCAAAGCATTCGTACTCGGACTCAAGTGCTAGAATCGGAGCCCTCCGCGCTAGCGCGCGTCGGGCTCCGATTCCGCACTTTCGTCCTCGTACTCATGCTCGATTCCATACTTCGCACGCTTCGCGTGCTCAGTGCTTCTGTGGTTGCTTCCGCTAGCTACACGATTCGCACGCTTCGTTCGCACGCTTCGCGTGCTCAGTGCTTCTGCGGCCGCTAGCTACACTTGCACTGTGCTACACTGTTCGCACGCTTCGCGTGCTCAGGGCCTAGGATAGGGCAGCGTGACACAAACACACACGTCACAGGGGCCTCTTCTTTATAAGGAGCGTGACACACACACACACACACACACACACACACACACACACACACACACACACACACACACACACACACACACACACACACACACACACACACACACACACACACACACACACACACACACACACAGACACACGTCACAGGTGCCTCTTCTTTGAGAACTCTGGCAAGGTACGTTCGGGCCTGATTGGAAATTTTTATTTCCATTGCTATCATGGTTCGGCCTCATTTCCTCTGTGCTGCGCTGACGAGTCCACAAAGGACGAAACAGTTCTGTCCGCAGATTGAGTATTTCGCTCCTGCTCTTGTAGCAGTTGAGCACTCTTGCGTGGGGTAGTGCCTTTGCTGTTTGCGTTATGCAGAGCTCACTGACTTGTCAGTTTGAGCACTCTGGCAAGGTACGTTCGGGCTTGATTGGAAATTTTTAATTCCATTGCTATCAGGTTCGGCCTCATTTCCTCTGTGCTGCGCTGACGAGTCCACAAAGGACGAAACAGTTCTGTCCGCAGATTGAGTATTTCGCTCCTGCTCTTGTAGCAGTTGAGCACTCTTGCGTGGGGTAGTGCCTTTGCTGTTTGCGTTATGCAGAGCTCACTGACTTGTCAGTTTGAGCACTCTGGCAAGGTACGTTCGGGCCTGATTGGAAATTTTTATTTCCATTGCTATCATGGTTCGGCCTCATTTCCTCTGTGCTGCGCTGACGAGTCCACAAAGGACGAAACAGTTCTGTCCGCAGATTGAGTATTTCGCTCCTGCTCTTGTAGCAGTTGAGCACTCTTGCGTGGGGTAGTGCCTTTGCTGTTTGCGTTATGCAGAGCTCACTGACTTGTCAGTTTGAGCACTCTGGCAAGGTGCGTTCGGGCCTGATTGGAAATTTTTATTTCCATTGCTATCATGGTTCGGCCTCATTTCCTCTGTGCTGCGCTGACGAGTCCACAAAGGACGAAACAGTTCTGTCCGCAGATTGAGTATTTCGCTCCTGCTCTTGTAGCAGTTGAGCACTCTTGCGTGGGGTAGTGCCTTTGCTGTTTGCGTTATGCAGAGCTCACTGACTTGTCAGTTTGAGCACTCTGGCAAGGTACGTTCGGGCCTGATTGGAAATTTTTATTTCCATTGCTATCAGGTTCGGCCTCATTTCCTCTGTGCTGCGCTGACGAGTCCACAAAGGACGAAACAGTTCTGTCCGCAGATTGAGTATTTCGCTCCTGCTCTTGTAGCAGTTGAGCACTCTTGCGTGGGGTAGTGCCTTTGCTGTTTGCGTTATGCAGAGCTCACTGACTTGTCAGTTTGAGCACTCTGGCAAGGTACGTTCGGGCCTGATTGGAAATTTTTATTTCCATTGCTATCAGGTTCGGCCTCATTTCCTCTGTGCTGCGCTGACGAGTCCACAAAGGACGAAACAGTTCTGTCCGCAGATTGAGTAAGTAAAGATGTATATAGCTGGGCTGCTGTCAGAAAATCAGCCAGAGCCTTACAGCCATGCTATCGCTTTCATTCGTGTAACGCTGCAAAGTGCAACAAGAGTACAAGGGCACAGTGTGCCACCATCCTTGGCATAATACCAGCATAATTGTTAACGTAGCAAAATCACTGGCATAATGGAAAGCATAATTCAGCAAATTACCGAGCGTAATCCGCCAAGGACTGTTTGTACTGAGTTCACCATACTAGTAGATTGGACCGCAGCATAGCATAGCGCCATCATTGGCATAATTCCAGTATAATGTACATGTAGCATAATCACTGGCATAATTTGGGCATAATGGGAAGCATAATTCAGCCTTTAATAATAATAATAATAATAATAATAATTCTCGTCTACGTTCCAAAGGGAACTCACGACAATGGAGCGACAAAAAGCACCGCGGCAGAGAGAGAAAAGAGAAGATATGATATTTGACGAAGACGATCACGGTGAAGATTTCTCATGAGTTCAAAATACACCACATCAGCAAAGCTCTTTCTTAGAAAAAATAATTATCGCCCCTCCCCCCGAGACACACACATCATAGCACCATAGAATGGGGTTGCATTTTTGTTGTTTTTGCCATGTGATTAAGCAATCACGAGTGAAACGAGGGTTGCCTGCTGCTCCTCGTTGCTAGTCTTGAAGAAGAAAAAAAAAAAAAAATCACGCCCATCTGCTGCTGCTGCTAGCTGCCAATATTGATGCTGTCCCTGCGTTCGCCACCTCCAACTGCTGAGGTGCCTCGTGCTGTGGCACTACCACACCGTGGTCCGCCCTGCGTTGATCCGGCATCGTACTCTCGTACTCTGCTATGCTGCCGTACTCTCGCGTTGTGGCCTCGTGGGTACGTCTTACGCTATTTGCGCTTGCCACGTGCTTATGCGGCCCGCCTTGTATGTATGTATGTATACTTTATTTGAATTCGCAAATCCAAACGAGCACAAATGCTCAATGACAAGGCAGCGAATATGTTATTATGTTACAGGGAAGGAGGGTTGGGGAGAAAATAAGGAGAACAAAGAGAGAATGGTAGATATCTCAATGAAGAGCGAAGCGTTATCAAACTACAGCGAAGCGTTATCAAACTACAAGTAAGCCAGCGAACGATAAGTCGATAGTTCTGTAACCCGCCTAATAAACTAAGTACTTTTTCCAGGCGTGCAGTGGACTGTCATTAAAACAGAAACAGAAAAATAATAATAAGGCACCCATTTTGTTTGGCCAGGGGATGGCCCACGCCTGGTAAAGAGAATAAAATAGAGAAAATAAAAATAAAATAAAAATAAAATAAAAAACAAACAAACAAAGTACTAACGGTTACTGCTAACGAGAGTACCGGTACTTGCTACTAACATCGGGAGGATGAAAGGCCCAACCCTGCCCTGCCAGTTACGGACTTACGGAGGTCGCCATGGCAAATAATAATGGTAAACAGTGAAAATCAATCACAGACAGGAAGCTGTCTCAGGGCAAGTTTCTAATCATAACATCAGGAAGATCGGAGGGTATACGGTACGACGGCAGCTTTGAAGCTGCTGAGAGACGACAGTACTCTGACTGCATCCGGTAGGACGTTCCAAAGGGCACTACCTCGGGAGGCAGGGCGAGATCGTCCGGCGCGGGTTCGTGTAGCTGGTAGACGGAGCCCCAGGGCGAGATCCAGGCGCGTCCTACGATCCGCGCAGCGTACGAAGAGCTCCTGGAGGGATGGACTCGCACTGGCGTGTATGCACCTCCAGACAAAGACCAGGACCTTCTGCCGATGTATTTCTCCAATCCTGAACACCTGCATGCGTTCCAGGAGATCACTGGCACGAGAGAACCCCGGCCGGCCATAAACTGCTCTTGCCCCACGGTTTTGTGCTACTTGGAGCCGGTCGGTCTGGGCCTGAGTGAGACCTGGGCTAAACGCAACGGACCCATACAGTAGATCCGGCATGATAGCTGCCTTGAAGAACAGCACACGGCTAGCAAGTGTTAGCGACTTTCGTGTCCGCCACAGAGTTCCAATTTTCTTATTGGCTTTCGTGATGCTCGCATCGACCTGGGGCTGCCATGACATGCGTACATCCAAGGTGATGCCAAGGTAGCGGGCACTGGTGACGCTTGGCACGGGTATGCCATCGCACTTTACCACAACGTTGGGACTCTGGCCATTGGATCCTGCAAAGACAAGGAGCTGACTCTTGGTGGCGTTGAGGATGAGACCACGGGAGGCTAGCCAGCGAGCTAGGTTAGAGACGGCTGTTGTGAGCTCAGAAGAAACGAGGTCAGCGCTGCGGCGGGTGGAAGTCAAGGCTATATCGTCTGCAAACTGGATTGACATAATCGGGCAGGTAACAGCCTTACCTGGTGGGCTCTCACGCCTTATTTCCCATATAAGCATGGTGGTGTCTGTCATTGTGGACCGGGCGGCATCCGGGGACTTCGCCTCTTCCATACGTGGTATGTTTGCTCCGCCACACCGCCTGTTCTATCTTGCGTACTCGGTTAGTACTGTACCTTGGCTGAGGCTTAGTACGCGCGCTGGAGTCCTTTCGTGCCATGAAAGGAACTGCTTCCTAATATAGAGATTAGGCGCCATGAGCCCTGCTTGTAGTAAACATTGTATTAGTAGTGCTGATACCTTTATGCAAATATGGGGTAGTCTCGCCCGCGCATATGGGCGTACTCGTACTGCGGCCTGGGCTTTCCCCAGTACGGCTGCCCGCCATTGCATGCCAGACAGCCCCATTGTTGTGCGCCTAGCCACGCGCGTGGCTTTTGCCTGCTGCTCGGTTGTCAGCGATAACTACGGTTTGCCGTACGCTGCAAACCTACATATAAATAAATAAATAAAATAAAATAAATAAATAAATAAATAAATAAATAAATAAATAAGATAAATGAAATGAAATCATTGGTCATCACAGTTAGTCATGTGCGTCCACACCAAAATCACAGCCGGTCATGTGTGTTCACACCACCGCAGAACAAATGTTACTCCACTTCTGCCGGTCAACTGCACAACTTCTTAGGGTTTCGAGGTGCCGGCTCGTCTTCAATGCGACGGCGGTGAACTTGACGTCTTGCTGGGGGGTGGTGACTAAACAGGACCTTGGAGCTCCCCTCCTGTGCCTCACAGCGTCCTCCATTGATGCGTATGCAATCATTGCTTGATTGCCTGGTGTCGATGATGGCTGGCGTAGGATGTGTCCAAGCAGACGCCATCTCGCTCGCTTTGCCATAGCGGATATTGGCTCAGTGTGAGCAAGCTCATACAGGTCATCATTCGGCACGACACGAGGTTCACCGAGCATAATCCGCCAAGGGATATTTCGCTCCCTTCTCATCAAGGATAATACAGGGAATGGCTCAATTATTATTTGGAAAGACTAACACTGAAATAGGGTAAAGATCAAGAAAACAACACTCGTGACAAGGTGGTAATTTATCAAGTTTAGAAAAACACAAAATTTGTCTAAATAGAAATGAAAACAAAAATGACACCAACAAAGTGAGCAAACTATGTAACATCGTTTACACCTCTAGGAGTAACACCAAACAATTGCAAAGACAACTCATTTTCATTTTTGCACACAGACCTCAGGATTATTATTAGTACAGTATTCTCTTTATTTGAGGGATGACCCAGAGGTCGGTAGCCTAAAAAAGGTTATTGTGTTCTGGTCCATGGACCCCGTCTAAAAAGAAAGAAATTAACGAAATGTGATAGCCGAAAATTAAAGTTTCACACAAAACCTCACAATAATCACAACACTTGAGGATTTTATAATAGCGATGATGAGAACAAATTCTGGAGTCATCGCCACACTACAACGAAGTCATGAAAGTTTACCAGAATTAATTTTCTTGTCACATTCATCAGTGGAAAGTCGTGACTGAAGAGTAACCATGCTGAACAATGATTAAAAGTAATATACATTCAATGATGTGTTACGAGAACAAAATACAGTGCCAAAGTAGAATGAGGGAAGGTGAGACAATAGAAGTGAAGTGAGAGCTACATGTAAGTGCAACGGCGGGTGAGAAACTAATAATTATAACGCTCAAACGGTGTAGTGAGACAAACAATCATGCTGTGCACCTACGAAAACAATTTTAACGCAACTACATGTTTCTTTTGCTTACAAAGATCAGGCTTATGCAAACGAATACAAACAGCCTCAAGTACTTTCAACTGACTAGCATACCGTGCACGACAAAGAACAGAAAACTAAAATCATCATACACCTGCAGAAACTTAGAAAAACGGCAGATTTCTTACGATCACAATCACCATCTGATTCCTCGTCTCCAACAACCGCAACCTCGTCCTCCGTCTCATCTCCCAACTCGTCGTCAGTGTCATCCTCCGTGTCATTCTCCACATCAACACCGATCGGTCCCAGGCTCGCTTCATGTTGTTTAACCTCTGTTCGTTGACTCCTCCTTTGATCTTGATGGTAAATTGTTACCATTGTTGTTGTTGTTGTTGTTAAATCGTGGTACGGAAAATTGTACAGCAAACTTACTACGCAGTACATTTTGTACCCGTTTTCACAACTGTACGTGCGTTCACGGTGAGGAAGGATGTCCTACCAACCCAACTTGCATCTAAATTGGTATACCAATTTGAGTGCCGACAATGCGGTAGTCGGTACGTTGGTAGGACTCTTCAACATCTGAACGCACGTATCAAGCAGCACGTCCCACTGCATATGCTGACTGGCTCGGCACGGGCACTGCGACCCAAACGCGGCAGGCCACTGAAGAACCCTCGGCCACAGCCATCGTTAGCACAATTTCCGTCATCGGCAATAGTGCCTACATTACCCGTATCGAGAGCCTTGGAGTCGGGTAATGGGCATATTGTCACCACAACACAATGCACCATAACAACACAAGATAACACACCACAACAACATTCAGCTCAAGACCAAAGTGGACGTTGTGATGAGGTAATGCCCTCATCGCCGTCTTTGCCGTTGCCTCCCCCAGAACCGCCACCTACATCTATCATCGGCGGTGCTGGGGCTGAGTCTGTGGTGTTGGTGGCACGTGCATATATGGATGAGGCAAGCACTGAACGTGAACAACGAGAAAGAAGGCTGAAGGGAACGGAATTCAACAAAGAAAGTAACACAATCAACATTCAAAGACCTAAACGATCAACGGCTAATTATTCAATGAATTATTACAGTACTGGAGATCAAGCACCGGCGAGGACACTGGGAACACAAGATTTAACAACAACAACAACAACAACAACAACAACAACAACAACAACAACAACAACAACAACAACAACAACAACAACAACAACAACAACAACAACAACAACAACAACAACAACAACAACAACAACAACAACAACAACAACAACAACAACAACAACAACAACAACAACAACAACAACAACAACAACAACAACAACAACAACAACAACAACAACAACAACAACAACAACAACAACAACAACAACAACAACAACAACAACAACAACAACAACAACAACAACAACAACAACAACAACAACAACAACAACAACAACAACAACAACAACAACAACAACAACAACAACAACAACAACAACAACAACAACAACAACAACAACAACAACAACAACAACAACAACAACAACAACAACAACAACAACAACAACAACAACAACAACAACAACAACAACAACAACAACAACAACAACAACAACAACAACAACAACAACAACAACAACAACAACAACAACAACAACAACAACAACAACAACAACAACAACAACAACAACAACAACAACAACAACAACAACAACAACAACAACAACAACAACAACAACAACAACAACAACAACAACAACAACAACAACAACAACAACAACAACAACAACAACAACAACAACAACAACAACAACAACAACAACAACAACAACAACAACAACAACAACAACAACAACAACAACAACAACAACAACAACAACAACAACAACAACAACAACAACAACAACAACAACAACAACAACAACAACAACAACAACAACAACAACAACAACAACAACAACAACAACAACAACAACAACAACAACAACAACAACAACAACAACAACAACAACAACAACAACAACAACAACAACAACAACAACAACAACAACAACAACAACAACAACAACAACAACAACAACAACAACAACAACAACAACAACAACAACAACAACAACAACAACAACAACAACAACAACAACAACAACAACAACAACAACAACAACAACAACAACAACAACAACAACAACAACAACAACAACAACAACAACAACAACAACAACAACAACAACAACAACAACAACAACAACAACAACAACAACAACAACAACAACAACAACAACAACAACAACAACAACAACAACAACAACAACAACAACAACAACAACAACAACAACAACAATTTACCATCAAGATCAAAGGAGGAGTCAACGAACAGAGGTTAAACAACATGAAGCGAGCCTGGGACCGATCGGTGTTGATGTGGAGAATGATACGGAGGATGACACTGACGACGAGTTGGGAGATGAGACGGAGGACGAGGTTGCGGTTGTTGGAGACGAGGAATCAGATGGTGATTGTGATCGTAAGAAGTCTGCCGTTTTTCTTCACTTGTTGTCTCACCCTAAGTGTCTGCAGGTGTATGATGATTTTAGTTTTTCTGTTCTTTGTCGTGCACGGTATGCTAGTCAGTTGAAAGTACTTGAGGCTGTTTGTATTCGTTTGCATAAGCCTGATCTTTGTAAGCAAAAGAAACATGTAGTTGCGTTAAAATTGTTTTCGTAGGTGCACAGCATGATTGTTTGTCTCACTACACCGTTTTAGCGTTATAATTATTAGTTTCTCACCCGCCGTTGCACTTACATGTAGCTCTCACTTCACTTCTATTGTCTCACCTTCCCTCATTCTACTTTGGCACTGTATTTTGTTCTCGTAACACATCATTGAATGTATATTACTTTTAATCATTGTTCAGCATGGTTACTCTTCAGTCACGACTTTCCACTGATGAATGTGACAAGAAAATTAATTCTGGTAAACTTTCATGACTTCGTTGTAGTGTGGCGATGACTCCAGAATTTGTTCTCTTTATTGCTATTATAAATGGGTTTACCATTGGGTCCAGTTCTGGCCAATGTGTTTGTCGGGTTTCATGAATCGAAGATTCCAAGTGCGATGTGGCCTAGCTTATATGTTAGATTCGTGGATGATTCGTTCACGCATTTCCGTAATCTGGAACAATCGAATGAGTTTCTTGGTATGCTCAACAATCTACATCCCGCTCTGAAATTTGCATGTGAACATGAGCAGTCAAACCGTTTGTCTTTTCTCGATGTGTTAGTCGAGAAAACGGAGATGGGTGTTTCAACTTCAGTATATCGAAAACCAACGTTCATCGGGCAATACATTGTCTACGACTCCTATTGCTCGACTTTATACAAAACTAATCTCGTACGAAATTTGATCATGCGCGCTAGGCGGATTTGCTCGCCTGATAAGCTTCAGCAAGAGCTTTGTTTCCTGAAGAAGGTATTCGTTCAGAATGGATATCCTGTTCAGCTCCTCAGTAAGCTGTTTAGCGAACCTGATATTCAGGCTGCCGAGCCTGAGTTTGGACCTGACCCATGTCGTGTGTTTTTACGACTTCCATGGAAAGGTCAAATTTCGCTGGATGTGGCCCGTGCCGTGAGGACTGTTGTCAGACAAACCTATTTTGCCACAGCATTGACAACAGTCTTTACTACGGGCCGTGCGTTCACGGTGAAGAAGGATGTTCTTCCTACCCAACTGATTAGCCATGTAATCTATCATTTTGAATGTCGGCATTGTGATAGCCGATATGTAGGAAGAACCCTTCAGCACCTGAACGCACGCGTCAAACAACATGTACCATTGTACCTATTGTCAGATGGAGCCAAAGCCCAGCGACCTGGACGAGGCCGTCCCCGCAAACAGGTGCCAGTTGCACAATTACAACAGAACCACACAGTACCGGTTGAACGTACTACAAGTACACAGGTACGTGAGACTGAAGGAAATGGCCAAACACAGGTACGGAGACCAGTAACAAGGAGCATGACTCGTGCGCTGGTAATGGCATCTACAACCGGACATGGACTGGCAGCGAGCAGTAGCGTGGGATGGTCGTTGGGTGCAGAGGACGGGATGGAAGAGGAAGAGGATGAGGAAGGTGAGAGCAGTGATGAAGAGAGTGAGTTGGACAACCAAGATGAAGATGACCGGACTGAAGGTGAGACCACAACGAAAGGGTCAGCCATTAAGAAACACCTTTTGTCTAGTAGCCAATGCCGCTCAGTGTATGATGATTCGTGCTTCACTGTTTTGTGTCGTGCTCGTAGGTTTCGTGAACTTAAGGTATTAGAAGCTGTTTTCATCCGTAAACACAATCCTAATCTATGCATTCAGAAAGAAAATGTCACAAAACTGAGACTCTTCACCTAGCATTCACACACGTATTCATTCGCATACACCTACACCTCACAGTTCCTCACTCTATCACATTCACCTGCTTCCACGCCTTCATTTCACTCACCTTATGTAGTAGCTCACACCGTCAGAACACTCTCACATCTTTTCTTCTAATTTCTTTCGTCTTCTCTCCCACTTTAGTTTTTTTTTCACACCTCACCTTGTATACTTCCCACTATCCGATAACCTATAAGTAGTTTGTTTCTCCGTATAGCCTCTATTGTGAGACGATTTTCCCTGATGATAGTCTCAAGAAAATCGATTAGGAACAACCATTTTAGATACATGTATTCTCATTCATCATTTTGTAATGTCCACTTCACTAATACTATTAATCGCATTAATAAAGTTATTGTCTCCTCGTCGCCATTTATTATAAAATTGTTGTCTCCACGTCGATTATTTACACTTGAGGATCTTAGTTTTTTTTTAAATACTGCTTTCAACACTTGTTTAGTCCGACCAAGAGTCCATCTTGGTCTGTACGAGTACTGTGCCAACATGCATGAATAGGAAAGAGGACCACGAGGGGAAAAGGTCTTCTCGCTTTTCATCCTGTGTGTGATTATTGTGAGGTTTTGTGTGAATTTTTAATTTTCGGCTATCACATTTCGTTAATTCCTTACTTTTTAGACGGGGTCCATGGACTAGAACACAATAACCTTTTTTAGAAAACTGCCATAAAGCAGTTTTTATTGCTATAATGTCCAGTGCACACATCCTGTGACTCATGTACTGAGCATGAGTGCGTTCGATTACTAGGCCTTGACGGATTATGCTAGCATCATTTTTCGCATAATTCCTACCAAAATCGAATAATCGCATAATTCGAAGCAAATTGCATACGAATCGCATAAAATTGTAATAATCCGCCTGTTCGCATCAAATTCCATACAGTTGTACATGTTCTACAAGTACAAGTACAAGTAGATGCACTAGGAAGTTGTAGGTTTACGACTCCCTTGATAACATGTCCAGTCCACTACAATCAGTGATGGTCGTAGCTAGGTCGGACGGTGCGTTGACCCCGTTGAACTTTTGCTACTACAGTACAACGCCCTCTATAAAAAAATTCCCCTGTTATTTTGCACAGAACCATTATGCATTAGCAGCAAATGTGAGCATAATGCGGCATAATATGATAACTTTTAGCATAAAAATAGCATACTTCTGCAATTTTTTCAGCAATGCGAAAAGCATAATTTCACGAAAATATTAGCATAATCCGTCAAGGCCTATCGATTACACACTTGAATCGATTCATGAATCGATTCAAGTGCATTCAAGTCGTTCGATTTCATATCATGAGCCCTGGAATCTATTCGGAATCCATTCACTCTATTCACATGGGGTGATGTGAATAGCGCGAATCGATTCGCGTGCATAATCGAACGCACTCACTGAGTGCGTTCGATTACACACTTGAATCGATTCATGAATCGATTCAAGTGCATTCAAGTCGTTCGATTTTCATGTCATGAGCCCTGGAATCGATTCGGAATCCATTCACTCTATTCACATGGGGTGATGTGAATAGCGCGAATCGATTCATGAATCGATTCGTGAATCGATTTGCGTGCATAATCGAACGCACTCACTGATGAGTGATGTAGCGCTAGCAACATTGTAGCAACAGTGATGTCAATCGACATTATGTGACAAAAAGAATGACAACGATCGTACGATCAGTACGACGTGTCACCTGGTGACGTCACGTCCGTGATGTACTGACTGACTGTGCTACTGTCTCTAGACATGTAGTCTACTCGAGTAGATCTACTCGGCCCTAGCCTAGGCGCCCTGGCCTGGAGAGCAGGGAGTAGTAAAATACTACTGTATGTAGATATTACTACTGTATTTTACTACTCCCTTCTGCACAGTGCATTCCCCAGCGATGCAGCCGGCCCTGTACTGTAGCCCTGCTGCCAACATGCTGTGTTCACGTGTGGATCATGCGTCAGACCGTGGATGAATCATCATAAATCTTCGGTGTGCGTGCTCGAACAGCGGGTCGGCTATGTTGAGAGTGTACTTCGTGTCTATGATATTACTCGCACTTGTGCCAGGGCTGCTTGGGGTGCGAGGACTCGGCATGCCTGGCCCGTGTGAAGCATGGTGAACCACAGGCGGTGATCCACTCCAGTCACGGGTCGCCTTGGACTCAAACCCCGGTCACTCTGACGCCATCTGACCCTACTTCTTTTTTTCTTCTTCTCTTTTTCACCAGCTTCTCGTTTTCTTGCAGTCTTGGATTGCACTGGGTTGGGCGAGTCAGGGTGAGATGTTACGCCTACAAATGTATTGTTGATACGATCAGTGTCCTCCCATTTGTTTTCTTCACTGTGTCGATGTACAAGACTAGTACTTGTAGGAGCTCCGGAGGGCAATCGAATGGCGATGTCCATTCAGTGGTAGAGGCAGGCTGACTGGTAGATACAATAATGTACTATGCATGCCTGCGAGTAGCGAACAGAGTTCCCACAACTGGCACAATCCATTACCATTATACTGTACTACACTGTCACTGAGAACTCGGATACAGTAGGGCCTAGGCTAGAGCCAGTCCCATAGCAGTACACTTGCCAGTAAAGCCCGAACACATTGCCAAGTATTGCGACTACTCTCTCATACTTCAAGTACTAGTGGTTTACATTGGAAACGTGCCAGTACCGGAGCGCAGGGATGAACAGCTAGCTAGGATGGCACCTACACATCGAGTTGCGTCGTGTAGCTTTCATTCATTTCCTTCTGATGTTCCTGACTAGTACACTTAGTGCATGGAGTAACGCTAGTTGGTGCGTTGCCACAATCAAACTTAGTTACTTGGCAGCATGGATCTCTCCTATACTTTACAACGCAATGGATGAAAGAGTCGGAACTAGAGCAGCTCTCTACAAAACCTGGATCTGGGATGAGTTCCCGAACCAAAGCTATTTTACTAAAATTTTCTTTCCTACCACGGTCGAGAAGCACTTCCTAGGCATCTCGTAGCTTCATCTGTACCGTAGTATGTCCACCCGACTACGCTATACTTTCTACTTCGGTCGAGTCGCGAAAAGGTTGGCGTGATCTGACTTCATGCCAGCTCGGCTTGTTATCTGTTCGACCCATCCGGCATCGCGCGACCGTAGCACCATGTCGTCCACGAATGCGAAATGAAGTATGCATCAGGGTCAGGGTTATGGCAGTACGCGTACAATGATTATTGTACATGAACATGAACTTGAAGTAGGAGTATCCATGCAGCAGCTTTCATTCACCGGTCGGCTTTGTTGAGAGTGTACTTCGTATACGAATCTACCTGCCGAGTTGGTTTCTCACCGGGGTCGACTGCATAGCTTGGCGTTATCGGTTTGCATCCGAACGCCATAGTCATGGACTCGAATCCCACCCACCCACTCTGACGCCATCCGACCATCTTTTTTTCCTTCTTTTTTTTGTCATTCACATTTCCTTTTTTATCACTAATTAGTAATGTGATCCCTGAAGTAGCACAGCCACTACTTCACACCCCACAATCTTCCTCAGCCTACTCAAGCCGAACGGATGAGAGGTGAGTTCCCTGAAACACTGTGTATCGCTTTCTTGCAGGTTTGCCGAGTGGAAGGTTCGATGGACTTCTCGTGTGCTCTGGATGGCAGTCGATAGTCAGACTAGTGTCAAGTCAAGTCGCTGGAATAGCGCCAGCTCCGATGTGGGGAGCAAACACTCTTCCTTTTTTTTTCTTTTTTTTCTATCTAAGACGACCAGCCAAGGGACGTCCAAAACACAGCCTGGCAGGTGGCAACCTTATCCGAGTGGTCGCAGCTTTTACTGGTGCTACTGTAGTCAGAAGAAGTCGTCAGCTCCAGACCTACATGTACATGTACATGGCATTGTACACATGTACATGTACATGATTGTACAATGTACATGTACATGTACATTGTACAATCATGTACATGTACATGTACAATCAATCACTATTCAATGCGGAAATAACGTGCCAGAATCAGAGTACTATGTAGCTAGTGAGAGTCTGTATACTAGTATTGCAGTTGTCCGAGCGCCATGTAGGCCTGCGAACGCACCTCACGACCCGCCGACGTCGACAGCCACAGCAGCCCCTGGGGCATTTTTTTTACAGAATGCACCTCCTACTGATAGACCATCACAAAGAGAGGAGAAGAAGAAGACAAAAGAAAATAATGATCGAGACAACAAAGGAGAAAGACAGACAATGTACTAGTAGGGGCTCTCAGGGAGCCTGTGCCGGTGAGGCGGGACTAGCAAGGCCGACCTAGGGTCTCGGCGTTAGCGCTATCCAGCGCACCATGGACGGGATTACGAAACACATGTAAATAGATAAGTGAGGTGGGTATATGGGGTGTTACAGCGAGTCTGTAGCTCAATACCAGCGGCTTTGTCGTAGGTGTTGATGTACCTTGCCCTTGAACGACTGGAGGGCCGTCAGGCGTGGCGGAGACTGCAGCACAGTTGGGGGTAAGTTGTTCCACTCGTCAATGATGCTGTAGGGGAAGCACCGTCGCACGTAATCAGGAGAGGAAGCCGGGAGGACGTTCTGTAGCTGAGACTCGTGGCGCACCCAGTGGTGGGACTGAGTTCGAGGAAATGTTCGTGGAGGAAGCTGTGGGGGGACCAGCGACGTTAGTTGCGGTGGCCCTGCCAGACACATCAGTTTATACATATAGCTGAGAGCGGCGACCAATCACCTTGCTGCCAAACTCTGGAGGAGGACATCAGGGCCAAGAATGTGGAGGGCATACTCTAGGACTGGCCTCACAAAACCTCTGTAGACGGTTCGTTTACCAGCACCATCGAGTACGCGAGCAGCTTTGCGCAGGAAGCCCAGGCGGGAATTCGCCTTGAGTGCTGTGTTGTGGAGGTGGGTTTTGAAGGAGAGGCCCGAGTCAAATGTGATGCCGAGGAGTTTTACCTCCGATAGCTCAGACACAGTGTGATCTCCAAACGTGAGGTCCATGATAGGCCACCTGTGCCGCTGATGGGCTATCGTCATGAGCTGTGACTTTGTGGGCTCAAACCTGATCCGTCACTTCTTGCCCAAGTCATGGAGCGCATCCAGGGTGGCTTGTAAGCTCTTCTTACTGTTTGGGAGCAGTTTCGGTGATCCAATACAGGTGTAGACCGTTGTATCATCGGCGAAGGTGGCCAGTGAACATCCAGGAGCTAGGCACTGCTCCGCATCGTTTACATAGATGAGGAACAGAGTTGGCCCCAGTATGCTCCCCTGGGGTACTCCTGACTCTATAGGGTAGGGCGACGAACTCTGGCCATTCACAACAGCCTGTAGCTTCCTGAGAGACAAATAATCTGTCAGCCAGGTCAGGGCTCTACCACGGATGCCGAGTGTCTGCAGCTTGCAGGTGACTCCGATGTGTGATACCTTGTGGAAGGCGCCTGCGATATCTACCGCAAGAACCATCGAGCATCCTCCACTTCCAGTGGTGAGAGTCCACTCATGATTCAAGGCTTGAGGAGGTCGGCTGTTCCTAGGCCTCGTCTGAAGCCAAATTGGCGTGCAGAGAGGAGGTGGTGGCGCTCAAGGTAGTTTACTAGCTGGTGATAAATGATTCCTTCCATAACCTTAGAGCAGATGGACAAGAGGGATACCGGGCGATAGTTTGCTGGCAGGGAGCGAGAAGCCTTCTTGTACACTGGTACCACATTCGCTGTTTTCCAGGCCGCTGGCTGGACACCGGACCGAAAACAGAGCGAGAAGAGAGTTGACAGGGGACGTGCTAATTCATGGCAGCATTCCTTAAGGACACGAGCTGGAATTTGGTCGGGGCCCGTAGCCTTCCCTGCGTCGAGTCTGGACAAGTGTTACGGACAATGGGAACCCTGAAGTGCACGTCCATGAACTGATATAATGGTGTAGGTGGAATATGGTCTGGAATGTCAGTGGGACTCAAGTCGTCACCACCAAGACTGCACTTCTGCGAGAAGTAGGTACCGAAGCACTCAGCCTTGGAGCGGGCTGTGAGATGTTCACGCTGGTTGGAATCAACAAGCGTAGTGTAACAGGTAGCCGAGTGGTAGGCGCGGTGCAATTAACACGAGTTATCTTTTATTATTATTCTCTTAGGTACACACCTAGGATATATTAGAAGTTAAATTAAAGAAGAAGCGGCAAATAAATAATTTTCTCTCCGGTGCACACCTGGAGGTTGAATAGCTCGTTATTATCAAAATCTCATCTAAACAGAAATGCGCAGCCGCTTTTATTCAGCAGACGCCGTACGCTTATATGCGGAGATACACTAAAATTAATATACATACGGTGAAGTTCCGTATTGCTTCCGTATTGGCCGGGCAGGGATACTACAGTAGGAATGTCAGAGTGTCGTTCCTTCCCGGCGGCGGCTCTAATGGTACTCCACCACTGTTTGTCCCGCAAGTTGCCTGTTCGAAGCTTCTGCTTGAGGTGTTCCTCCCAGGAAAGTTGGGCTTGCTGCAGAGTTGACACAGCATTGGTAACTGCCTGGACATAGGCTGCTTTCAGTGTCTCACTGGCTTTTGAGCGGCTCCACCTCTTCCACGCTGAATGCTTTTGTGCGATTGCACTACTACATTCCGGCGTCCACCACCTGGGATCAGAAGCCCTGGTCACAAGTTCCACCATGACACTGTCCTGCTCGCCCGTCGCGCCAAGACGCTTGGCAGTCACTAGGCTTCATGCCACCAATGTTGTCCGCAAGCTACCGTCGTCATGTCGTTGTGCCCATCACCCACTGCCGCTGGCGCGCTGGGAGGCCCCGCGGCATTCGCCGATCCGAGTCTCATCGCGTCCCATTTGGACCCTCATTTTTTCTGCAGATCGCCACGCTAGGCATATATGGCTACCGAAGTTCTCAAAGCGCGCTTACGTACCGCAATTGGCGCCCATGGGGCCAAGATCTGGAGCCAAGGCCTTACGGGTGTGGCGAATCGGTTGTATTTAGTGTACCCCGTTGAACCCTCACCTTTTCCGAGATTATTATACCTCACATAGCTACGCCCTATATGCCTAGCCCTACATATATGTAGATGACTGTACAGACAGGGTCACCGGTCAGCCCACCGCTCTGCGGACTGCGGGGGGCTAAAAGCAGAGCTGCTGCCTGCTGGGTCCGGATATGGATGCTTCTGCATTCCTTGGGGTGAACCTAGCCTGTAGGGTCAAAACCCGCTCGGTTTACTGCATGTGTTGCAAGAAACATTTCTGGAAACCGGTTCAGAGTAAAATCAGTCAGCAGAGCAGACCAGATCAGGTGTTCCGGTTGAGCCTTCCGGAAGGACCGGGAAGTGTGAACTGCCATGCCAAGAAACTAACTTAATCCGAACATATTCGGCTCAGGTTGGATCTGGAGGACGAGAGTCCTTTTCATTTTATAGTGTTAGCCATTGCAACACTCCGCTGGCAGCCATCAGGAGAAGAGGATTGGCCAGCTGAGAGCTCCTCGCTGTGCGAGTCGCAAGCGAGGGGAACCGGAGGCTGTCGATCCAGGCGGGTGCCTTGAGCGACGCGAATTTCTTCGCGACCGAGAGGAAATCTTGGAGGTGAGTCAGTGTGTTTGCGCGTTGCTTCCATCCTCGAGCTGCAGCTTACCTGAGGTCAATTCATGCTTTGGTAACCTGGGGTATCTTCTTATGCATTCACCATGCCCGAAGGGGAAAGCACTGAAGTAATTGACGACATCCAGATGCTGGCAATGGGAACGAACGAAGGCAATCGATGAGCCTGTGAATATAATAATACCGTATGGTGATTGGAGGGCAGTGAGCGAACCTTGTCCTTGTAGGCAATAGCAGGTCAGCGTCTCCTTGGAACAAGAGCGTAGGTTGATGGTGGAGAAGGGAGCCGAATGGGCTGTGATGAAAGAGAGAGAGACAGAGAGAGAGAGAGAGAGAGAGAGAGAGAGAGAGAGAGAGAGAGAGAGAGAGAGAGAGAGAGAGAGAGAGAGAGAGAGAGAGAGAGAGAGAGAGAGACGGGTGTAGCAGGCAATAGATCTTTAAAATATCCGAAACTCCCAAGTTTTCCTGACTGGGGGTCATTCCAGCCTACACGTAAATTGCTTTGTAGCTTGGTTGCGCAACTGCCGTTGCTGGTGCACCTTTTTGGGAGGAAAGGGGGGGGGGGTCATGGTAGAAACATTCTTGAAGTAGTTCAAGCAGTATAGGTTTGTATTTAAAATTGCAGTGTACATGCATACAGCTAAGTCAGCAGTGCAGCTAACATCTATCTCCAAATACAAATGGATTTTTGCACACTGGCACTGTCGATTCTGCCATCACAGCAGGCACTGAACTGCGATCCTGGGAGGTCATCTGGCCCAAACATGCACCGGCAGAGCGAAGAGTGAAGGCTTGGAGGGGTGGGGGGGGGGGGGGGTATGCACCTGTGTCCCGGGCTATGCGCCTGAGTTCATGTACTGTGGCCCAATAGGCACCGGCGGATTCTGCTGGAAAAGGTGGCAGATTCTGCTCGAAAAGCAGTGAAATTGGCAGAACCATACAAACCTTATGGCGGGCAATTCCTCGAATTCTGCTCCATTTATTTATCCACATACCAGACATGCATGAAACTTACCAGAAAAAGTACCGAATTCTGCCAATTTTTCTGCCGGCATTATCCGCCGGTGCTTATGGCCCAGGGTAGCTATGTTGGCTCATGACTATCATTCACTCGCGGATCAGCCTGTCCCGGTTAACGTATGGCTTATGGGTGCTGACCATCATGATTGCAAACACAAAGGGTACAAACAGCTTAGTGTTGCGCTGGTCCAGCGCTCTCGTGCACTCGAGTTTGAGTTGATAGTGTTGCTCTGGTCATGGGATTTACAGGATGCCCAAGACGATGACAACTGTCCAAGGGAAACCAAAGTTACGTGCAATTCAAGGTTAAAAATTGAGGGTACAATTCTCCATAATTATACATTGAGTTCAGTCGGCAAAGGGTTAAGAGATACGGGCAGTGCTCGGTCCCAATGTGCCCGGATAAGAGACGTTCGAATTCACTTAAATAAGGCCCTGTGTCTAGGCACATCAAGCACTCTCTCCAGCTTCTGCAACTCCCTTAGTATGTTGACATGTATGTACAATAAACATGCACAAGATGGTTTGCATGCACCTGACCTTACCATAGTGATACATGGCACTACCTGGTCACCCCAGGCTTTGCGAATAGTAGTCCGGGCTTCTATTCAAGAGGGGCTTGTATTATTTACGGTCGTTCCAGGGGGGGGGGGGGGGGGGTGGGGGGGGGGGACGGGCTTCTAAGCGAGTGAGTATGGTGTGTGTGGGTGTGCATGTTTGGGCATGCGTGCGTGTGTATGTGTGTGCGCACTTGTGTACATGTATGTACATTGTGTGTGTGTCCCTGTACATCTTTGTATTATTGTTATTTTTATTATTATTATTCCACAATCACGATGACATAGTGCCAATAAACATGTGATGCGGGCGATTTTAACCAGCCATGGTGGGGAAAACTGAATGCGGGTCATTGTTTTATGCACATTAAATTTTGTGCATTCCTGGACTTGTTTTTGCTCCTCCAGGAAGAATGCATCGCTGCTATGGCTTGCCTGGCTTGGCCGCCATTGCTCTTATGTTGCTATTGGCAACATGCTCTGCCACAGGCGAGGGCTTAGAGGACGGTAAGAGCTTGGCTTTTTGTATGAGATTTTTAACATACCTGTTTTTGGAAAGTGTACGCTGTTGCATCTTTTTAAAGAGTAGAATCTGCCTAGATTGTGCAACTCCTGATAGCCTTTCTATGGGGTCTCCCGCTGAGAAAACTCACATCACATGCTGTAGGGTTCATGATACACGTTTCTAGCCGGTTTTATGCAGCAGCGAAGTACTGAAAATAGCGCTCCCTGACAGCAACTCATTGTGCTTGTACAACTCCACAGCACGACCATGACATAATATACTCGGTTTGCGCACACGCTATCCTGCGTTGTACGCAATATGATAATGTACATGTCCCTGAAACACGTGATTCGACCATAAAACTAGGGCTGAAATGAATACATCTTAAAACATGTACTTCAGTACGTCTGAGTGTACAGGTCCTCGCTCGTTAGTAGATAATCTCTGGGCCATGAAAAAGTTGGTCTTGTAACGAGACTTATCTTGTAACAGGACTTGTAGCTAAAGGTGTAATAGGCACTAAGTTGTGCTTACCGAGTTACCCTGGATACAACATAAATTGTCGACGCTTCAACTCGTTATAAGATAATTGAAAATCTCCAAAATAGCTCTTCCTTGGATGTAAAAGACGGTGCATATCTACGACTACATGTATATTATAAGTTGTGTCTTCTGTTTCCTACTGTGTGTTTTGGCCTTGGTCCTGAATGGTCAATAATCATCATACACAGAGGGTTTGGCACTCCGGGGTCCTGAGCAAAGGGTCGTTATAATGAATTTTATGTACTAACGAATTATGTTGTAACCGGACCTGTAAACAGTTGGATAGACCGCATTTTGCCAGGGGATTTCAGACTTTTATTCACTATCGGGGTTTATGTAATAACCAGACTCGTTATCATGAGGGAGGACCTGTACATTATAGTGTACCGTACGGTTTCCGTTCTTATCTGCAAAACATGCAGCCTAGACCCAGGGCATAGATTAACGGCCGGACAGAGGACATTTTCCAGCCATTTTCGGCCACTGACTGGACGTTTTCAATTTCACCGGCATAGTGTCGGACTGTCCGGTCAAAAAAGTAAAAAAAGAGCAGCGACCTTTATTCAGAGTTGGGCTTTCTTCGGAGCTTCGTGCCAAATGCGACTTGCATATCGTACAACTAACACGTACACCGTAGTCTCAGGCGTAGACTGCACTATATTTACTTGATCCGCCTGTAGCAACGCGTTGTTGCTACAGTCAATTCACACTTTCGACCGTTGGGGTTGACTTCGCACTTGAATCGATGGGTTGGACTGCTACTGCTAGTGCAGTTGTTCGCTCTTGAGAGGAAGATGTCATCTTTTATTTTTCACTCTTTCACTGACCAGGAATGCAGATAGGCTTTTAGAATGTCTTCTGGAAAGTGAAAGGGAGATTCAGAGGACTTGCCGCCGGGCAAAAAGTCCATGATGTGAAGGCCGCTACTTGCGATAAGTGGATCTCGGACAACGATGCAGAGCCGACTACTTCCGCCGGGCTGAGTTATGACCGGCAGAAGAACGATCGGCTGTTAGCAGAATGTTTGAAGTGTTCCGTGTGCATCAAGTTTGTAGACAGAGTAGCCATCAATGGGCCACCAGCAAGCCAGTTCAATGCACAGCACGCTGTGGACCTGTGGTGGGCTGACAAATGTCGCAGATCCCCCAGGGAACGTGCTCCAGAAGCTACTGGCACCATCAGTTCCTCACCTGAGATGAGCGATGCACTTGACCTGGAAGACTGGGATGCCTTCCTCGCCGTGTAAGAATATCAGCTGCAACTGAATTCTTGACTGCAACGCTTTCTTGTACATACATTTGTCGTCAGTAAATAGTTCAGTTTCTAATACAAATAAATTGGCGAGTTGTACATATCCCACGTAGTAGTAATGTGTGAGATACGTCCACATAATGAGTCATTGTGAATATACTTCAGTACTACTAAAAAACACCCTGAAAATGTGTTGTGGAAAAGGTCCGGGCATGTCCGGACAGATTTCAAAACGGAAGGACATTTGTCCGAGCTAAATGAAATACTTAAGCTATGCCCTGACTGACCATTCTTAAAGATTGGTGAAATTCTAGCCTGGCCGTTCTTCAGATCCCGACGGTACTGTACTTTGTCTGAGTTTTTATTTATGTATGTGCGCGGGCATGCATGCACACACGGTGTGTGTGTGTGTGTGGGGGGGGGGGGGGGGGGTGGGTGTGGGTGTGTGTGTGGGTGCGTGCGTGCGTGCGCCCGCATGTGCAATATTTCGCATTCTATTTGACCAGGTGTCAAGAAGAGGAGTGGCGGAGCACAGAAGGTCGCAGTTCCCGCTGACTCTCGCCACGACGACGCCGCAACGCCAGCAAAGCCATCCACCCACGAGGCCGCCCCAACCAAGAGAGTAGGCACTGCAAGGGTGAATGATCCCGCACAACCACCCGCACTTCACCAGCGCTCGGACGATTCCAAGCCGAGGAACGTGATCAGATCCGACGGCGGCAAAGACTCTGACGACTTGGACGACAGTGGGACACCGAACTCGCACGCCAAACTGGCGTTCCTGTGTATCTCCATAGTCGTCATCGGCTGTGTGCTCATCTTGCTCATCATCGGTCTCTACGTTCCCATGGCCATCAAGCGCATACGCACACGCGACCAGACGGCGCAGTATCGAGCGCTGCGATTGGCCTAGGTTTGGGGTTCTTTATTCTCTAGGTTGCCACGGAGATGCGATCGATGGGCGTTGGATGTGACGTGAGTTGCACTTGGCTGGCGACGGCTGGTAGTTTCCTGTGACGATTTCTATGTTTCTATTTCTGTGACGATTTCTATGACTATTTTAAAGGAACTTGAAAATATTTTTACCCCGAACCAAACTGTGCTAAAGGCGCACTTGAAGCTGTCTCATTACGACAATAGCCGCGGGGCAGATTGAGTAGTATTTTGTATGTGTGTTTTTTTAACACCAAAAGAAGCCGATGCAAATCATTTCTATCTATCTTTCACAGTGGGTTTTTTATTTTACTTATTATTCTCACCCTACGTATCACCCTTACAGGGCCCGGAAGGCCCATCATTCATACAGTTGAAACCCGGACCTCGGACCAGGTGGTGCGAGCCTGACTGTGCTACACGTATAACATGTGCATGTGTGTGTGTGAGGTTGGGGGAGGGGGGGGGGTACATGTGTGTGTGAGGTTGGGGGGGGGGAGGCCAGGGGGTACATGTGTGTGTGAGGTTGGGGGGGGGGGAGGGGTACATGTGTGTGTGAGGTTGGGGGGGGGAGGGGGTACTTGTAGAAAATTAATAATAAGCTGGCCAGCTCGATTGATGGACGCGCTCACGCTTATGGCATGCAGACCGGAAGTTGGATCATTGACATCAGTATCAGCAGGTTGATACCCGACGACGATGAGGTCAGATTTCTCTACATGGTTAGGTCTGTACATCCTGATGCAGTATTGTTCATGACCCAGCATGCATGATGTCAGGAGTTAGATTCAAACTCACGGCTATGTCACTTATGTGAGTACGACACAACAGGCACCTCCCGGCCGTCTTCAGACTAGGTACTTAAAACAGACTATAAGTCACATTATCATAGAAGTTTCCAAGACAACTACAATAATCTGGCAGGACGCCTAAAAAGCTGCCCGATCCTTTCGGGTAGGGTGCGAACCCTTGTACAAGGCAACTTTCCTGCATTTACCGTATTTTCACCGGGCAGTCGTGCAAGCGTACACACTTTGTACGATTCCCTGCTTCAGACATCTCCTGGCGCAACTGCGCAGAGTCAAAGGTTTACCGGGTATTAGCGGCCGTCGTGAGCTCCCTTCGGAAACGGACACGATAATTAAATTTTTTACTTACTGGATTTTCTATGTACGTAGACTGAAGAGGGCCTAATACTGGGCTGCGGCTTGCTTGCATGCAAGGTTAACATGATAACAGAGCATGGCACCTGGTAAGTAGACTGACCTCAGAAAGTCGTAATGTCCTTGCCATGACACAAGTGGCAAAAATATTTAATTTACATTCTGATTCTCTTTCTCACACACTTACACGCGTACATGCGCGCACACAGACACACACACACATACATACACACATACTCTCTCTCTCCCTTAATCCCTCCCTCTCTCTCTCTCTCTCTCTCTCTCTCACACTCTCTCCCTTCCTCCCTCCCTCCCTCCCTCCCCCTCTTTCTCTCTCTCTCTGTCTCTGTCTCTCTCTCTCTCTCTCTCTCTCTCTCTCTCTCTCTCTCTCTCTCTCTCTCTCTCTTCTCTCTCTCTCTCTCTCTCTCTCTCTCCCCCCCCCCCCCCGTTCTCTCTCTAACAACTAGAATACCAACACATGCTTGCTTTGGTCTCAAAATAATGGAAGTGCAAGGAGGAAGTGAAAAATAGAAAGCATGACCTTGTGTAGCTGATGATGGGCAGGCATGAAAGCGCACGGTCGCCTGCCATTGGCAAGCATAAGCATTGCCTACACAGTAGCACTGTGCAGCGGCAGTGCAGACCAAACTGGCTGACACTGTATTCTTCGCTGCACCGAGCAAGCCTCATGCACACTCATACCACAGTTTTGTGACAGCCTGTGCAGACGTGTGAATATAATATGTAGCAGCGATGCGGACTTGTAGTGTAGCGGTCCAGTCTCTCAGTTTATTCTATACGGCAAAGTGAGAGCTCAAGGGAAGAAAATCATGAGTGTATGTGTGTGTGTTTGTATGTTTGTATGCTTGAATGTGCCTGTGACACACCATAACACATCATAACACGCACACACACACACACACGCGCACGCACGCACACACACAGAAAACACGTGAAAGGCAAGTGCTGACAAAGAGCGGTAGTACCTATCTGATACACCATCGTATCTAACGTAATCCATCTAGCCTTGAGTAAGCCATCTGGCCTTGACTAGCAGCCTCTACCTGGTCAACGCAGCATCGCTCACACATGGCCACGGCAATCACATCCGCAATCCATACACAGTAAAGGAAAGGACGGCTTGGTTAAGGGTTTCCTGTTGAGCGCACCCAGGCGGCGGTTGCATCCAACGCAGGTGTCACGGATTCGGTTCCTGGTTGAAATGCACGTTCTGGAACACACACAAACGGAAATGGGATACGTTGCAAAACAGTTAGACATCAGAATACTCAATGGTGTCCCGTCATTGTCTTTGTGCTTGTCTCTCTCTTGTTCTTTATTTCTGTAATGTTTGTCATCCCCCTACGCCTTGATCCTGGAGGGTGATGGCGTTCCTGCGGATGCGGAAAACTCGGCTCAAAGCTGAGTCTCACGCGAACCGGGAAAAAGATTGTCATCCCCTCCCTCCTTCCCCCATACACACAAGCATCTAAGCATACCCTGGAAGAGTGGACCTCGAAACGTACCCGTTGAAAACTGCAGCCCCCCCCCCCCCCCCCCCCCCAGAGTAGATCAGACCCACCACCAAAGACGGAAATCCCATTCGCTGCATCCATTCACAATAAATCCATGAAAGTTCATCGACGGCCGCCAACATTGTGGTTCAAATTTGGCCTGTCAGACAGAAGGGCATTGCAAGTGGCCGTAGTTGAAAGCATGGAGTCAAGAAAGCGTTGCATAGCAGGGGCGTCGGAAGGTAATTTGATGTGGTACGATCAGCCATCTGAAGTACAATTCACGCGCGAGGGAGGGGTGGCTGAGCCGAAATTTCTGGAAATTCAGAGCCCACATCAGTGCATTGCATTGATTCACGGGGTACAGTGAAACCTGTCTAAGGCGACCCCTCAAGGAGTCAAGGGACGAGAAAAAGTGGTCGCCGTGGCCAGGTGGTCTTCTTATCCAGGTTCAGTGGAGCATGTGACCATATCCACATGTGATACATCATTTTGATCAGTGCATCACAGTGCACACACCTATGCTACTCTAGCACGACTCATGTGCCTGGGGTCCTCAGCCCTGTCAAATGTTGTGCATGCACCATGTACATCTACACTTCCTGCACTGATGTGTAGATCTACCATGCCTGGTGCACCATGCCATGCGTACATTTACATGACTAGCACTGTGCAACACGGTCGCGGGTGGGTGGTCGTCGGTCGCGTTGAGCGAGTGGTCGCCTTATCCGAGGTGTTTTGAATGTAAATGCGTCCGGGACAAGGAAAAGTGGTCGCCATGGTCGAGTGGTCGCCATATCCGAGTGGTCGCCATTACAGGTGTTTACTGTACTTTGGACAAAGAGTGGTGCTAGTACGGTCAATAGCGTAGTGCCCATAGCGTGTCCGATACCCCTGTATAGTGTTATCTTCTTACTCGCAATTTGTCGTTACAACCACCTAGCGTCGACTATGAGCAATGCGATGAGTGCACCCAGAGCAGAGCAGCCCGACACACATGCCATTGGTGACTCCTTGTAAAAGTATGGAGTGAAATTTCGCCATACATACCATCACACACACACACGCACACACACACACGCACGCACGCACGCATGCGTGCACACACACACACGCACATACACACACACTTGTACTTGTACTTGTACTTGTTGCTCACTGCCAAAACTGGCCACGTGGGTCTCCCCGGGAGAGGGGAGAGAGACTCAAAAGGAATCTTGGAAAGATGACTCAATTGGCTATTGAACCGCCCAACGGCCGACACCCCCTGAAATCCCCAAAACTCTGGGTGGACTTGAAAATGATCCCACTTATGGGCTCACCACACCTCAGTAAGTGGGTGAGGACAAGGTGCAGAAAAAGGATTGACGGCATCAGGGTATCCGTCCTGGGATCCAACTGCAGGTACCCCTGCCCCCAGTGAAGGTAATACTTGCTACTAGTGTGGGTGGCTAAATCAGAGTGGATCTGATACAACACACACACACACACGCACGCACACACGCACACACACACACACACACACACACACACACACACACACGCACACACACACACACACGCACACACACACGCACACACACACGCACGCACGCACATACACACACACACACCGTTGCCCGATAGCCCTGACATCGGTTTCTACAGGGATACGCCCGGCTATAACACGCGACATCACGGGTAACTGACCTGCATAAGATGGCTGGCCGCAGGGACTTTCACGATACACCGCCTGAGCACCTGGAGATGCACAGTCATGACAACGAGATTGCACAGACAGATGTGAGTGAACGCATGAGTGAGTGCACTCGCACAGACACATACACACACATAAAGTCAACTTCGCTAATACCGACTGCGGATATAACGACGATTCGCGAATAAGGACAGCATTTCCATTCCCAGAGCAAAGTCTTATCTACCTGTTATACCTGCAATGAGACTTCGGGTATAACGACACTTCGGGTATAACGACACTTCGGGTATAAGGACACTTCGGGTATAAGGACACTTCGGGTATAAGGACACTTCGGGTATAAGGACACTTCGGGTATAAGGACACTTTGCGAATAAGGACACTGTTCTGATGCCCCGCCGAGTGTCGTTATACGCAAAGTTTACTGTACACACAATACACAGAGGCAATATGCTTTGCTAATTTGCCAAGGTTTTCATTATGTGCCTTTGTGTACACATAATACTTATGTATACATGCACACACGTACACGTACGCACGGACACACGGTTATGCACGCACGCGCGCGCGCGCACACACACACACACACGGGCCGCACGACCGATAAGCAAAGGGAACATCATGTTTTGACTGTTGTTCTGCACGACAAGATAGCAGAGAACAAAAGCCTTCCCAAGCATGCATGCATGCACGCTTGTGTCTATAACCGATTTTCCCGCCTCCTCGCTTACTTGATGGAGATGAGCGTGACTTGTACATGTCACTGCCATCGGAGGCTGACGATGACGACACACTCTCCTTTGCTACAAGAGAGCCCTGCCTGGAAGTCGACATGGACATGGACGACGAGGACGATGACGGTGATAGAGATAGGGTGGAGGTGGGCTGGCGGGACGGCAGGTTCTGCACGTTGAAATGAGGAGCTCGCGACGGCGTGAACAATGCCGCTGGTACATTGCCGGAACCACCACCACTACCACCAGCAGCAGCACCAACAACAGCAGCAGAGGGTTGTGCTCGCGGTGGCGACGGCAGTGTATCGGCCAGTGGTGGGAACACTACCTTTTCGGGGATGAGCTTTCGGGCGCCTTGCCCGTCGTCAACCGCTCTGACCGGCGGCATTGTTCGCTGCACGGGAGTGACGGGAGTCACGGATGTCTGCCCTGGCGAGAAGTCCGTGGCCGGCGTTGCCGACTGGCGACCCGACGAGTTTGGCGTTGACATGGCCGACCAGCTGCTCATGCTATCGTTGGGCAGACGCGAGGAGCCAGGCCGTGAGAACGGAGACGCGTCGGTGGAGTTGGACGTGATGGACACGCGGTCCGGCTCGTAACCCTCGCTGGGCGAGCTGACACGGGCAACGTATGGCGCTGCGGACAAACACAGCAGATACATGTAACACAACGCGATCATTGTTATAGAAATGACATCATTGTTATAGAAATGACATCATTGTTATAGAAATGACAAAGGATGAACTGCGCACTCATTCTAAACACACAGTCATGAAGGCAAAGTTGGTGGGTTATTTCCGAAAACAGTTTCTTGTGATAGCCATCAGTTGGAATAACACCGCATTGTTGATACGTGAGAAAGTTTTGTCTGAGCATTGGTAGATATCCATGAAACTATGGATACTCAATCTACGGACAGAACCGTTTCGTCCTTTGTGGACTCATCAGCGCAGCACAGAGGGAATGAGGCCGAACCTGATAGCAATGAAAAATAAAAATTTCCAAAGCCAGATTTAAACCAGGCCCGAACGTACCTTGCCAGAGTGCTCGAACTGAAACTATGGATATAAAATATGGGAAGGGGCAAATGTTACGAGTTGTGACCAACTGTACAACAAAGTAACCACATAATACCAGTGTCTGCTCTAGGATTGTAGGACAGCCGGGTACACGTGTACCTGGCGCAACCATTTCAACCGGGTCGGAGCCGGGTACACATGTATTCGACGCGCGCCTATGCATGATCTGTCCCACATACAAGCCATGTACTAGTCCTTTCAAAGTTCGAACGTGTAAAGTACCAACCGGGTCACAGATGACCTGGTACTATATTTTCAACGGGGTCCAAGCGCCGCCCAGCCGGGTCGATTACCCGGCTCACCCGGCTCTGGAGCAGACACTGAATACTATAGTTACCAAGTGGGAGAACAAGGTACAAAACTGACAGGGAATACCCTGAACTTGGTCATAACTTGGTCATAACTCCTAACATTACATGTTACGTTTTGGTCCTTTCTTTTTCTATATCCACGATTACATTGGCTCAACATCCGAGCTAAATCTGAGTAATACAACTTCAGCCTAGTTCCAGCCTAGCTTCAGCCTAGTTTCAGCCTAGTTTCAGCCTGGTTTCAGTCTGGTTTCAGCCTAGTTTCAGTCTGGTTTCAGCCTGCTGGTTTCAGCCTAGTTTCAGCCTGGTTTCAGTCTGGTTTCAGCCTAGTTTCAGCCTGGTTTCAGCCTAGCTTCAGCCTAGTTTCAGCCTGGTTTCAGCCTAGTTTCAGTCTGGTTTCAGCCTGCTGGTTTCAGTCTGGTTTCAGCCTAGTTTCAGCCTAGTTTCAGCCTTGTTCCATTGCTAACTTGTGTCACGGTGATCAAATACAGTCATGTACATGTACAGTGGGTCTTTGAGACAGTGAGGTGGAAACCGCGGACGCGCAGTGAAGTTAAAATGACAACCGTACTTTCGCCCCGCAAACATACGGTACGTTTGTAGGGTCATGATAAACTGTGACAATTAAATTACGGGCAACCCCCCCCCCCCCCCCAAAAAAAAAGAAATGAGTGCGGGACTGTCATTCGTAATTCTGACATTCATCATTCCACTACGATCTTTGGACAAAACATGCATACACACACGTGCCAATGCACGCACAGATACGTACGCATGCATACGCACGCACGGACGCGTACGCACGCACGGACACGTACGCACGCATACACGCGCACGCACACACACACATACACACACACGCCAGCACAGGCTAAATTTAATAGTTAGTTACCTGGCGCGTCGGTTGGCGCTTTCTGCTTCTCAAACTCGCGGCACAGCTTTTCTTTGAGCTTGGGATAAGCTCTGTTCTTGATACAATAGCGCACAAAGCACTGGTAGGCAGTAATGTTACCCAAGTTGAACTTCTGATAGCAAACCAAGTCCAAAAATCGAGTGTTGAGCTCGTCTCGCGTCGGATGGCCTCTCTTGATGGCCTCCTTCTCCTTGGGATCGATGATTTTCTCCTGCTGGAAGTACATGAGCATGTGGCTGGCGTCGATCGTGTCGCTGATGGTCGAGATCAGCGCCTGCATGGCCGCCTGCTCACACGCGACGATTTGGTCCTCGTCGAGCTCTTGTGAAGACGATGACATTTTCTGGACACGAGCTGGCTGCACTGCTGCACCCGGTTGAACTGATCTGCTCGATCTGCTGGACTAAACTAAAGCGAATAACGCCAAGCACGGAATGGATACCCTGCAGTTGTAGTCTACTCCGTACCACATATGATACGACGTGCGGACAAGGGAGATAGCGGAGGCTAGCCTAGAGGGCATCAGCTAGGGACCAGACAGCCTCTTCTTTCGTTCTGAAAGAGTCCGAGCTGAGCTGAGTGCGCGATGACTATCCGGTATCGCTAAACCAACTGTTACTTACTTGGCTCCCTATATATTATCTCTCTCTCTCTCTCTCTGCTAGCGGAGCTGAGGATAAAGGCGACCAATCTCCAGACAGATTCAAGATACTCCACTCCCGCCTAGCAGTGACTGTCAGTGTCCCATAAAATCTGTGGCGCTGTGGACTGAAAATCCTGGCCTGATGAACCAGCTCAACCAATCCGAATCGTTTTCACCTTTTTCTGTTGACATCTGCAAGAACAAAGCAGAGAAGGTATGGATCGCTCTCCAGTCTACAGCTGTTCGGGATTATGAAACGCCCAACAAAAAATACACTGCAACGACGACAGAAGTCTGAAGCCAAGCGAAGCGTTTGCAGTGTCTTATGCGGAATGTCAGATGGAGCGATTTGTTTCGCAGCACCTCTGACTAAGCTTGATCGCTTTCTATCAGGCTTCTGACCTCGAAGGACTAGCAGCTTGTAGCTACAAGTAGGAAGATCTCAGATGAACAACGCGCAGCCGAAGATTAGAAAACAGTTTTTTGTTCGCACCATAGGCTTCACATGATACACTATGTACGTACCTGAGTCCTTGGTATATGTAGAGCTCCTTGCGTTTTCACACTGAATCACAGGGTGCGCGATCAGTGGGGAAATACCGCGTGCATGAATCATCCGCAAGGGAAATCCGTGCATGATGACCGGTAATACTCCCCTACGTAGCTACCGTGACTCGTCATCATGCAGACGCGACCGTGTAATGTAGACTCCACATGTCATGACCATGATCATGATGATGACCGACCTATTCATTTTGTAGTCTGTCCGATTCGGGGCCGGGCAAGCTGCTTTTCAAGTCTGGGCCGTCAGCTGATGCAACCGAGCTCCCCGTCGACACTCCCAGCGGTTTCATTCTCCCTGCAACAATCACCAGATCACAGTGGCTATCAACCTCCCTCCCCGTCGTCCAAAACAACAATCACGACATTGTAGTACCCAAGAGTCAAAATTCCGCATGTTCACCACGACCAATCCATGCATCTCTGCACGAAAATAGCGGATCAAGCAACGTTTTGCTAGAAGTGCTGTCTCCTCGGATGACATTCACAGGGTTTCTGCGAGGGTACAGAAGACGCGATCTCTCACGATGTTGAGATTGAGAATACAACGTACTTGTACATTGCGAACCGTCCCTTGCCTTGGATTGAAAACTCTGCAATGAATGCATGTCTGTGAGCTGGTGCATCTTGGCTGGCATGCTAAGCACACGTGACGTCCATCAAGCCCATCGTTCACAATTCGGCGAAATACAAAAGACACTCGTCTTGCTGCTCGACTCAATCTCTTCTGGACACTCGTTCTTGTTACAGGGGCCTTCCCTTACACCTACTACGCACTGTATTACTATACATGTACATGTTCAGTTGTTGGCTGACAGCATGTAACAAGATGGAGACGACCGCGTTCGGAAACGGTCATCTTTATTCTTACTACTACTACTACTACTACTACTACATTGTATTACAACCTCCGTGGTCATGGTGGTTAGTGGCGCCTCGGCCTTCACGACAATCTGAACAGTATGGGTGTAGTAAGGTGACTGTGTTTCCGAACACGGTGGTGGTCTCCCACCTTGTAACATGCTGTAAACCAATAACATTACATGTTTCAACAAAACAAAACCAAAAAAAATAAAAAATTCACGGTTCGCGTGAGACTCGGCTGGAAGCCGGGTTTTCCGCATCCGTAGGAACGCCACCACCCTTCAAGGATCAAGGCGCAGATGCAGCTCCTAAAGCGGTGGGAGGTGAGTAGATCAGCTCACCAGCAAGTGGTCAAAGACCGAAAATCCCATTCACTGCATCCATGTTTTCCTCGTGCCAGCACAAAACAAAAGTTTATCTATAATACCATGACATGGAAATGTTATTAGACAAGTAGTACAGTAAAAATCAAGTGAAACCTTCACATACATTTATAATAATTATGTACTATATGTAGACAACGTGTCTGGAGTCTTTGCTGAAAATACAATAGTGCTCAATAACTCAAAAAGGCCAGAGCTTACCACACAGGGCAGAACAACAGAGACCAAAAATCCTTCTCGTGACTCCGAGTTTCGTGTTTCAAAAAACACTCATCAAACGATGCCCTGTTTGTGTCATGTACATTTAATACCGGTATGTAGATTGCAGCAGATGTTTGATGGGTGTCACGTAATATCATGGTTATAGCCACTGATTGGTAGAGTCCAGCGGATAATGCCGGCATTATATTCGGCATTATGAGACTATCCGAGCATCAGAGCATTATGGAGCATTAGAAAGGAACATGACGAGCATTATGTGAGGTTTCAGCGGCATAACGAGTTCCATAGTGGATAATGTCGGGAAATATAAGGTTTCTGGCAACAATCGGTTAAAGCCATGAGGTGCAACACCATGTATTGTACCGGCACATAACTTTGTGATTTGTAGACACTTAACACATTTAGCGCTAATGCTACATTTACCTGACTTCATACATGTAATGCCATTGCTACATAAAGTCTTTATGTCAGGTAAATGTACAGGTGATGTAGCATGCCCAACGTTGCAACTGAGGCTGTTACACAATATCCGGAACGATGATTTACTAGGAGTTCTTTTTTAGAAATCATGGAGAGCCATGGAGGAGACTAGACGTACGCGAAGTGAATATCAAAGAGACGAAGAGGAGTTTTCCTGTTATGCCATAGGCTCTGACCATAGCATATCTCTAGCGATACTGAAGAAAGCACTCATCTATTGATAAATTTGGACCTAGATGAAGGAGCGGCTATATACAGAAAGAGCTTGTTCCAAATAATTGCCTTTGCCGAGTCCAGATCAGCAGGCTCGAAAAGAACTAGAATTTCTCATGGACGCATTACCAAGACGATTTGAGTGCTCAGCAGCGGGTGTCTTACTTTCCTGGTGAAGCACGTACAGTTCGTCGTGGACGATTGTAATGCAAGGCCTACAGTCAAGTGCTATCAGAAAAGAAAAGTATTGTGGCCAACCATTTGTCTCCACGCAACCTCAGGAGAAGAAGACAGCGCAAGAGGATGTAGAGCGGTAAAACAACTTCTGACCATGTGTTTTCAGGATTTCCGCAAATGGGAGGGATCTCGATCTGAGATCGTTTGTCGACTGGCTTCACTTGAGCTGTTTCAGATGAAGACTGGCATTTTTCACGGAGTGGAAGCAGTGACATCTTGTCTGCAGGCAGGAACACCACTTCCCATGATATGCTTCCAGCATCCAAATGACCACCAGCAATAATGGTTTCACTTCTCACTACATGGATAAGCAAGGGAAAAGATTTGATACACCCACTATTCAGCCACAGCCCTGCATGAAAGTTGGAGTGGAGAGCAACCAATGGAGACTCGATCCAGTCGTATAGTGCTAAGAAGTGGTGGAGCTCATGAGAGATACATGTATTGTAGCAGCTTCAGAGGCAGATCGACTAAATGCGTCCTTTCCTGGAAGTTTGACAATGTGCAGCCTTCCTTCCATTTTTTGTTCCAAAGCAAGAGCATTATAGCTAGCCTTGTTGAAGCATTATAGCTAGCCTTGTTGAAGCATTATAGCTAGCTAGGCACCGGCGGATAATGCTAGTTATATGAGGAAATTGTGCTACTAGCACTGCTAGTTATTTGGAGCGATTATGCTAGTTATAATGCTAGCAGTGCCGACATTGTCCAAACTGTGGGACACGCATTTGACATCAATGACTTGTGGGTAGAGAAGTTCCTGCATACTCCGTACTGCTACTCCATTAACAGCGGCACCGTCACGGACCACAGCGAGCACTTTCCCAGAAGACAGTTGAAGTTTTGTAGATAGGACAGTGATCAACTCCCGTGACAACTCCAGGCCTGCCAGACTCTTTGCCAGTACATGGAAGCGAACAAGTCTCTGATGAATCTTGAAATCCGCATCCACATACCGCAGAACCACTGCAAGTGCCTCTCCCAGGCGGGAAGTTCCATCAAATATGACAGCCACATACGGTGCACCTGATATCTCCTTCTTTAATTCATCTTCCTCCTTGCAGTGCAGGAATGGAATCAGCTGAGCCATGTGAGTGCTATAATTATGTTAAACGTCCGTAACCACTCTCCAGGAGAGGGCGCAGGTAATCCACCTTACAGAGCGGAATTTCAGCCTTTAAGAAAGCCTCAACAACGTTGGCCCGCCGAACAACAACATCTTCGGACACAGCTTGTGACAGACCGCTTCCCGCCAGGTCAGACGTGCTTTCACTTGAAAACTTTTTCCACGAAATAGTTATTGCCTGTTGGTGAAGTTTCGCCCGCTTCTTACTCTCCTTTCCTTGCACATGTCGTTGGCTATTCACATGCGCTTTCACAATGCTGTGCTTGATACTGATCGTCAAGTTACAAGCTGTGCAGTAGAGTTTCCCCGCAGAAACTGAGAGGTACTCGCCTGGGAATTCTGCTATCCGATCGTGGGTGCTGCGTCGAGGAGCTGCGGTGGATTTCCCAGCTGACACTCTCACGCGCTTTGCTTCGGAATTCTGGCTCGAGTCGCTCGACTTTCCACTTCTTGCAAACGACTTTTTGCGGGCAATAGCAGCTGGTTGTGCTGCTGGAAGACTGTCGGCTGCCGCGTTCTTTTCCAAGTCAGAGCTTCCCTCTTCGCTAACAAAGCCATCACTCTCACTGCTCTCATCTTCTGTTTCAAAACCAGAGCCTCCGTCTCCCGTAGCTGCCATCGGGCCAACAAATTACGACAAGCTACGACAGTACAACTAGTTTGCTCACTTATAGCGAAGGACTCACCACTTTTATAATTAATTTCACTGTCAACAACGACTCAACATGCTAAAGTTGAAGGCCAAAATAATTACAAACTACCGTTCTTACTTGGAAAAGACTCGCCGTATCATTGACATTGAACTTCAAGACAAGCATTGCATATAATAATTTGGAAATCAAATTTGCAAAAAGTGTGCACAATGCTATATTTAGCTCCAAGTACAAGTCAGTGCAGTTTGAACAACTCCGTAAACGCAGCAAACCAGCATACACTTTCATCTGGACGTAGTGCTAGTTTCACACATCGATATCGCGATTGTGCTACACAAGGTCACATTTGGAGGCTTTATGCTAGGGCAGTGCCGGTCTTCCCCACATGGGTCATTATGCTAGTTATTATGCTAGCATTATCCGCCGGTGCCTATAGCCTTGTTGAAGCATTATACAGATCAGCATTACAAGGTAGTTTTTGGTGCATTATGATTAGCATTATACGAACATTTTCGGAGCATTATCCGCTGGACCCTACTGATTGGTAAGAATGGGTGGACGAAATACGTGGGCAGCTTTAAACTTTTGGTTTACTTTCGGAGAATCCCTCGGCCGTAATTGGTGATGCTAGCACTGATTGTGAAAAGCCTCTTGTACGGACGAAGCAAATGAATCAAATGACACAATTATTAGTCCAGTTTGAAAGTGGGAAAAGTCGATTTAAGAAGGCCGTCTTGGATCAGGGCCAAAGCGTAGAAGAAAAAAACTTTTAAAAACATCAGTGAGCATGTTGTCTGAAACAATCCACTGAGAAGGTTGATTTGCAACGTCAAGTCTGCGGACGAAGCCGGACGGGTTCAGATGCACGATTTTCGGAACTGGACCTAGCCAGCTTCATGCATGACACCGTTGTCGACCGGCAATTATGCTTGTAATGCCAATTTTGCATGCGAAATGGTGTTATAAATTTAAAATGCCAGCATTATGCCACCTGGAAAAAAGGGACTATAATGCCAGGCATAACGCTAGCATTACCGGCCCATGCCTAGTGGCAGCTGGAGGTAGAAGACGAGGCGTAGAGCCTAGGCTAGAGGTTTACAATGGCTCTACGCGGTCAGTAGATCTTTACTCTTTTAGTTTTTGGTTTACTAGTATCATGGATTCTTTGGAAGTACATGTACATGATGATTGTACATGCAGTTCATCGGCGCAGTCCTGTGGAACCAGCTCCCGCCTGATCTCCGTTCCGAGCCCAGCCACCTTCAGTTCTGTGCCCTGCTAAAAGCGCATCATGGCTCCGTTTAAATGCTTTTCGGCTAGTGTGTTTCTGTGGTATAGCGGACTGAAGAATAGTAAACGTGTTTTGCAATATATGTATGAAGCAATTTTGTATATAGTATGTTCCCATTCCGTTTTTGCTTTGGTGTAGCCCTGAGGTTGATTGCTTATTTATTTCTACCCTTCCTCTCTCCATACTTCTGTCCCCCCCCCCCCCTCTCTCTCTCATTCCTTCTGTCGTCCACATGTATCAAAGGAGGCGAAATCGCCTGTTTGTGGTGCGACGTTAAATAAACTTCTACAACAACAACCTCAGACCTGCCCATCGCGGAAGCGATGATAGCGAACAGCTATGTTAGACATAGCGACTTGTGCTGGGATTACACCATTCAACAGCTTGCAAGGCTGATGAATTGACCGCCACTAATTTTAGCCTGCTATCCACCACACAGCTGATTCAAGTGGCTTATTCTGGCCAGTGAATCCAGTAGTTGGATCATGGAGTGTGTCATGTCGCGACGTCGGCGCCTCGACACTGAAGGCGTCAGTGAGAGATTTTCAGAAGCTCATCATGATCGAGTAATCGATCAGACAGAGTCATGCAAATCTCGCGCGTACATGACTGACTTTGAGTTTGAATCGTTTGATTGCTAGTCCTAGTAGTAGGGCAGGGGCGTGCTCGGCCCCCCAACTAGGGGGGTGCACGGGAGCCGAGGGGAGCCCCCCCCCCCGGCAATTTTCTGCAATTTGTTTGCAACCTTTCTTGAATTTTAGAGCATATTTGCATACATTACAATTGCCTTGGATCAGATTGAAAAATTTTGGGGGTGCACGTGCCCCCCGTGCCCATCGCCGAGCACGCGCCTGTAGGGCCTGGTGTAATACATGTATGCCCGAAACTAACTTTAATAAATACTTAAAGTCTTTGCCGAAAATGCTTTTGGGAAATTCTCGTAAACCTTGCCGAAAATGCTCGGAAAATGCTCACTTTTTGTAATCCTCAGCACACGCCGTCAAAAGACTCAAAACCAGGGAGTCAGAAAACACCGGTATTTTGCGACTCCCTGGTCAAAACCATTATTTTCAATTCATACATGTAAAGTTTAAAACTACTCAACAAGAAACTAACGTATAACCTACGGAATGCGGAAGTGACGTTCTTGTTTGGGAAGTTTTTCTTCTCTCAATTTTGATACACAACGCCAACGGCCAAGTGCTCCGTTTCCCCCAAAATGCTGCATCACGAGGCCAAATTTGCAAAGTGCTAGTGCAGTGCTGGGTAGGCCTTGACGGATTATGCTAGCATAATTTTTCGCATAATTCCTGCCAAAATCGAATAGTCGCATTATTCGAGGCAAATTCCATACGAATCGCATAAAATTGGAATAATCCGCCTGTTCGCATCAAATTCAGCCCTCACCAACGCTGTACAAAGCGTCACTGGCCCGTTTCTCAACGGTCGCGCTAATCGACCAATCAGCGTACAGCTAATGTACCAAAATTCTCAAACTTACCGTAATTCCTTGGTTCATACGGTGTAGTTTGCAAAGATTTTTTATGGACCAACGTCTTCTTTCGATAGATACCAACAGATCGTCCGCTTCGAATTTTTCGATTTGATTGCTGTTTGGCCGAAAATTACCTCCGAAACCGGCCTCCACTCGTTTCACTTCAAGGCTTTACAGGTGGACGGCATCGCAATTCGGAAGCGGAGAAAGGATAGCCAGTGAAAAAAGAAAAACAACGACGTATTGGTTGTCAAAATCGACCAAGAAATGAATTCAATAGACCCGTTTCCGTGCTGCGCCCTCGCGGCCCGCGCGAGTGCGAAAGGGATTCTTTCTCGACAAAACAAACAACAACTACGCGCAGTACATGCAGGTGCTTTTTGCAGTGCAGTACACTGACATCACTGCACTGGCTGTATATACCTTAGGAATATCCTGTTCTTTTCCAAGGCATGATTGTCGCTAGTGGGAGAACTCAGCCACCTGAAGTTTCATAAAGGAAGAAGTAGTAGGTGAATGAGTTCGCCAGAAAATGAAACGCCAAGAAAATAGATACTGTTGCTTTCGGGCGCTCATGAGACGACGGCAAGATAGGACTGAAACGATTGACAGTCTGCCTCGACGCAAAAGAAACTCTTCTAGGAGAAGCTCGACGTGCTGTAGAGTTTGCAGTATTCTGCTGGAAGAAGACAAGAGAACTAAACTCAGACTACAGCGTGGAGCTGAAGCACGAGCGCGAGCGAAGCAAAAGCTGAAGCAAAAGCTGCTCGGAAGCAAAAGCTGAGCGAGTTCGAAGAAATGGGGAAACACAGGAAAATGAATGGGCGACATGATCTTTAGCTCGAAGCTCGCGCTAAGACACGCGGTGGGCACGTGCGACTACGGGTAGCGCGGCTAGCCTAGCCAGCCACCATGTTTTCAAAATGGAGGTCGACGCTTTTGAAATCCGTGTAGACGATGGTGAGGGCTGAAATTCCATACAGTTGTACATGTTCTACAAGTACAAGTGCAAGTAGATGCACTAGGACGTTGTAGGTTTATGACTCCCTTGATAACATGTCCAGTCCACTACAATCAGTGATGGTCGTAGCTAGGTCGGACGGTGCGTTGACCCCGTTGAACTTTTGCTACTACAGTACAACGCCCTCTACAAAAAAATTCCCTTGTTATTTTGCACAGAACCATTATGCATTAGCAGCATATGTGAGCATAATGCGGCATAATTATGATAACTTTTAGCATAAAAATAGCATAATTCTGCATTTTTTTCAGCAATGCGAAAAGCATAATTTCACGAAAATATTAGCATAATCCGTCAAGGCCTAGTGCTGGGTTCGCGGATTGTACCGAAAATGCTAAAAAAAATGCCGACACGGGGCCGGCCTAGCAGTACAGCCTACACTACAGGCTAGCACTAGCAGCTACATGACGTAGATCTACTACATGACTACATACAATCATGTGTACAACACTAGTCATGCCAGTCCGCTGAGCTCATGAGCTGAGGACTGAGAGTGAGACACTAGACGGACGGATATGCGGATTGTGCGCCGGCAACTGCGGACGCGCGTCGACGACGGCACGGAACTACTACTACAGAAAGTGGATTTGAAAAAAGAACTCGTGGTTGGCCTCGTCCCCTCTCTTCTTTGCGCTCGTTCTCTTGTACTACCAGTAGTTGTTGTCGCGGTGTGCGAAACTAACTTGTGGGTGGTTTGCTCTGCAGTTGTGGGGCAGGTTTTCTGTTCGTCTCCTACGCCGGTCACAGGCTTTCCATAGCTGCTGCCAGGATGGGCAACATTGTCGGAGGTCCGCTCAACGAGGCGAAACAACAGGAAATCAAAGGTAGGAAACAGCAGCTGAATTTTTTTTGGCACACGTCCACCCTCGAGGCCTCCCACTCATCTTGATGGAGATTTCTTCTCCGTTATTATTATTTTTTCTCTATTTCCTGTTCCTGTCCGCGTATGGCCGACTGGAGCTGTGTGCATTGTCGAGCCAGAACTAAGGCCCACCCTGAGGCTCAGCTGAGGCTCATGCTCACCTGATTCGGGACAACAATCATGTACTTTTTAATAGTGATGCGCGTCGCGCGCAGTGCGTGTTGTTTGTTGACTCGCATGTTGATTGTTGCGAGGCATATGTGGCCTTGTGGGTGTTTTTGCTACCATACCGCGTACCGGCATATTTCCAGGTCGGAAAGGCTGGCAGCTTGTTGTTCACCATGTTTACCCCCGCCGCGTAGGCACATCTGCACAGCTAGCCCGCGGATAGTGTTTTTACTTATTTATTTCGTCTACTTGGTACCTAGCCTAGGTATGAACGTTACGTAACACATACGACTCGCCCCGGACTGGGAGAGAAGTTATTGTCCTGCTCTTGCTTTGATTGTGTTCGCGACTTGCGGCGCAGCATCAGCAACCTAAGTCCTTGCATTCGCTCGTGGCTTTTACCTGTTGTGATACCTAACCTGTACGTCCTGGACCTAAGTCACCTTACAGTACGTTGGTCTTTGGAAGAAAGTCAGCCACGCAACAGCGGCGGAGCCTACATCTCCTGGGCACAGTAGCAACAAAAATGCAGTTTCGATTTGACGCCAAAGCCAATGGAACTCGTCGCAATGCAGTAGCCGCTCCTTCATTACTTCCGTACGTGATTGTAGTCATAGTTGATTACTTACGCCGATTGCAGGCAGCAGCGCAGACGACGAAACACACGATTTTGTTATTGTAGTGAGTCTGTCCTAGAAGAGCACTGCTAGTGCAACGTGTCGCTGTGCCGAATTTATTATTTTCGCCTGAGCCCCTTTCCGCTTTCGTAAGTCCAGAGTACTCGTACTCCGTACTTGAAAGTGCCCGCCGGCGGCGAGCCGGGCTTCGTTCCAGAAGTCCTCTCCGAGTCTCATGAATCACTGCACCTGAGCTGAGGCTGGTGGTGTCGTCTGCAGCAGTCACTTAGCTCTGAAATGCAAGTGGCTCTTCCGCAAAAAGGACTTCAACACTTGCATTATTTGTTGCCTGTGCTGAATGTTACTGGTAAGTGGTAGTAGTAACTCTACTACCTAGTAATAGGGATGTCAGCGAACGCACTGCGCAGGCCTCTGCGCATGCATTGCGTCATCGATTTTTTGAACGTGATCGCGGCCGACAGAGAAAACATGGCCGCGGTCTGTTTGCACCGCTGGGAGTCGTAAAATTACTGTTCTTCTGTCCCCGCGACCATTCAAATCATACGCGATACAGGAGGACCCACGAGCTCACCACGTTCTCCCCGGTCGATTTCTCTGAAAGTTTGCACATCGTGAAACACCAGTATGAGAGGTGTTCAGGCCAATTTTCAAGGGATTACCCTGGTTGGATCGTTCCAAAATCGGACTTGCATTTCTCGCTCGCGGCCATTTCTTGCGCGATGGAAGCGCCCTGCCTTGGTGAGTAACCAGCGTCGCGCTTGGTAGAGAGTTGCTGCAATCAGCTCCCTGATGTCTTCGCTGCCATTGTCAGAAGCGATGGGCCCGGAATTTGTTTGAGAGTCTCTGGATGCTACTTTTCCTCAGCCTAGTTTTCAGCCATTCCGTGCATCTTCTTCGCACGATTTATTTTGCAAAAAAATGAAAGGGTTCATGAGTTTTTTTGTCGGCCGCGCGTAGATGGGCCAGGCTGACCTGCGCAGATGGGCTGCGCAGTGCGTTCGCTGATATCCCTACTAGTAATATTAGTAGATCCACTTGCCAACACTCAGCTATGCTCTGTGTCCTTTGCTTGATTGCTTCATGAATCAACTATTTTCATAGGAAAGGAGTCTAGAATATAGGCCTCGTTTAGGCTGTAACCACACTACGTAGAAAACCGCTTTTTTGTTGCTTTCCTGTAAAAGTTGTCATGCCGACTGACGTCATATGGCACGAAATCTAGAAAGTTGCGTAAACGTTTTACTCAGATCTCGGACGGGTGTAGAAGGCTGCTTTTTAGCTTTTTAGCTTTTATGCCTTCCCGCGCTTTCGGACTTCAACTTCTTGTTGGTGTTTTTGCTGTTTGGTGCTGTGTGGATTTTTGTGTTTCAATTTCAGCTGTCCATTGGACTTTTCGCCTGCTTCTGAAATTCTCGTACTTGAACTCCTGTTGTTCAAGCCGTAGTAGACTCGATCTTGTTTGCTTGCTGAGCGCGCGACACGATGCCGAAAATCCAGTGCACAGAAGAAATGGAGGCGAAGCTCATGGAGCTGTGGGCGATATATCAAAAAAACAAGGCGTTCCAAACTCGTTCTCAGGGTGAGCTGTCCACAAGTTGCGACCAATTCTGTATTTGACGGTACCATTCCGCAACAGCATGAGCATCGTCGTGACCATGAAATTTGAGCAACTGTGATCAGTCATCTAGAAAATATCAAGAACAGGACCGCCATCAGACAACTTCACTAGCTTCTGCAGGTCCTGCAATATCATGGCGGCAACAATTTTATGTCGCCGCTTTCTCCTTGCCGGAGTCAACCTGAGCTCCATGGACATGGCTCCAACACAAGATGCAGAACGAAATCGAAGAAGCACACACAGCACTCGTTCTGAGAGCAGAACTTTTCATCCGAACTGCAACACATGTACGTAAAAAGCAGATCACCTGTCAGTGTGCAACTGCACTTGATCAGGATGGCGCATACGCAACGTTAGTTGCGTTTTACATGTAAGTAGTGTGTAAGGGCCCTTAGGCTGTAGCCACACTAGGTACAAAACTGCGTAAACGCAACTTTTTGTGCTTATGTCGTCAAGGAACCGCGTGCGAAATGCAAAACTTGCATTTTTTTCAGCAAACCAGGTGCCCCTGTAGAAAGCAACTTTTCGCCTTTTCCTTGCGTTTCGCTCGGTTCCTCATACGCCCCTGCTTGTGTACATCTTCTGCAGTTGAAGAAGAACGTTTGTAGTGCATAGACATAGGCAAGTGTTCACCCGGCGACATGTTTTCAGTCCATCTTTTTCTTGCACTCTCAAGAAGTCTTCATCTTGACGTTGCAGTTTGAAAATGCACTGCACTCCATTGCCCAAACAATAAACGGACCACAATGAATCATCAGGCCGGTGGAACAGCAGATCATGACCGCTATATCAGGGGCGTCGGAAGGTATTTTAGGGTGATATGGTCAGCCACCTGAAGTACAAGTTACTCGTAGAGTTGGGATGTCTCCTCTGAAAACTTTCGAAATTTAGAGCTCAAATCAGTGCCCTTTATCCATTCACAGGGTACCCGGTGCAAATAGTGGTGTGACCGTAGCGTGTCAGACACCACTTTATATGCTTCAGTTCTGGTGATATTATCGCTCTCTCACCTACAACAGCAGTGCATGCTGCAGACGTGCCAGGCCGAAAACAACACTACAGACTTTCCTCTTCGACTGCGCACGTGTGTAGATGTGGTGTTGGACTGGCTGTAGATCTGCTGCCGGCGTGTGCGGAGAGTTCCTCAAAGCGAATTTGATGGTGTGAGTCAGGTGCGTGCCAGTCTCAGTGCAGAGCCAGACCTGTGAGCACCGGGGCTGTGCCCTCAGGTGCAGTGCATTGTACAGGGCACTGTGCAGTGCCAGACCTACAAACACCAGGCTGTGGACTGGGGAAGGGTGGTAGATAGTGTGTGACGTTGAGTGTCAACATGCAGTATGGTGTTAAAGGAGAGAATTGTATCCTTGGTGATATATTTTACACAACATGTGGCACACACGTCACCAAACAGTATTGCAAAGCTGAAATAGAATCCTGCCAGTTGACGAAGGGCTGCTGACCAGGAGAAAGCAGGTCATTCAATTCAAACTGGCCTACTTGCAGACACTACGATAACTGAACGCTGTGCTGTTGTATTCTGTGGCTGCATCGCATGCGTGCCTGTGCTGTGCAGAACTGATCGAGGCTGTGCTGCTGCAGTTCACGGAACAGTACGCGCTGTAGCACTTTAGCTGAATGCTGTACTGTTGTGTTGTGTGTCTGCATCGCATGCGTGCCTTTGTAGAACTGATCGAGGCAGTGCTGCTGAAGTTCACGGAGCAGTACACGAAGGTTTACGCCGTAGCCCTGCTGGACAAGGTGATAGAGGAGATCTCGGAACAACCGGAGGAATGGCAACTGCTCGAGCGGCCAGAGGTAAGCTCCAGCACCATGTTTAATCCGGCATTTATTTATTTATTTATTCATTCCCTGTCTACAGTTCAGTTCATGGTGTAACCCGTGTACTCTCAGCAATCAAGGCATTCGGGCTACCGTGTACTATCTATGTGATCACAAATTACGTGTTATGAAGTAGCCATGCTACACTGACACCTGATGAAGTACACAATACAAGGAGGTGAGGATGAATGCGACCACGGACCGAGAGCAAAGATGCAATTAGAAAGGAAAAAAGTCACGGTTCGCGTGAGACTCGGCTGAAAACCGAGTATTCCGCACCCGCATCTGTAGGAACGCCACCACCCTTCAAGGATCAAGGCGCAGATGCAGCTCCTAAAGCGGTGGGAGGTGAGTAGATCAGCTCACCAGCAATGTGGTCAAAGACCGAAAATCCCATTCACTGCATCCATGTTCTCCTCCATTAGAAGGAAAGAAACGAAGAAAAATATACACATCGGTACAGACTGGGGCGTTAACCCTTTCACTGCCAGCTGACCACTCAAGGTGACAAGGCGCTCCCTGCCAGGCTGTCAGCTGAGCTGTACACCCCCTCCCTGCCAGGCACTTTTTGCCTCCAGCTCGAAAAATCGAAAGGCCAACTTCTCATGGATTTTTTGGTACTTTCTGTACGGAATATCGCTTTCCAAAGTATACATCGTAGGTAGACAACTCATAAAGGAAGCCATTGCCGTCGAAAAAAATCGCAAAATCCGAAGTACAACCGTGCTGGGCGCTCCAGCGCCAGCCGCTGTGCAAAAATGCATGTCATGTCATGCGAAAGTGCGGCGTGCGCCGCATGCGCTACATACACTATGTACACGATCGGCCCGGACACTCGCGAAGTAAAATTAGTTGTTGTTTTGGAGAGAGAAGCAGATCCTTTTTTTGTTAGCTGGGATTGAAAGATCTGCCAGTGGACCGGAGAGCTACAACACTGGAAGCAGAAGAGATGGCGTGCGGAATGTTCTCTGTCTTCGTGGCAACAGGACTTCAGTTGCGAGAGACTTTCGTCCTGTTGTTGCGGACGAAATTCTAGTTGCTGCCACCAGAAAACTCGGAGAACGAAACGATCGTAAGTCGTTTGGTGAAGCAGATCGTGTCGGTGAACAGCTGCGGAATGTTCTGCCGCCATGGTGGTCGTTTGTTCTCCTGACTAGCAGCAGTCCGAATACATTTCGACTTCGGAGAGTGAAGCGCTTCCCTGTTCCGTTGACAAGCGCGGCGTTCGCGGGTGTAATGCACTTTCGCATCAGCTTGCAGTAGATCGTCAGGTATTGAGCTTGAGGTAGGTGTCGTTGTAGAAAGAATATAATTATGTTGTAGCTGACATACCTGTAGTGTCTCTTGACTGTGCTGGTCGCCATTGTAACGTGGTAGTTCTTAGAAAAGTTTAGTTCTGGACTCGGTGAGCGCCGCCAGCGCTGTTTCCGCCAAGCTTGCAGTGAATGCGTCCGTGAGGAATCCGTCGTGTGGTTGTCTCTACCCGTGACTCCAACCGCCTATCCCAATGGATAGCCGCCTGGAGTCTTGGGTAATGGCTAGGCATCAAGTCTGAACCAAATGTCATGCTCCTTGCAATGAAAGTTTACGGGAAAGAGAAAAAAACTGGCACCGACTCAGGAAGGTGGAAGTGCGTGAGAACCGATTTCTTCCGCGCCGCTCGGCTAAAAATCAGATGCGCATTTTTCAACGACGCTGGTTCGATTTTTTCAAATGGCAACCCATGCTTCTGGCAGCGTATTTCGATGGGTATGGACCTCTTCTAGGGCCTAGTGGCCCTCTACCACGGCCAAACATCTCCAATAGTCAAAAATAGCGACCCAAACTGGGTGAAGTCTGCCTGTCGACAAAAGTCGTCGACAAAAGTCGACGGTGGCACTGGGGACTGCATGTTTGCTTGTCGACTTTCGTCGACAGTGGCACTCAGAGTGCATGAATGCGCTGTCGACTTTCGTCGACAGTGGCAGTGAAAGGGTTAAAGAGCATGGTGGTGAAATGACAGAGCTATTTTTGGTTACGTGTCATTACTGGCCATGTTGGCTGGTCACGTTGCAGAAAGGAGCGAAGAAAGCAATAATTATTGATGGAGGCTGGATGTGGATTTTCGTGTCCTTTTGAATCAGTCTGAGCGCGCTATTGTTGTGTATTGTATTGACAATGCAGGGTTTAACCTGGGTTATTGTATTGACAATGCAGGGTTTAACCTGGGTTATTGTATTGACAATGCAGGGTTTAACCTGGGTTATTGTATTGACAATGCAGGGTTTAACCTGGGTTATTGTATTGACAATGCAGGGTTTAACCTGGGTTATTGTATTGACAATGCAGGGTTTAACCTGGGTTATTGTATTGACAATGCAGGGTTTAACCTGGGTTATTGTATTGACAATGCAGGGTTTAACCTGGGTTATTGTATTGACAATGCAGGGTTTAACCTGGGTTATTGTATTGACAATGCAGGGTTTAACCTGGGTTATTGTATTGACAATGCAGGGTTTAACCTGGGTTATTGTATTGACAATGCAGGGTTTAACCTGGGTTATTGTATTGACAATGCAGGGTTTAACCTGGGTTATTGTATTGACAATGCAGGGTTTAACCTGGGTTATTGTATTGACAATGCAGGGTTTAACCTGGGTTATTGTATTGACAATGCAGGGTTTAACCTGGGTTATTGTATTGACAATGCAGGGTTTAACCTGGGTTATTGTATTGACAATGCAGGGTTTAACCTGGGTTATTGTATTGACAATGCAGGGTTTAACCTGGGTTATTGTATTGACAATGCAGGGTTTAACCTGGGTTATTGTATTGACAATGCAGGGTTTAACCTGGGTTATTGTATTGACAATGCAGGGTTTAACCTGGGTTATTGTATTGACAATGCAGGGTTTAACCTGGGTTATTGTATTGACAATGCAGGGTTTAACCTGGGTTATTGTATTGACAATGCAGGGTTTAACCTGGGTTATTGTATTGACAATGCAGGGTTTAACCTGGGTTATTGTATTGACAATGCAGGGTTTAACCTGGGTTATTGTATTGACAATGCAGGGTTTAACCTGGGTTATTGTATTGACAATGCAGGGTTTAACCCTTTATGTACCAGCCCCATCTCGAACCGTACCATATGGTACGGTTCGCTGCACTCCAATCAAGCGCGCCGTTCCCCGCCGCCGTAGCTGCGATCGACCCGCGGTTTTTTGCGCTTGACAGCTGAGATCCCACTGAAAATTTTGATGTATGATATGGGTAGGTTGCCATTTGAAAGTATGGAGAACGAACGCGTTCAAAAGTATGCTTTTCAGCGCAAACAATTTTCGCTGTTTCGATCGTGTTCTCGCTCAGTTTCTCTGCTTGTAGCGAAGATGTAGCTTGTTCTAGGTCATGTCGACGTCTTCTAGACGTGGTGGACGATTGGAGAGATCGGCTGTGGCGATATCATCGCGGAATGCGACTCGAAATTGAAAATTTGTATCGCTGATCCCATCGCAGTATTCGCTCTCAAAACAGGAGCGAGAGGGAGGGCAGCGATGGCCTAAAATCGTCAAGGCAGGCGTAATTCATCAGCCAGCGACTGCTTCTTGTCTTCTCTTTCACTTACCTGACGCTGGATGTGAGTAGATGAAGAAAAATATAGATTTCGAATCTGAGACAAGAATTCAAAATTTGCAATTTTGAACCAATTGTTTTACCTCAAATGTGTAAAAATATGACCATTTCCCTGGTATGTTGTTACTCTTCATGCACTGAGACAACGCTTATGAGGTTGTTTTGTCCCTATGTTCCCAGTACACAAGCACAAACTAATTCTCAGTCTATTTGTTTGTGATACCCTGGTTGGTCAGAAATATGCACAATTGGCGCGTATCTTTGGTATTCCACCTATGGCCTTCATATACTACTGCATGCTGTACCAATATCCATGCTTACCTGGGTGCAGTGATACATATGGAGTCAGGAAAACACAACTTGCATATACAAAAGTTGTCTAGATTTGATACCATGGTTGCTTCTTTGGCTGTGATAGCCTCTTACATACATTAGATGGCTGGTACATAAAGGGTTAACCTGGGTTATTGTATTGACAATGCAGGGTTTAACCTGGGTTATTGTATTGACAATGCAGGGTTTAACCTGGGTTATTGTATTGACAATGCAGGGTTTAACCTGGGTTATTGTATTGACAATGCACTCGGACAAACTGGCAGCTATCAGTCTTCCTTCTGCTTTTCGACCACAGAAATGAGACAGAGGGCTTCATCAAAATTTCCCTTCCTATGTATTGACATGTGCATCGAATGTTATAAATAGTGGTATGCACGGGTAGTCTGGTACTCTTGCTACCCGTGAGGACCTCGGGTAGACGGGTACAGAATAGTACCCGAAAACCCGAAGTCTTAGATGACATCATGTACAGTGGACGTGTGCATATTTATGTAATACTCCGCATGTCTACCCAGTGTGGAAGGGAAGGGGTGCATTGTGGCGTTACCATGGAAGCATTACCCGATCGGGTACCCGTGCTACCCGTGGAAAACTACCCGATGCCCGAAGAAAATGCTACCCGACTCAGCCCTACAACTTATAAATAAACTGTGCTTGTTTCCTTGATGTACAGTATATCTATGATTTTGTCTTTGGAATGTTGTCTGTGCAAAGGCAAGTCGGCCGACTGAGCCCCTGAAGCAAGGCTACCTGACCAAGCAAGGTGCCGTACGCAAGAACTGGCTGAAGCGCTACTTTGTGGTGCGAGCGGACTACAAGATTGAGTACTACGAATCGGAGGATGTAAGTCAAACATTTGTGATGTCCGTTAGTAGAGGTGAGGATGTATTTGATATGGAAGAGGTTAAGTTGTGCATAATTGATTGACACGATGTGAATTTCCACTCACGTTCTTTGTCTCACGCAGGGTTTTAAACTCTGCACCAAACTCAATTACTTGAAACTAAAGTTAAAAGTGATTTAACCCTTTCACTGCCAGCTGACTGCTCAAGTGACAAGGCACTCAGTGCCAGGCTGTCAGCTGAGCTGTGCACTCCCCAGTGCCAGGCGCTTTTTACCTCCAGTTCAAAAAATCGAAAGGCCAACTTTTCCTGGATTTTTTGGTACTTTCTGTACGGAATATCGCTTTCTAAAGTATACATCGTAGGTAGCCAACTGATAAAGGAAGCCATTGCCCTCGAAAAAAATCGCAAAATCCGAAGTACAAGCGCGCTGAGCGTTCTAGCGCCAGCCGCTGTGCAACAAGTCATGTCATGTCATGCGAAAGTGCGCCGCGTGCCGCATGCACTACATACACTGCATGTACACCATGTGTACGGCCCGGCCAGTTGCGAAGTAAAGTTAGTTAGGTGTTGTTTTGGAGAGAGAAGGAAATCCTGTTTTTCGTTCGGTGGGATTGAAAGATCTGCCAGTGGACCGGAGAGCTACAACACTTGAAGCAGAAGAAAGTGCTTGCTGAAACTTCCCTGTCTTCGTGGCAACAGGACTTCAGTTTGCGAGAGACTTTCGTCCTGTCGCTGCGGACGCAATTCTTGTTGCTTGCAGAAAACTTGGGGAACGGTCGCGACTCGTTTCGTGAGGCGGATCGTGTCGCTGAACAGCCGCGGATTGTTCTGCCGACATGGTGGTCCTTTGTTCTCCTAATTATCAGCAGTCCAAGCACATCTCTTCAACGTCGGAGAATGAAGCGCTTCCCTGTTCCGTTGACAAGCGCTTCGCTCGCGGGTGTAATGCACTTCCGCATCAGCTTGCAGTAGATCGCCAGGTATTGAGGTAGGTGTCGTTGCGGAAAGAATAATATTATTATACTTGTAGCTGACATACCTGTAGTGTCCCTTGACCGTGCTGGTCGCCATTGCAACGTTTTAGGTCTCAGGAAAATTGAGTTCTGGACGCGGCGAGCGCCGCCAGCGCTGTTTCCGTCAATTATTTTGTACATGGCTGCATCCAAAATGCGTTCGTGAGGAATCCGTCGTTTGGTTCCCTACCCGTGACTCCAACCGCCTGTCGCAATGGATAGCCGCCTGGAGTCTTGGGTAATAGCTAGGCATCAAGTCTGAACCAAATTCCATGCTCTATGCAAAGAAAGCTGACGGGAAAGAGAAAAATACTCGCACCGACTCAGCTCGTTGGAAGTGCGTGGGAACCGATTTTTTTCAGCGCCGCTCGGCTAAAAATTGGATACACATTTTCAACGACGCTGGTTCGATTTTTTTCAAATGGCAACCCCTACTCCTGGCAGCGTATTTCAATGGATATGGACCCCTTCCAGGGCCCAGTAACCCTCTATGGCAGCTAAACATCTCCAATACCCCAAAATAGTGGCCCAAACTGGGCGAAGTCGGCCTGTCGACTGCAGTCGACAGCGGCACTGGGAACTGCATTCTTGCTGGTCGACTGCAGTCGACAGCGGCACTCAGAGTGCATGAATGGGCTGTCGACTGGAGTCGACAGCGGCAGTGAAAGGGTTAATGTCGTGTCCATGTGCCTTTTAGCCTTTGTCTGGATGTTGCAAGATATATTCGATTTTCCAGTTTTTCAGCATGCAATGTGACGCACATCTGTGCTTGCGTTCATTCATCCGCCTGTGTTTGTGTGTGTGTGTGCGTGCGCGCGCGCGTTCATGCGTGCGCGCGTTCGTGCGCGCGCGCGTTCGTGCGTGCGTGTGTGTGTGTGTGTGTGCGTGCGTGCGCCCGTGTATGTGTGCTCCCGTGTGTGCGTGTGTGTGTGTGTGTGTGTGTGTGTGTGCGTCCGTGCGTGTGAGTGCACCCGTTTGTGTGCATGCGTATGTTGTGTGTAACCACACGTGCATTACCTACACATCCGTCCAGGCGTTCAAGAACAGCAAGTCGCCGAAAGGCACCATTGTACCGTGCTCGTTCACCGTCCAGCATGATCCCGTCAAGAACCGTCTTGAAGACCTAGCAGAGACCGCACAGAAGATGGGTAAGAGCAACGCTGTTAGATCGGGTCAGGCTTTCTGGCCGTGACCTGGCCACGTTTTGTTCAAGGTGGTTTCGTGAAACCGCAAGAAGTGTAAAAATGGGAGCATGCCAATGTAGCCAGAAGCAGGACTGCGTAGCCATTTGTCACGACGTTGACATGATGTTCAACGTCATGAGATTATTTGCAGTACACGTCATAGTTTGTGTTCTCTACCCCGGTTTTGTTTCCGCGTTCCCACACCGAAGCTGGGCCGCGTGTTTATTATTTCTACTGACTCACTCACCTCTTGGCGACTTTCTCCATGTTTTTTCCTCCCTTTTTGCTCTGCGCAAGCGCCTTGCGCTTTAGTCGTCGTCTTCTTTCAGTTCACAGCAAGAACAATAATTTTACCTCTTGTGCAGTGTCAGTCAAATTCAGTCAAATCAAGCTCTCCCGATCCCAAGAAACTGTCTGGCGTGTGCACAAAGTGGTGCCGAAACCCGGGACATGAACCGCACCGGAGCTCGAAACGAGCCGTGCGTACCATTCCAATCTTGAGAAAGATAGACTCGACTCAAATAATTTGTAAGCAGCTTGCCCGATTTGGGTCGTCGAGCTAACATGCCGAAGAGAGCAGTGACGACCGGCACGCAGATCATGCGCCGGGCCAAGATCGCGCAGCTGCAAGGATCCATCGACGAACTCGTCAAAGAGGCCGAACTCCTTTTATCGAAGGAAGGAGGTCAAAGGGCCGACGAGTTGTCGCCAGAACACGTGGACTCGGATCCAAAAAAGCTAAGTACACTTGTGGATTGTATTGTTGAAGAATTGTACGCATATGATGAGGCGTGTGATGCATTGGCCAGTGTTTTGGACTCGGAGACTCTGGAGGGTTCAGATGAGGCTCTGCAAACGGAGATCTGCGATGTGGTTGCGTATTCGGTACGCATCAGAGGGTCAATTGTTGAATGCAAGCGATCTCCGCAGTACAGAGCCCAGACGAACCGTCCAGAAGCTGCTACTACTAGTACTAGCTCACCAAGTAGCACCAAGAGTACGGGCAGTGCGGGTATCAAACAAGAAACTAGTATGGTTGATTTGTCCAGCATCCAACAGTCAATAGGAGATCTTGTTCGTACGCAGTCTATTACACATAGTCAACACCAGCAAGTATTACAGTCGCAAGAGGATCTAATCAAACAACACCAACTAGTCGTACAACACATGCAAGCATCATCACCTCAACCACAACCAGCTCCCACAAGTTCAGTCAATTTGCCCAAATTTGAAATACCAACATTTTCTGGTGATTTCCTGAAATGGGCTGAGTTTCACGATATGTTTGTTGCGTCTATTGATGCGAATCAAGGGTTGTCGGGTGTCCAGAAACTGTCGTACCTAAGAGATCACGTAACGGGTTTGGCTCGGGATGCCATAGCTGGCTTGCCCATATCAGATACCAACTACACAACCGCGCTTGACATTCTCCGCAAACGTTTCGGGAATGATCAGCTTCGCGTCAATGCACACTACACGGCAATCATGGACTTACCGCCTGCGTCCAACGCTACTCCATCTTTGCGTAGGTTGCACGATGCGTTGGAGGTGCACTTGCGAAGCCTCACAGCGCTTGGTGAGAATGTTAATCAGGCGGTGTTTGTGTCAATGATTACGAACAAATTGCCACGCACCACGCTAGCGGCTTTGGAATTAAAAAAGGGGCCACAATCCTGGACCGTTTCGGACTTGCGCGCTGCAGTAGCCAACTTCATAATAGCGAATGAAGCAGCAGATCGCCTCAGCCAGCCACCGAAAAAATCGCACGAATCACCATCTGCCAGTGCGTCCGGTCAATCTCTTGTTGCCTCAGCTTCAGCTACTTCAAAAGCGAAGCCCAAGAGAGTGTGTGTTTTTTGCAGTTCGGAGGCACATTTCTCTGACGAATGCAATAAGTACACTACAGTAGAAGCGAGGAAGAGCGTAGCTAAACAAAGGTGTTTCAAGTGTTTGCGATCAGGCCACTCCGTGCACGATTGCTCTAGCAAACGGCGGTGTTTCTATTGCCACAATCCTGCACACCACAGCAGCTTGTGTCCAGATAAATTCACTGCCGCATCCACTCAGAGGCAAGCTTCCACTATGAGCCCGAATGCTCAGTCCTTCAAACCCAAGCCTGCCACGAGCACGGTCGCAAACGCCGATCACCAGATCATGATGCAAACTGCTGTGGCACCGTTTCTCTCCTCCAAGCTGAAGCCGATCAATGGCCGTATTCTCTTTGATACCGGCTCCACCAAGACATACATCACGCAAGCTTATCGAGATCAGCTCGATTTGCCCACAATCGGAAATGAAACACTCTCCTTGGCTACATTTGGGAACAACAAAAGAAAAAGTACCGTGTACGCCAAGGTGAGTTTGACCATGCAGTGTAAGGATGGGTCCACTCGTGCGATTCAGGCCAGTGTACTTCCGAACATAACCGCTCCAATTGCGCGATGTCCACTTGCTTCTTCTTTTCCTCTTCTACAGTCTCTGCCACTTGCAGAACCGCTCTCCAGCAGCGCAGAGCCCATGGTCGTAGACGTCTTGATTGGTCTCGATCACTATTATGATATTATCGGCAAGGACCGCACCGAACTAAGCGGTGGTCTGGTCTTGCTCGACTCCGTTCTTGGTTTTATCTGTACCGGCAGTCTGCCTGTGCCTGCCACCACAGAGGCGCAGTCATGTCTTGCTCATCAAACAGACACGGACCCTGAATTCGACCTCCGTAAGTTCTGGTCGACAGAGAGCTTGGGTACTTTTGACGATACCATTCGTGCGGTTCCCGATGTTGCCTATCGCTATGTCCGCTCTGCCGACAATCCCGCCGACTTGCCTTCACGCGGTGTCTCTGTTCCTTCCCTTCAAGCCAGCTCGCTATGGTGGCACGGTCCACACTTCCTTGCCACTGCTGACCATCACGCCGAGCCAGCACTTGATCACCATGTCAACGTTGCCGCTGGGGAGGGTCCTTCAAGCACTTCGGAGATACCTGCACCTGTATCACACCCAACAGAGTCCACCGGTCCAGACACTGAGCTTGCACACGAAATGAAAAAAAAGCCTGATGCGCATCACGAACAAAAAAAAACATGTGATGAACCACCATTTGGTATTGATTGTGCCAGGTTTTCGTCTTTCAGTGCCTTAGTGCGTGTTTCTGCTCTGTGTTTGCGGTTTCTCTCCAGGTTGAGACCACAAGGCGGCAAGTCCTTCGGGGTGGATTCTAGTTGTAACTCAGAGGTCAAGGTAGCCAAAATCATGTGGCTACACCATGCACAACAGAATCTGTCAGACGTCAGTGCTGTCGAAAATTGTAAGAAGCACAGCCCGAAGGACAAGCTGCGGCTCTTCCTCGATGAGAACCGCCTCATCAGATGCAGAGGACGCTTGGAGAACGCCGAACTTTGCTATCAAGCAAAGTATCCAGTACTGATTCCCCAAACGCATCCCATCACCCAGCTCATCATCAACGATTGTCACCTGATGACGATGCATGGCGGCGTTGCACACACGCTATCAAGACTGCGTTACGAGTACTGGTTACCACGAGGGCGTGCAACAGTGAAGTCATTCATCACTAAGTGCCTGACTTGCCGGAAGCACCACGGTGGTCCATACCGCACCCCAGATATGGCCCCGCTTCCATCTGCCCGCGCAACAAGATCTATCCCGTTCACCCATGTGGGACTAGATTACTTCGGTCCTCTGCTCGTCAAGCACCAGCCAAGTACCAAGAAGGTATGGGTCCTCCTAGTGACATGTATGGCAACTAGAGCTGTCCATCTAGAACTGGTGGCAGACATGACCACAGAGGAATTCCTGCTAGCGTTCCGCAGGTTCGTGTCGTTGCGTGGTTGCCCTGAAGAGGTAGTGTCTGACAACGCGCCACAATTCATCCTAGCTAAGTCTGTTCTGGATGTGGCCTTTGAAGAATTGGCAACGAGTGATGATGTCCTGTCGTACATGTCGAGGACTGGTGTGAAGTGGCACTATAACCCACCGATCTCACCTTGGATGGGTGGTTTCTACGAGCGTCTCGTTGGAACAGTCAAACGAAGCCTGAAGAAGGTCGTTGGCCGCGCGCTCCTCACTGTGTCGCAACTGACTACCATTCTCATGGAAGTGTCAGCAGTCGTCAACTCGCGTCCACTGGTGTACGTGGACAACTTGTTTAGTTGAATCAGCTAGACAGTTGGTAGTTCACATCTGAACTCTCTCTCTCTCTCTCTCTCTCTCTCTCTCTCTCTCTCTCTCTCTCTGTGTGACGGTCTACTCTCTTTCACCCTTGCGTATGTTATATGCACTTATTGTGTTTTGTTTCCACGTTACTTTGTTACGAATTATCTCCTTTTCTCTGCATCTCTTGCGGGGGAGTGTCACGACGTTGACATGATGTTCAACGTCATGAGATTATTTGCAGTACACGTCATAGTTTGTGTTCTCTACCCCGGTTTTGTTTCCGCGTTCCCACACCGAAGCTGGGCCGCGTGTTTATTATTTCTACTGACTCACTCACCTCTTGGCGACTTTCTCCATGTTTTTTCCTCCCTTTTTGCTCTGCGCAAGCGCCTTGCGCTTTAGTCGTCGTCTTCTTTCAGTTCACAGCAAGAACAATAATTTTACCTCTTGTGCAGTGTCAGTCAAATTCAGTCAAATCAAGCTCTCCCGATCCCAAGAAACTGTCTGGCGTGTGCACACCATTGTCCTCAACATTATCTGCCTGGCCACTCCTGAAGTGCTTCTGACGGGCCTGAAGAGTGACCAACCACAGTACACCCAATGGTGATGGTGTTTGTACTGTGATGGCAAGTGAAATCCAACCACATTCAGGGCTATAGCCAAAAGGGGGGGGGGTAAGGGGTAAGGGCGCAGACCCTCCCCCCTCCCCACCACACTCTGATTGAGCCCCTCCCCACCACACTCTGATTGAACCCCTCCCCACCTATTTTTTTGAAAGGCTATTCAGCGAAAATGCTGGGGAACAACTGCCCTTCTCTCGGTGGTATAGGGAATACAGTAAAACTGCCCAGATCTGGACGTCCCTAATACGGGCACGTCGTTTACCGGGCACCTTTTCCACCCATCTAGAGTCACAAAAAATGGCATTCAGATCTTGTCTTGGCTGTATTAGTGGTACCATGTGTCTCTGCTTTTCCCTTGTCTTGGCTGGATTAGGGGCAGGGCCGTTGGAGTCGATACGACTGGTACGACCATGGCCGTACCACTTCTGGTGACCGGTAGTCACCGTGAAACGCTCAGAAAGGCATTAAAAAAGTTTTGAAAGTTGGAGAATGCCGGACTTGCTGTACAATGTTCAAGATATGCATCAGGGGTGGTTTCTATTGCATGGAATCCCGAATTTTTCTAATTTTTCCCTGGGGGGGGGGGGGAGGCGTACCACTCGCCAACAGTCTCTAACAGCCCTGAGGGATACCATGTTCTCTGTTTTGCCCTTGTTTTGGCCGCCGTGTAGGTGCTCTTGTTGCTGACCTGCCCAAGCCCGACCCGGTACCGGACTTCTGTTTTGAGCTGTACCATCCACGCCGCCGATGCTTCTTCATTCAGGCTGAGAACAACGAGGAGAAGCAAGAATGGCTCAAGGTGTTTGAGCGCTGCCGCTACAAGTCCAGAGGTGTGCATAATGAAGCTCTTGTGGGAGATGTTGTCACATGCGTGTGTGTGTGTGTTTGTGTGCGTGCGCATGCGTTGCGCGCGCGTGTGTGTGTGTGTGCCTGTTTTGTATGTGTATGTGTGTGCATACGGTTTTGCACACACCCATGTTTGCTGTGCATGACCATTCTGCAAAGCTGAGAGTTAGTCTATTCTCTATATTTGCCATAGGTAGTGGATCTGTTCATGGTTAAAGCTTCAATGTTCAGTGACTGTTTGTGTATGTGTGTGTGTGTATGTGTGTGTGCGTGCGTGCATGCGCGTTCATATTTGTGTCTATTTGTGTACTTGTCTCTGTCCGTTATTTCAGCTCTCTCGGACGACCCCGTCGCGAACACTGCGTTCATCGAGGCTGTCAATGCCACACGACGTGCATTACGTCGCTATGGTTGGTGGTATCTCAATGGAAGTGAATCTCAGGTAACCGGTGTTTCTAAACAGTGTGAGGTATATCCGTCCCTGTTGTACATGCACTGGCAGTTGACAACAGGGCTTGAACGTGATCGTGTCAGGAGTCATCAAATAACGACTTCTTGGTTAAACTGCATCCACTCTGACCATCATGAAGTAGAGTATCCAATGGTACTGGTGGGGGGGGGGGTTGTTGGGTATCAGCACTGGGACTGGGAGCGCCTAGTCCAGCCAATACCAGTGGATGTGTCACTGTGCTGTGAAGGAAAACCACCCGGATACATATGCAGGGCCAGTACAACCATAGCCGGATCACTTTTCGTCCAGGATGGTCCGCCCAAAGCGCCTGTAGAGCGCTAAAACGTGCCCTGTCAGCTGGGAGCAATGCACTGCACGACTCCTACTACATAATTATAATATCGAGAGTAAAACGATGTAGTGCTGGTGTTGTAGTACATTATTTTGTGTACGTGGTGTGTACGTGGTGTGTACGTGGTGTGTACGTGGTGTGTACGTGGTGTGTACGTGGTGTGTACGTCGTGTGTACGTCGTGTGTACGTCGGTTGTACGTGGTGTGTACGTGGTGTGTACGTGGTGTTGGTGCATGCGCGTGTTGCTGTGGTGTGAAAAGCAGTCTTTGTCTTGAGTTCGTCATGTCTAGTTGTGTTTCCGTAGTCGTCTTGTAATAAACAGTCTTCCTAAATGTAGTTATCGTCGTCCCTTTGTATAAGTGTGGAGATGGATTGGGACTGGGAGCAGGTGGAGAAAATTATTACAACACTGGCTGCCTGCTCTGCAATTTTAAACTCTGTACTCCACTAGCTCCAGAAGCACAGTCTTTATGTCCGGGTTAGAGAGCTGTGAACATTGCTCACGATGTGTGTTTTCTGTTGTTCTCTTCGTGCCCATGCTGCACGCAGATCCTGACCGACGTCATTGTGTGGGAGGTTGATCATATCATGATGGCGGACATCTATCGGGAGATCAAGGGACCTATGCAGTTACGATGGATGGCTAGAAATCAGGTGAGGAGAGTAGAATTAGATAAGGATCAGGGGCGTCGGACACGGTACGGTCACTACGGTATTCACTGTACCACTTTTTGCCCCAAGTACCTTGTGTGAATCTATAAAATACACTGATCTGGGCTCTAAATTTCCAAAAATGTCGGCTCAGCAACCCTTCCCCCACGAGTAAATTGTACGGTTCAGATGGCTGACCGTACCACACTAAAATACCTTCCGACGCCTCCGAGGATGGTGTAACTCCTCTGTAGCCTCGTCATGATTAATTATGAACTTCTACCGCACACAGCCGCCCCAAGTCTTTGGCTACACAAAGTAAAAATAGAAATCTCTCCAAAAAACGTCAAATACCAAAGACTTGGTGCGGCTGTGTGCTGTAGAAGTTCAAAATTAATCGTGAGTAGAAGTGTTTCCCCTGTCATAGTCCTGTTCATCATGTTCAGCATAAGCGAAGTTGTGAATCATGCTTGCATGGTTGACTCCAACGCGTACATGCAAGTAATAATAAATAATAAGAGTGTCGATGAATTCCTGCCGATGGAAATGCTACCTTCGAATCGTTCTCACTACTGCTCAATGGAATCCAATCGAGTCACTCAAGTACGCTCCGGGCACTGCACAGCCCTAGACCTGCAAACGCTGGGCTGCGAAATCGTCGCAAGGCGCGCACTTGACTCGCGTGACCAGGTTTCATTGAGCAGCACTGTACTATATTGGTCTGTGATGTGCATATCACATAGCCGTTGTGGGCATGATCGATTGGGCGAATCCCGAGCAAGTGTGCTCCGAGTGAGCGTGATCGTTTGGTCGAATCCGATCTAATCCGGAGTAAGTGTACTTGGAGTGGAATCCGACCACACCGGCCCCCACACCCGGAGTGGTTGGAGTGGAATGGACTTTGGCGTTTTTGGACAGCTTTCACCGAATCTATGTACGATATGCATGCATTTCGCGTACTACAACCTTGTTTTGTTTGATTGGGCCAGCGTTGCTCGGTCCACACCGCCTGCTCGCACTCAATCCAGGTTCGCCAATGGATGACACCCTATGTTCTCCACTATGAGCAGAGTTTGAAAACCGGTCATCCATATTTATTTCTCGGGTACGGAGCCAATGCTGAGCCAATAGTAAAAATGTAAAAAGTAAGAAAGGGCACATGGGTTACGAGTTGGTTGTTATCTTGTTACAGTAGCGGATAGTTAATCATAACTCGTAACCCATGTGTCCTTTCTAATTTTTTATTTCTGTTTTTATTTGTTCTGTCAGGTTATGAAGGCACTTGACACGTCCGTCTCCGGAGCAGTGGCCACAAGCTTGCAAGCGCTCACCAAAACAATCTCTATGGTGAGGGAGAAGGTGGAGCCGGTCATGCGCTCCAAGATGACCTTCATCGTCGAGTCCAAGGAGAAGATCCAGGAGAAGATTAAAGGTATGCACTGCGTTGCTATCACATCCAAATCTCCCAGCTATGTGCATACAGTAAAACCTGTAATGGCGACCACTCGGATATGGCGACCACTCGGATACGGCGACCACTCGGATATGGCGACCACTCGACCATGGCGACCACTTTTCCTTGTCACGGACGCATTCACATTCAAAACACCTCGGATAAGGCGACCACTCGCTCAACGCAACCGGCGACCACCCACCCGCGACCGCTTTGTACAGTGCTAGTCATGTAAATGTACGCATTGCATGGTGCACCATGTACCAGGCATGGTATACCGGTAGATCTACACATCAGTGCAGGAAGTGTAGATGTACATGGTGCATGCACGACATTTGACAGGTCTGAGGACCCCAGGCACATGAGTCGTGCTAGAGAGTAGAGTAGCATAGGTGTGTGCACTGTGTGATGCACTGATCAAAATGATGTATCACATGTGGATATGGTCACGTGACCCACTGAACCTGGATAAGAAGACCACCTGGCCACGGCGACCACTTTTTCTCGTCCCTTGAGGGGTCGCCTTAGACAGGTTTCACTGTATATCTGTGTGTGGTCTTTGACGGAATAACAGCTGTTTATAAGTCCGATACTTTCTAAAACCCACTCTTGTAGTTTCTCATCGCACCCATTCAATAGAGAGGTTAGTATGCACGTTATTTCCCACGTGACGCGCAATTTCACGTCAAACTTGGCGTAAAACTCCCAATTTCAACGCGAGCTGCGGGTCGCTCGCGTTGTTTTTCGACGCGCGAGCCAAACAACGCGAGCTGAACTTTGGCGTCACGTCTGAAATAACGTGCATCTTAACCTCTCTATTACCCCTGCCCCCCGCCCAAAAAAACATCCCAACGCACATGTATGTCGACCACTGTGCTGTATTCTTGTTGTGTTTTACTTTGAGTACAAGACGAAGCATACAAGCACTACCCCCCCCCCCCCCCCCCCCCCCCCAACTGTACTTACAAAACTAAAGCATTGTTCCTTGGTCCTTTTTTATTTATTTTTATAAAGCATTATTATACATGCATGGCCTGTTTGTATTTGTATTTGTATTTTAAGGGATTCTGCACAGCTGCCTTAGCCTAAATCGAGGGAGTCTCTGTCAACAGCTTATGAAGAAGAAGCTGAGGAGGAAAATGAAAATAGGAGATAGAATGATGCGGGGTGGTAGTACTATAACACAGTGCTCTATGACGTCGCTACTCTACGTGGAATGAAACCAGAGGGCTCATAACGGGTGATAGCAAAGTGTGTGCGGACAAGAGCGGTAAAACATTTTGGGCTGGTGTTGCAAACAAGGTCCAACCTTCCGGGCGGAATACTGGTTTCGCGAAGGAAACGATTCTTGGTGTCGAACGAAATATGCTTGACTGCTCGCCCACGAGCGAGAACATTTCATCAACGCTATCACATCACAACTAGAAACTCTGTTCTTCTCGAACACCTTATCATTGTTGCCCTGAATACGAGATTTTGCTAGCAACGGACCTTTCCATAGTGATGTGCATTTAAGCGTATGTGCCTGCATCCGGGCATAAGCGCACCCTCACAAATAAGCGCATGTGCCTATATCTGGGCGTAAGCGCACCCTCACAAAATAAGCGCATGGGCTTGTAAGTGAACCTAAATGCGCCACACGGACACCACAAATACACCATGTTGACATACAGTCAGCTTCGCTAATAACGACTGCGGATATAACGACAATTTGCGAATAACGGCAGAATTTCCATGCCCAGAGCAAAGTCCCATTTAACTGTAATAACTCCGGGTATAAGGACACTTCGCGGATAAGAACACTTTTCTGATGCCCCGTCGAGTGTCGTTATACGCAAAGTTGACTGTAGTTTAATGTGCAGTGCGGTATCGCACTATTTGCATGACTATACACTAGGTACCGATACACTAGCAACACATAAGCGCATGCGCCTATGTGTGAGACAAAACGACCCGCAGAAAATAGCAAATAACACAAAAACCCACCCATAAGCGCATGGGCCTTTATGTGCATCAATACGGTAGCCTTCTTAGCAACGCCTTGCAATGTCATTCTTCTGTGAATGCAGTATGATGAGCTAGTTTGACATTGGTTTTCAGGACCGCCCGAAGCAGTGTTTGATTGGTCTGTCGATCGCATAAGTCGTTCATACTTTGTAGGGCTGCAACGGGTAGGGGGTTTGGTCGGGTAACGGGACCGGGTATTTTTATCCGGGTAGCACGGGTACCCTATCGGGTATTCTTGACACAGTTTGTACTGTGAGTGTGCACTTTCTGTGCACTTGCGCTACATAGAAAGTGTACAGTATACACGTAGCCGTGCTGTTTACATGAACCGTTGCCAAAAACACCGTACTCCAACTACCCGATCGGGTTCTCAGGAGCAAATTGCTACCCTGCTACCCGATCAAATTACGGGCAGCACGGGTGCTCTAATTTCAGAAATTTTAGGTGTTCAATATTTTCGGTATGAGAGCAAAAGGTCAGGTTAGGTGAACAGAATTTTTAGGTACAGAGAAGCAGTTCCCTATTGGATTGTGTTTGTTAGTGTTTGTTTGGTGTATTGAACTTTTAGGTATGAAACAGACGCACTGAAAAAAAATTCACGGTTCGCGTCAGACTCGGTTGCTCTATATAGAGGCCGAGTTTTCCGCATCCGTAGGAACGCCACCACCCTTCAAGGATCAAGGCGCAGATGCAGCTCCTAAAGCGGTGGGAGGCGAGTAGATCAGCTCACCAGCATGTGGTCAAAGATCGAAAATCCCATTCACTGCATCCATGTTTTCCTCGTGCCAGGCCACGAGTTCCCAATTAACTGTGGGTTGCAGCACGGCTGGAAAAAAAATCCTTCCGCTTCCAAGCAGGACTTGAACCTGGTACCCTCTGTTTCTCAATCATGGTCTTAGACCATCCCACTATGCCTGCCTATGGCGCACTGAAAGTACTGAAAGTACTGAAAATAAAAGTACACCGTAAATTTGTGAAATTACAGTACCCTACTACTTGTTAACACCACCCATTACTTTGTGTATGATATAGCGGGACCGGGGTAGACAAACCCTTCCTCAGTAGTAAACATGATGTGGTGGTTGACAAGTAGGTACGGTGTTGGCCTGACTGACAGGACCGGTTCCGGCGGGAATGTTTTTTACACGCAGCACTCACCCACCGATAAGTGCTGTACGTGAATTCCTGTGCTGTATCACGCTGTGGCCTCTTGAGCTGTACGTCTTCCTTGCCCTTCTTCACGCAGATGCGTGCCTGTGTAAGATTGAGCCGGTGCTGGCGGAGAAAGTGGCGCCGCGTTTGACCGGAGTGCTCAACATTCTATTCTCGCCGGTGAGTGCCGATTGTTCACTGTCTCTACACCACACGGTAGTGTGTAGTGTTTGTCGCAGCATTGTCTCCCTCCGCATTGTCTCTGTCCATATTGTCTCTCTCCGTATTGTCTCTCTCCGCATTGTCTCTCTCTCTCTCTCATCTGTACTGTAATTTGCATGCTTGTTGTAAATAAATAAATGATTGTCTTGTCCCGCAATGGACTTCTGTGTGGGATGCAGGCCGAACACAACAGACTCCATCTGCAAATAAGAGATAACGGAAGTCTTTGATATGGTCAAGCCATAATACATGTCTGATGTGCCGAGAAAAAATTTAGAATGAAACCAGCAGCATTCGGCCATTGAGGAATGATGTGCAAATTGACTATGCATTACCCCGGGTGTGCTCTTTGGCCGGCCACACAGACCTCCTGCAGCAGCAAGAGGTTCCTTCCGAGTAATGAAACGAGTACTTGAGTCACGCGACCACTGTGAATTCGGTGCTGATGAAACACATGGTTCGCAGTTGGCGAAAAGAAAAAACCGAAGATGTCAGAAATGAAAAGAGCCGTCCGTGCGGCAAATAAGGCATGCAGCTTTTTCACCGAGTAAAGGGTAGATGTGTCGGAGTTGCATTACTTGATAGAAAGTATATTTTTCACAGTTAAGAGTATTTATTTTGTAGAGCTTGAGCGGATATAGATTCCTACGAACCCCAAGATGGGCAGGTAGTTACATTTTTCTCTTGCATGTCATGTATTTTGTGACACAAAAACTGGGTGGCTTATAATCCTAGGCGGCTTATTTATACTCCGGGAATACGGTAGCAATCATTGTGGTCAGAACCAAACATAGTACCGTATTTCCTCGATTAATGGACCATGCTCGAAAAATAGACCATGCTCAAATAGTAGACCCTCCTAGAAGCCTCACGGAAAAATAGTAGACCATGCCCGAATAAGAGACCCGGTCTCTTATTTGAGTTCATAGCTTTGCGCATGCGCACTAAGAAAGCACGTGGTGGATCAAAAAAGGACGCGATTTTAGGTTGCGCAACTACAATTAATTGTTGTAGTGGCTAGTGCTTTCTTTCATTATTTGAGCACGGTCCACTATATTTTCATCGGCACATCGATACATCGCTGGAAATGGTGGATTTTTAACACGTCATAATATAGAACTTCTATATTATGACGTGTTAAAAATCCACCATTTCCAGCGATGTGCCGATGAAAATATAGTGGACCGTGCTCAAATAATGGACCATGCCCAAATAAGAGACCGGGGGTCCAACCCGCTTCAAAAAACAAAAGACCGGGTCTATTAATCGAGGAAATACGGTATGCATATCGAACAAAAGACCGACCGCGGATCAGATAATATTATATTCTAATAGTGGCCCAATGGGAGTACCTGACCTTGCTTTACATCCAACAAGCGTGTGTGTGTCTGTGTGTGTGCGTGCGTGCGTGTTTGTGTGTGCGTGCGTGTATGTGTATGTATGTGTGTGTGTGTGCGTGTGTGTGTACATGCCTTGTTCTATGTACTTGTCTTCGTATGTTCCTCTTCACCGTGCATGCCCATCTGCACAAATGTCCTCGTCGGTGACTGCTACCAGATGGCCGACGCGTTCAGCGAGACGCGTGCCGTGTTTGATGACTCTCTGGACGAGATGATCAAGAAAGTGGAAACTGACAGCGGTTTCGGGCCTCATCTCAATGTGGTGAGATCCCCTCCCCGTTTCTACTCTGAACACAGCCATTCCTGCAGTTCTCCATGTCCACCTCTGCCCCACTTTTCTACCGTACAGTGAAACATGTCTAAGACGACCGCTCATAGGACCTTCAAAGTGTGGTCTCTGTAACCAGGTGGTCTCCTTATCCAGGGTCATTTAACTAGAAATAGCATCCCTTGGTTCTGGCTGCAGTGGTCTTCTGGGACAGGTGGTCACCTTATCCGAGTGGTCGCCAAGACATGTTATACTGTACTAGTCACACAGAGGGGAACACTAGATTCCCTACACCAGCATTCCATTACTTGAATATGGCCTGATTGGGTTCTATCAAATTTGCCTTTGTGCGGAATTTTCTCTTAGAGCAGTCTAATATTGGTGTATGCAGGCAGTTTTTGAATTGATCCTATATTTGTAATCCGATGTTTGTACACTTTATGAGCAGCAGCATCTGCACATTGACCCTTGATGGTGGTGTTGTTCATGCGGATGCGGGAAAACCCGTCTGACGGACTCTTGATTTGTATATTAGGAGTATTTTGCCCTGAAGAGTCGACGAGGAGACAAACTTTTAAAACTGCAATGGATGAGATGAAGTGCACGGTAATTCTATGTTATCATTCAGCTATTTGTACAAACATCAACAAGGACCGATTTGTTGTCCCTAAGAACATTTTAAGAAATTTTGCACTGAACATGTTTGCAAATGTTGTAGTGACATGGCTTTGCTTTGTCCCCTTTTCCCCCTGCGTGCGTGCACAGCACTTCAAGAACCTGGACCGCGCACCACGCAGCTGGTGGACGATGCGCAAGGCGAACAAGAAGACGCGTGCCATGGAAGTGCCGCTCTGGGGTCTCAGGCAGTTCTTCGACGACGTCTCTCCCAACAAGCTGATCAACAAGGCCCAGGACACGCTGGCACTGGTAAGTTATCAGGCATGCTCGTACAGGCCTAGTCTAGTCTATGATACAACGAGTCCGAACAATCCGGTTGCGCTCGGTGAAATCTGACCCAAAGTGGAAAACGTGCGCCCTGTACCAGTTCTGATTACATCATTGTATTTGTACTCCCCCGCCGCATTCTTGCCACTTCCAGGGCGTAAAGGCCCTTGCAAGTTGAGGCCTCCCAACGTGCACTCTGGGTCGGATTTCACCGAGCACAACTGTACATAGCACCGATGCTGGAATCACAATTCTCCAGTCCCGATCTCGTGTGCTTGCATACTAGCACTGTGCTGGCAACTGAAATCCGACCCCCTGGGCGGCGCATTCACTTTCTAGCGGCCTTTATTTCGGGTCTTTGCGATGTGAGCGCACCGCTCAGGGGGTCGGATTTCAGTTGCCAGCAGTGTAGTGGTGTGTGAGGGGATTTTCTAGGCAGCTCTTGACTTTCTTCCAGCGATACGTGGACCTAAGGAGGACGAGACCCAGAAGGGGTAGGGGTGGTTTAACCCTTTTTGGACGGCAGCATGTTATATGTACAGCAGAAGCACTGTGAGCTGTGGATGGCAATGTGCAAGTTATGAATGTGTTGTATGTACAGTGGAACATGACCTAACTGGAAGCCCTTGGTGCAGCGGAAACTGTCCTGATATGACAGGATTCCGCTTGATCCAGGAATGCATGTTCGATCCACAGCACTTTGGTGCATGAACATTATTTTGTTCGGTCAATACAGGATCCCGCTTTGTGCAGGGTCCGGCACACACTGGTTTTATTGTGCAAGTAAACCTTTTCTCATATGTACAGGTAAATGCTTCCAAAAATGGCAGGTTTGGTAAATTCCCACCAACCATGAATAATATACTTTCAGCTAGATGGCTGATGCTTGTGGAAAAATGTGCTGCGCTTGCGTAGTTGTTCTTACTGCGATACGTTCTAACAATATTGAGATGCCTTTTGTCGGCTCTTCTGCCTGGATTTCGTTGACAGATGCGTTAAGCCCATGGATCCTTCCATGAGTGACATGCGAACTGTAACTATTATTATTATTATTAGACTCCAAAATAGTGAAAATTTGGCATGTAGGTTGTATAGTGTCTTTCTGGCAGCTGCTGTTGTTGCTGGCGAGACATGCTGGTAAGAGGGCGGGCTTTCATCGGGTGCAATACCAGCCAGCTGCTGCACAAGCTCCTCGTGGAGCTTGCATTGCGAATAGCTCTTGATCCGCTTGAAACTGTCAGGGTTTGCTTTCTGCTGTGCCTGAAAGAGCTCGCATGCGTTGTTCACGGCTATCTCCAGCATATCACCGACAATAACATTGGTGAATGTTATGGAGCGTCGTAGAAGCTTGTAGCTTGACACTAACTGATCATGCACATCAGCGTCACCCATGCATTTGATAATGCACATCAGCGTCACCCATGCATTTGATAATGCACATCAGCGTCACCCATGCATTTGATAATGTCCATCAGCGTCACCCATGCATTTGATAATGCACATCAGCGTCACCCATGCATTTGATAATGCACATCAGCGTCACCCATGCACTTGATAATGCACATCAGCGTCACCCATGCATTTGATAATGCACATCAGCGTCACCCATGCATTTGATAATGCACATCAGCGTCACCCATGCATTTGATAATGCACATCAGCGTCACCCATGCATTTGATAATGCACATCAGCGTCACCCATGCATTAGTTGTAATGTGCAATGGTGGCGGGCGTCCGCATGACCTTGTCCACCCGTTCCTCTCCTTCCTTGACTTTGATTGTGACGTCCGCGTAGCCGTTTGCCTGACAGGCGACGTTGAATTGGCCCAAGAACGTCAACCAGTCATTTCTGCTGGTGGTTCCGGTGAACTCCGGTGATAGTACTACAGGACGTCTCAAACCCGCCGGTCGGGCCGGAGCTGCTTCTCCTGCTGCTGCTGCTGCCTGAGGCTGTGCCATCTCGACACGCAAATGCACTAACGTAACGGAATACTCCGAAAATACACACAAATAGTTCACCGCTGCCACCAATGTAGTAACTGTAGTAGAGGCAATCACTCTCAAACTCAAGAACTCCAGAACTCTCAAACTCAAGTCAAAGCACTCACTTCGTAGTTTTACAAATAATTGTCAGGAAAGTTTAACTCGGATGGTGACATTTTGTCCTCCTTTTTCACCATAATCGTCAGGAAAGAAATATTCTCGGAAGGCAAAGACAGTAAAGAAGCAACAAGAAAGAAGAAAGCAAGGGAACAATAGTTCGGCAACCGGCAGCCATGTTTTAGGTCATTAACCAATAAGCGATCTACAAAAACCGGTTGCCGACAAAATTCTAGAACCTTCTGGAACCTCAGTATAATCAGCCAATCACAGTTCACAGCTCTGCAACATTCTGCAACATTAATACTAGCAGCCAATCACAGTTCACAGCTCTGCAACATTCTGCAACATTAATACAAGCGGCCAATCACAGTTCGCAGCAGCCAGTCATACGGGTAAAGTGGAGAAATACAGGTTTAGCCATACACGACTCGTACATGACTCACGAGCGACTCACGGAAAGGGTAATAACATGCAGATACAAACATGCAAGGAGAGAAAAAATGTAACTAACTGCTCATCTTGGGGTTTGAACCTAGGAATAATAACACACGCTTCTTGCCGAACTTGACACTTGACTGACTCACGACTGCCATCCGGAGCACACGAGGAGCACGTCGCACCTTCCACTCGGCAAACCTGCAAGAAAGCACCACTCCCTGCTCAATACACGGTGTTTCGGGGAATTCACCCCTCATCAGTTGAGCTTGAGTAGGCTGAGGAAGATTGTGCCTGAAAAGCACCACTTATATACTGCTCTCCAGGCCAAACCATCACCAGGGATACAAACTTACAGAGACGCTTTGTTTCCAGCGCGACAAACACCTCGTGAAACTCCAGATAGCAGCGTGAGTCAGAGTCGCTCATGGAGTTGTGATAAACAGACGTTGAGAGCCAGTATAGCTATTCGCAACGCTGTCACCTCCAACAACTAGTCGCACGTCCGCGTGAGTGACAACAATACGAACTTAGAAGTTGCGACTTCGGCGGTAATAGTCATGAAGTTGATTGTTCCAACTAGGAACACACGCTTCTTGCCGAACTTGACACTTGACTGACTCACGACTGCCATCCGGAGCACACGAGGAGCACGTCGCACCTTCCACTCGGCAAACCTGCAAGTGTGAAAAATATATTTCTATCAAATAATGCAACTCCCACAATACCACTCCCTGCTCAATGTACACTGTTTGTGGGGAAAGTGTGAGCTACAGTGTGGGTAGCAGACAAATTTCCTATAAAATTATAACTGAAGTCACTTCCACTATTTCATACCATAAAACGTAACAAGTGCAATTTTGCATGGTTATGTGTATGTGTGTGTGTGTGTGTGTGTGTGCGTGCGTGTGTGTGTGTGTGTGTGCGTGGGTGTGTGTGTGGGTGTGGGTGTGCGTGCGTGTGTATGTGTGTGTGGGTGTGTGTGTGCGTGCATGTGCGCATGGCCATACGTGCTGGTGCTCCCCTTTCTGTGAAAACAAGGTGCTGGACAACGCTATGTACACGTTTGAGAACAACTTGGCGGAGATGACTGGTGGTAATGCGTCGACCATGGACGTGCAAGAAGCGAAGTCTGCTATTCTCAAGTGCAAGGAATCCGTCATGGAGGTATGGATTCGTGATGTCTGTATTCCTGTCTTGCTGTTGAATGGTGTATTGCCAGCACCGTGTGACAAGTTGCTATGTCTAACACACATAGCTTGTGGGCATTGGCAACTGTTAGTGTTAGTGTAAGTGTGACTGTACCATGGTGGTCAACAGATGCGGGGGTGTCGGACAAACTCCGTTCACTACGGTATTGACCGTGCCACTTTTAGCCCCCGGGTACCCCGTGAATCAATCAAAAGCACTGATTTGGATTCTGAATTTCAAACATATTCAGCCGAGCCACCCCCTCCTAACAAATAAATTAAATCTCAGATGGCTGACCGTACCACACTACATTACCTTCCCATGGCCCTGACTGATATGTTGTCCTTGTGACCTCCACAAGGTCTGGGCTCTCCTTTTGGCGTCACACTCTGTGTGTGTGTGTGTGTGTGTGTGTGTGTGTGTGTGTGTGTGTGTTTGCGCTCGTGCATGTGTGTGCTTGTGCACGTGTGTGTGTTTGCATGTATCGATGGGTGTGTGTGTGTGTGTGACTGTACATGTGTGTATGTGCTGTGTGTGCTTGTGCATGCGTGTACGTGCTTGTGCATGCGTTTTGGTGTGTGCATGTGTAGAAATTCAGTGAGGATGCGCACAAAGCCACAACGTCATACTTCAAGGACATCATGGTTATGCTATGCATGCCAGTTATGCTCAAAGCTCTTGCACCTGTGTGTGAGCCGGTGAGTAGTCTCTCTGTCTCTCTCTGTCTCTGTCTCTGTCTCTGTCTCTCTCTCTCTGTCTCTCTCTCTCTGTCTCTCTCTCTCTCTCTCTCTCTCTCTCTCTCTCTCTCTCTCTCTCTCTCTCTCTCTCTCTCTCTCTCTCTCTCTCTCTCTCTCTCTCTCTCTCTCTCTCTCTCTCTCTCTCTCTCTCTCTCTCTCTCTCTCTCTCTCTCTCTCTCTCTCTCTCTCTCTCTCTCTCTCTCTCTCTCTCTCTCTCTCTCTCTCTCTCTCTCTCTCCCCCTCCCCTTGTCAATGTTACATGTATCTTTGTTTCTGGATATGTGTTCACTGTCACCCAGATCATTGAACCCATTGCCAGTACGGTACCGGATGAGCTATCCGACATTCTCGATGTGGAAAAGCTGTACGAGGAAACTGTGGAGAAGATCGTGCAAGGAGCTGTGGATGCAGGTGAGAATTCCGGCAGGTTGTACAAACGTGTTGTCAGGAGGGTTGAATTGTGTTGGTCAGCTAATGGAGTGAGCTGAGGCACATAGCAGAACTACCCCACCCAATTGAAGATTATCGTAGCTGAAGATAGTCTGGTTCGTTACAGGTGATGTTTAAAAGAAAGTAGAGTTAGCCGGATTGGCGGCCGCATCACCTGACGTGCTTTAGAAACACATCAAGCAAATACATTCGCATCGGCGAGCCACCACTTCGCCCATATACCCTTAGTGTCGAATGCAGACCTCACAAGTGAGTCAGGGGAGAGGGGATAAGTCTCTCACCAAGCGGGCGTGTAAAGGCCCTATAACCCCATAGACCGCATCCTTGTTGCCCTCACACCGAGCAAGTGAGTAGTACCCAGTTCACCGTGGGTGTCGGCACAGTTCATTGCACCTAAAGTGGTACCCCGCCTGCATCACCGCGATTGAGAGAGCACTAAACACACTCACTGTTACCAGCGCAGGTTTTCAACTCGGAACCTCATGATTCGCAGGCAAGCGCCTACAAACCAATCGGCTATACGCGTTACCGATGATGTTAGGTCAGCTGAAAAGCAGTCTACCTAGCTATACATGTTTATTCCACCACAGACATAGGGACAACGAATTGCATCAACTTCTGTCTCCTTCACTGCCAAACCATGGATACGATACTTTGTAACTTCACTGAAAATGAATCCAAGCAATGGTGGTCCACCTAGACTGCATCTTTACCAGTCACACGTTCTTCAGCAAATCCTACTGTACAATGTGTCTGTGTATAAACACGTGTACGCTCTTACCTCTGTTATCCGGACACCAAAGTTACGGGCGCTTCAGTCTAACGAGTTAAGTTGAAATATTACTACTCACTGTTTGTGGAAGCGGTGACATCAGGGTTGGCGTGTGTGTGCGTGCGTGCGTGCGTGCGTGTGTGTATTGTGTTCTGCTGTCGTAATGTTCTTGTCCGCATCGTTGGCGTTGTTGCTGTGTTCCTTCAGTTGTCGACCCAGCTTGTCAGCATCAACATAACAACACAGAGGCATGATATACGTAGCTGCTCGGCCCCCGTGCTCGGCCCCCGTGTCGTGCTGCATTTTCTGGACTAAGCATTCTGCCCGCCGCCTCCGCGACGTGCACAACCAACTCAGTGGTGTGCAGTGTCAGGAGGTTTCTCTCACTTGTTTCGTGCTGCGTTCGTACCTGTAGCTGTATCTATCAGGCTTGTTTTCTAAGGTTTCACACCGCATTTCCTGTG